>NC_141882.1:3750000-4375000 GCF_030686135.1 Camelina sativa
GGACAGTGGCCAAACAGAAATGTAGACATAACTTCCACAATTTTGAGAAATGAATTAACTCACTTTTCCGTTTATCTTCTATTTCCTAATGTCTCCATACAAATTTCAGGGTTGTGACGGAAAAGATTTCTGTTCTCTTGAAGATTTCAAGGTATTTTGCATCTTTCCCTCTGAAGTTTTCCTACAAATATATACATTTTCTTTTGTAAAACCTATACAGGCATGAATCTCAATTGTCCTTTTGTTTTTACAGGCCAAAGTGGTAACCCCTCATCTAAAGCATGCTTTTGACAATCTCTGCAATGCTAATCGAGATGACCCGAAACAGAAGCCTGCATCAAGTAAGTTATCAATACTGTTCGGTTGGCTGTTTGGGTCGAGCCAGGATACCGAGCTCTAGTTTACTTCACAGCTCTTCTTTCTGCCTGAGTACAGTTTGAACCTGAAATCACGTAGAGCAATGTTGTCTGTTTTTTGTCACCTTGCCACAGTTTTTAGTTAGTTCCATCCGGTTATCCGAAATGTTTCAATTTTGATCTTTGAATCTATTTCCATACTGGCTTGGTAGAAACTAAAAGCCTTAAATTTACAAATGTAGTACATCAATCCGAGTAAGGACTTGTAATCTTTACTCTATGTTTGGTTCCAATCCCTCTTGAACTAAGATTGGAGTTTAACTTTTAATATAAAGTACCAATCGAGAAAAGAATGTGCATTTCTTATCTGTATATTAATCACCAATTTTATATGAGAAAACTGTAAACAGCTCTATGATCTTGTAAGATAATTGATGGAATCAGGACATTCTAGACGAATATAATCATACATGAGTCCTTGAAAAGGGCTCGTGGCGAGGGGTTGAGTTAGATATATGGTGTTGTTTCCCAGGCGAAGAGAAGAATCAGGCACATTCACATTGTACAACCAATATAGTCCATGAATACCATGCCTTGCAATTGTATTATCCTTTCCTATTTGCTCGGTCGTGAACAATGGAGGATTTGCAGAAGGATCGTTGACCCGAACCTGCAAAAAGATTACCAAAGAAACAAATGAATATTTTCACACTTCTCATAGAGAAAAAAAGAGTGTCAATGCAACTTCAGATTTGCACCTGCAGTTCTGCTACATTTGATGTAGCTAGAGCAATTCGCAATGTGAAGTTTCCGGTTAAGTTTTTCATTTTATCGTCGAACTGAAACCTGATCTGCCATGTTGTACCGTTATATCCTCCATTTGCTTGCTTCCTACAAATCCATTGTTTTATACTTTAACAAAGTTTCGTAGTGTTTTGAATTTGAAATAGTAACAAACTAACCTTGTAACTTGCATGA
This sequence comes from Camelina sativa, assembly GCF_030686135.1. Classification (NCBI taxonomy): domain Eukaryota; kingdom Viridiplantae; phylum Streptophyta; class Magnoliopsida; order Brassicales; family Brassicaceae; genus Camelina; species Camelina sativa. Next base: position 3,751,335 of record NC_141882.1, read on the forward strand.
AGAACCATTTCTTAGAATAATCATCAACATCAGCATTGTAGACCATATCTTCGTCGGGGTACAGTTCTGAATACCGTTCCCACAATCCGTATTGTCGGTATTTATCAGAACGGTTTGAGTAAAGTTTGTTTACAAAGGTTGGATTAGGGTCAGGAATGTAGAACTCTGCAGCGGTTCGGTCTGGCACACCGATTTCCCATATAGTTGAACCGTCTCTAGGAGGTTCATACACCAAGTCCCCTAGGTTAGTCTTTGAGCCTGTTTCCAGTGTTACACTCTTTGTCAGAATGATGTACATGTATACAAGACAGTCGTTGTGGTAATACAAGTATTCAAACCTGGAGAAATATCAAATACGGTGTCGTTGTGGTAATCACCGATGAATCCAGGAGCAAAGGCATAGAGATTATAACGACCACTTCTCACATTATTGATAGAAAAAGATCCGTTTTCGTCTGCTTTTGACCAGAACTGATAACCCTGTTAATGTAATTAAGACAAAAACTTATCACTAATCGAATTAATGTTAATTAAAAAGAAGGAGAATGAGTATATGAATAGAGTTAAAATTACTTTGTATTCTCTTTGCCATGAGCCAACATCTCCTGGTGCAGCCAATCCCACGTAGGAACCATTTGCAGGTATATCCTCACTACGTATGAATCTGTTAGGAAAAAAAAACTATCACTTAGGAATCTGTTACGTCATAAACGAGGTAGTTTCAAGGGATAAATGAAGCAACTAGTGTACCTGTCTCTTACGAGTAATCTACCGCTAACAGATCCTCTTTGGTCAGATGCAGGAAAATCATCTGAAGCTGTGAAGCTATAAGGCCACTTCTCTTCTTCAATCTTTGTCTGAAACAACAACCAAACCTATTATTCAGCTCTTTTGTTCTTACATATGCACATGAATATGTGTGTGGTAGATGTATGACTGACCTGGTTCTTGGCTTCATGCCAGAGCAAGAGAGGATCAACTCCTTTAGGAAAAGAGTTGAGATAAATAAAGACTGGTCCAAATACTTTCTTCCATGCTTCGCCTTGTTTAAAGGTCATGATTAAATCTGCTCCAACATAGTGAGTGCTGTGAAATATCTGTTCCATTTCACACGTATAACTTATCATTCATCTTCCATCCAAATTATGAATCGATTTATGGTGAAACCAAATGCTCACAGCGAGGTTGGTTGGACCGACATGGGAGCCTAGGAATTGCTTGAGAGGTCCAGCAGATCGGAACTCGTTGCTTGGAGTGATTTGCCAGAAACCAACTGAATCATTTGTGCTTATCCATCCATGTACTTTTATGTCTTTACTCTCCATTGAGTACTCATACTTGTCATCAACCTATAAGACAAAAACACTTTAATCCTCTGTTTCCTCTGTTTTTTAATTCCTCTGTTTCCTCTGTTTTCAAGCTGTAAATGGATGGCTTAGATGTTTTCTAGTAATAGTTTTAATTTATACCTCTCCTTTGAACTCAGGTTCGATAGGGTCGAGAAGTTGAACCGCCTCGGGATAAGCAAGAGGCTGACCTCGAGGAGGGATTCGATCATCTGGCAAAGGCATGTACCTCTGCCTGTCATCTGAAATCGCCATGTAATGAAACTTGTCCTTGTTTAGCTTAATAGCTAATCGGATATTATCGAGTTCAACAGCAGGCCATCCTTGTAACCGCTCGAAGATGGCATAAGTGTAGAACCCCGACGAGTTTCGCAACATTACAAACCTGAATATCAACTCAAATCCCATCAATAGAGACAGATTCCAAGTTAGATATATACAGATGTTGACATTGTGACTAGTTAGTTACCTCTTGTCTATATTCACTGGAACAGCCGTGGTTGAAGATGTATTCCATGTCCTTGAAAACGATAGCTCTATCAGTTCATCGTTCTGCGTCTTCACTTCCATCTTTGTTGCTTCAATCCTGCAGTAAAGTAATCCAACTAAGTGTCATTTCACATTTGCGCAATAATAATTATATTGGTATGATTAAAATGTAAGACAATCATTTACCGGTCTAATGTGCCTTTGGTCTTTTTGGTTTTTTTTCCAGGAAAGTTCCACACTAAGTCCCAGTAACTGAAGAAATCAGACCAGTTAGAGTTTATACACTCGCATCAGAGCAGCTAGATACATATACATATATAGAGTTACCCTCTATCATCTTCTTTGCTGTCATACGCTAGCACATTTTCGATACCGTTATACTGGATCCCGGTGACAAATCCCTCAGGATTTGACAAAGTTAATTGAAAAATTCCATTGTCCATTACCACCTGTAATCATCATCACAGTTTAGGGTTAAGGAAAAGATCCACGTGGCTTGTACATCAAGAAAGCAACAAACTAAGAGCGTAACGGGTTTGTTATCTATTAAAAGATGTGTCTTTACAGTAAAGGTAATTTATAAGAATCTTGATTAGTTAAAAGAAAAACGTAAAGAGACTACGTACATGTCGATCTTGGTAATGTAACTGCAAGACTTGTGTTGATTCTGGCTGAGGAGTTTGATTTTGGGAGATTGCAATTTCAAACGAAGACATGAACATGATCAAAGCAATAATCCATCCTCTCTGTTTCAAGAAGTGTCTCCGGTAATCTATTATTTTTCACCAAACATGCATACCATCACTTTTGTTAGGAAGTAGGTTCTTATCATGTATATAGGTTAAATATTTATAAATAATCTAACTAAAAGAAATCGTAATTATGTTTTCTTCTGTGATGCGTACCTTTGGTCGTCACGAGCTTGAACACATGTGAAGAGAACAGAAACATGATTAAATCAGCGTATTTGTCTTGGAGCTTTCTCGAAATCTGTACACAAACGTAATAAGACAAACGAAGTTGTACAGACGAGGCAAGTAAGAAAGAAAGAAAGAAAGAAAGAAGAGTCGTTGTTAATAGATTATGACACAATAAAATCACTATATAGGTTTTCTTCTAATAAGAATCCATTACTCACACAAAAACTTTGAAGTGGGGACAAATGACAAGAGACAAAAAGTAAAACATACGAACATGTGAACTAATAAAAAAGAACATAGAAAAAAAAAAGGAAAACAAAAAAAAGAGAGAAGTAAGTTTAATGGACTAGGCAACATCAAAAGTTTTCTTCTACTATAAACAAAGAATTCCTTTTTTCATATTACTGTATGACCCAGACTTTATTGGCGTCTTGTAAAATTCATTAAAATACGAATAGAAAATGAACAAATTGTTCCATCAAAAATATTACAATTCCAATCCCATGCAGAGGCATGAACCAAAATTCGTAAAAAATGATTAATTCAGACTCAAAAAGTATGATTTTGAACATGGTGGTATACATACTTATTAATGCAATAGTTGTATCACGTGCTACGATTCGTATAAAGCAACCACCCCCAATAATAATACATCTTGTCTTTTCTTTTCTTTTCCCCAACAAATACTTAGCCTACTCGGAAGATTTCTAAGGAAAATGTACCTAACCACACATCCGATTTACCTGAAAGTGGTTCGGTTGTTGACAGTGACACCACTTCATAATTAATTGTATTCGATCTGTAGCTTTTGTTGTAGATGTATAAATATGCAAAAATGCACACGAACAAGATATAGGGAATATAACGAATGCTGATGCTTGAAGCAAAAGTTGTATGCGGCTGCTTGGGTGGTTGATTGGAGTTAGGGAAAACACAAACATTCATATAAAAACATATACATATCGAAGAAATATATAAAGACTTTTTTAACAGGTTGTTCACCAAATGCTTACCCAAATAATTTCCAACGAACACTATTCATGGGTTTAATTTCTCACATTATTTAGCAGAAAAAGTCATTTTCGATGAAATTAATCAAACAGATGAGTAAACTACATCCCTATATTCTTCATATGTCTTTTATGTATACCAAGAACGAACCATAATGTCACTAACCTTTCAAGTTGACCTGGAGTCTGAAATTTTGACAATACAGCGAGGAAAAAATTATTGTTTTCAAAAACACAACATTGAGATGATTCTTAATAGAAGAGAAACGAATTTTATAATTTGGTTGCAAAACAGTCAACTAATAATAAAGTTTAGTAGTTAATTTATTTAGATCTCATTTCAACCCTCGAGATAATCTTCCATTTAAAAAGATTTATTAATTTGTCAAAGGAAAAAAGACTTGATCAAAAGGATAGATTGAGCACCATTCTAAGAAATTTTTAAAACTGGAAAGTCAAGATTCATGTGTCTTAATTACATTTTGTGATGTTACCATCAGATATTATGTATGTATCTGATTTCTCCTAATTTTTTCCCTTTCTATAAGATTATTTGCAAGATTGAATAACAGTCAAAATCCTTTTTTTGAGTAATCAAAAAAGTACTAAAAGAAAAATATTTCATACCATTTATGTCACTATAATTCATTTCTAAGATAAATATATCAAAAGACTTTACATAGCCTAAATAATTTAATGTTCATTATTTACTGGTTTATTTTAGAACCTTCTTTTTTCACTTGTATCTGTGAAATATATATTTTTTCATCCATCTTTCCTTTATTGATTGAATTAGGCAACTAACAAACAATTTAAATCAAATTTGGTTATACTTACTGAAAGAGTGAGATCGAAATTAGATAGGGGAGCTTTAAATAGGATGTAAAGGGTAGAATCGAAATTAAATAAACCACGTGATGAGATCGAGCGGTTGAAAAGAAAGTAGTCGTCTGCATGCACAAGATCTCAACCATTCAATTAAAACAACAAATATCTGCAGCGCAAGAGCTAAGCCCTAATCTTTTCTTTTATTTTCTTCTTCTTCTTCTTCTCTCGATCTCCATTGAAACAATGCGCAGAAAATTCAGAGGTAAGATTTGAATCTCTTGGTCGAAATTGGTTGCCTTTATCTGGATAAGAAGATTTCATCTGTCATGCTAACCGATCGATCGAATCGAACTTTTTTTTTGTTTTTTTTTTCAGTTTCGTAATTGAATTTTTGCTTAAACTTCGCAGATGGTGAAGTACGCGTCTTCTGGGATGTGAATGATTTCCCAGTCCCTAAGGGTCGCAAGATTCGTGACATTATTGATTCTGTTCTTACGAGAGGGGGTTATAAAGGTGAGGTGTCAATCACGGCTTATGGTGCGGATCCTGAAGACAATCCTCTGGAGAATGGAATCAAATTCGTACACAGAAGTAAGTTTTCCCTTTTTACTCAGAACATATGCTTATATTGTATTAAGATTTTGTATGTGTCTAAAGATGAATGATGATATATTTTTCCAGGGGATAAATATTGGAGGCTTAATAAGATATTAGTAGACTTTGCTTTGGCCGCAGCGGACAATCATGAGCCCCATCTTGTACCATTATCTTTGATGGTAGTCGCGGAAAACCTCAAGAAAGATACCGAGTTCGTCCATCTTCTACGAAACGTGAATTCTATAAAGTTCAATGTCTTATTAGTAATCCCTGATGTGTGCCACCCAGAAGAAGTGCAACTTCCTTTAGTTAACTTAGCTTGGCATTGGACAGACCTACGTACTAAAGGGAGAAGATCCTATGCCCGAAACCGAATTACTCGCCCTATTAGATCGAGGGAAACAAGAGTTTTTCTGGTGATTGTGATGATAGGTACGATGATGATATGGTGATGCTGGGCTCCATATCTAAAATAATGTCGTTTTATCAAAATGATCGATACTTTTGATTTTGAAAAGGCTCTGGTGGTTTTTGTGTTTGAAATTTCATGTTATCTTTCTTCCCAACCATATAACCCATTTGAAAAATAATGTCAGTCTATCTTAACACCCTTCTATTAATTATCATCACACACTATATCAAAACCGGAAACACTTTTATCTAGTGTGTGATGATAATAGAAGGGTGTTAAGATAGACTGACTAACCAAGCTGGTCTAATTCACAGTTTCTATTTTTGTTGTGATATGGCTTAGTTTCAGATGGTTAGTCTAGTTTTGTTGTATAGTTAAGGTTATATTTGTATTATTTCAAACAAATTAAACTTAATTATAACCAATGATGGATGAGACATAGAACAATTAAGTAATTAGTAGAAAATAGATGAGAAATAGAAGAATAAGAAATTGTTAAGCATGTGACCTCAACGTGACTAACAAACAAATTAAACTTAATTATTCACAGAGAATAAGAAGATAGTTGATTGTTTTGTTGATCTTTTTCGATCGATTACTTTTACAAGACCAGAGAACCTAAAATACACACAAACACAAGACAATGCAAAAAAAGGTACTTGAACATGATTAAGAAGACTTGAGCTTCTGATCTTCTTCTCCATTATTCAGGCCCAATAAGGCCCAAAAGGTTATGTGTTGTCATTGGAAATAAACAAACTAGCCTCAGCCACTTGGCTGTGTATATGATTGTAAGTAAGGGGTAGAATCGTAATTTAGCAAAACACTTGATGATAATCTTAACCCTAAAATTTTCAATCTTTTTTTTCTTTTCTTTTTCTTGTAAGTTTCTCAATGTCTCCTCCGGTAGAGATAGAAAGCATGCTGGACACACCACTATACAACGGTAAGATAACTATTATCTCTTCGATCCAAATTGATCGCAATCGATCGTAATCTTATTGTTTAATACGTTCGCAGCTGCTAACACACGCGTCTTCTGGGACGTCGAGGATTTCCCAATCCCTAAGGATCGCAATTTGTGTAATTTTCGTAGAAAAGTCAAAGACTCTCTTGAGATGGAGAGTTATGTTGGTTACGAGCTGTCAATCTTTGCTTATGTTGGCGACGAACCTCCGGAAAAGAAGGAGGCGCTCTTTATCATGGCCGGGATCCCCTTCGTATGCGTAAATGTTGAAAAACGGTCGAGACTCTCTAAGATGATATTTGACATGCTTGCGTGGGCATTCAAGAACCCTAACCCTAATCAAGCAATTTTACTCATAGCTGCAAAAGACATACCAAATGGAGACACGGAGTTTGGCCGTGTTCTTGAAATACTGGCAAAAAGAGGTTACCATGTTTTCTGTACAGTGCCTGATGACTTCCCACAAGGACAAATGCCACCTGCTGGTCCTGCAGAGTTGACATGGCGTTGGAGAGAGCTCTTTGATGGCAAGTACTCTATCGAAGCTGCTTTTGATTCGGATACCGACAGTGAAGAGGAAAGCTGCTCACAAGGTCCAGAGAAAAGTCCGAAGACAACTACTGAATGAAGTTGGTGGTTCTCACAAGTACTAGCTAGCTTCTCTGTCTTGTAAAATATTACTTTGCTTTTGTGTATCTGAGTTATTTTGTACATTATCTTTCTTGTCTCTTAAACTCTCTGTCTTGTTTTGTGTTCAAATTGCTTTTGGTCTGTTTCATGCTCTCTGCTTGTCCTAATGCATTCTTGGATCCTTGATTGAGAGGGGGCAGGCAAACTGATATATATATATATATATATATATATATATATTTTTAAATAATTATTACTAGTTGAAGAAGTTGACTGCAAACTGTATGTTAATAGTCAAGTACTGCAGTAGCAAAAGTTTCTCAAATGAGATATGTTTGTTGTTGTTCTATTCTTTCAATTAAACTTAGTTAACCAATGGTGGGAGACTGGGAGGTATTGATATGTTGTATATAGTTCATTGGTTTAGATTGGTTGGAGTCTGTATAGGTTTGGTTTAGTTGATATATATAGAGGCTCTGGTTTAAAACCTGGTCATACTGTATAGAAACCCTCATTTATACATTTAACATTAATTAACGAGAATGGGATTTATTTTACTAATAGGAGGTTCTAATTGCCAATTGAAATGCACATATGCACATATGCATATGAGATATGTTTTATCTTATGAGATATCTCAACGTATGCATTTCCAGTAAAACATATGCATATGAGATATGTTTTATTGGAAATGCACATATGCATTTCTAGGATTATGATAGATGAGATATGTTTTATCTTAATTGAAAACATGTGTTCTTCATGAGTATTTTGACTTTTTTTAATCGCCTTAATTTTTTTTTTGCAGACACATCTAAGGTTTTCAGTTTCGTAATTTGATTTTTTTTTGCAGGCTAGTAACTGAAAGTATGAACTTGAAAGGATTGCCAGGTAAGCTCAAAACATTTGACTATATATATTTTTTTTGATCCAAAATTCCAAATAATATATAAACGATGTAGCAGTATATACATGAGGTTGAATGAAGAGGTGATCATGTTTACAGATACGCTATATATTCTATAAACTGGTTCGGAGATTGAGCTTCAGCAAGAAACGTATTATCTGATTTCTCGAATTTGAATGTGCTAAATAAATAATTTTACAATGTGTCCGAACATGTATGCAAATCTTCCAACCGTCAGAGCGTGTAGAAAAATTTTAGCTCTAACAATATCATACTTGTATTATTACATATTTAAATAAAAATAATTCCCAACCATATAACCCATCATCTTACGGTACACAAATGAATCTTTTTTGTTTTTAAGAATTTGAACTATGCAACATGTAGAAATAAATGTAATGATAATTATGGGAATATTTCCCCAAACAAAGGATCGAATCAATGTGCTGGTTCAACGTCGGCATATAGGTGAAGTAATGTTGAGCAAGTTACTAAAGTACCCTCAGCCACTTGGTTGTGTATGTATTGTAATTAAGGGGTAGAATCGTGATTTGGCAAACCACTTGATATCCGGACCTTCTCCCTCATCGGCAGCCGCAGATGTAACCCTAATAAATTTCGTTTTTTCTATATTTTCTGAATCTCCGGTAGAAAGCACGGACTCACCAAAAGACTCTCCGGTAGAAAGCATGGACTCACCAAAAGGCTACAGCTGTAAGATCTCTATATCTCTTTGATCCAAAATGATCGCAATCGATCGTACGTAATCTTTTTTTTTTTTTTTTTTTTATTCATACCAACTTAGTGATCCAAAAGCCATGAATGATAAGTCATACAATTTTTAAAACAAGAAACTAATACAGATAAATGCCCATATTACAAAGGGTAACCAAATCTTCTGCTTTGGTTAGCTTCTTATCTCTTCATGATAGGACAACTAGCCACGCCCATGGTTCCCGCGTCCACGATTCCCACGTCCCCGGTTACCCCTACCTCGAGCAGTAGAAGATTCTTGTATCTCCTTAGCTTTGATGGAAGGTTGAACCGGTCTTTCACGCAAAATTCGTTGTCCAGCCGGAGTCATTTGATCCAACAATCTTGACTCAGTGTCGGAATCATCGGACTCAACTGAATCTCCATCTGACTCAAGTGACTCTCCATCTGAAAACGAAGACTCCAAATGGTTAAACATGTTGTTAGTCATGACATGTCTTACCTCACGTTCACTAAGAGCATGTTCATGTGAGCCTGCAATTTCAGTAACTGTTTCAACTGAGTAAACAGCCTCCGGTACGATTCCAGCTTCAACAATTGTGTGACAATCTGCCACCTCGGTGCTTTCCTCTACGACTTGGAATGGGCTAGCCTCAACTGCGGTATCGAGTTGGAGTTCTGTGGCTGTGGTAATGGGAGCAACTAGAGGCTCGGATGGAAGAGTGATTGGTGATACCAAAATAGTGGGACTAGAAATACCTACAATAGTAGGAGCGGTGACATCTTTTGTAACCAGATGGGTAACTTTTTGATTCCGCAGATGGGGGTGCAAACAACGGGAGACCTTATGCCCTAACTGTCCACAATCTCCACAAACAGCTAGGATCCAAGCATATTCAACATTCACCATAGAAATGTTACCCCTTTTGTCAGCTGCAGCAATCCTAGTAGGGAAAGCTTTACTCAGCTCCACTTCTACCAGTATCTTGGCCTCACCCATTAAGGAAGGGTCAAGTCTTGGTTTATACGTAGCCATAGGAGCACCTAAACCTGATGCAATATGACTAATTCCTGGAATTGAGTATAACCTGTGTGGTATATTTTTGAGTGTTACCCAGACAGGAATAGTTGATATCTCCGGAAGATCAAAAGTGTCTGCAGCAGACCAAGGAGCAACAAAAATAAGACAATCATCAACATGCCATAGTCCTCTTTGTAGAACCCAAGCTCTGGTTGAAGCATCCGGGATATGGAAGAGAAATCTTGAACCATCTAACTTGCGCATAAAGATCTTACACTTTCTACCCCAAATTCTATTTAACACTGCATGAATCAAGCCACCAGGAGGAGGACTACATCTATAGAACTGACCTAAAACATATTCCTTCTGATTCTCAAGACCTTGCAACAATACCTGACTCGGAATTGTTACCTTTGGGGTACCGTCTTCCATATACTCCGGTGAGGTAGCTCTGTAAAGATTTCTTGCTGCCGGATCCATTTTAGCAGCCCAAGGAAACCTTAGATTATCTTTTTGTGATGATTCAGGAAGATTTTTCCTCGGTCCAGAAATTGTTACTCCATTAGCAGCTTGTTGCGAAATGGAAGAAGAGGTGTACTTTAGCTTCTTCGCCCAAGCTCCTCTCAGAGGTGGAGAAACCAAATCCTTAGGAGCATTGGTTTTGTTAGATGCATCAGCAACATCCTCCACGGGTTCAGTTGAAAGCTTGTCTGAAGACACCGGTTCAGGTTCGACGTTAAGTGGTAATGACGGAACCTTCGGAGGAGGTTGACTCACGGCATCGTGGGAAGACCAGCGGGTATCTTCCGGCGAGACACCATCCACCACTGTGGATATCTCCATCGTTTCCACCAGAGGGAAAGTGCTTACCGGTTTAGATTCATCTCTTTGTACGAACGATGCCACCGGAGGAGTCGGATGAACAGAGACCAGCGATTTCTCAACAGCCGTGGGAAGGAGGGACTTCGCCGGTGGTGTAGAAGAAGAGTCGGGAGCATAGGATATGGTGATTTGGTTTGCAACCTCTAAATCCGACGCCGACCAACGATGCTTGCTAGGCCATCGTGGATCTGGAACTGTAGAGTCTAAGCAAGCAAGAAGAGGCGATGATGATCTTCGGTCGAGACTTGACGGAGGAGGCAGCTCACCGGAATTTACTTTAATTTTGGATCCCAGATCCATGTCGATTAAACCGCCGTTTAATACTCAAAGTTGGCTTAATGGCTAGCTAGAGATGGAACAAAACTGAATATGGTGTTCGTGAGTAATGACGCGCCGGAGCAATACCGACATGAGGGGGGATACAGGTTCGGAAAGTTTCTCTCTCAAAGTTTCTCTTTCTCTCGATCGTACGTAATCTTATTGTTTAATTATTATAATATGCGTTCGCAGATGCTAACACACGCGTCTTCTGGGACGTCGATGATTTCCCAATCCCTGAGAATGGCGATTTGTGTGCTTTTCGTTGCAAAGTCAGACGAGCTCTTGAGATGGAGGGTTATTATGGTTCCCACCTGACAATATTTGCTTATGTTAGCGACGACAAAGCTCTGGTAGACAAGGAGAGGAGGCAATTTGTCATGGCCGAGATCCCGCTCATGTGCGTAAATGTTGAAAAACAGTCGAGACTCTCTAAGATGATACTTGAAATGCTTGCGTGGGCATTCGAGAATCCTAACCCTAATAAAGCAATTTTACTCATAGTTGCAAAAGACATCCCAGAGGGAGACACGGAGTTTGGCCGTGTTCTTGGAATACTGGCAGAAAGAGGTTACATGTTTTCTGTACAGTGCCTGATGACTTCCCACTAGGACAACTGCCACCAGCTGGTCCTGCAGAGTTGACATGGCGTTGGACAGAGCTGTTTGATGGCAAGTACTCTATCGAAGCTGCTTTTGATTCGGATTACGAAAGTGATAATGATGCGGATTGTCCTCTTCAGGAGAAACGTACGAAGACAAGTACTGAATGAAGCTGGTGGTTCTCACAAGTAGTAGCTTAGCTTTCTGTGCGTTTTAAAATAATGCTTGGGTTTTGTGCATTGAGAAAGGCAGGCAACTGATATATATATATTTAATAATTATTACTAGTTGAAGAAAATATAGACTGCATAACACACCTAAATTAATTCCAATTGCGTATCAAAACCCGATTGAAACACCGATCGAATCTTGGAGTTTGCGGTGCGTAAATAATAGAAGTTGCTTCACATAAAATAAGAGAAGTCGTTGTTCAGGGGGTGTAAAAATCACAAAAATTGTTGTAGTCCCAGTTCAATTTTGAGAAAATAGGACTTAATTACATAGAAAAAAATTTTGTAAATTTTTTTGGGCCTTAAAATACATTATTTTTTATACTAATTAAACATGGTCCCAGTGCAAATGCACATGTTGCACCATGCTATCACCGGCCAACATCTATACCCTAATTTTCTTCTACTTTCTCCTCTCGATCTCCGTTGAAAAAATGTCCAGAGAAGAATTGGCCAGTAAGATCTGAATCTCTTGCTCGAACTTGTTTTTTCACTATTTGGATTAGATTTCATATGCCATGCTAAACTATTTAGCTAAGCCGATCGATCGCATCAAACTGTTTTTTTTGTTTCTTCAGTTTCGTAATTGTTTATGCATGTGTCCGTCACAGATGGTGAAATACACGTTTTCTGGGATGTGAATGATTTCCCAGTCCCTGAGAATCGCAGTATACGTGAAATTATTGACTATCTTCTTAGGAGATACGGTTATAAAGGTGACGTGTCAATCACGGCTTATGGTGAGAAGGATCCTGAAGACAATCCTCAGGAGAGTGGAGTCGACTTCGTAGCCAAAAGTGAGTTTTTCCTTTTACTCAACAACATATGCTTATATTAAGATATTGTATGTTTGTTACAATCTAAGATGAATGATGATATATATGTATTAGGAGTGCAATAGTTGAGCCGGTTTGGTTATTTAATTGTAATTAGTTTATTGGTTTAACTAATTCCGGTTTACTGTAATTTGATGTATATAACACATCTTATAAAGTTTCTTACGATTCAATACAGAGAAAATCATTTCACAAAAGCTCTTTGCTCTCAAACTCTATTATGGTATCAGAGCAATTCTTCCGCAATTCTCTGTGATTTCACCATCTTCTTCTTCAAATTCTTCGTAATCTTGTCGGCGAAACGCTTTTATCATCATCGGATCTTCTTCCGTTCTTTTGATTTTTGCGAAAATGGTGAAGAAAGGGGAAAAATTGAGAAATCGAAGTGAAACACCTGAGATTGAAGCATTTGCTGCGAGGATCTCTCGCGGATCAGTTGTAATTGAAGATCCATAGATGGAAATGGCAAAACAACAACGTTCTCTTCGATCCGATGGATATGGAGGTCATGGATCTATGTCGAGGTCTTCCGAAGCCTCTGATAGTCCGTTATGTCTTCAATCCTCCGATCATCCATGTTTGATGATTGTTGCTCATACTCTAGATGGAACGAACTACAATAGCTGGGCTATAGCGATGAGGATTAGTCTAGATGCTAAGAATAAACTTAGTTTTATTGATGGATCCTTACCTAGACTAAGCGAGAGTGATTATAATTTCAAAATCTGGAGTAGATGCAATAGTATGGTGAAATCATGGATTCTTAATGTTGTGAGTAAGGAGATATATGACAGTATTCTCTACTATCAAGATGCTGTTGAGATGTGGAAAAATTTGTTTACAAGGGTCAAAGAAAACAATCTACCAAGGAGGTATCAGCTAGAACAAGTAGTGATGACTCTAAGACAAGGTCAACTTGATTTATCCAGCTACTTCACGAAGAAGAAGACGTTGTGGGAACAGTTGGCTAACACAAAGTCCAGGACGGTGAAGAGATGTGATTGTGATCAGGTCAAAGAGTTACTTGAAGAAGCTGAAACTAGTCGAATCATACAGTTTCTCATGGGATTGAATGACGATTTCAACAATATCATGAGTCAGATATTGAACATGAAGCCTCGACCAAGATTGAATGAGATCTACAATATATTGGATCAAGATGAGAGTCAGAGAGTAGTGGGTGTGTCTTCTAGACCAACCTCAAATCATGTTGTTTTTCCAGTCTCAAGCTGTGATCCCGGATCAGAATTCGATTTTGCTAGCTCAAGGAAATTTTCAGAAACCAAAGTGTTCCCATTGTTCTCCCATTGGACATGTTGCAGATAAGTGTTATAAACTACATGGTTACCCTCCTGGTCATCCAAGGGCGAAGAAGAACAACTATATGGGGAGCACAAATCTTGCTAGTGCTGGTCAGATAGAGGAGAGTAAGGATCAACCTAAGGAGAATATCAACGATGATATGTCAAAAGAACAGCTCCAACAGATGATCTCTTATTTGAGTACTAAGCTTCAGTCTTCAAGCATCACTTCATGCCCTGAGAAAGCCATAGCTTCGACTTCTACTCCCGTACCAACTATCTCATAGATATCTGGTACATTTCTCTCTTTATATGATTTGACTTTCTATGACATGTTAACTTCCTCTATACCTCATGAAACTGAGTTGTCTTTTAGAGCTTGGGTTATAGATTCAGGGGCTAGTCATCATGTCACTCATGAGAGAAACCTTTATAGAGATTATAAACCCTTAGATAAAACCTTTGTTAGATTACCTAATGGTCAAACAGTTAAGATAGATGGTACTGGCTACATTCAACTTACGGATTCATTGTCTCTTCATAATGTGCTGCATACACCTGAGTTTAAATTCAATTTGTTGAGTGTCAGTGTTATAACTAAATATCTGAATTCTAAAGTAAGCTTTACTTCCGATGAATGCATGATACATGCTCTTACTCAGGACCTAATGATTGGGAAAGGTAGTCAAGTCGCGAACCTTTATATCTTGAGTCAGGATAAATCTCTGGTTAATATGTCTTGTTCTGCATTTCAAGGTAAGTCAGTTTGCTATATTTCTACGAATAACTCTGATGTATGGCACAAAAGATTAGGACATCCGTCTATAGCTAAAATAGAAACTCTATCTGAAATTCTGTTGTTACCAAAGTCTAAGATAAATAAAAATAAAAGTTATTGTCATGTTTGTCATTTGGCTAAGCAAAAACATTTACCTTTTAAATCATGGGGTCCTTTTGGCTAAGCAAAAACCTTTTGAATTGATTCACATAGATACATGGGGTCCTTTTTCGGTTTCGACTGTTGATAGTTATCGTTATTTTTTAACCATTGTTGATGATTTTAGCCGTGCTACTTGGCTTTATATGTTAAAACAAAAGTCTGATGTCTTGCATGTTTTTCCTGGTTTTTTTAAATTGGTTGAAACTCAATATAATTCTAAAGTTTGTTCTGTAAGGTCTGATAATGCTCATGAATTGAAATTTAATGATTTGTATTTGAAAAATGGAATTAAAGTTTTTCATTCATGTCCTGAAACACCTGAACAAAACTCTGTAGTAGAAAGAAAGCATCAGCATTTGTTGAATGTAGCTAGAGCCTTTATTTTTCAATCAGGAGTTCCTATAGAGTATTGGGGTGATTGTGTTCTTACAGCTGTCTTTCTTATTAATAGATTACCTTCACCATTTATAGACAATAAAACACCTTTTGAGCGATTAACCTCCACTACTCCAGATTACAATAGTCTTAAGGCTTTCGGTTGTCTTTGTTATTGTTCTACATCTCCCAAATCTAGAACTAAGTTTGATCCTAGAGCTAAAGCTTGTATATTTTTAGGTTATCCCTCAGGTTTCAAAGGTTACAAGCTATTAGATATAGTAACATACTCAGTTTCAATTTCTAGACATGTCATCTTTCCTTTTGCATCATCCAATATATCGGATGATGTAATGAATTTCTTTCCTCATATTACTCTCCCTGCACAAATCACAGATGATCAATTGCCTTTAGTGCAAACATCTTCTGATGGTCCTCATCATCATGACGAGTCATCATCCATGGTTTCTGTTCCTTCTGAACCTAAACCAACTCGGCAGAGAAAACTGTCTTCCCATTTGCAGGATTTTCATTGTTATAATAATAACACTCTTACTATACGTACACCCCAAAAGACTTCTCCTTATCCCCTTGAAAACTATATTTCTTATTCATATCTATCTCAGCCCTTCTGTGCTTTTATTGATATCATTACAAAGTCAAAAATCCCATCTCGATATTCAGAAGCTAGGCTGGACAAGGTATGAGTTGATGCAGTTGAAAAGGAGATTGGTGCTTTTATAAGAACTGAAACTTGGACTGTTGGTGATTTACCTCCTGGTAAGGTTTCGGTGGGTTGTAAGTGGGTGTTTACGATAAAATATCATGCAGATGGAAGTGTAGAAAGATACAAGGAAAGACTGGTGGCTAAAGGATACACTCAACGAGAGGGAATTGATTTCACAGATACTTTTTCTCGAGTTGCAAAGATGGCAACAGTTAAAATGGTTCTTTCCCTCGCACCTAAGATGCAATGGTTTTTACACCAATTGGATATTTCTAATGCATTCTTAAATGGTGACCTCGATGAGGAGATATATATGAAGTTGCCACCAGGTTATGCAGAGATTCTTGGAATTACAGTTTCACCAAATGTTGTGTGCAAGCTTCACAAATCCATTTATGGACTCAAGCAGGCATCACGACAATGGTTTCTCAAATTCAAGTCAACCTTATTGAGTTTCGGCTTTGAAGCTTGTCACTCTCTTTGCGAAAGGTACTTCGACTGCCTTTGTAGTAGTGGTGGTCTATGTAGACGATATTATGATCGCAAGTACTAATCCTAAAGCTGCTTGCCTCTTGAGAGATCAATTGAGTTCTGTGTTTCAGTTGAGGGATCTTGGCACCCCTAAGTTCTTTCTTGGCATTGAAATTGCTAGAAATGACGATGGAATATCTCTGACTCAGAGGAAGTATGTTGTCGATTTGTTGGAAGGAGCAGGTTTCTCAGACTGTAAACCATCTCCTATACCGATGAAACCAGATGTGCAGATGACGGCAACAGGATGGGGTAGACGTCCTAATAGTAAGAAGCCTCTTAAGCAACTCTCGGAGGTTGACACGGCTCTCCTTCCCGATACCAAACAGTATAGACGGTTAATTGGGAAGTTACAATATCTGACAATTACACGTCCAGATATTTCTTTTGTCGTAGGGAAGTTGTCTCAATACTCATCAACACCACGGAAATTTCATCTGCAGGCTGTTCATAAAATCTTGCGTTATTTGAAAGGTACCATTGGTCAAGGTCTGTTTTACGGCAAAGATGCAGACTTTTCCGTTCGTGGTTTTACTGATGATGATTGGGGAGCTTGTCTTGATAGTCGACGGTCAGTAAGTGGTTTTGCAATCTTCATTGGTCAGTCTTTTGTTTCATGGCGATCCAAGAAGCAACAGATGGTGTCCATGAGTTCTGCAGATTCAGAATACAGAGCCATGAGTATAGCTACGAAAGAGCTCATTTGGTATCCTTATGTTCTGAAGGCATTAAGAGTTCCTTTCACTCTTCCTGTCTATCTGTATTGTGACAACACCGCAACTATCTACATAGCTAGTAACTATGTCTATCATGAAAGGACGAAGCATATCGAGTTCGCCTGTCACAAGGTTCGTGAAGCTATAGATAATGGCATTGTGAAGACAATGTTTGTTAGAACTGATAATGAATTAGCTGATATTCTCACGAAGGCGCTTCATCCAGCTCCTTTCCAAGCTAATCTACGCAAGATGGGAGTTCTCAACATCTACTCGCCTCCATCTTGAGGGGGGGTATTAGGAGTGCAATAGTTGAGCCGGTTTGGTTATTTAATTGTAATTAGTTTATTGGTTTAACTAATTCCGGTTTACTGTAATCTGATGTATATAACACATCTTGTAAAGTTTGTTACGATTCAATACAGAGAAAATCATTTCACAAAAGCTCTTTGCTCTCAAACTCTATTAATATGTGCATTTTTTTTTCCAGGGGATAAATTTAGGATTAGATTTCATTTGCCATGCTAAACTAGCTAGCTAAGCCGATCGATCGCATCAAACTTTTTTTTTTGTTTCTTCAGTTTCGTAATTGTTTATGCATGTGTCCGTCGCAGATGGTGGAATACACGTTTTCTGGGATGTGAATGATTTCCCAGTCCCTGAAAATCGCAGTATACGTGAAATTATTGACTCTCTTCTTAGGAGATACGGTTATAAAGGTGACGTGTCAATCACGGCTTATGGTGAAAAGGATCCTGAAGAAAATCCTCTGGAGAGTGGAGTCGACTTCGTAGCCAAAAGTGAGTTTTTCCTTTTACTCAACAACATATGCTTATATAAAGATATTGTACGTTTGTTACAATCTAAGATGAATGGTGATATATATGTATTAGGAGTGCAATAGTTGAGCCGGTTTGGTTATTTAATTGTAATTAGTTTATTGGTTTAACTAATTCTGGTTTACTGTAATTTGATGTATATAACACATCTTGTAAAGTTTGTTACGATTCAATACAGAGAAAATCATTTCACAAAAGCTCTTTGCTCTCAAACTCTATTAATATGTGCATTTTTTTTTCCAGGGGATAAATTTAGGAGGCTTGATAGGATATTAGTAGACTTTGCTTTGGCCGCAGCGTTCAATCACGAGACCCATCGTGTACCATTAACTTTGATGGTAGTCGCAAAAAACATCAAGGAAGAGAATGAGTTCCACGGTCTTCTTCAAAGTGTGAATTCTGCAAATTACAATGTCTAGTTGGTTTTGCCTGATGTGTATGACCCAAAAGTAGTGTCACTTCCTGATGTTAACTTTGCTTGGCGTTGGACAAACCTACTAGAGGGAGGAGATCCTATTCCCAAACCCGATTTTTTCTCCCTATTAGATGAAGGAGGAAGACGACGACGGTTTGTTCGACGATGACAACGGCGACGGCGAGGGGTTGGGGTAGTCTACTAGCTAGCTGTGGCGACGCACGGCTCGATCTACAATCATGTTTTATCAAAATGATCGATACTTTTGATTTCAAAAGGGCTCTGGCTGGTTTTGTGTATGGAAATTTCATGTTGTCTGTTTTGTTTTGTGTTCCAACTGATCTTTCATGTTACGTTTGCTCTGTCCGGATCCTCGATTCTTGTTTTTATAATATGATTAATAATTTAAGAAAATATAACACTCTTCTTTGCAAATCAAATTCATGCTCACCTTTCATAATTTAAGAAAATATAACACTCTTCTTCGTTTAAAAGGTTTATTATACACCCATTACGTTAACCCTTTTGTTCACTTTCCTTTTCAACCAATCAAAATCTTTTATACATTATTTCATTTAAAAAATAAATCAAAATTATATTAAAAAGCAAAACAATTAAAGAAACAAAGTCTGTATACTTTTTAATTAAGGAAAGTTAAATATTGGTTTGATTTAGATTTTATAATTAGAACAAAATTATGTTTCGGTTTGGGTTTACAAATAAGGTGATTAGGGTTTAGTTTTTATAATTAAAACAAAATTATATGTCGGTTTGAGTTTACAAATGTTTAGATTTTATAATTAAAACGAAAATATAATTTCATTTGTAAACCCAAACCGACATATAATTTAATTATAATTATAAAATCTAAACCCTAACCATCTCATTCGTAAGGGTTTAGATTTTATAATTAAAACGAAATTATATATCGGTTTGAGTTTACAAATGAGATGGTTAGGGTTTAGATTCTACAATTAGAACGAAAACATATGTCGGTTTGGGTTTACGAATGAGATGGTTAGGGTTTAGATTTTATAATTAGAATTAAATTATATGTCGGTTTGGGTTTACAAATGAGAGGGTTAGGGTTTAGATTTCATAGTTATAATGAAATTATATATCGGTTTGGGTTTATAAAAAAGCGGTTTTAGTTTTTAATTTTATAATAATATATACAAATTTTGTTTTCTTATATTATAAAGAATTAAATGAATAGGTTCTTAAATGTATTATAACATGTCAGATTCTCATTGGTTAAAATAAGAATAAGTGAACAAAAGGGGTTTACCTTAGGAGAATTGTTACTTAAAGCATGTTCTTGGATCCTCGATTGTTATATTTATATAATATGATTAATTGAAGAAAATAGAACATTAATTCATGCTCACCAAAAAATTGGAGTTCGCGGTTTTGATCTAGTGTGTGATATTACTAGAAGGTGTTTAATTAGGTAGACTGACTAACCTAGCTGGTCTAATTAGAGTGTCTGATCTTGCAGAACTGGCAAAAAGAGGTCACCATGTTTTCTGTACAGTGCCTGATGACTTCCCACTAGGACAACTGCCACCTGCTACTCCTCCAGAGTTGACATGGCGTTGGACAGAGCTGTTTGCTGGCAAGTACACTATCGAAGCTGATTTTGATTCGGATTCCGAAAGTGATGATGCGGATTGTCCTCTTCAGGAGAAACGTCCGAAGACAAGTAGTGAATGAAGCTGGTGGTTCTTAAAAGTAGTAGCTTAGCTTTCTCTGCGTTTTAAAATAATACTTTGGTTTTGTGTATCTGAGTTAATTATTTTCACATTATCCTTGGGGCAACTGATATTTTTTTAATATAATTATTACTAGTTGAAGAAAATATAGACTGCATAACACACCTAAATTAATTCCAATTGCGTATCAAACCGATTGAAACACCGATCGAATCTTGGAGTTTTGCGGTGTGTAAATAATAGAAGTTGGTTCACATAGAATAAGAAGTTGTTCAGATAGAAGGTTTAAGTAGAGTAGATTTTCTTTGTTGCCTGAGGGTGGTTCATTCCTTTTGACCAAAACGCTAATCAATATAGCGCTAAATTCACAAGTGTCAAAATCATTTTCCAACAATTAACCTAAATTTCTAGACTTGGGTTAAAAGGGAAGTGGGCTTTTAATCTTGAACACTTCAACAAAATCATTAAAAATGAATAAGCTAAAGATTTTTAAACATTGCTAGAAAAAGATTCTATAGTTTTGTTGATTAGTTTTATAAAATCTTGTAAAGTAATTCAAACAATCTATGTGTTTTTGTGATACTTTATATGATTTTATTTTGTAAAGAAAGTGTGTAAAATCATGAATCATAATAATTAAATTCATTAACAATCCTAAATTCTTTTTTTTTAATTGAATAACACACAAATTTTATTGACTTTATAATTAAAAGTTTGAATCCAATAACCCAAATTTGTTAAGATTTTAAATGAATTTTTACAAATCATAAACTAATAACACTAATTTTTTTGGAGAATTTAACAAAATCTTGATCTAATAAGAACAAATTCTATTTACTATTTAAAATCTTGATCTATTCAAATCTCAAACCAATAACCATTTAAACAACATGTGTCAAAATCTTTAAAACTCATTCAATCTCAAACCAATAACCCCTTAAACAACAACCAACGGGTGTGACAACTACATAGGCTACAACTTTGGTCAACATCTACACCCTAATATTCTTCTACTTTCTCCTCCTCTCGATCTCCGTTGAAAGAATGGCCAGAGAAGAATTCGCCAGTAAGATCTGAATCTCTCTTGCTCGAAATTGTTTTTTTCACTATTTGGATTAGATTTCATCTGTCATGCTAAACTAGCTAAGCCGATCGGTCGCATCAAACTTTTTTTATTTTCTTGAGTTTCGTAATTGTTTATGCGTACGTGTGTCCGTCGCAGATGGTGAAATACACGTCTTCTGGGATGTGAATGATTTCCCAGTCCCTGAGAATCGCAGTATACGTGAAATTGTTGACTCTCTTCTTAGGAGATACGGTTATAAAGGTGAGGTGACAATCACGGCTTATGGTGAGAATTATCCTGAAGACGATCCACTCGAGAGTGGGATCACCTTTGTAGCGAAAAGTGAGTTTTTCCTTTTACTTTTACTCAAAAAAAAAAAAAACATATGGCTCCCTATATTTTAGTTTATATATTAAGATATTGTATGTTTGTGTTCTCTAGCTAGTACAAATCTAATAAGATGAATTGTGATATATATATGCATTTTTTTATTTTATTTTTTTTCTTATTTCCAAGGGGATAAATCTAGGAGGCTTCATAGGATATTAGTAGATTTTGCTTTGGTCGCATCGGACAATCACGAGCCCCATCGTATACCATTAACTTTGATGGTAGTCGCAAAAAACATCAAGGAAGAGAATGAGTTCCACGATCTTCTTCAAAGTGTGAATTCTGCAAATTACAATGTCTTGTTGGTTTTGCCTGATGTGTACGACCCAAAAGAAGTGGCACTTCCTTATGTTAACTTTGCTTGGCGTTGGACAAGCCTAGTAGATGGAGGAGATCCTATTCCCAAACCCGATTTTTTCGCCCTATTAGATGAAGGAGGAAGACGAGTGATTTTATGCGCAAATTACAGTTCTGAAGATGAGGTGTACAATGAAGACGACAGCGACGGCGAGGGGTTCTAGTACCACTAGCTAGCTGTGGCGGCTCGATCTACAATCATGTTTTATCAAACTTTTGATTTCAAAAGGGCTGTGGCTAGTTATCTGTAGTTTTGTTTTGTGTTCCAACTCATCTTGCACTGTTTTAATTACGTTTACTCTGTCCGGATCCTCGATTCTTGTTTTATATAATATGATTAATTTTAAGAAAATATAACACTCTTTCTTCGCAAAATCAAATTCATGCTCACCAACATAACCACCTGTTTTGAATAAAGATTACAGCTTCAGTTGCAAAGAGATATGGTCTAAATTTCACTAAACAGAACGTTTCTTCTCTCTTGGTTCCTTTGCACTCCTTTCCTGAGGCATCATTGCTTAATGTAACTAATCCCAGTTGTGAACTTTTCACGCCATCAGAGGTACGTAATTCATTCTCTATGTCTTTGGAATCTTTTTCAATATTTTTGGGCTTATGGAATTTATTCTGTAGTACTTAGTTATCTGTAACACAATCATCTGTAGGTTGTTCTGCTGGAATGGACAGATGACTTGGAAGTGTTTACGGCAGTTCCTTGAGAAAATATAACACTCTTCTTTGCAAATCAAATTCATGCTCACCAAAATAACCTGGAGTAAACCTGCTGTGGATTAAAGCTCAAGGAACCTGTTTTGAATAAAGATTACAGCTTCAGTTGCAAAGAGATGTGGTCTATATTTCACTAAACAGGACGTTTCTTCTCTCTGGGTGCTTCATTCTTCTATCTCGTTTTAAAGGTTTATTATACACTCCTTTCCTGAGGCTAGCACACCTATGTGACGTCATGAATCGATCAGTTATATAACACTAACGTTGTTCTAAAAATTTCAGGAAGCATCATTGCTTAATGTAACTACTCAATGTTGTGAACTTTTCACGCCATCAGAGATATATGTTTATATAATATGATTAACTGAAGAAAATAGAACATTTTGCTTTCCAAATTAATTCATGGTCACCAAAAACTTGGAGTTGGCGGTTTTGATCTAGTGTGTGATAGTGTTGGAATTCTTAATTCTAACCTCTCATAGGTTAGATCTCTCTTCTCTATATCTCACTAGATTTGGTTTGTTTAGTCTAGTGACAAGAGAACCCTTTTCTTAAGCTTCTACATCGTTAATCTTGGATGATGTTATCTTACAACATTTCATCACCTTTATACTTAGTTTCATTCTTAACCTAATTACTATAACTAACCAACCAAACTTACTAACATTTGTAAGCCTAATACACTTACAGCCCAATAGCTTTATTACAAAACACAAGCCCAACTTCTCTCTTGTTGACTTGAATATTTTTTTCTTTGTGTCATTGACTCTTCTTCCTCCTTTGGTCTACTTCGCACGACAACTTCTTCTTCTTCTCCTCACTTGAAGCTTTCTTTGTTGTAGGATTTAATCAGAAGATTCAATCTCCAACAGATAGTACTATAAGGTGTTTAGGGAGACTGACTAACCTAGCTGGTCTAATTAGAGTGTCTGATTTTGTGATATACGATCTTATGGCTTAGTTTCAGATGGTTAAGAGCCTAGCTTGTTGACCATTCAAACAAACTTAATTAATCAATGATGGATGGACCACACACTTTTAAAACTAAAAAGGTTTATGTTGCCACTGGAAAAAAAATGTATATCGTTCATGCCTTTGCTTGTTCATCGTCGTCGTATGGTAAGTAATGTTTACCAAAGTTACTAAACAAGCCTCAGCTACTTTGGCTATGTGTATTGTAATAAGGGGTAGAATCGTGATTTAGTAAACCATAGATATAACCCTAAAATTTTCAATCTTTTTTTTTGTTTTCCTTGTAAGTTTCTCAATCTCCTCCGGTAGAGATAGAAAGCATGTCCAGATTAACGTACACCTGTAAGATATCTATATCTCTTGCTCTCCAAATTGATCGAATCTGATCGTGATCGTAATCTTAATATTATTGTTTTAATATGCGTTCGCAGATGGTGACACACGCGTCTTCTGGGACGTGGAGGATTTCCCAGTCCCTAAGGGTTGCGATTTGTGTTCGTTTTATCGTAACGTCAAACGAGTTATTGACATCGAGGGTTATGTTGATCTTGAAACGTCAATCTATGCTTATGTTGGCGACAAAACTCCGGAAGAGCTGGGGCGATTTCGCATGGCCAAAATCGTACACGAAACGGTTGAAAAATGTGCGAGACTCAATAAGATGCTATTGGACATGCTTCACTGGGCATTCAAGAATCCCACGGCCGATAGAGGAATTTTAATCGTAGTTGCCAAAGACATGCCAGAGGAAAACACCGAGTTTTTCTATGTTCTTGAAGCTCTGACAGAAAGGGGTTACCATGTTTTCTTTACAGTGCCTGATGACTTGCCACTAGACCAAATGCCACCTACTACTGTTGCAGAATTGATATGGCGTTGGACAGAGCTGTTTGATGGCAAGTTCCCTATCGAAGATTTTGGTGTGGATTCCGATACGTCATCAGAAGATAATAGTTAACTACTGGTTCTGGTCCTCAGAGAGTAGCTAGCTTCCTGCGTTTTAAATGCTACTTTGGTTTTGTGTATAGAGAGACACATTATCTTTCTAGCTTGTCTCTTAAACTCTGTTTTGTTTTATGTTCAAATTGATTTTGCACTGTTTTAAGCTCTATATGCTCTTCATATGGTTCCTTGATTGAGGGCACACGAACTTTTAATTTTATAACTATTAGTAGTTGAAGAAATTAGAAGAAGTTGAAATGCATTATATGTAAACAAATACTCGAATCAGGCAAACAAACATTTTAAATCAAATTTTTGGTTATACTTTCTGAAGTAATGTTTGCAAGAAAATTAAATTTGATTAGCTGGGAGCTTCAAATCGGATGTAATCATACATGATCCCTTGGAAAGGACTTGTGGACCTTGGCTGTGTGAGAAACAATGTATTCTCGCCTTCTACAAGCTTAGCGACAGCCACTTCCACATTGAACAACCAGTACAATCCATGTATTCCATGTCTTGCTATCGAGTTGTCTCTCCCGATCAGTCCGCTTGTGAACAACGGGATTGTATTTGCATCGTTCACACGTATCTTCAACCCCAAGTTTCGAGTCAAGATTCATTTCATTTTGTCAGATTGCTTTTGTTGATGTTAAAATGTACACAAAGGACGACATGGATTGGTTAATATACACCTACTTGGAGTTCGGAAAAAGTAGCGGATGCAATGGCTACTCGTAAAGTATAGGAGTGACTCTGATCAATGTTTTTGAGTTCGAATTTGATTTGCCATGTTGTTCCTTGATATGTTTTGTTATCCTTTTTTCTAAGAAACCAAAATGTAACAATCTGGTTAGAGAGAAAAGCATAACTCAAGAAAATTTATATGATCAGGCCGGAGAGAAGATGAGAAAGAACCTAGTAACTTGAGCGTAAAACCAGTCTTTTCTATAGTCGCTAGAGCCAACTACATATACCAAGTCTTTATCCGGATATAGTTCGGCGTATCTTTCCCATAATCCATATTGACGGAATCTGCAAGATATAAGAATTTCGGTTTAGTTCATTTAGTAGTGTATTAAGATTTGTATGCATGTATGTATATCTCAAAACCTGTCAGGGTGATTTTTATAGAGTTTGTTGATATATTTTGGATTCGGATCAGGAACATAAAACTCTGCTGCGGATCGATCTGGAAAACCAATCTCCCATAACGTTTCTCCATTTCTTGGAGGTTGATATACAAGATCTTCCACATATATATAACAACCTGCACATATACTATGAAGTATATTAACTACAGTAATATATTGGGTTTAATTGTAACCAAAAAATAAAACAAAATGTATTGGGGAACTAATGAAAAGCAAGAAAAGAAGTAAAGGACCTTGGGTGATGGTGATAATATCATCGTATTTATAGTCACCAATAAAACCAGGAACCCATGCATAGAGATTGTATTGTCCTGGCCGTATTCCACTTATGTAAAGGAATCCTTCTTCATCTGTTCTTGTCCAAAATTGATAATCCTGCAAGAATCAAAAGAAATGTTCATAGATAAGTTATTTTGAATCAAAAACATTTCCATTCCTACTTTTTTGGATTTCTATCTTTGTACTTTTCAAAATCACCTTGCATTCTCTTTGCCATGAACCAGCAGCTCCAGGCACAGCCAAACCAACATAACCTCTAGTGGCTGCAATGAAATCTTTATCTACGTACCTTACAAACATAAATTAATGTATATTTATAGATTATTGGATGCATATATGTGAAAAATTAAGAAAGTGTGTCTAGTGCATAAATTTCAAAATATGATATATTTGTGGTAGTAACATTATAATCAATGAGGCTCACTTAGTAGTTTACCTGTCTTGAACGAGAAGTCTGCCAACAACATTACCACGTTGCTCTGCTTTCAAATAGTCATCTGAAGCTGGAAAACTGTAAGGCCAGCTTTCAGTTTCCACATTCATCTGAGAATGAAAAACTTATCAAATTTGGAAATGAATATTTAATATCAAGTTTGGTTTGTTCGTCTAGCTATATAGAACAAGATATAAAAAGAGGAACCTGAGATTTAGCATCTTTCCAGAGCCAAAGAGGGTCATTATCATCATCAGTAGACGAGTTTAAATAGACGAAAACAGGTCCAAAGACCTTCTTCCATGCCTCTCCTTCACTAAACTTTGGCACTAGATCTTCCCCTGTGTAGTGTGCACTCATAAATACCTGAGGATTCAGCGTTAAACTTCTTGTCTACATTTATAACGATTTTAAAGGAAAGCATTTTATATTAATCTGTATGGACTTACAGCAAGAGCAGTAGGTCCAACGTGAGATGTCAAGTTCTGTTTTTGAGGTCCACCGGTTCGATACTCATGGCTAGGAGTTATGAGCCAGAAACCAACCGACGGCTGCTCTGTGCATATCCATCCATGGACAGTAATGTCTTTGTTCTCACATGAATATTGGTACTTATCGTCAACCTAAAACCGGAAAAAACAAGGGTAAAAGCAAAAGCTTAACAACCTCTCTTTAGTAATCTTGAAAAGGAAGCAAAATGAATAACATTTTACCTCTCCTTTGAATTGAGGCTCTATAGGATTAACAAGTAGAACAGCTTCAGGGTAAGCCAGAGCTTGGCCTCTGTCAGGTAATCGATCATCAGGCAATGGCATGAATCTCTGCCTATCTTCCGTTACTGCCATGTAGTGAAACCTGCAATCTCAGTTAAGATTAATACTAGAATTTAGTTTAAGAAGTGAAGGAGTGAGTTTTGTTTTTTGCTTACTTCTCTTTTCTGAGCTTGAAGGCAATTCGTGTTTCGGCAAGTGAAAAAGCAGGCCATTCTTTTAGATGCTCGTAGATGGCGTAAGTGTAGAATCCTGATGACCCGCTTAGCATAACAAATCTATATTCGACAGTAACTTATTCAAGTTACAATCTGAAAACATGAAATATGAATATTATGCTTCTCAAAAGACTTGAGTACCTTTTGTCAATGTTCAGAGGGACTGCTTTGCCTTCTAGTGATGGATCCCATTTTCTTGTGAAAGAAAGCTCAACTTGTTCTTCGTTCTTCATTATTACCTCAAAGTTTGTTCCTTTGATTCTGGTCCCAAAAGAAAATAGTATTTATACATTAGCATCCTTTGAACTTCATTGAACCTTTTAGTCAGATTTATGGGATCAAACTACAATTTTAGCGTTAAGCTTGCATAAAAGACTTACACATCAAATCCACCAGCTGTTCCTGATCCTCCCCATACGAGATCCCAATATCTGAAGAATACTTTTACATTTTATATCTAAATGAATACTTTTGGCACGAAATTTGTGAAATTTAAACAAGAGAAACAGAGAGATATATACAACAATAACTGTTTGTGTAGGTTCTTAATGAAATCTCAAGACTCTAATCATTGGATTAAGAGCAGCCATTTACTAATTTAGGTAATCTTGTCATCTTGATTGAGTCTTGGCACGGTTAAATGCAAGAAACTGACATTGCACGCTATCGAATATATATAGAAAGGTTATAAGACAGTAAAACAGAGTAAATGCATACTCCAAAATTGAAAAAAATAAACTTAGGAACAAAACAAGGATCATATATATCCCATTTACCCTCTGTTGACTTCTTCATTAAGAACCTCGAGCAAGTTATCGATGCCATTATATTCGATTCCGGTAACGATACCATCAGGCTTTGATAATGTAACCCGTGCAATGCCATTATCCATCACCACCTGGTAACATACATCGACCAGCAAGGCAGCAATACAAAATGTTTCAGTCTTTCTTAATTGGTATCTGCAGCTAAATGGACATAGAGAAGATCATGATGAGAAAGAGTTAAAAGTAAACCAACATGATTGCCCTTATCATGCAACTGCAGCTTAACAGACGACATTGATGAAATGTCTTGTGCGATTTGATGTTAACCTCAAAGTAATTAATGTACATGTTTTTTCTATACGTATGTGTATAATATATATATATATATAGTAGATAGATCTGATTAGGAGAACTTGTGTTGCCTTGGACGGGAGATAAAGCAGAGGGTATAGTGGGAGAATAATATCTTGACTTTGTCGTCAAAACACTTCGGTTGTTAGTGTTCGACGACATTTGTGTTGTGTGTTTCAAAGCTTTCACTTACGTCTCATCTAAACATCTCTATTACGATTTACGAATTCTTTTTGTTTTATAACAAACAATTGCAGATTTGACTTTCATCAAAAACCAACCGGTTTACAGAGAGATATTATATGAGCCTTCATGTATACACGAACCGGGTAACAGAGAGATATTGGGCAGATACGGTTCAAAATTTTAAGAACAGAACCAAGGATTTTGAATTTTAGAGCGGTTCGCACCGAACCCAATTTATGTAATTTGGGCCCAATTATGAGTAAACTTGTAATAAAGGCCCAAATTTCACAAAACGCCAAAAAAACAAAACAGTGCCATATCCTTTCACTCACTGCTGCTTTCAACCCGCCTCCTCTGTTCTTCTTCTTCTCCTCTCTCTCACTTGAAAATTTCATATTCGAATGATGTCTTCAAAACCTTTTCTTTAGAGAGGATTAAGTTCAGTTTGTCTAAGTTCCGAACTTTGATTTCGTTTTTGTAGGGAAGATTTTGTTGTTATATATATATATATCTATGGATTTAATGGTGTCCACAAGCAGTGTACAAGAAGGGTTTTGTTTGATTCAACAATTTAATCGCGAGTGTAAACGAAGTACCAAGCTTGACGTCTCTGTTCGTACCACTGGTAATATTAGGTCTAAAGTCTCTCTCGGGTCACGAAAAAGGAATCGACTTGTTCTTGTTTTCGCGGCGGCTTCCAAGGTTGAGAGTTCCGGTCTTAATGGTAGAGCTCAAAAGTTCGAAACTTATTCTGCCTCTGGGCATAGCAATGGTAACGGTAATGGCCATTTCACCACTGCGAATTCTTCTTTTGTGTTGGAAGATGTCGAGAGTAACAATCATTTGCGTCAGATGGTTAGAACCGGTGAATTGGAGGAAGGGTTTAAGTTTCTGGAGAACATGGTTTACCACGGTAATGTTCCCGACATCATTCCTTGCACTACATTGATCCGCGGGTTCTGTAGGATGGGTAAGACGAGGAAAGCAGCAAAGATCTTGGAGATTCTTGAAGGCTCTGGTGCTGTTCCTGATGTAATAACTTACAATGTTATGATTAGTGGGTATTGTAAAGCTGGGGAGATCAGTAACGCTTTATCTGTTCTCGATAGGATGAGTGTTTCCCCTGATGTTGTCACTTACAATACCATCTTGCGTTCTCTTTGCGACAGTGGGAAACTTAAGCAAGCCATGGAGGTTCTTAATAGGATGCTTCAGAGAGATTGTTATCCTGATGTGATTACTTACACTATATTGATCGAAGCTACTTGTAGAGATAGCGGTGTTGGACAGGCCATGAAGCTTCTTGATGAAATGAGGGATAGAGGATGTACACCAGATGTTGTCACTTATAACGTTCTTGTGAACGGTATTTGTAAAGAAGGGAGATTGGATGAGGCGATTAAGTTTTTGAATGACATGCCGTCTTCTGGATGTCAACCAAATGTTATTACACATAACATAATTCTGAGGAGTATGTGTAGTACTGGGAGATGGATGGACGCAGAGAAGCTTCTTGCTGATATGCTTCGTAAAGGCTTTTCACCAAGTGTTGTCACTTTCAATATCTTGATTAATTTCTTGTGTAGAAAAGGTTTGCTTGGGAGA
Source organism: Camelina sativa (assembly GCF_030686135.1). Lineage (NCBI taxonomy): Eukaryota > Viridiplantae > Streptophyta > Magnoliopsida > Brassicales > Brassicaceae > Camelina > Camelina sativa. The sequence continues at coordinate 3,781,819 of NC_141882.1, forward strand.
GCAATTGACATTTTGGAAAAGATGCCTAATCATGGATGCCAGCCGAACTCTTTGAGTTACAACCCGCTGCTTCACGGGTTTTGCAAGGAGAAAAAGATGGATAGGGCTATAGAGTATTTGGAGAGAATGGTCTCTCGTGGTTGTTACCCGGACATTGTGACATACAACACTATGCTAACTGCTTTGTGCAAAGATGGGAAAGTTGAAGATGCGGTTGAGATACTCAATCAACTTAGTAGCAAGGGATGTTCTCCGGTTCTAATCACTTATAATACTGTCATTGATGGGCTTGCAAAAGCAGGTAAAACAGGCAAAGCGATTAAACTGCTTGACGAGATGCGTGCGAAAGATCTAAAGCCTGACACTATCACCTATTCCTCTCTTGTTGGTGGTTTAAGTAGGGAAGGTAAAGTAGACGAAGCCATAAAGTTTTTCCATGAGTTTGAGCGGATGGGCGTTAGGCCAAATGCAGTCACCTTTAACTCTATAATGCTAGGACTCTGCAAGACTCGGCAAACGGATCGTGCAATCGATTTCTTGGTTTATATGATCAATAGAGGGTGTAAACCGACTGAGACATCATACACGATTCTGATAGAAGGCATAGCTTATGAAGGTATGCCAAAGGAAGCTCTGGAGCTGCTTAATGAGCTTTGTAACAAGGGACTCATGAAGAAAAGTTCTGCAGAGCAAGTTGCAGGAAAGATGTAGCATAAAGTAGTTCACTCGCTAGTCAGCCCCCTTTTCTTGATTTGTGCTTAAGAGAACATTTTCAGTGGCTCCTTTCTACTTATTAAGTCTTAGGTTCAGTATTGATATTGTCAGAATTTTGGTCTTTAAGGTTTGCATATCAAATATTATTCAGTTGTTACATCTTTCGTGTCAGTGTCAATTGATAAATTCGACATACATACATCAATACATATAATATGCAATGTAATTCCAGAGTAAGTTATGGAGGGCCTTCAAGACGAATGTAGTCGTACATAATCCCTTGGAAGGGACCATTGCATCTTGGCTGTCTCAGGAATATAGTGTTATCACCTTGCACAAGCCGGTTTCCTGGTATGTTCACCTCATACAGCATGTAAACCCCATGGATCCCATGCCTTGCTATTGAATTGTCTCTCCCAATGAGTCCGGTTGTGAAGAGAGGGCGGACTGCTTCCGCATCATTGACTCGAATCTGCAAACAGAAAATGCAAACAAAACTTTACAGTCTTAACTTCTTCATCTCTGTTAAAATGATGTTTCGTTTTTACCTGCAACTCGGCTAAGGTTGCAGATGCTATGGCGATTCTCAGTTTGTAATTCGCCTTTTGATCGATGTTTTCAAGTTTAAACCTAATCTGCCAAGTTGTTCCTTCATGCACGTCTCCTTTCTTCCTGGGAACCTGAGCAAAGAACCAGTCTCTGCGATAATCGCTTACACCAACAGTGTAAACAAGGTCATCATTTGGATACAAATCTGTGTATCTCTTCCACAACCCATATTGCCTGAACCTGCAGATAATAATAAAGCAGTGTTTAGTTCTGCTGTTATTCACACATACAGGTAGTTTGGTTCACAAAGGTGTAAGCTAATAAACCTGTCTTGATGATGGACTAAAGCCCTGTTTACAAGCGTGGGATCAGGATCTGGGATAAAGAACTCAGAAGCTTTTCGGTCAGGGATACCAATATCCCATAAGGTAGGTCCATCTCTCGGAGGTTCATAAACGATATCACCCATTTCAATCTTGCACCCTGTGTTGTTATGTCCATCAAGAATTGGCTAATATAGAGGAATTCATTTCATTTGGTAGGAACTAATTTACCTGAAGTCACAGAAACAATTGTGCCGTTATGGTAATCTCCAATGAAACCGGGGACCCAGGCATAGAGATTATACTCGCCAGGACGCACGTTCCCTATTGAGAAATAGCCAGCCTCATCTCCTACCGCCCAAAATTGGTATCCCTGATTGGCAAACAATTCATTTATTATATTTTTTTGGTAATTCCATCATAGAGCTCTTTCTTGATATCTTGGACACCTTTCAACCAATCTTCTTTTTTTTTTTTTGCTTATTGCAAATAATTAAGAATGGAGTAGGAAGAAATCACCTTGCATTCAATTTGCCAAGAACCAGAACCACCAGGTGGAGCCAAACCCACATAAGCACCTGCTGCTGAAATCAGATCATTGCTTATGAACCTATACAAAAAAATCAATGTTAATATGTAGTGTTTGGTGGAATATTACCATTTTAAGAATCAAATTACAGAAGCAACACAAAATAAAGAACGAACCAGGAAATGAGGATATAAAATAACACTAATACCTGTCACGGATAAGTAATCTACCAAGGGCCGTGCCACGTTCTTCAGACTTTGGATATTCCTCAGATGCCACGAAGCTATAAGGCCAACTTTCAACCTCAGCCATCATCTGCAGATTAGCTCATTTAAGTGAGTCCTTACATCACCACAAATCTATTTTTGTATTCAGCAAGTGGGATGGCAATTTGCTTCTCTCGTACCTTTATCTTAGCATCGTCCCATAAGCAAAGTGGATCATCTCCATTGGCTGTGGAATTTAGGTAAATGAAAACAGGGCCATATACTTTTTTCCAAGGCTCACCGTATTCAAAGCGAGGCATCATGGTTTTTCCGGCATAATGGGTACTGTGAAACACCTGAAATAACCGTTATTGAAACTAAGATCGATATTGTACTTGTAAGTATTATATTGAAATATCCACCACATTTGTCACTTACTGCAAGAGTGGTTGGGCCAACATGTGACGTGAGGTTTTGTTTGAGTGGTCCGCCTGAGCGAAACTCATTACTGGGCGTAATTTGCCAGAATCCTACAGGTGGATCGAAGGATATCCATCCATGTACTCTGAGATTCTGATTCTCACACGAGTATTGGTATTTGTCATCTACCTGTCAGAGAAAAGAGAAATGATTTAATTCTCCATGAAACAGAATTTACCGGATTCAAAACTTTGAAGTTGTAATACATCACAACGCAAGCATAAGTTCATAAGATACACTTTCATGTATTAGGAGATATGATACTAAACAGCTCAAACAACGCATGAGAAAGATCAAATGTTCTAATTTCTGAATGATTAAAATAATATGGAACTCATACTTCGCCTTGCAAGCGTGGATCACATGGAGCAGTGAGCAGAGAAGCTTCCTGGTAATCTAGAGTTTGACATCTTCCTTTGCATAGATCATCTGGAAAAGGCATTATCCTCTTTCGGTCATCTGCCACAGCCATGTAATGGAATCTGTAGAAAAGAATCGCAAGGGAAATATATATATGGGATATCAAACAACTACACACTCGTGTTGACGAGCAATTAAACCCAACAAATAAATATCTGAAAAATGACACTATCTTTTGCTTGGGATCTATGGTACATGCAATCACTAACATTTGAGGTTTTCTTCTCAGTGCACTAAAATGGATCTTAAGGAGACTAAACTTAACATAAGACAGAGAAATTGACTTAGGAAAATAGGGACAATATTACTTGTCTTTTCTGAGCTTGAACGCGATTCTTGTTTCTCCAAGTTCAAACCCAGGCCAATCCTTGAGGTGTTCATAAATGGCGTATGAGTAAACTCCAGAAGAACCACGAAGCATTATAAACCTGAAAGAAAGAGCATCTAGTCAGTGTCTCTTCTCTACTTTTGTTTCTCATTAAAGAAGATACATCATGCAATATAGACCTTTTATCGATATTCAGGGGAATGTACTTTCCCTCAAGGGATGGATCCCATGTTCTTAGAAATGAGATCTCAACCTGTTCTTCAGTCTCGACTATGACCCTGAAACTCACACCACTGATGCTGCATAGATACCATCAAATTAGACATTATATACCATCCAACAATTTTTAGTACACATCATATATACAGGAAAGAAAAAAGAGAACAGCATTACAAGAGAGGATTGTGATGCAGCAGTAACAACGGACAAGTTCATTTAGGCAGAGAAAAACTAGTTTTGAGTCATACATCAACTTAACTCTATCAATACTGAAAACTGCCACTAGCAGATATGACGACCAATAGCATGATGAAGACCTATAGAATAAGGTTCCTATTGACTGTTAAGGTAAATGCATAGAGGACATACACATCAAATATTCCCTTGCCTCCAGGTTCATTCCAGTGCAGGTCCCAGTACCTATACATTCGGTTAATTTCAATTGACTTGGCTTCTCATAAAAACAGTAAAAGTTAATATCGAGTTATAAACATGACTCATACCCTCTGTTAGTCTCCTTATTACGAACTTCGAGCACATTGTCAACGCCGTTATACTTGATGCCGGTGATGATTCCACCTGGGTTTGATAGTGTAACTTGGAGAATTCCATTGTCCATCACAACCTGCACCATTTCTGTCTTCAGTCAGAACACATTTAAGGAAAGACACATAAAAGGAGACATTATAGACTGAGAAAATTGCATTACATATCTGTCATGGATATGCAGCTTGACACCTTGAGAGGGCATCCTGTGATCCTTTCTATGAATAGGGCCACTTGTACCTTGATCTGTCAACCCTTTTGAGTGTAAGAAAAAAAATCAACAGTTTTGCTTGTAGATAAACTAAATAGACTAATATGATCACATCATCACGAGGCAGAAGGCAGCCGCACAAGATAATCAAAGAACATAAAATGTTTGTGTAAAACAATGACTTTTGAAGCGGCCATAGATATAGGATCTGTAGAACTGGTCTTTAAAAACAAACTGCAAAGGCGTTTTACCTCCGTTCATCAAGCAAATATACTCTAATCAAGAAACGTAACTCTGTGATAGTTTAAAGTCCCTTCCTTTCTGGATTTTTTATACGTAGACCCAATAAATAAACAACCCCAATTTGATGAAACAAGGAAAGAACAGCAGTTAACAGTGTCATAAGAAACAAAGTAAATGCTCAAAACAAGAGATGTAAACAACAAATTTGAAAGTTTATTTTTCTCATCCGGGCTAAAAATACGAACTTTGCTGTTACAATTTCGTTTTAAAACCATTCTCAAGTGAGCGAAGTTCATCGAATCGTGCAGTTAAACCAGAGGGTGAAGAAGAGAAGGATTGACGAGAAATTACTTACAGTGGTGGCCGGCGTTTGAAGCGGTTTCATGGTTAGTAAAACGATGCAGGAGCCGATCAGCCAGTCTCTTCTTCATCAGTACTCGACCCACGCGATCACCACCGAAGCCTGATTGCTGGTGCTTACACGCACGTGTAAAGGAATCTAGAGAGAGACTGCGTTAATGTCTGATTAAAAACGCTTCTTTGCTATGGTTTGGGTGCGACTGCGTTTGTCTTTCTTTCTCTCAAGGATCTTCTAAGTCATTGTTTTAAAAACAGTTTTACTCGCAACTGTGAATCTTATCAATAAAATCGAATGCGATTAAATTTTAGTTCGGTTTAACTCCAAATGAATCTGAAATCTCTTTTCTTATTGAAACCAAATATATATAAAAAAAAAAAAAAGGCAAAGTCTCATGGTGATCAGCTCAAACAAATCTCTGTCTTGGTAAGCATTAATGAAAACCCTTTCTTGGAATCTGTCTGAAGAATTTGAGGCAAATTTACAGAATTACACACAACCTATGCCTCTCTCTCTCTCTCTCTCTCTCTCTCTCTCTACTCAGGCTTCTTCTGGAAGAACATCGATCCTATTAAGACAGCTATACCCGTTATTGCTATCGTGAAGAAAAGCTTTTTGTGCGAAACACCGTTCCCATCTCTTCGTCTCCTACCGTTTCCATCTCCTTCCGCTGCTCTCGGGATTCTTCTGTATTATCCATTCCAGCACATGAGTTTAGCCAAAATATAGAGAGTAAAATCTGAATCAAAGAAAGATAAAACAATGCAGATAAAGAATATATACCTGGATGATTCCACATTGTTCAGCACAGTACCAGGGCATTTGGTTTCATGGTTATATCTTTTTCTCAATCTAACATAGCTATTGCATTGATAACAAAGTTCTGTTCGGTTGCCACATACTTCCTAATATTCGAAGAAAAAACCGAGCGGATAAGAAAACCCTTTGGTTGGAGAGAAAAGGCAAAAATATGTGTAAGAGTGAATACCTGATGTTCAGCGAGGTCAACTGCAGGCAATGGAAACTCACAGAACTCACAGGTTACAATCCTCTTGGGGCAAATCTCTCCTTTATGACTGTCAAAAACCTCACGTTCTATGGTCTCTTTGCACATCGAGCATGCTATCTTCTCAATACACCACAAAAGGAATATCGTAAGCAAAAAAGTATGTCATTTTGGTCATCTAGCAGCATCTAAAACCATACATAAGTAATAAGACTAGCTATTTGTGTTACAGACTAAGTTCATGAGTCGAATCAATGCATAAGTGATCTAATTTGGTAAATGTAACACGCTCAAAACCCGTTGAAGGGGCCATTTACAAAATATTTGAGAGCAGAACCACTATATGAAACAACCAATCTGGGTGTAAAAGTATATCCTTTTTTTATTGGAGCTAAACAAAGAGAAATTTTTCAAATCAAAGAAGATAGTTGTGGAAAATAATCCAACGGAAGACTGGTGCGAATTGCGAAATAGAAAAATTAGCGTACCGGAGCATGTGCGTTCAAGAAGTGTTCCTCAGCATGCTTTTTGGGAACCATATCACCACAAATCTTACATTTTTCTAAATTCCGGGCACAATGTACACGATGCAGATCAATATTTGGTGCAGGGATGTCTCTGTCACTGAAAAAATTAAAACAATCAGTATGCATAAGCTTTATTACGGCACTCTCAAGGGATCAACCATCCAAGTAGATGCTACAACTGAACATACAGAATGATCCGGCTATTGAAAATACAGAGTCTCAGCCGACTCAGATGCTACAATAACTAGACAAAGCACACATAGTCCTCTAGTAGAAAACTAAGCAGACCATCAGAGAGAGAGACAGTGAGTGACAAAGTAAAAAGCATAAGGGGATAGACAGAATACAATCAAACTCTTGTAGACACACAAGGAAGCTGATGAATAAACGATTGATTTGATCATGAATCAGCCTTTTAGTAGGTGACCAAACAAAAAAAAAAAAAAAAAAACCATGTTGCAAAAGGGGTTGTATATAATAACAAACATAATTGCATAATCCAACCATCATCATAAAAACCCTTGTTTATAGTTCAAATCACCGACACAAACAAAGCTGATTCTACATGTAAATCCAGAGATTGTGGAACCAAACTGAATCACACAGCTGACAAAGGTAGTATCTTTCAATGTAACAAAACTTGCAATCACCGATCAATTCCAAATTTTTTTCTTATATAACCTCGAGTCCCAGAATATCGAATTACATAAGGTCAGTCATCATCGAACGATAAGCAACAAGGAGAAACCACGAAAAGCAACCAAAACTCCGATCAAATCAGAATTAAGTCAACAAATCCCCCAGAAAGAGAAATCATCAAATCAAGGAGACGTACCAGTGGTTGCATACGATGGTGATTTCTTCTCCAGTCGCAGTCTCCATCTTCAATTTTTTCCAAAAAAAAAAAAAAAAAGGGAACTTTAAATTTCACAGATGGGAAAGGGTAACGAAATCAATCACGGATCTTTTTAACCTCGTTTTCTCGGGATTTTTTCTTTTGAGCCGATGATATCTTATTATAAGAAAAAGAGAGAGAGAGAGAGAGAGAGAGAGACTCAAATTGTTTAAATAACTTGATGAATTAAAATAAGTAAATAATGAGATGAATATATGGTTGAACCAAATTAAAGAGGAATATGACATTTTTCTTTTTCTTTGGCTTCAACCCAAACCACAGACACTTTATTAATATGTCTTCGTCCCACGCCACGCTCCTATACTCTCTCATTTGTAGTCCACGCGGCAGATTCCAATTCCCTTTAATCTCAAATTATTTAAGGTTTTATATTTATACACTAATTGTAGGTATTATTAGTACAACAGATAAATCAATCAACTTTTGAACACCCTAAACTAGTTGTTTAATCAGAGAGTCTGTTTTTGTTAATATGTACTATTTCTTAAAAATCCAACCGAAAAAATCAACAGATTTCAAGTCTAAAAACAAATGGTACAAATATCTCCAAAAAAAAAAAATCTGAAAACCAAAAAACTAATTAAAGAAAACCTTAGAAAACAGGACAACCTTCAACTTGAATCCCAGGAGCAGTAGGACAAGCAGCAAGAGGACAGTTCTCACCTTTAGCACCCCACCAGTGATCGATCGATATACCATTCATCGTCAAACTAAAGTACAACAGCACTCCCATGAACGCCAAACCCGCGTCCAATGCTGCCGATAGCACGTAGTTATACCTCTGCCACCACCCTTTGTAGTACTTGAACACAAAGTAGTTGAATATCACACCTACAATGATCCAGCAGTTGAAGTTCACGCTTGTCGCTGGCGGCATTGCAGCTGTTGCTCCTAACAGAACCGGCAGATTGATCTGGGATATCCACGTTCTTGTCGGGAAAGCTTTTTGGAGAAGCCATACCAAGACTGGTCCTATTAGTCCACCTAAGAAGAACCAGTTTAGTGCAGGGTAGTTTCCTAGCCGACCAAATATTCTCTTGGGTCCTACTAATCCCCAAATCACTGATGCGTCAAAGAAAACTCTGTCACTTGGACATGTCCATGGACTGTTCGGAGGTAGCAACTCTTTCTGGCAGATGTTCTCTACTGATGTAAGCAAGTACCATGCCACTGATACATTCACTGTTCCTGCTATCACCGTTCCTATGAGCTGGACTAAGAACATCGATCTTGGCGGTATCTTCATGTAATGGCCTAGCTTGAAGTCGTTGAGGAATGAAATAGCTTGTGACATACTTATGTACCCATAAGTTTTGAAACATACGTTAGCTATTGGTCTCCCTGGTAACAACACACCCATGAGATACTCTGTGATAATGTTCAGACCTGGAGTCTGTCGCAACATGAGTTTCAAAGTGAGAAAACAGAAAAGATTCCAAATCATGTTTCAAGGATTAAAAAAGTTGTGGTACCTGATTAGTTGTAGCAGTGATAATGCTGACTGGTACAGTAAAGGTTACAGCCATGAAAGATGCTAGAAGGAGTCCCCACCAAGGCATTTGGATCTGGTCTTTCATGAATATGCAGAGAACAAGAGATAGTACTATTGAGATAGCGAGCAGGCCATAAAACCACCAGCCTGGTATGTCTTTGTACTTCTTCATCAGCCTTGTGTGTATGTCCACTTTAGTCTTGGTTGAAGCTCGTACTTGTTGCCAAATTCCCCTAAGTTAAAAACAAGAGTAGTAATATTCATCAGCCACAAGTTAGTAGTCCTTAAGCTTAATATTGATATATATGCCAAGCTTACTTTCCATTGAAGAGCGCAACATGAGTCAGTGTGGAAACGATTGCTGCGAAACCAATCCCGTAACTGATAGCAAAGAACGTGCTGAGATAAACTCGACCTTCTTGTTGATAACTCCCCATGTCCAGTTCAAACTTATCATTGACAATGGTGGAGATATTGTAAAGCTGCCCTTGCTTATCAAACAAATCAGATGAGAAAATCGGGAACTTGTTTGCTTCATACATATTCATGCCGTAGTATGATATTGGGATAACCATATACATGACCAGAATGTAACCAACGAAGACATTTACGATTGCGAAGAAAGGAGTCACAAGAGGGCTTCCAAGGTAAGAAGCTATGACAGACCAATCAAGAGCAAATGCACCAATCCCAAGCCCTGACATCCCTGAGCCTAACTGCTGAGCTGTGATAGACTTAGGGAATGCCCAACAAACCCAAGATATTGATGATAAGGTCAAGAACAAGTAGGCTGGGAATATGTACCACGCGAAGCTACAAACAAACGCAATCACAAAGAACTTTCCTCTAGACATTCTCGCATTGTCCTTCTCATGAAGAGCACTAGATAAAGATCAAAACACAGTGTCAAGCCACATTTTAATAAGCATCTTTAACAAACAAGTGTTATGCACTAAAATGCATCAAATCAACATACCGAAACAGAGAGACCTGAAGAACACTCGTTGGCCACCACATCTGTGCAGGATCAACCACTAACTTTCTCATGATACCAGCCCAACCATACCCAAGAATCTGAATCAACAACAACAGGGTAATCATCAACTTATTAATCACCAAAAACTTTATAAAAGAAGAAAAACAGAAAAAACATTGGAAGTGAAAGGGACCTGAGTAGTGATAACAAGAATCCAACTAGCCAAGAAACTAATCTTCCTTTTGTAAAATGCCATGATGATATCAACAATTCCAACAGCATAAGCAGTACCAGATCCAAACCCAGCACCAGCATTAGCAAACATAGAGATCAACACATGTTCCTTGACGTTAAAGGGACCCGGATTCAACGAAAACTCCCAAGAACCAATCTTATACTTAGTCTCAGGCAAAACCCGAGCCATAAGCTTCCCTAGAGGCAACGTAACCACTTGAACAGAGATCATAGTGATCATCAGAGGCTGAGTCCTGTACCCAAAGAAAGTGTTGAGAAATGAGAGGAGAACACAAGAGAGAAGCCCTAGAAACCACATCCGAAACGTCCACACGGGTAAAGAAGGATCGTCGTGGTTCGATACAGTGAGACGAACCTCCTCCACCGGAGATTCGTCTTCGTCGTCATCGGCGATGATCTCTGGTTTGCGTGATTCATCAATCGCAGCCATTGTTTGCCGCGAGTGTGTGAGTGTGGCGGGTGCTAGCTAGGGTTATGAATTTGGTGAAGGAGACGTCAGAGAATATTGGAAGAATCTTTTATAAAGAGATTCATGAATATATGAGAATCTTTAGTAATTATGATTTATATATTTTCGGAGATTTTTGATGATCTAATAGAAATAAATATTAAGGGAGAGTATCTACTAAATTGAGATTTTTAATATCATAGTATTGTGTTACTGAAGAGTGTCCCCCGGAGAAATGGAAGTTTGTTGCAAACAAACATGTTGTATTAATCGCCTCTTTAAGCGGGAAACTATCCTATTTGGTACTACTTCACTTTATAAATTAAAAAAAAAATTGGAAAAAATACTAATTATAGTAACAAAAAAATATTATCCCGATGTTTTGCTGGTTTTATCTTTCTTTAGAGGAAAATTAATATTTATCGACTTTATTCAACTATTATATCGATGAAGTTAAATGGAGACATTTTACATTAAAAAAAAAGAAAAAGAAAAAAAAAAGGAAAAAAAAATTAACTAGGATATAAAAGCAGTTCATTCATCGCCAGTTGTGGTTTAAATTGGAAATCTATAAAACGTAACAATGCATTAATGGACTTTAGTGGTAGCTTCGATCTTCCCTGAACGCAGCCATGTGTTACCTCTTCTCTATCCGAATGGTCCGGAGTTCACAATTGGCAAACCTAAACAAACCAATAGATCATTATTATTTGAAATCAATATTTATGAATAGTAGCTTGCAACCCGATGAGTTTCTTTACTTATCCGCAAAAATGGGTCGGTGAAGTCGCTTATCTAAATTGAAAACTAGCTTACAGCTGACGTTCTAATGATTAAAGAGCAGAAGAGTGATTAGAGTTGAGAGAAGCATAATCACCTTGTTAGGTGACTATCTTCAATAGGTATGCCAAGCTTTTCACGCAGCACACGAAGTGTTTGTTGCAAGAAAATCCCGTGGCTTACAATTGCTATTTCTTTTTCTGGTCTCTCTAATAACCTACATATACGTATTTTTAGGCATATATAAAAATATTCGAACAATTACGTAAAATGGACATATTTCTAACTTGGAGATATTTTTAAAGATATTTGGACCACCATTTAATTAATATAATGAAAAATGTGAAAGGTACAAAATAAGAAAGTTACTGGTCACCATGTATAAAAGCGAAGACCTCTAGTAGCAACATCTTCTAGTTTTTCCCTTTCCTTGTCATGCCATTGAGCATCTTCATCACTCTCTATCTATATAACCATATTGTAAATTAACAATTTAACAAAATTAATTCATAAATGGAAAAAGATCAATTTGAGCTTCTAAAGGTATAGTGAGATTATCTACCATTGTAAAGTCAATGTCAGGAAAACAAGTGCGGCGGGTACTTATACTTGCTCTACGATCACACGGATAAAGTCCCTGAATTGAACAATTAGAGTGCATCTTAATTCATCATTATATTGGAACACATAGTAAGCACTTTACCATGGAATGAATTAGATACCACCTTCCAACTGTATTCTTAATAAAATTTATAACTATTTTTTTTAGGTAATGAAAATTTGATATTATACCATGCGTTCTCTACAAGTCTCAAGTGCTAGAATTGGAGGAAGGTTGTTAGCTTTTGTAAAGTCGTCGGATATATTGACATCTTCTACTTCTTGTCCCCTAAATATTCCTATTGAAGTTTCCATTGCTCTGAAATTTAAGGGAACAGTGTTACACTGTTACTATTTAATTATCAAATGTATAACAACAATTCTAATTAATGTCTTCACTTTACATAAAAAAAAAATTATGAACAATGATCAACGACTTATTGGATGGATATTTGGGAACCATTCCAGCAAAGAACAGAACCTTCAAAATTTAATTCGAATTATAGAATATATCAAATAATTCATCATTTTTGAATATATGAACGTTAGATATATATGCCTAGCCTAGCCTAGCTATAATTAGGTCTATAATTTTTTTCATTGATATTTATAATTAAGGTTTACCAACTATTTAACCTCAAATCTAATTTTCTAAGGTACGTAATTCTACCAGACAATTCCACACAAAAGATTAAATTGGTAGCTAGTTGTAGTAGTAGTACCGGCGCAGCGGTGAGGTAATCACCAACTCGATAGTGTTTAGTAATCCTGATTCATGGATTTTCTTGCGCCTTTCAGAAATCTGCAAAATTCTCAAAAAAAAAAAAAAAAAAAAATCATATATTACAAGAGTACTGTAGTGCATCTCAAGTTCTCAACGTACTATACCAAACCCTATAAGCATATTTTGATAATAGATGTTATGCTCTCTCACCTGTTGCAACCCCTTTGGAGAGAGATGGGCATCAAAAAGCTTTTCTGATTCAGGTTTCTCTCTGTGCTCTTCTAATTCTACATTGTGGATGCCTTGTGCATGCCTCACCTTTATTCAAAGCCGGTCCAACACAAATTAGAATTAGCATGACCCTATTACGTACCTTTTACGTAAATGTAAACTCAAACACAAAAGTGCGTTTGAAACAATTAATACCTACCTATATCTTTTACTTTTAACGTATTTTTGTTGTAACAACTAATCAGAAAATATAAAGCTCTTCAGACAATCAGACCGTAGATAAAATGTATAAATAATTTTTTTGTTTTTAATTTGAAAGGTCTCGAAAAATAAGCTAACCCTAAAGAAAACCAGTTGCGAGAAATTTCCTATACGATATTGGAGTTATAAATAAATGGAAAACTAACCAGATGAAGGATTTTGAGATTAGGCGAGGAGAGCCGCAGCGTTTTAGCTCCACATAAATCCATGTCTGGACGTGTAGTGACCTCGCCTTAATTAAATTAAAACTACCTAGCTACAATTATTATTTATTTATTTTGTTAAGCAACTACCTATATAGATACAATATTTACAAAACCAATTGTGGTTCTTCTTTTCGTCCTTTCATCATGTTCGTATCATCATATATATATAGTATAGATGATAGATCTACTCAGCAACAGCAATTCATGTAAATCACCCAGAAACAACTTGGAAATATCGAAGTTTTTTAAAATTTTCCAAAGGAAAAAAAAAATAAAATTTTGAAATGGCTGATAATGTACGTCTTACGTCAACAATTCTCAAGAGAGGATTGAAGAAAGAAAAAAAAAAGTCCTCTAACAAAGAAAGTCTTATGTTATAAGAAACGCTCATGCCGTATTAATGGGTTTACCTGTTTTCCTAATTTTCTTTATTTTAGAACAAAAGGAACGTTGATGATAAGATAATTATTTTCTAAAGACCTGACGTACCCAAAAGGTAAAAAAAAATTAAGTTAAATAAAACAAATATCTATATATATTCCAGTATTCCACCTTATTCCGTCAAGCAGTTATATATAAGCTTGAAGCAAAGATTTAGTTACAATTACAAAAAAAAAGGTTACTTGTTTGTTTTTTTCTAGGTTGTACATGTAGTAGATATGAAATGTCTATCTTTCGTATACGGCGCATGCATGATTCAGGGATTCCTCTTTTGGTTTAATTTAAATTAGTATCCCCTTATATAGTATCAATTTTACATTGCCTTTATTTGGAAATAAAGTAGGTCCGTTTAGTTGTCAAATTTTATGCAAGAACCACGTGGTTGGTAGATGGCGATTTAAAAGTCTCTAAAAAACAACACGACGACTGTGACTATAAATTCCTCAACAACAGTTTTTCTATCCTATTACAAAAATATCATATCGTATGATAGTTTATTCCCATTTATTTATTTAGTATAATTTCTTAAAAAATTGCATAAGAAGAAAAGTAGATATGAGTGGTTCACGCATATATATATATATATATATATAGAAGAAGGCTCTTTGAGTTTTAAAGAATAAAACAATAAAATCGATAGGTACTACGAAATTTCTTAAATAAAGACTCCGTCGTTCTTTGAAACTTCCTTCCTCGGTGAAATCAAGTCTCCGTAGATGTACTCAGGCTGAAAAATAAAAGTATATTGTACATATATATATAACAACACGAAATGGATAATCATAATAATTATAAGTAGATGAAGATCACACTAACCCTTTGTCTACAATCACGACAGTACGAATTTCGCAATTAGCAAACCTGTAAAGCAACATATCTTTTTATTGTTATACAAGGAATTAACAAGTTGAACAATATATATAAATATTTCAAAAGAGAAACTACATGTATAACCTCTTGCAAAGCTCATTTCTAATTGACTCGTCACAATCGTTTGCAAAAACATACAACATATGCTGCAAAACTATTCCATGGCTAACAACTGCGACCTCCTTCTCTGGTCTCTTCCATAACCTTTTTTTTATAGAAAATTCATCAATTTCTCTAGAAATATATATGCTAATTATTTATACTCCACGAAGTTAATTAAGATTCAAAATGGTTACCACTTCATGAACTCCAACCCTCTCGCTAAAATCTCATCTTCCGACTCTCTAACATCCGGTCTCCATAGGTTGTCCTCTTCGCTTTCAATCTATAATATGACCCAAAATATTAGTAAAATCACCATGTATATCATTACATATGTTGAGAAAACGTACTTTAATTATGTATATTATAGTGTTCCAAGAACTAATATGATTTGTTTATGCATGATAGGAAGAGTGAAAGCTCTTTGCCTGAGAGAAATCAATGGTGGGGAAAAGAGTTTGATACTCGCTAACGTTCCTTCTCATGTCAGGAGGGCGGACTCCCTGCGAGCACATATACGTATCAATATTTCGTTAGCATGCATGAGTTTGTTTGATCCATGATGAATAAATGAGACATTTCTCCATGTATATACATATCAAACATACATTACGGTCTCTAGCAACCTCAAGTGCCAAAATGGGAGGGCTACTTGTCATACTCGGTTGTTCGGATTCATTTCCAAAAACTCCAATTGCGGTTTGCATAGTTCTATATACATAAACGGAATAACTAATCAGTTCAAGCCACTATTAATTAGACAGGAAAAGTACAAATATAACCAACTTAATTAGTCTTCAAATGCATCTATGCAAATATATGGTACCTAAACAACGGTGAAGTTACAACTAGCTCAACCCTCTTTAGTAGCCCACTTGAAACAACTCGTTCACGGAGATTCTCAACCTTAAGAGAAGCATTAAAACGATTAGAAGTTATCGCAATATAATGCACGAATAAGGAGTTCTCTGAGGCGATTTTGATCCATGTGGTAAGGTTATAAAAGTTTTAAGATTTAGGGTTTACCTGTTGGTGACCATGATCAGTAAGCGGAGCATCAAAAAGACGAGGAGACAACAACGCATTTCTATCTTTCTCGGCTTCTACATTGTGCACCGCTTGCCCATGTCTCAGCTATAATAAAATAAAGAAGAAACATCAATAATACGTACGTTACGTATCACCATAGTAATATTAAGAGTGGCATAAGTATATAATAACTAAGCCTAACTATTGTCACTTACCAAGTGAATTATTTTACAGCTCTCCAAGGGGTACAAAAATCTTGCATCCATTTCTCTACACATTATATTGTTCTCGTTAATTAATGTAAATATATATGATATAGGCAGACAAATACATGAAGGATAACATTATTAATTTTTTTTTTTTAAATATACTAGAAGATTACTGCCAATATCAATTATCAAACCTTTTTAAAAGTAAGTATTGACAGGAAAATAATATCTCAAGGGTTCTTCTTTGATCTCAAGGTTATCGTAAAGTGATGATCGATATTGATAGGCAAAATGATGGGCTCTCTCTGTGTTCTTTATATAGTGGGAAATAATCAAGACCACCAGGTCCACCACACACACACAGTACGTAAACTTTCATGCAAATACAAGTCAAACGTTTTGATCTGACTCATTCTTCCCTTGGTCTTACTAATGAAATAACAAAGACCGGTTTTACTTTTAACTAATATATTTCAAGTATTAGTTTTTGGTTTTAGTTTCTAAGTATTATTTTTAAAGAATTAACTCCCCAAAATTCATTTGAACTGATACAAAAACAACTATACTCTTTCATACCTAAATTAAATTAGACCTTGTAATCACGATGACTGGTTTGTCCAATTTATATGCATTTGAAGAAACCATATGATCATGAGTACCTCGTAACAAGTTGAATGCGTGTGCATTCTAATAATCAAGAAATTAACGGGATATACAAAAAATACATATATACAAGATCATAATTTGTGCCTTATATTTGTTTGGATTACCAAAATATTGATTTTATTTTATTTCAACTTTTCAACATTGGATCTTAGAGCCAAAGACGGATCGAATCACGTAGTAAGAAAAAAAGAACGGAAAGAGACAAAAGACATCGAACACTCCAAGAAAAATTGTTGTTAATATATTGCCTTGAACTGTATGTCTTACTCGTTAGTCTTTCTTTACTCGTTTAGCTTTGAAAGTTTACATTTCCGTCTTTAATATAACCGAAGATAGATGTCGTCGAATACATGTCGAAATTTTTTACTTTGAAATGTCTCACACATTACTAATCTAGAAACCTTTATTTCCAAAAAAACGATCCGTTCTAAAAATTCATGCAAAATTTCCCAAAATTTTAGTTACCAAAAATCCCTAAAGATATCTGCCTAAACAAAAACATTGCAATTTTGTTGTAAAATTTTTATGATGGAATGGTTTTTGGAAGACGGATTAGCACCTATCCACTTAATAAGTGCAACAAAATGGAGACAACCAAAACTTTACGTGAAGTCGTTTATCTACCTATTGAGTCCAACATTACTTTCTTTTTCTCAACCAAACATCACATCAAGCGTTAATATTATATAGTTGTATGGTTTACAAAAAGGAAAATATTATAACATCTTCAACTTTTGCTTGCTTCTCCAATAATGCAATAATGGCATTGTTTAGAACTTTCGAAAGCAAATGTTAGGAATTTAAATTCTGTATATTATGTATATAAGGGTTTAACCGTTTAACAAAGAACGCAATTAATAAAACAATTATGGTATGCTTCTCATCAAGGACATGAACCAGAAGATAGCTTCTTCCCCGGAAGCTATCTTTACTCTCTCTACTCAAGTTTGTATATTACAAAGGTGCCGAATTTGACCTCTACGAACCTAAAAAATGGATGCAACAAAGGCCCTCTCTCTCCCTCTACTTTTTTTCCACTTTGGCTCTAATCTTCTCCTCGAGTATCTCTGCATCAAGTCCATACATCCTGTTCAGAGCCTGCATGTTCTCCAGCGTCTCGCTCAGCGTTCTGCTGTCGTTCCCATCACATCTCAAATGTTGCATTGGACCCTGTAGGAGTTTGTTCACTATACCTCGGATAAGATCGTCTACTGCTTTCCTCGTTTTCTTGTTCATCTCAACGCTCATTTTCGGCAAGAATTTCTCAACCTCTGCAGCTATAATTCTCTCTGTATATCCCCTTAATTTCTTGATTGTTGGAACAGTCTCCAGCGAATCTCTCCACGCTTCGAAGTGTTTTGATTCCTCTGTAATTATAGCCTGAGCTTCCATTGCTTTCCTCACCCTGTCTTCTTTATTCGCAGCAACAACTTCCTTGTGGTCATCCACGTTGTAAACCCGTGCACCATCTATTTCAGCGACACAAGACCCGACGTTTCTAGGAACAGAGATATCAACAAAGAGCCTCGCATCTCTGACAGGAGGGAGAGACTCTACTTGCTCCTTCAAGAACAATGGTGTCTCAGATGATGTGCTAGTAAAGACTACATCGGCTTCTCCAGCACAAGATAGCATCTCATCAAGGGGTTTATAAATAATCTCAACACCAGACGGCAACTCCTCGCGGATAGCTGCAACTTTATCTTCGCTTCGGTTCACAACCACCATTTTGGTGCAACCTTTAGCAACCAAGTGCTTAATTACAAGCTTCCCCATCTTTCCAGCACCGATTACTAACATCCTAGCAGATGATGCATGTGAAGATTCTGGAAGCTTCATGAGAGCAAGTTCGACTGCAGCAGAGCTAACGGAAACAGCTCCAGCAGCGATATTTGTCTCTGTTCTGACACGCTTTCCAACCGTGATTGCGTGTTTAAATAGCCCACTGATGTTCCTCCCAAATCCATTGACTCCTTGACCTACTTTAACAACTTGTTTAACCTGAGCAAGTATCTGACCTTCTCCTAGGACAAGGGAGTCCAAACCAGCTGAGACTTCGAATATATGTTGTGTGACGTCCTTGTTGTACAATAGAAAACGGTGCTGACAGATCTCCGAAACTGGGATTCCACTTGTCTAGCAAAAAACATAACAAACGTCAGCAGTTGCCATTGAAATTGCAATATAGTGAAGAGAACATTTGAAAGAGAAATCATCAGATGAGAGTTGTTGTCACAAATAATGAAAAGTGCATTCTTAGTGAGTGAGATTAAGCATGGTAATAAAAGGAAAAAAGACCTTAGACATCCACTCAGTAACTTCTTTGACACCACGATGCTGAGAGAGAGCCAAGACGTAAATCTCCATACGGTTGCAGGTACTGAGAACAGCAGCTTCTTCAATATGATTCAAACCGCACAACTCAGCGATAGCTCGTGGCCATTCAGCTTCACGAATAGCAAGCTTCTCACGCATCTCAACAGGAGCTGTGTGAATACTAAGCCCAATCACCACAATACTGCTTCTTTCCTTTGTGTATCCTGAAACCAACCATGAAAACAATCGGAGTTCAGTAAAAAAAACATACGCTTTTTAGCTTCAAAGAAAGTACACAATTCGTCTCCTCCAAAAAATAGTAAAGCTCAGGGAATGAAAGAGATCAGCCTTAGGAGATCAATATATTGTAAAGACGATTGCTTTTACATCAAAGGATACACCTTTTAAGTAAACTATTCGAATCCAAGCGGCAAAATGTTGTATAAGAAAATGAAATTGAATAGAGAGATATAGGGAATGTAATAATAACACTAGACATTATCCGGAAATTGAATAATCTGAGAGGTTTAGCTTGTATTTAGGAGAATCCATGACGTGATGAAGAAGAATGACATGGCCACCACATCATAAGCAGGCCCGGCTCAATATTATATTGGGCCCTTTGCTAAATCAGATAGTGCAGACCAAACAAACAAAAAGCGATTCGAATAATGAATAGTAATTTAAACACACGTATCGAACCAAATATGTACATATTTAGTTATTTACTAGCGAGTATATTAATTTGTTCCTAAGTAATTATTAATTCGAGTATATTAATTTGTTCCCAAGTAAGTATTAATTTAAAATGGCAATATTGTAAAAATGTAAATTTGTATAGCTTTAAAGTCTTTTACAAAATATATGAGCTATAGTAACGCCATCTTGACTAAGATGTTAAAATAAGTAGTCACTTATATGTGTTATTCGATGTAATTACCCAAATCAAATAATCATACTATGTTTGCATTGATTTTCTTAATTAATTGAAAATAATTAAAATATCAGCATACGTGGACATAAACTTGAAATAGCTACGAATATTAATAATGCCTAAACAGAAACATCAACTCAAAAACTTAGATTATAAGTTCTTAGGAAAATATAAACACAAAAACTTAGATTACAAAGTTCATATTATTATAGCAAATTCCACATAAAAAAAACTCAAACACAACCCAAAAAAAATCATTAAAAAAAAACGAAATCGCAAAAAGTCCAGATGCGAACCTCTAAAGCTCGATTATTCTTTTTTTCGTAGGAAAGACGAAGGGCGATCTCGGCTAAATCCGAGTCTGAAAGAAAACCTTTCTCTAACTCCCGAGATAAAACTTCTCCTATCAGGGAGAGCAATTTCTCAAAAAGCCAGATCTTCCCTCGATTCTGTTATATGAAACAAAAAAAATGACTCAATAAAAACCCCAAAGAAAAAAACACAAAAATCAAATCGCACTCAATGTAAGATCGATTAAGTATTTGACTAACCTCTAGAGATTCGGCATCGCGATCGCGATCCGACTCCAAACCACCGTCTTGGCCACTGACGGTAGAACGGAACTTCGGGAATAAAGAAGAAAGTATATAATAATAACTCATAAGTATATAATAACTCAGCCTAACTATTGTCACTTACCAAGTGAATTATTTTACGGCTCTCCAAGGGGTACAAAAATCGTGCATCCATTTCTCTACACATTATATTGTTCTCGTTAATTAATGTAAATATATATGATATAGGCAGACAAATACATGAAGGATAACATTATTAATTTTTTTTTTTTTTAAATATACTAGAAGATTACTGCCAATATCAATTATCAAACCTTTTTAAAAGTAAGTATTGGCAGGAAAATAATATCTCAAGGGTTCTTCTTTGATCTCAAGGTTATCGTAAAGTGATGATCGATATTGATAGGCAAAATATGATGGGCTCTCTCTCTGTTCTTTATATAGTGGGAAATAATCAAGACCACCAGGTCCACCACACACACACAGTACGTAAACTTTCATGCAAATACAAGTCAAACGTTTTGATCTGACTCATTCTTCCCTTGGTCTTACTAATGAAATAACAAAGACCGGTTTTACTTTTAACTAATATACCATTTTCAAGTTTTAGTTTTTGGTTTAGTTTCTAAGTATTATTTGAAAGAATTAACTCCCCAAAATTCATTTGAACTGATACAGACAGCAACTATACGCTTTACCTAAATTAAATTAGACCTTGTAATCACGATGACTGGTTTGTCCAATGTACATGCATTTGAAGAAACCATATGATCATGAGTACCTCGTAACAAGTTGAATGCGTGTGCATTCTAATAATCAAAAAATTAAGGGGATATACAAAAAATACATATATATATATATATATATACAAGAACATAATTTTGTGCCTAATTTTGTTTGGATTACCAAAATATTGATTCTATTTTATTTCAATTTTTCAACATTGGATCTTAGAGCCAAAGACGGATCGAATCACGTAGAATAAAAAAACGGAAAGAGACAAAAGACATCGTACACTCCAAGAAAAATTGTTAATATATTGCCTTGAACTGTATGTCTTACTCGTTAGTCTTTCTTTACTCGTTTAGCTTTGAAAGTTTACATTTCCGTCTTTGATATAACCGAAGATAGTTATCGTCCAATACATGTCGAAATTTTTTACTTAGAAATGTCTATGTCTCACACATGACTAATCTAGAAACCTTTATTTCCAAAAAACGAATCGCTCTAAAAGTTAATGCAAAAACCCCCAAATTTTTAAATTACCAAAAATCTCTAAAAAGTATCTGCCTAACCAAAAATACATTATAGTTTTGTCGTAAAACTTTTATGATGGAATGGTTTGGTAGGGTTGTGATAGATGGATTAGCATCCACTTACATAGAGTAATCAGTGCAACAAAATATGAAGGAAAAAATGGAGACAACCAAAGTTATACGTGAAGTCGTTTATCTACCTATTGGGTCCAACATTACTTTCTTTCTCAACCAAACATCACATCAAGAGTTAGTAATATATAGTCGTATGGTTTACACTTTACAGAAAGAAAAATATTATAACATCTTCAAATTTTGCTTGCTTCTCCAATAATGGCATTGTTTCGAAAGCAAATTTTACGAAATAAATTGTGTATATTATGTATATAACGCAATTAATAAAACAATAATGGTATGCTTCCCATCAAGGACATGAACCAGAAGATAGCTTCCCCGGAAGCTATCTTTACTCTTTCTACTCAAGTTTGTATATTACAAAGGTGCCGATTCTTGACCTCTATGAACCTAAAAAATGGACACAACAAAGGCTCTCTCTCTCTCTCTCTCTCTCTCTCTCTCTCTCTACTTTTTTTCCACCTTGGCTCTAATCTTCTCCTCGAGTATCTCTGCATCAAGTCCATACATCCTGTTCAGAGCCTGCATGTTCTCCAGCGTCTCACTCAGCGTTCTGCTATCACTCCCATCGCATCTCAGATGTTGCATTGGACCGTGTAGGAGCTTGTTCACTATACCTCGGATAAGATCGTCTACTGCTTTCCTCGTTTTCTTGTTCATCTCAACGCTCATTTTCGGCAAGAATTTCTCAACCTCTGCAGCTATAATTCTCTCTGTATATCCCCTTAATTTCTTGATTGTTGGAACCGTCTCAAGCGAATCTCTCCACGCTTCGAAGTGTTTTGATTCCTCTGTAATTATAGCCTGAGCTTCCATTGCTTTCCTCACCCTGTCTTCTTTATTCGCAGCAACCACTTCCTTGAGGTCATCCACGTTGTAAACCCGTGCACCATCTATTTCAGCGACACAAGACCCGACGTTTCTAGGAACAGATATATCAACAAAGAGCCTCGCATCTCTAACAGGCGGGAGAGTCTCTACTTGCTCCTTCAAGAACAATGGTGTCTCAGATGCTGTGCTAGTAAAGACTACATCGGCTTCTCCAGCACAAGATAGCATCTCATCAAGGGGTTTATAAATAATCTCAACACCAGACGGCAACTCCTCGCGGATGGCTGCAACTTTATCTTCGCTTCGGTTCACAACCACCATTTTGGTGCAACCTTTAGCAACCAAGTGCTTGATCACAAGCCTCCCCATCTTTCCAGCACCAATTACTAACATCTTAGCAGATGATGCATGTGAAGATTCTGGAAGCTTCATGAGAGCAAGTTCGACTGCAGCAGAGCTAACGGAAACAGCTCCAGCAGCGATATTTGTCTCTGTTCTGACACGCTTCCCAACCGTGATTGCGTGTTTAAATAGCCCACTAATGTTCCTCCCAAATCCATTAACTCCTTGACCTACTTTAACAACTTGTTTAACCTGAGCAAGTATCTGACCTTCTCCTAGTACAAGAGAGTCCAAACCAGCTGAGACTTCGAATATATGTTGTGTGACATCCTTGTTGTACAATAGAAAACGGTGCTGGCAGATCTCCGAAACTGGGATTCCACTCGTCTAGCAAAAAACATAACAAACGTCAGCATTTGCCATTGAGATTGTAATATAGTGATGAGAACATTTGATAGAGAAATCATCAGATGGGAGCTGTTGTCACAGATAATGAATAGTGCATTCTTAGTGACCGAGTGAGATTAAGCATGGTAATAAAAGGGAAAGACCTTAGACATCCACTCAGTAACTTCTTTGACACCACGATGCTGAGAGAGAGCCAAGACATAAATCTCCATTCGGTTGCAGGTACTGAGAACAGCAGCCTCTTCGATATGATTCAAACCGCACAACTCAGCGATAGCTCGTGGCCATTCAGCTTCAGGAATAGCAAGCTTCTCACGCATCTCAACAGGAGCTGTGTGAATACTAAGCCCAATCACCACAATACTACTTCTTTCCTTTGTGTATCCTGACCAACCATGAACATAATCGGAGTTCAGTAAAAACAGACGCTTTTTAGCTTCAAAGAAAGTATACAATTCAATCTCCTCCAAAAAAAAGAGTAATCAAAGAGATCAGCTAGGAGATCAATATATCGTAAAGATGATTGCTTTTACATCAAAGGATACACCTTTTGAGTAAACTATTCGAATCCAAGCGGCAAAATGTTGAATAGCTTATCAAAATCCAAAATTGGTAACCAAAAAAAAAGACCCAAATTTGGGAATCGAAGAGAGAGATAACGTACGGTCAATAGCAGAAGACTTGAGCAGTTCAAGAGCAGAGAGGCTGGTTGATTTAGAATTGGAAATCTCGCAACGGGCTCTCTGGATCAGACCTCGCTTTGTCCTATTATTATTGTTCATCGGAAGATCACGAATCCCGATTACACCAAACGGCGCCGGAGAGGAAGATGATGATGATGGGTTAAGTTGATTCGATAACAAATTCTCCAGCTTCTTCGGGGTAGCAGCAAAGGCGCTAGAAACCGCCATAGATTCTGAGTTTATAAAGCAAGCAATCTCAATTTCTCGGATTCACACAAAAACACCCCTCTTCGTCGTCCAGAAACCCAAACCCTAGAAGAGATTAGGTAGAAGGAATCGAGAGGACAAAGAGGGGGATATAATGGGATGATGTTGAGGAGGAAGATGATGAGAGACTTTGACAAAACTAAAAATATGAGAAAATGGTTTTAGGATCATGTGTTGGTTGAAATCATGAAAGAAGCAGGTGGATCCGGGTCGGGTTAAGCGGGTTTTTTTTACGAACGGATCAATTCAAGACCATTGACCCCAAAAAAGAAAACATGATTGTTGCATATGTGAAAACGGAATCTAAATCGGCTCGGCAGGTGTTGAAGACGTTTTTATTTTATCCACCACTTCCACGCCAAGGCTTTTCTACTTCAAACTCTTGTATAAGAAAATGAAATTGAATAGAGAGATATAGGGAATGTAATAATAACGCTAGACATTATCCGGAAATTGAATAATCTGAGAGGTTTAGCTTGTATTTAGGAGAATCCATGACGTGATGAAGAAGAAGAAAATGAGGCAACAACCAACAAGTTTTTGTTTATTATTAAATATTCTTAACCTCTTGAGTAATTTGATGCATTTGACATTATGTTATGTAGTAAAAACAACCAAATATAGAACACATTGAAGTGTGTAATCAATCAATGATTGCATAATTGTTCTTTTTTCTTCGTTTGTTTCTCTAGTATTGGATTAGGATCAGCGCTATGTTTCTGTATATTTGGAACGAAAGATTCAAACCCACGGTTTGGATAACAGACTTGTGGAAAACTATTATCTAAACTAGACATGGATTAGAAGAATTCAATCCGTTCTTCTTCGATTACAGCATCTGTTTGTGTTGACAAAATAATGCATTGTTTGTTTAATTTCCCATAGCCTTAAAGAAAAAAAGAGCCCATTAAAGCTGACTTTCACTCCTTCAGCTGGCATTGGCAATGTATTGTCTAGGAAGCCTCTTAAAGTCAATGTCATGGCCTAACATTTGACCAAGTTAGTTAGCCAAGAAACATTAACATCCCTTGAAACTGTGAGACTTATATAAATCAGAACTTCGCCCAAAAATATAGTATATATATAAATCAGAACTACTTTTGTTTGTGTATTCGATTTGCAGAAGCACCGATAAAATAAAAAAATCAGACAGTGCGGAACTAAACAAACAGAGAGTGATAAGAATTTTGATTAATAATGACTAAAAAACACACGTAAAGAACCATATAACATCAGCGCATGTAAGCAAGTATGTACATATAATGACATGGCCACCACATCATAAGCAGGCCCGGCTCAATATTATATTGGGCCTTGTGCTAAATCAGATAGTGCGAACCAAACAAACAAAAAGTGATACGAATATTGAGTAGTAATTTAAACACACGTATCGAACCATATATATGTACATTACTTGCCCATTGATTTTGAGTAGCTTTATCGAGATCAGAAGAAAATTGGGAAATGCCCTATCCTTAATAGGGGGTTGGTTAGTTATTTACTAGCGAGTATATTAATTTGTTCCCAAGTAAGTATTAATTCAAAATGGCAATATTGTAAATATGTAAATTTGTATAGCTTTAAAGTCTTTTACAAAATATATGAGCTATAGTAATGCCATATTGACTAAGATGTTAACATAACTAGTCACTTATATGTGCTATTGGTTATTATTTTGGGATGGCCAACACGAACCAACCATATGGTTTAATCTTGTCAGTCACTTGGTCGTGAGGTGGAATAAGTCCAGCACAAAGAACACCAATTAGTTCGCCATCAGCGTTCAGTAAGGGCCACCCAAACAATCCTGCAAACAAATTATATATAAAATCCATTATTCACTACTCAAAGTTAACGGAAATATACCTTATTAATGACTATATTAGTCTGTATGAAAACCTGACCCTTCAAATCAGGATTAAGATAGCCTACAAGGTTATCTACAGCTCCAACTAAATCTTTCGGTAATCTTTCTAAACTTATATTAGAAGTAAAAAAACAAAATTAATTAAAAAATTAGCAAACATAAACAAATAATACTTACCTAATTACGCCAACAGAGAGAGACAAATAAAAACCCAAAGGCAAACCGAAAGCCAAAACCCAGTCGCCTCTTTTGTAATGATACAAATATTGAGTAGTAATGAGTAGACACACACATATAGAACCAAATATGTACATATTTTACTAGCGAGTATATATATTAAAACCTCTATAAATTAATAATGTTAGGACCATGAAAATCTATGAATTTATAGAAGTTTTAATTATTAATTTATATTAATTTATAGAGAAATTTTCCTAATTTGGTAAAAAAATTTAAAAATAAAATATAATTGTTATAACTAATATTTTTATAAATTCAATTACAAGGAAAATAACAATTACCATTTTTTGGAGATAGCACTCAAATATTTTTACTATATAAAATGAACTCTAATAAAAATTAATGTGCATATATATACATATATTTAAATATTTTTATATAATTATTAATTTATATTATTGATGTGACCATATATCTGTAAAGAATTTTCAAAAAAAATATTATCTTATTATATTATAGAACAGTATCTAAAATTACAATAGTCCCAATTTAAAATCGGAAAAATTTATTAATTTATAGAGATTATTAATTTACCGAATATTAATTTATAGAAGTTACTGTATTAATTTGTTCCCAAGTAAGTATTATTATCGTTCTCTGAATTGAATTTTCCACCAGCGTTTCTAATTAAATTCTCAAAAACAAACAGAAGCTAAAAGAAGGATCGCAAAAACTAAGCGGCCCATTATTTAGTTGGGCTTTCATTAAGCCGACTTTATAATTAAAAAAAAAGAAAAAGTATATTAGGAGTTGATTAAACTAAAAGGAAACTAGGGTTTCATTAAAAAGGAAATTAGGGGCCTATAAAAAGGGAAGGAGCCTCAGAACATAATTTGTTTTTTCCTTTAGAGATAACAGAGGATTCGTCACCGAGAGAGAGAGAAGAGGATGGTGTGTGGTTTTTGTCCGGTTGAGGAGGCGGAGGCTTTGGCGGCCAATCAAAGTTCTTCTTCTGCCGCTCTGATTCGGAGCCATCGCTCGCTCTAGCCGTCGCGTTAATCTCCGATGTTTCATCGTCTCTCCCCCCTTCGATCCTCTGAATGTAAGAACTCTTTCAATTCTAACAAATTTTCTAGGGTTTCTAATAGATTTAATTTAACACCTCTTGCTGCGTTTCAAAGTGAATTACTTGATTTTGTTAAAGGGGTTTTGTTTTCGTCTTCTTGTTTCTGTTTTCGTAGCGCTTTAATAAATTGCGTTGAAATTGTTGCCATCGGGTTTTTTTTTTGGTTTGTTTAACGAATCACGATTGTGCGTTTCAAAGTTTCTGTCAATTACAAGTCTTTGGTTTTGATTTTAAGGTTATGGTTTTGTTTTTGGTTTTATTTTGTAGCGCTTTCGATATAAAGCGTGAAATTGTTGGGATTGTTTTGTTTGCTCGTGTTTTTGTTTTTTTTTTTTGGTTTTCCTTCAAAACCCAAGAGAGATCATAGACAGACACTCAACTAATGGTGTTCTTCTGTCAGATTCTTTTTTGGGGACATTGTCCCGTCGGATGGCTTAAGTCTTTAGACCCGTGACTGATTTACCAATCCTTGTACCCACGGCTTATTTTTGACAAGAACACTTTGGATTGGTTTCAGTTTACTGGTCTAAAGATCAGTATATGTACCCACGGCTTTAAAATTACCATCAATCAGTCTTTAGACAGAGACTTGATGAGTTTCAGAAAAAAACCAATCCTCTCTTCTACCCACGGCTTAATAGATTTTTTCAGACAAAAAAAGAGAGATTGGATTGGTTTTTTTTCTGCTTTGATGGCAGGTACCCACGGCTTAAAACATTCATTAGTCTTTAGACAGAGACTTATGAAGATTCGGATGAAAAGACCAATCCTTTTTACCAACGGCTTAAAAGAATTTTCAGACATATAAGATTGGATTGGTTATTTTGTTTGATGGTAAGGAATATTGGTACCCACGGCTTGAAAGAAACTAGTCTTCTAGACTTAGTCCCTCTATACATGGATCGTCTTGGCTTTGTGCCATCGGTCTTTAGACAGAGAAACAAAACCCACGGACTTAAAACCCATATGGTCTTCTAGACTTGTCTTGGCTTTGTGCCATCAGTCTTTAGACACAGAAACAAAACCCATGACTTAAAATCATTTGGTCTTTTAGACTTGTCTTGGCTTTGTGCCATCACAGAGAAACAAAACCCATGAGTGACTTAAAAAACATTTGCTCTTTCGGACTTGTTTTGGGCTTTGTGCCATCACAAGAAACAAAACCCATGAGTGACTTCAAAAACATTTGCTCTTTCGGACTTGTCTTGGCTTTGTGCCATCACAAGAAACAAAACCCATGAGTGACTTAAAAACATTTGCTCTTTTAGACTTGTTTTGGCTTTGTGCCATCTCAGAGAAACAAAACCCATGAGTGACTCTTTGCTCTTTTAGACTTGTTTTGGCTTTGTGCCGTTACAGAGAATTAAAAACCCATGAGTGACTCTTTGCTCTTTTAGACTTGTTTTGGCTTTGTGCCATCACAGAGAAACAAAACCCATGAGTGACTCTTTGCTCTTTTAGACTTGTTTAGGCTTTGTGCCATTGCAGAGAAACAAAACCCATGAGTGACTTAAAAAAGTTTACTCTTTTTGACTAGACAGAGACTTATGAAGATTCGGAAGAAAAGACCAATCCTTTTTACCAACGGCTTAAAAGAATATTCAGAAAAATAAGATTGGATTGGTTTTTTTTGTTTGATGGTAAGGAATATTGGTACCCACGGCTTGAAAGAAACTAGTCTTTTAGACTTGGTCCCTCTATACATGGATCGTCTTGGCTTTGTGCCATCGGTCTTTAGACACATAAACAAACCCCAGGAGTGACTTAAAATCATTTGGTCTTTTAGACTTGTCTTGGCTTTGTGCCATCACAGAGAAACAATGCCCATGACTTAAAAACATTTGGTCTCAGACTTGTCTTGGCTTTGTGCCATCAAAGAGAAACAAAACCCATGACTTAAAAACATTTGGTCTTAGACTTGTCTTGGCTTTGTGCCATCAGTCTTTACAAAGAAACTAAACCCATGAGTTAAAAACATTTGGTCTTATAGACTTGTCTTGGCTTTGTGCCATCACAGAGAAACAAAACCCATGACTTAAAAACATTTGCTCTTTTAGACCTGTCTCCGATTTGTGCCATCACAGAGAAAGAAAATCCATGACTTAAAAACATTTGCTCTTTTAGACTTGTCTTGGCTTTGTGCCATCAATCTTTAGAGTTGAGACAGAGAAACAAAACCCATGACTTAAAAACATTTGGTCTTTTAGACTTGGTCCTCTAGACATTGATCGTATTGGCTTTGTGCTATCAGTCTTTAGACAAAGAAAAAAGCAGAAACTACAACTGGAGCATGTGCTTCAAATTCTAATACTCTGGATAATATTGTAAGGTGCGAACTTCTGTGACAATAACAGGTATGTGGTTTTTTAAACTCTTTTTGATAATTGATTTTATATGGGATTAACATGTTAAGTTACAGACATTTTACTTTACTTAAGAATAATTTTTGTTTGCTTAGTTATCTTCTTAGGTTCTCAGTAAAGAACAAAAATTTATTTCCACAGGGCATGTGCTTTAAAGTTCCCCGGAGGAGATTTCAACTTTCAAGTGTATCAGACTTAATCACAGGTATGTGGTCTTCCACATTTTTTTTAATAATCGGTTATGTATGAAATTCTTCACAGGTAAATTATTGATTCTCTGTTTCATGTCCCATTAATGTCATCTAAACCTTTCTTGATTAGAATTGATTGATTCTCTGTTTTGGTGATTGTATGTTTCATATGTCTCTTAATGTCATCGTCATCTAAACCTTTCTTGATTAGAATTTATTGGTTCTCTGTTTTGGTGATTGTATGTTTCATATGTCTCTCGTGTCATTGAAGCCTTTCTTGTATAGAAATTATTTATCTGTTTTGGTGATTGTATGTTTCATATGTCTCTCGTGTCATTGAAGCCTTTCTTGATTAGAAATTATTGAATTATCTGTTTTGGTGATTGTATGTTTCATATGTCTCTCAATGTCATCTAAACCTTTCTTGATTAGAAATTACTGAATTATCTGTTTTGGTGATTGTATGTTTCATATGTCTCTCAATGTCATCTAAACCTTTCTTGATTATAAATTATTGAATTCTCTGTTTTGGTGATTGTGCGTTTCATATGTCTATCAATGTCTTCTAAATCTTTCTTGATTATAAATTATTTAATTAATCTCTATTTTGGTGCTTGTTGTTTCAAATGTCTCTCATCTCATTTTATCAAATCGACATATCCCAGAGTCTCCCTTATACATGTGGGATACACATATATTTAAAACGTAAGAAGTAACCCTTCTTGCAGAGCTTTAGCCATTAGACTACATCGCACTATTGTACTTAAACCATCTTCTTGTTTGTTCCGCTTTTTTAAAAATGTTGTGTGTTGTTAGAGTATATGCACTTAACCCTTGGTGATCATTCTAAACATACAAAATAATATTGTTGTATTTCATTCTTGGTCCTAGCAATTCTGGTATCATGCATCTTGCTTGCATCCTTGTTAAACCGTTACTATGTTAGATTCTATATATTTCTGTGTTAGCGTATGTCTCTTAGTGTGACAAAGTTGATTGATTCCGTCAGAGCCCTTTATTTGTCTGATGCGAATATGTTACTAATATGATAGAAATAATCCTAAATAGCTAAATATAAATATTTGTAACAAAATATCATAATTTATCCTTGCTTTAATTTCTGGTTTGATAAACCCTTCATGTGATTGATACCAAATTCAAGAAACTGGTAGTGATCTACAGTATTTGATCTTAATGGTTCTCTGATCTCTGCTACTTCAAATTGATACATTGTTTCGATTCTAGGCGGTTTGAGAACTGCTTTCAGCAAAAATTGGCATAGAATTCTATGAGTTTGTCAAGCAAACAGAAGCTGCGTAAGCCTGGTTCCAATACATCAACGACTTTCTTCTTAGTCACCTCTATTAAAATACATTCCCTCAAAATGCTCTAAAAATACTTCAAATTCTACACGAAACATTAAAAATAAGTGTTATTTTGATTGGTTGTGAATTTTGATAACACTGTTTTTGTCAACAACCAAAACCGTTGAAGTGACCTAAACAAATAACTAACTACCTTAATGTTATTGTTTGTCACTCACTTTTCAAAATAAAAGTTAGGAAAACATACACAAGCTCTTGCACCTGCTTTTACACAAAATATTTAGTTACGTGTATGCAAGTAATTGTAAATGACATGGCCACCACATCATATAACCTACGTAGGATTTTGAAAGCTAGTACTTCTGACTTTTTGTCTATTGTTAAAACTTAAAAGTAACTGATGAAAACTGATATGTGATGAGAGAAAGAGATTAGGGGCTAAAGAAAGAAACGAACCCAACAAACAAACAAACAAACAAAAACATTATCATTCAACCAACAAAAAATGCCGAAATTTTCAAATATTTTAAGATCAAAAAGGAAATATAAAAATCTGAGGCTTAATCCAAATCCAAAACAGACAAGAGGCCCAACTCACAACAAAAAAAAAATAGTTTTTTTGGTTATGAAGTCTCAGTCGTGGTCTCTCTCCACCACATTCAATTCTCTGAGACGGAGGTGAAGCTCTCCGATTGTTCTCAACACTTTAATCGCTTGCGACGGAGTAAGTATCTCCACCACTTTCCCCACCGTCGAACACCTCAGCTGATCAGCGTTGTTCATCGCCGCCGCCATCCCCGATTTCAGCACCTCCATCGCCTCCTCCAAATCTGTTTCTTCTCCGTCCACCATTCCCACCACCCCTACTCTCCTCGCCGCGAGCATCACCGGCGGATCCGCCACGCTCTGCTGCACGAGCGCGAAGTCTCTCATCACTTCCCTCTCTTTCCTCCTTGTCTCCGACCGGAGACACGAGATCCGGTCTCGCTGGTGGCTCGTGAGGTCGTCCACGGAGGCGTTTGTGAGTCTGAAGATCAAAGAAGGCTTAAAATCGCCGACCCAGAGAATGAGTTTAGCGTAGGAGCTGAACCACGGTGGGCAGAAGAAAGTGAATACGTTGTCTCCGGCGATTGAAACGGCGGCGTATTTCTCTTGGTAGTATTGGAGACAGTGAGATAGAAACTGGGTCACGAGAGATTGTTGTTCTTCCTCGAGAGTGATTGAGTTAGTTTCATCAGAAGAAGAAGCGCACATAAGCTGTTCGACGAAATACCTGTGACGGATTAACCAACCATTAGCGAAGCTTGTGAAGCTTTGATGTGAGCTACTAGCAGTGTTTGACATGGATGGAGTAGTCACTAAGTAAGTGTGGTGGAGTGAGAGAGACGTGCTTGTACTGAGTTGTGTACAGTGTACAACTGATGATTTATATACACTTCTCTCTTTCGTTGGGGGCTTTTGCTTGACCAAAGAAAAATCTTTTTTTGGGAATTAATTTATGAATATGTCGGTCCATAAACGATTGTGTCGGCGGGGCCAATTGGAGTTTTGTGACTTTTGTCTTGTGGGAGTGAAGTGTGTTGTGTCTTAACGTCATCATTTACTATGTAATATAAGTCTGGATTTTGAAATTAAGTTGGGTATCTCTTTCTTAATACTATTGAAATCAATAAATAAAAAACCACAGGAAACATGAAGTGTCTATAATATAAATAAGTCAACGGAAAAAATGGTAAACACCAAAATAAGTTGAAGAATTAAGTGACTAATCAAATAAATTTACAGTGGTTTCTGATATTTTCTATGTAGATTAACTTTTTTAACAAGTTCCAGTTGGAAAAAATATATTTTGAATTTTTGTTCAAACTATCTGGAAATTTCAGGATGGCGTCTCAGTTTTATGGAAAGACCTAAAATATACTAGTAGTTAGTATCTGAAAGGGAGACCAACACATGTAAGTAACCCAAGAAAGGCACACGTCATATGAGAAAGACGACATATGTAAGCAAAGAAACATGTGCATCCAAATAAGAAATATAATAACCAACGGTTCGTAAATGCTCCAGTTATGCCGCGCGCCATCTTTTCTTCTTTACTAAGAAAAATTCCCACATTAATTTATAAGTTCTGTTTTTTTTTTATATATAATATAGTTGTCCTTTTGTCCCACACCTCTTTCGAAAAGATCTTGCTCAATGCTCTACATCAACCTCGGGGTTAGAGCCGTAGAGCAAACCATATTTCTCAATCACCCACTCAAATAAAGGATGTCTTCGAGAACTTTCCCCCTCGAAAAAAATTGCCTTTTAGGAATTAAACCGAGTTTAATTGTTTCAAAGAATGGTTATTCTTGAATCTTAAAGAAGTTTGGGAATTATATTGTTAAGTCTGGGTACGAAGCCGCGAGAGCTATTTTCGCTCTGTTTGCGACCTTCCTTTTTAAGAGCCAAGTGTTACAACACTTAAGGCGTAAGCATGGAAGTTAAAAACATCACGAAAGCTTAAGCATTTCGTGTGGTAATGTGTGATTAGATGCTTGGCTACATGTCAACGCCTGCATTATCGCCATGTTGGTAGAGTTAAAGGTTGTCCTAGATGTGGAGCGGAGGAGGAAACTATAAATCATATCTTATTTGAATGTCCCCTGCACGTCAAGTATGGGCCTTATCGACAATCCCTTCCCATCCTATGGTGTTCCCTTCATCTTCCCTACATAGCAACTTCGATTTTCTATATGGGTGTGGTAGAGATTTTGGTGCAAGTGATCAAAAATTGATGACGTTCCCTTGGATGATGTGGTACATTTGGAAGGCAAGAAACAAGAAAGTTTTTGAAAATATATCCGAATCTCCGCAAGATACTCTAGAGAAAGCCATCCAAAAAGAAGAAATTTGGAGAAAAGCAAATAATAGAGACATACCATCAGGGTTAGTAGAAGCGGGCATATCGAC
This sequence comes from Camelina sativa, assembly GCF_030686135.1. Taxonomy (NCBI): domain Eukaryota; kingdom Viridiplantae; phylum Streptophyta; class Magnoliopsida; order Brassicales; family Brassicaceae; genus Camelina; species Camelina sativa. The sequence continues at coordinate 3,816,435 of NC_141882.1, forward strand.
CCAAATCCCACAAGATTGCCTTGTATGTTTTATAGATGGATCTTGACACGCAGAGGTGGATAGGAGTGGACACGGCTGGATTGCTTCTTTTGGAGCTAGATTCTTGCACATGGGGCTTAAAGGTTCGCGTAGAAGCCTATCCCCCTTACATACGGAGTTAGACACCCTTGTTTGGGCTATGGAGTGCCTTCTGGCCTTGAACTTAGATAAAGCTCTCTTTGCTACGGATTGCTTAGACCTCCTAACAATGACGTCTAATATTGAAGATTAGCCGACCTTCTCATCAGAATTGAAGAATTTTATTCATTTCAGAGATAGATTTGTTAACTTTAGTATTAGATATATTTCTCGAGAGGATAATATTTGTGCTGATAAACTTGCGAAATGTGCAAGAGCACGAGGTTTCTGTTTTTTCCATGTAAGTTCGTCGGAACCTAATTGGCTCTCTCTCGAAGAAAATCATCTCCGATAACTTAGTATATGGGGTTTGATCATTAAATTAAAAAAAAAATTAAGAATACTGATTTTTTTTTTAAGATAAATATAAAGATTTAAGTTATGAATATAAAATACACACGTTTGTAAACCCCTAAACATTCTCTTTCAGACTTTATATATGTGTTCATAAAATGATAAATTATCTAATTTCTTATAGTTTAGTGACTAGAGTGTTTTGTTTTCTTACAACAAAAAAAAATTCCTATTTTTCTAAACAAAGATAAAATAAGTAGTACATGAAAGTTTACATGTAAATATAGACGAAAAGAAGAGAAGAGACAACTGAGAAAACACGTTTTAGAATGAAATCTTAACATTAAACCAAAATAAAAAATAAAATAAAAACACGTTTTTGAAAGAAGAAAAAAAGAAAAGAAAGATGGAGGTGGCACTTGTTGTTGACTATGCGACGCACGGACGCGAATCCTTTTGAACTCGTTGCTTACGCGGCCACGTTTTCGTCACTGACCGTGTTTCTTTTGCGGCCTTCTACTCTCTCGTTTTTTTTTCCATCCTTTTTTTTGGTTTCTCTCTATGGCGGTTCTGTGAATATAAATAATCATTGAGAAGAGAAACAGGCCTTCATGTCTATGTTTTTGTTTTCCTTATTTGGGTTTTTTTGTTTTCCTTATTTGGGTTGTTTTTGTTTTCCTTATTTGGGTTAAATCCACGAGACAACTATTGGGCCTCAATTACAGATTCTTCACTCACGTAAATATCCTTCACCTTGTTTTGTCAAGATATTGAACGAAAAGGAAGGTACGTTGTCCAATTTTCCAAACCGCTACAATCATCATTCATACGGAATACAGCTGAAAATATGAGTCGGCCGACGCAACTACGAAAAAGCCATGAAAATGGGATAAAAATGTTGCTACTATCCGACCATTCCAACCTAATAATTAACTGGCAAAATATTTGATTACTAAAAACAAAAGATTGAACAACACAAAGACAGGTTTACCTACCCTATTTACCACCTAATATAAGAAGATGTTGTCCGCTTCCTTGATTAAAAGTTATAATACTTAGATAAAAGCTAATACATGATTAGGCCTAAATAGTAATCATAAAAGAAGATGCTACTTTAAAGTGGGGGCGGGGGGGGGGGGGGGGGGTTGGGGATGGTTCTAGTTCTTCTACATAGAAAATATCAAATATGGCACCATTCCGTGCCATATGTTTACGGGCTAACATTGGCCACTTGTATAACAAACAATAAATAATGTCTTTTTCATCTCGAGCTCAATCTTTTTCGACCCCCAAAATGGACCCGAAAACCGTCTTAACTTTATTAGCTGGTTTCGGTTTGATAAAATTAAGTTACGTGTATTAGTTTTTTTGAAGGTAGAGTTCTCTATACTATTTAAACCTATGTAACATTATTTGGAAGAATGAAAGCTGACAGACTGACATCATATATTCGACTATTCGAGTAACAACCACACGAATATTGCATTAAATACATTAAATTGTAGTGGGGATATCTATATACCATATTTATGCATGCATTATTGTACTTCGTTTATAAATATAAATATAAACAAAATCATTCCTTGTGTAATACACACTTCTCCAAAGCAAACAAATAATTTCTATTGCATAATTACTACATAAGATACTATCATACTTCTTTCTGTTTCCCTTTACTGTGATAAAAAAAACTCTTAAGACAACAAAGGTTGCATATTGATATAGTTTTATCGACGTCTCTTTTTGAAAAAGCTTACGTATGTGAAACTACTTTTCCCCGTGATCCAACAGAAAGTGTCAAAGTGACGACTAATGATTTCATAGTAACATAAAAACCGTATTTTTTTATCCATACAGAAACAAAACCTTCCACTATATATATATATAACCTCTTTTTACGTGCCGACTGTTTTGAAAATTTACAAAAAAGCCCCCAACAATTTAAAACACTTAAAAAATACGCACTCAAGTTTATATTAAAAAAAGGTAAGATTCTCAAAATAGACCACACAGGAGTCCAATGGTAGTCTTACAACATCTTCGTCTTTGCCATCATTGTACTTTCTCTCAAAGCCACACGAATCAGTGTTGTTAGAACGGTGGTCGAAAGCTTCCAAAAATGGCTACTACTTCCGATCAAGATCGCCGCCACAAAGCCACTCGCAACCGTCCACCAGCACCTCGGCCCTCTAACAACCCTTCTTCTCGCCCCGTTGCTGTAGCTCCTCCTCGATCAAAAGTATCGAAGCGTGTGCTTCTCCGTGTGGCTTCAGTCGCGTGCGGGATTCAATTCGGGTGGGCGCTTCAGCTTTCTCTGCTCACGCCTTACGTCCAGGAGCTAGGTATCCCACACGCTTGGGCTAGTGTGATTTGGCTCTGCGGTCCTCTCTCTGGTATGTTCGTTCAACCCCTTGTTGGGCATAGCAGCGACAGGTGCACTAGCAAGTACGGTCGCCGGAGACCCTTTATTGTCGCCGGAGCTGCCGCGATTGCTGTCTCTGTTTTGGTTATAGGTCACGCGGCGGATATAGGATGGGCATTTGGGGATACAGAAGGGGAGATTAGGCCCAGAGCGATTGTGGCTTTTGTTTTAGGGTTTTGGATCCTTGATGTTGCTAATAACATGACTCAAGGTCCTTGTCGAGCTCTCCTCGCCGATCTTACTGGTAAAGTTTCTTACTTTTATGTTGATTTCTCGTATTTGAATGATTTCAACAACCTCGTGAATTTGGGGGTTCTCGTGTACTCACATGCAAAACATGAAAGTGTACAAATTTGTGATTTTTAGACACAATTGGGTATCTTGTAATTACCGAATTTGTCTCCTCCTTACAATCAAAAGGCCCCTTCTTTGTTTCTTTGTCGGTGGCTTATCGTCTTGAGTCACCTAAACTTTGTTTGTTTTTTTTTCTCACTTCTTGTGAATTGAATCCTAGATTGAGTTTATGGACTCTGATTTCTTTTAAAATTTGGGATTTTTACCTTAGGAAGACCACAGTTTGATGAAGTAAGTGGTCCATAGGTAGGGGTGTTAGGATTTGAACACGTTTGGTGAGTTTGTGTAAATTATAGTGAAGTTAATCTTAGATTAGGTACATATAGTGAATGGATTCAATTCTTGGATCTCTGCATATTTGAGCTTTTGGGGTGGTTGATGAGTTAAGAAACTGTAAGTTGAAAACACTACCTAAAAACTGTAAAAAAGGATATATGCCAGCGTTTGAGATTTTGCATGTACTTAAGACTTGCCATAAAAAAATCCAATCTTGTTTTGGGCAACCTTGCTTGTGGTTGCACGATTATTTTGGTGATTGTTTTGTAATTAAGTCATCATGGTATGAAAATAAACGCTCTGTTGTGATTTAACTCTTGTCCAATCTTTTCTTTTCAGAAAATGATAATCGCAGAACTCGAGTGGCAAATGGCTACTTCTCCCTCTTTATGGCTATTGGAAATATTCTTGGCTATGCTACTGGATCATATAATGGTTGGTACAAGATCTTCACTTTCACAAAGACTGTTGCATGCAATGTGGAATGTGCCAATCTCAAGTCTGCCTTCTACATAGATGTCGTCTTTATTGCAATAACTACGATCCTGAGTATCACAGCGGCTCATGAGGTACCTCTTGCTTCATTGGCTTCTGAAGCACATGGGCAAACTAGTGGAACAGACGAAGCTTTTATTTCTGAAATATTAGGAACTTTCAAATATTTTCCAGGAAATGTTTGGATTATCTTGCTTGTTACAGCATTGACATGGATTGGTTGGTTTCCATTTATTTTGTTTGATACTGATTGGATGGGTCGAGAGATCTATGGCGGTGAACCGAACATAGGTACTTCTTATAGTGCAGGAGTCAGTATGGGTGCACTCGGTTTGATGTTGAATTCTGTTGTTCTTGGAATCACTTCGGTGCTCATGGAGAAACTTTGCAGAAAGTGGGGCGCTGGTTTTGTTTGGGGAATATCAAATATCATTATGGCTGTTTGCTTTCTTGGAATGATTATCACTTCATTTGTTGCATCACACATTGGCTACATTGGCCATGAACAACCACCTGCCAGCATCGTATTTGCTGCTCTCTTAATCTTTACAGTTCTGGGCATTCCATTGGCAGTAAGTACTCTTGAAATTCTGCTTTCATGTTACATACAGTGCCAAACAAAGAATTTATAGTTTGCAGCTAATCTTATATTTTGATGCCTTTTGGCTATTGCCGCCAAGCTGGAGATATCATGATATATTACTTTGATGTATCTCCTGCTCATCTGTAACCACATGGTGGAGTTTATTTGTGCTTATGTTGTAACTAATGCCATTGTTACTCTTCTGCAGATAACTTATAGTGTCCCATATGCGTTGATTTCCATACGTATTGAATCCTTGGGCCTCGGTCAAGGTATGCATCTATTTAATACTATGCTCACTGCTTTTATTTTACAAATGAGTGGTGTTTCTTATGAGATTTCTATTTGTTGCAGGTTTATCTTTGGGGGTGCTTAATTTGGCTATAGTTATCCCACAGGTAAGCGTTGTTCAACCATCTTTTTTGCATTATAAGATGCTACATGTCAATTTCTGTTCTTGTTTATATGTGTCTGTCTCGATCATCAAGAAATCATACAAAGGTAGTCCACAATCATAAGTGAAAGCAGCTTGGTTTGCTTCGTTAGTAGTCTTTTCATTGTTTTATTTGTGGGCCTTATGGCCGGTGATGAAAGGACACTGTTACTTTCTCTATATTTGTCAATTGGTGCATTTTCCTTCCCTGTGTTTGTAATGGTTTTTGGCATTAAACTCAGTTTCTGTTGTTCAATCATTATGTGTATGCAGGTAATTATATCTGTTGGCAGTGGCCCATGGGATCAACTGTTTGGAGGTGGGAATTCACCTGCGCTTGCAGTAGGAGCAGCTACAGGTTTCATTGGCGGAATTGTAGCCATCTTGGCTCTTCCGCGAACAAGGATTCAGAAGCCCATCCCTCTCCCATAACAACCTCTCTTTTGTTATAAGGTATAATCATTACTATTCTTATACAGAAGTAAGTAAGCACTTAAAAGTTGTCTTTTAATTATTAATAAAAGCTGTTATTGCAAAATACAGATGAGCTTGAAGCGACGAACGCTTAAGGGGAGTGCTGGAAATTGGCAGGGAGATGGACCACTTACTGTGATCCTTGTCGAATCCATGCAATGTCGTGTGACTAACTTATTTGCAGCGACGAGGACCTAATCACCTCTACTTTGGGATTATAATCCTTGTGGCCACGAAAAAGCCATAGAAGTTACCAACGAAATAAATAACACCATCATTCAGTTTGTGAGATATATATACACCTCTCCTTCTCGTGGAAGTCCCTACGCGGGATCTTCTCTGTTTCTTTGTTGTAAATTAATGTAAAAACTTGTGTGCAACGGAGAGTTTGTAAAGGCCAATGAATTTTCTCGGCCCTGTAACTGTTATAAAGTTCATTTTCTTTACATATACTTTGATAAAGAAACCTGAGATACAAAAACTTTGCATACTCTATGTGTGCAACGGAGAGTTTGTAAAGGCCAATGAATTTTCTCGGCCCTGTAACTGTTATAAAGTTCATTTTCTTTACATATACTTTGATAAAGAAACCTGAGATACAAAAACTTTGCATACTCTATGTAGTAAAAGTAGAAAGGAACCATTACTTCGTAGCTGAGTAGTCTCTTTGCTTAATTACGGTCGTAGCTCTCTATAATTAGCTTCAGCTGGTACTGAGAATCACCACATGCATAAGAATAAGCCCAATCGCATATCCCTAATTTCAATCTCAAACATCCCTTTCAAAAAGAAATCTTGGATTTGCTACTATTCCTACCGGGCCTAATATTCTCTAATCTAGCTATCTTCCAAATGTTTCCTTTGGACTATTGGTTACTGCTTAGCAGTTCCTTTCAAAAGCCTCTTTTGATGTGAGCGTTTTTGATCTGTTAAGACATGATTTACAATGAAAACAACAAAGATTTGGTAATTGAAGTGTCAGTTTGAATATTGATAGAGATATTTGAGTCCCAAGTTGTGATTTTTAGGTGGTTTAACATAATATTTAGCGAATACAATATTTAACATATTCGATATAATTTTGTAAGAAATTAAAAATCTTAGCATGATATGTATGTAGTCGATTAAAATAGACTTCCCAAAAAATGTTTAGAAGAGTCTGCTTTCGAGCATATAAATCCGAAGAGTTCAATTTTAAACATATATAACCTTTAAACAGAAAACTGAAAAAACTAGTCATAATTAAAACTTAAACTTTGGTTAGATAAAATATTACAACAGTACTTATGGTGTAATGCCAAAAAAATAAGAAGGAAAAGTATAGTAGAATACACGTGTGGGGGCACAAGGGACCTCAAAATCTGTTGGATTCGGAGAGGACAGAGCCTATCTCATATCAGTGATATAAAACAAGGACAAAAACCGTGGTGTCACTCACCGACTCATATTGAAGAACCTCTTATCCAAAGTCAATTAGGGCGGCTTTCACACCTCCCATGCTTCTAGACGAATGACAAAAATTTATCATTTTTAATCAATAGATTCGAGGTAGAGTCTCTCGTTGCACTACGATCGATCTTTTCTAATTTTTCTTTTTGATAATGATTTTTTGAAGTCTTTATCTATCCTAATCTTGTTTAATCCTTCTCTATTATTTAATCTAGAAACGTTCTCAGCATACTGTTTAAATATTGATCATGTGGTTCGAAGGAGTTTCAGTTAGTACTCTTCACTCTTCACTCTTCACCCTATAGTCTTGAAGCGAAACTATTTTAGTAGCTTCAAGATTGATTCATCGACAGTCACGTGAGAAGCAGAAGTTCATGTGGTTCAATTGCGTAAGCATAACTGTAATTAATTTTGCAAGATTTAATATAAATTAATATGAGAGCCTTAAATTTTATTCTGGCCTGCAGTACATTTTTGGATGCGTAGAAAATTAAAATCCCATTTTAATTTGATACTATTTGCTATTCTAAAATGTGATAAAATCCACCTGACGACGAAAGAAAGATGAATCTCCACTTTATGTTATTTCTAGATTGTTTTGTATATATATTGTCAAAAAATAAAGAATTGGGTTGTTGAAAGCATTCACTGTTGGCCATTTGATTCATCCCTTGTCGCCTTCGTATTTTACATAAGTGGGAGTTTATTTTTTTTCCTTTAACTAACCTTTTTAGCTTTAGCTGAAAGAAATAAAGTAATTACCTTTTTGTATGAAACAAAACATTTAGCTTTTATCTTTCAAGATTTTCATATCACAAAAAGAAGAGTTTTAAGTGAAGTCCACCCTGTATTTTGTTGATAAGTACATTTTATCTTCATGTGCATGCACTTGCCCTATCATTTACAAATATTTATATTGTCTTCTCCTTAGGCTTCAATTATTGGACAACTTATTTCATCTTAACTTCGAATGGTAACTGCGTTTTTTAGAATGCGGATAATGTAAATTAAAAATGCGGTTTTACATATGAAATAAAATAAAATTATTCAATAATATTTGCTAAACAGTTTAATACATAGTTATATAAGAATTTTAATATATTTAAGAGTTTGTAAAAAAGTTAACATATAATGCAAGCAACAAAAAGTTTTAGGAAAAAAAATAACCATACATTAGTATAATATTATTATATGTTATCTTTTGTACGTACAAACTCTTTCTAGACGTACCGATTACCATACACTAGCTTACAAATAGATGACAAACGTATATACAAAGTAAAAACTCTAACACTTATGTATATATACATATATAAATGAGTTTTCTTATTGAAATATTCAGTAGAAGCGGTTTTCTAAAAACCACACCTATTTACGTGTGGGTAGAAAGTGAACACAAATTTTATTTTTGTGAGTTATAGAAATCTGTGCATAGCTTCATCATTATTTTACAAAAAACGCAGAACGTAACATAAAAAAACATGAATGGTAACATGAAAGCGTTTTTTGATAAAATACTGAAAACGGCACCTTTTTATGGTCACCATTCATAGCCTAACTTTATTTTTTCTGCCCTCTTTTTCCATGAAGCTTCGAACGCTTTTTTGACGAGTAAACTGTGAAGACTCGAAAAGATTCGAGTTATGTATAATCTATTTGACCATAAAAAGATTCGTATAGTTACAGACTTACGGTTTCTTTTGACATAGTTACGGTACTGTTAAAACTTAAAACTATTAACAAAGGTCAACCTCTTGTAGACTTAAAAATTGTGGTTATTTTTCTTTCCTCTTAACTAATCTTTGTTTCAAACAACGATCCATGGATACGTTCACATTTACATCAATTATGTGTTTTTGTTTAGATTATTTTGTGATTGCGCTTGTTAATATAGGGAACCCGTAAGCCAGCTATTCTATTCTATTATATAGGCTCTTTTTTTAGTGTCTAGCGGCTCTAGCCTAAGACTATAATTAAGAGCAATCTATTATTGTAACTATAGTTTTACGCTTAATAAAGACCATCTATATTATATCTCTAGTTATACGTCACTGTCACTTGATCATTAGAATTCTACAATTGCAAAGGCAAACACTAGCAAATAAATGTTTTCCTTACTAATTTTCAAAGGTTTGAAAAATATATACATGTTTTTTGCTTTGGACTCACTAGCTAGTGTCTTCTGGCGTGGAATCAATTATTAATGTCTCCACCTAATCCGAATATGACAAATGGGAATACTCGCAACAAATTCACGAAAGTAAAATAAATGAAAACTCTAATTATATTTATTTTTCTATTGTTTTATGTCGGAAAAAGAAGAGTCCACCGAAAAAGAGTCCGCAAACAAATTTGAACATGGCAATTATGGAGCGGCAGAATTTTAATCATTAGTTCTATAGTCGATATATATGTATTACTTACTCCATAACTAATGTAAGATTGGCTACTTCGGTAATCATTTTTTTCTTTCCTTTTAAAATCAAGAAAAGTAATTTGTTTAAAGTTAAGAGTTAAGACATATATATATAGTGATGCCATTGGAAAAAGTATATGGTAGCAAGTTGCAAGTCGTGTGCCATAAAAAAGCAAGAGTGTTCAACATATGTATGTAGTGATGCGTTGATAACATATATATTAACATGCAGCTCAAAGAATTGTAAGCAAAATTTGAAAATTGTAAGGGGAACATTAAAAATGTAATTATCAGTCACTCATTTACACAATCATTCAGTAGCAGTAGTACTTTTTTTATTGTACTCTTACCACGGACGTGCACAAAAAATAGTAGTATATAGCACAAAAAATAGCGCTGCATAATATATAGTCTACAACTACCTAACCTACCGCTACCATATAGTGTAGTCTCATAAAAAGACGATTATCTTAAGTAAATTAAGAAAAATGGATTTTGATTAAACCTCGCTGCTACACACTTATATTTTTTGGATGACACTTAGCTTATTCGAGAGAAACTAGAATTAAAAATTTGTTTGATCCTATAATAATTCTAACACAGTAGAACTATTATTCATCCTTACAAAAGTGATTGAGTACAAAAGACATAGATATATAATATGCGTTAATCATAATACAAGACTAGTCAAAACGATCTTGCAAGCTTTCTAGATTAACGTACGAAATCCGTAGTAAACCGGAGATTCCACAAACCAAAAGACGGGAATCCCATATGTATAGACGAAATAGTCTATACATTGCAAAATAATATGATCTTGACTTATTGGTTCAATTGGTTTAGTTTCTTGGTTTTATAGACTTGACTAATGTTATTTCGTATATGTAATGTTTTTTGTTCAAGGTTCCGTTGCTTCAACATGAAGAAGGTACAATAACATTAATATAAAACTTCCACAGCTCCATAACGTAAGGTATCTTTGTAAGGCAGGCCAATAGTTTAAAATAATCTATAACACAATAACGTTTATATTTTTCTTTTAAGATTAGTCAATACTCTGGACAGGAATATGGTTTCAATTCGTATGTGCATTTTCTAACGAATTCTACATATTTGTTTTCTAAAATTATTATATAGGATGGTCAATGAAAACCAAAAAAAAGTTATAAAAAAATGCTATAAAAAAACAAGTATCAACAACTATCAAGTACCTATCAAAAACTCTCCTAAACTATTCCACACATTTTACTGTATAATTAGAAAACTAAATAGTATTATAGTTTATATCAAGGGTCCCTTCTAAATAAAACAAAATATTATTCACCTAGCTATAGTTTTTCTTTATTCGAATATAATTATTACATCAGCATCGTATTATAAAAATAATGACGCCATAATATAATTAAAAACAAACAAAGTGAGAGTGATTATATACAATTTACAAAGGTAAGCCAAAAATTTTGAATTATTTATTTAATAGCAGCAGATAAGATGAACAACTTTGCCTTTGTTTAAAGCGCCCGCCATTATCAAACATCTCTCTCTCTCTCTCTCTCTTTCTTCTCCTCTTAACCAAAATCACTCCGATGTGAATTAAAAAAAAAAAGCAAGATTCCGTTTAACTCAAACCACCTTCGTCACGCTCTTCCTTCTCTCCGACCACCAACATGTCACCGTCTTCGCGGAACTTCAACTTCTTCTCCTTCCTCGTCATCTCTCTCTTCTCCTACGTTTCTTCAGACGATCTCCAACTCTTACTCAAACTCAAATCATCATTCTCCGATTCGAACCTCGCCGTCTTCGATTCCTGGAAACTCAACTCCGTTACCGCTCCGTGTCGCTTCACCGGAGTAACCTGTAATTCAAACGGCAACGTTTCAGAGATTGATCTCTCTCGTCGAGGCTTATCCGGAAACTTTCCGTTCGATTCCGTCTGCGAGATTCATAGCCTCGAGAAGCTCTCACTCGGATTCAACTCACTATCCGGAGTCATCCCCCCGAGTGATTTCAAAAACTGCCAGAATCTCAAGTACTTGGATCTCGGGAACAATCTGTTCTCCGGTGCTTTCCCTGAGTTCTCGTCTTTAAATCAGTTACAGTTTCTTTATCTAAACAACAGCGCCTTCTCCGGCGAGTTCCCGTGGAGATCGCTACGAAACGCGACGAGTCTCGTCGTTTTGAGCATCGGTGACAATCCCTTCGATACGACGTCGGAGTTTCCCGTGGAGATTGTTTCTCTCACCAAACTCTCGTCGCTCTACTTGCCGAACTGCAGCATCGCCGGGAAAATCCCGCCGGCGATCGGGGATTTGACGGAGCTTCGGAATTTGGAGATTTCCGATAGCGAATTAACCGGCGAGATTCCGCCGGAGATCACGAAGCTTATTAATCTCCGGCAGTTAGAGCTTTACAACAACTCCTTAACCGGAAAACTCCCTACCGGTTTAGGAAACTTGAAGAACCTGACTCGCTTAGATGCTTCCACGAATCTTCTACACGGCGATTTATCGGAGCTCAGGTCTTTGACTAATCTCGTTTCTCTTCAGATGTTCGAAAACGAATTCTCCGGTGAGATTCCTCCCGAGTTCGGCGAGTTCAAGGATCTTGTGAACCTCTCTCTCTATACAAACAAGTTAACCGGTTCTTTACCTCAAGGACTCGGTTCGCTTTCTGATTTTGATTTCATCGACGCGTCTGAGAATTATCTAACCGGACTGATCCCTCCTGATATGTGCAAGAACGGGAAGATGAAAGCTCTGCTTCTTCTGCAGAACAATCTCACTGGCTCTATCCCTGACTCGTACGCTAACTGTTTGACTCTGCAACGGTTCAGAGTTAGCGAAAACTCCCTCAACGGAACTGTTCCTGCGGGGCTTTGGGGTTTACCGAAGCTTGAGATCATCGACATAGCCATGAACAACTTCGAAGGTCCGATCACTGCTGATATAAAGAACGGTAAAATGCTTGGAGCGTTGTATCTAGGGTTCAACAAGTTGTCTGATGAGCTACCTGAAGAGATTGGTGACACGGTATCTCTAACCAAGGTTGAGCTTAACAACAATCTCTTCTCCGGGAAGATTCCAAACTCAATTGGGAAACTCAAGGGACTTAGCAGTCTCAAGATGCAGAGCAATAGCTTCTCCGGTGAGATACCTGACTCTATCGGATCATGTTCGATGCTCAGCGATATGAACATGGCTCAAAACTCGTTATCAGGAGAAATCCCGCACACACTTGGATCTCTTCCAACGCTCAACGCTTTGAATCTTTCGGACAATAAGCTCTCTGGGATGATCCCTGAGAGTTTGTCGTCTCTAAGGCTTAGCCTTCTTGATCTGTCTAACAACAGATTATCAGGTCGTATCCCTCAGAGTTTGTCCTCATATAAGGGAAGCTTCAACCGCAATCCTGGACTATGCAGCATGACGATCGAATCGTTTAACCGGTGCATAAGTCCTTCCACATCGCATGGAGACACTCGCGTATTCGTGCTGTGTATAGTTTTCGGCTCACTGATCTTGCTTGCGTCTCTTGTGTTTTTCTTGTACCTTAAGAAAAGCGAGAAGAAGGAAGGTCGTTCGCTTAAACACGAATCTTGGAGTATAAAGTCTTTCCGAAGGATGAGTTTCACCGAAGATGATATCATTGATTCGATCAAAGAAGAGAATTTGATCGGTAGAGGAGGTTGCGGTGATGTGTACAGAGTAGTACTTGGTGATGGTAAAGAAGTTGCGGTCAAACACATACGGTGTAGTAGTAGTACTCAGAAAAATTTCAGCAGTGCTATGCCGATTCTCACTGAACGGGAAGGAAGATCGAAAGAGTTTGAAACAGAGGTGCAAACGTTAAGCTCTATACGGCACTTAAACGTGGTGAAACTCTATTGTAGCATTACGAGCGATGACTCGAGCTTGCTGGTGTATGAGTACTTACCTAATGGGAGCTTATGGGACATGCTTCACTCTTGCAAGAAGTCGAACCTCGGTTGGGAAACACGGTATGATATTGCTCTTGGTGCAGCGAAAGGGCTTGAGTACTTGCATCATGGGTATGAGAAACCGGTGATTCACCGTGACGTTAAGTCAAGTAACATATTGCTAGATGAGTTCTTGAAACCTAGGATAGCAGATTTCGGTCTTGCCAAGATTCTTCAGGCCAGCAATGGCGGTCCAGATTCTACCCATGTCGTTGCGGGAACCTATGGCTACATAGCTCCAGGTAAATAAAGAGACCTAACTCTTATATCACCAGCTTTGTCAATGGTCTTACATTTTAACATTAAAAAATTCTTGTTGCAGAGTATGGATACGCGTCAAAAGTGACTGAGAAATGCGATGTGTATAGCTTCGGGGTAGTGTTAATGGAGCTGGTCACAGGGAAAAAACCGATAGAGGCAGAGTATGGAGAGAGCAAAGACATAGTGAACTGGGTGAGTAACAATCTAAAGAGCAAAGAGAGTGTGATGGAGATTGTGGACAAGAAGTTAGGAGAAATGTATAAAGAAGACGCGATCAAGTTGCTAAGGATAGCGATCCTCTGTACCGCTAGACTGCCTGGACAAAGACCGACGATGAGGAGCGTGGTTCAGATGATAGAGGATGCTGAACCGTGCAGGTTGATGGGGATTGTTATAAGCAAAGAGAGTGATGTCAAGATCAAAGAAATAAGTTGATGATTGAGGGACCAAAATTCTCTCTTTTTTAGGGTTTGTTTTGGTAACAAAGAAACGTTATTACGACGACGTAAAGAGTTTAGATGGAGAATGTGATTCCAGTACTCCAGGTTAATGAAGAAATCATAGGTAATGTAATGATCTGATGTAAACTATGTCTTGTAATTGTAGAATTTTGGTATTAAGGTTTTCAAATTAGTTAATGAATGTCAGTATGTCAGTCAAAAACTATTATGTGAAATTGATGGTGTTTACAATAGATGCACTATACTTTGCTAAAACAAGTGCACATTTCGACATAGGGGTACTCACTCGTACATACAGAATTGTGATATACTACATAAGTCCTAATCGATTCGGTTTTATTTTATTATAATTTTGTAGGCCATTCTCAAACTCAAAAAGGAAAAGAAAAATTCTGAAACGAAGCCAAATCCAAATTGGATACTTGGTGTGATGAAATGAAAACTTTATTATCGTAAGCGGGGATAGATATAAATAATAAATCAAAGAGTAATATCATACCTTGTGATATAGTATAAAAGTTGGTCAACATGTGGTACGTGTGCTCAATATAAAACTTTTTATAGTTGCCGACTTCGACCAATATAATAAAAGAGATTTGTATATTTTCTTCATTCTTCACAATCACAAGCAGACAATAATGCTTCTGATCTGCATTGTTTCGAACGTTAAAATTTGTATTTTACTTCTAAATCTGGGCACTTCAAAGTTAACTTTTCTAATTTTCTATTAGATGGAATAAGAAACCTCATTCGGAGATACTAGTTAAACTAATCTCATCAACGTCATCTACACGAAGCGTTCACATGTGCATTTTTGCAGAATACCCGTAATAGAGCTAACAACTTATCTGTATAAACATCTTTCATAATTTGCATTATTAGTTACAAAACTAAATTAAAAATTGAACCATTTGTTATACCTAACACCTTGCCAGAAGACTAATCTTACAACTTTTATTAAAGTGGTCTACAACATATTGAAAGCTGTCTTCCCCCATCCTTCTCTTCCCTTGGTTTGCAATACATTCCAAAGCCAATGATTAATAACACACTCTTAACATATGATAAAAGTAAATCAAATTGTTTTTCACATGATTCAGTTGACTCTATAGAAAACACTCTAAAAAATATGCATTAGTTAGATAATGCGTGGTGGACCAAAACCCCACCAAATGGCCCAGTCCTGTTAGTGTTTGAACTTGATTTTGTAAGACTTAACACCTTCATTGGGCTAAAAGCCAGATCCCACCGGTTAAGCCATCATAACTCTTTATGTGTTTTTTGGACAATTATTATTCGTGCTTAGCCATAGAACCAAACCAATTCACTATCTATTACGAACCGCCGGTCCGGACTAAACCAATCTAATGCGTCTCATAGCTTAACGATACAAGCTCAAAAAAGTCAAAACCGTACATAGACCAGAGTTGAGGTTACATACAATTAATAACTTCTTCCGATTTCTCCTACTAATATACAACAGTTTCTTTTGTATCTTTTTCTACCTGAAAAAATTTTCTGCATAATTAAGATTTGTCAGCGGAACAGATCTTGGAATGACCACATTATGAATCTTGCAAAGATATCAGACTCCAAGAATTCGATGTGAGCAGCACGGCCGATGAATGAGTTCAGGTTACGACCATACAAGGTTGTGTCGAAGTTGACATCGCAGCGCATGAACACTCTCTGGTGGTGCGGAGTTTCTGGGGACGGCCCACGTATTTGATCCATGCAGTTATTGAGCATCTCCAAGAAAGCAACACCTTTCTTTGAGTTGTCGAAAGAAGCTGGTTGGCAAGATTCGATCCTGGCTGAGTGATATGGAACATACCCATCCTGTCATAGCAAAAACATGACTCTAAGTACAAAATCAAAATATCCTTGTCTCTACAATTTTATTTTGGTAAAGTTTACAGAACCAGAGATCATTCAGATTAATAACTATCCTATTCCAAAAGTAAAATGGAATGTACCTGAGGGGAAGACAGCAGAATAATATTTTTGAAACTTCCCAAAGTCTTTTGCTGAAACAAATTTCAAAACCGACATTAGAACCACAGAACTAGCAAAGGTCTGTTTGTGACTATGGTACAAATCTTGATGAAATGTTAAGACTTATCGCTACCTTGCAGAGCTTGTAAATGAAAGTATTCTGGAGATCAGGATCATCTGTGAGTGTAAGCTGATGAATAACCTGAGTACTCTTCAACTTCTTCAGGAGCCAAAGTCCAGAATTAAACAAGGAATTTGAACTGTATAGATATCCCAAATGTGGACCCGAAAGCGATAGATATGTATGAAAATACTTCCTGTATGGATCCATCAAACTATCTGCAACAAAATACAAAAGTCGCTGAGAATGATAAACACAAGTACCGAGCTAAGAATTCAATTTAGTTATTGTCTGAGAGAGATTCTAGGAACATACCAGCTATTGCAGCTCTGATGATGACGTTACCGATTGAATGTCCAACAAAACTCAGCTTAATGTTTTTCAAGCGCCCGTATCTCGCATGTTTATCCTTTTTCTTCTTGTAGAAAGAAACAATTTCCTGTGCAAGCCTCTGACCCATTTCCCTGAAGTCGCCATGTGTTTTCTCCTCATTTGCCTCAGACATTAGAAATTCTATCTTTGGATCAATTAGGAGCCACTGATTCCGGATAAGCCTTAGGTCTAAGTGATGCCCCTATAGTAGTAAGCAAAAAAACTATCATGTAAATGAGTAAATAATTGAAAACACTGTGCCAAATAAGCACAATGATTTAAGGAAGAAAGGTATACTAGTATTACTGCATAAGCTTAAGAGAGAGCAAAAAAATAAGCATTAGCTGAACTTCTAGAATGTACTTGCCTGGAAACCATGAACAAACACAACGATCTTCAGCTCACGCCCACTATGCTGAGGGTTATTATGTTTTTTCGTCCCACTCTCATCATCGTGCCCATTAAGTAAGCTAGAATCGATTTTATCAACATGTCTCATATACGAATTATCACTGAAAGTACGCCGTGGTGCATTCCAAACACGTTCAATTATAACAATAGGAACCCGCATAGGATCACCAAATATATGCATGTCTTGTATCGCCCGGTTGTTAATCTGCATATTTAGTTATGGTTTAATCAAATTTTACAACTTACGAAACCAATAGGTAAATGAATCACTGACACACAAAAAAATAACAAACCCGCATTTGTGCAATACTACGACGGTGAAGTTCAGCGCGGGTGGATGCAACTTGTGCAGGCTGCGTCAGAGCAAAAAAATTGAATGAGTAGAGCCAAGCTCGCAATCTAATGAATTTTTTTGAAAAATGGACTGCTAACTATATAACTCACATCATTCAGCTTCAACACACTTGAGACTCTTTTGTGTGAACTATGGTTTGAAATATCGTCCATTCCACTTATAAAATGATGTGGCATTTCAACCTTGGAGTACACCATCCATATCGACCATTCAGCTCTTCGATCTTTTGTCCAGATATCGTGAAGATGTTCCAAGATTTTTGTATAATTGTCCCTGAGAAAAGGACAAATACGATCAACAATCAGAAGCTAACTTAGTAAACAATCTAAGCTTGTTGGACTATGGTTGTCTAAGGGAAATTACCGATGAAATGTCAAAAAGGTATTCCAAAGATAATGAAGCTGGGTGCCCAGTAAGTGAAAGGTTCGAGATAGATGCTCCTTTGAGAGGTTGTGAAGCAAGTCATCACTTGCTAAATCAAATGGGCTATTCAACTTCTGTATCAAAAATGGAGAGACAAGCTCATATTCCAGAAGATAGTGAAACAAGGTAATAGATAACGAATACTCTGCAGTATAATAAAGCAAGGACCTCAAGACTGTCTTGTTGCTTGCCTTGTATTGAACCTTCAACTTCAACAGATTTACCAGTTGAAGCTGAGTCAGACAAAAGAGCACTGTCCATACTGGATATAAACTCAGACAAGTCCACTGTTTGACCAACTGCCTTGCTAAGTATTTGCAGTTCTTCAAGCAAAGTGTCACGGGCTCCAAGTAAGGCTTTAACAAATGATACAAGCTTATTGTCGGCAGAAGCAATCTGTGCGAAGGCCTATTGAATTACAAAAGAATCAATCAATAAAAATACTGAAATTTCCAAGAAAGAGGAGCGTTACTACAAAGCAGGGTAGCTTAATAAAGTTCTTGTCAGATCATGCAACTTTGTAACATAAAGTTCTGTAAAACCATGCTATTTTCATACAAGCACTGTCAACAAGACTGAAGATATGACTCCGCTCAGCTCTAGCATCCTAAAAGTAGAGATTCTAGAAAAGAAAAAGAATTCTAGCATAAAAGTTCAGCTTTCTAAGAAAAGAGCATTATTTAAAAAAGAAAAAGATAAACTTTTATGCGGAGCATCAGAACAGTATATAATAAAAACCAAATATGCCGATTCTGAGAACAGTGTGCCATGCTGAGGATAGTGTAAGAACATATACTTTTTTGGAGGACTGAACATTGCCGCTGGCCAAATTTTTACCATTACTTGCATCACTGCACCAAACGTGTTGATATATTAATTGAAAGATATATAAAACTCAGTAAAAATTTGGAATTTTACAACGGCCAATTATGAAGAATCCAAATATTAGAGGCATACCTTGATAATATTGCAGGCCGTTTGTAAGCTGCGGATTTCATGATACTGATGTGGACACTAACATCAATAAGAACTGCGTGAAAGGTATCAAAGTGCACCGGACAGTAAGAATGCACCCCTGAGAGCGCTTTAGGAGGAATACGAAATTCATGCAATGCTGCAGAAGAAGCATCTGAATGTGTCACTGATACATCCTCCATAACTGGGGAATACAAGAGCTCAAACTTCAAAATAACAGCAGATGTAGCTGACCCCTGCATAAATTACAGCTAGTCATTTATTGTACACCACTAATCTTAAATTGCATAATTATTGTCGCTGACTATACATCTCTAGCTAAGATAATCTCAAAAACTCAATGGCATTTCAACAAGAGTAGAAAAGAAGTTCAATTTATGTTGTTTGGATATTGTGCAGCTCATTTAGTCATATTCCACAATTGTAGGAATACATTATGAGATTGATACCTACGCAAAAAGAAAAGGGAGAATGGTATACCTCATATCTTTCAAGGGGCATAGTAAACGAGACCATCATGCATAGACGAACATCCTGCCTTGCATATTTAATGCGGAAGGGCTGTGATAAGAAACTATTGTCTTTATCATCTATCTTCCACACTCCATTTGTGCCGTTTGAAGTTGAATCAAGAGCTGTGACACATAGGTATGTTGATCCTTTAATCCTATTGATTTATTATACTAAAAAACTAAACTCTCCCAAGTACACAGAGACAGGACAAATAGACATATAACTCCGGAAACACTCTGGCAGCATGGAATTGTGCACTCAATCACACGAACGTAGTAAGCTGATAGATTAAAGTACCTTCATACTGAACAACTCGTGAAGGAATACCACAGGAGTTGTTATCACCGTCCTCCCATCTCATGCTGATTTTTATTTGATACCATCTAAAAGAATGAAAGACACAACTCTTAGAATAAGAAAAAGAAGAGAGAGAAAAAGGTTTCAACTTAGGCAAAGCATTAAAGTATATAGCGACTGTCATCATACCCTTGCTGGAAAAGATCAAGGTTATGAAACCTATGGATATAGATAGCAATCTCCTGAACTGTGTCGACCATTAGCACTGGTTTAACCCTGGCTACGTAAGGCTCAACATCAAGCGTCTTTGTTTGCCTACTTCTTTGGCTCAGTCCAACTAACCATCCAAGACGGCGTAACATATGGAGAACTCACATCACCTTGCTAAAACTTGGGATGAGTGTTTTCAGGATAATTATATCCTGAACCAGTAGAACTACTACTTGTTCGAAAAATCTCATGTCTCCGTGAATAATAATAGATTACTTCTCAACATAACTAATCTGCAAAGACCTTATACTATGGTCATTAGTCACCCAAAGCAACACACGACAAGCCAA
Organism: Camelina sativa; assembly: GCF_030686135.1. Lineage (NCBI taxonomy): Eukaryota > Viridiplantae > Streptophyta > Magnoliopsida > Brassicales > Brassicaceae > Camelina > Camelina sativa. Next base: position 3,836,528 of record NC_141882.1, read on the forward strand.
AGCAGCAGCTGCAGATGAAAAGATGCAAACTTTGTAAAAATTCAATAACACACCAAAGAGTTGACTTAACAATCATCTCATATAGAATAGCATCAAACAAAGAGAATTTAAAAAGTAGATATCTCTGTTCGGACATTAAAGCATAGAGAATCTTTGATAAATGAATATCAGCTACTTAGGTAAAAAAAAAAAAAAGCTAAAATCCCAATTTTAGCTAGTGGGTTACAAAGAATACGAATTCATATTGAAATGTCAAGATAACGTAGCAACTATGTTTCCCTTTAAAATACGCAAAAAGAACAAAAAAAGGAGAAAAATTTACGAATATGACAAAACTTTAAGAGAACTACATTACCTTGAAATGGAAAAAAACGATATCAATGGCAGAGCAAAAGCAGAGAGAGAGTAAGAAGGAGAAGATGGTGGTGGTGGGCCTTTGAAAAAACTTAGATCTGACGATATTTTTCAGACAGAAGAAACCCAGAGAGACCAGACCAGACCAGATTCGCTTTAGGGTTTTTTTTTTTTTTTTTTTTTTTTGCAGGACGACAAAGAACAAAACCTGACCTAATGAAAAGAAAGGATCTGAGAAAGTTACAGATGATGATATATTGGTATGGTGTAGGGGACAATCAAAATGTTTTTTCTTTTTTTTTTTTCGAGGGATTCAAGGATTTTTTTTGCTTCAAACTTCTTTTTTTTAGTAATTAGTTTTGTCGGGTAAAGCATAAAAGTTCATACGACGACACCAATTACTATGTGTTTTTTTTGTTTTTTGTTTTTTGGTTCTTTTGTTTTGCGCCAGATCGGCGTTGTACTGTCGTAAACATGGTGGATCCAAACCCTATTTACTTGGTGTCTATTAGGCCCAATCCATGTAAACACCATTATCATATCAATTCATATTCTTCGGCCCAAAACGGCTCTTGGACAATAAAAAACAGGTTTGGTTTATTCTTCTTTTCCTTTTTTATTTTTATTTTTGTCAAACAGAATCTTGTAAAATATAGATAGATTCTAAAAACGGATATTAATTTTTAATTATGGAGGAAATCCATATCTAATCTTTGACCAGCCAATACGAGAGTAATAAGTGGACTATGGAATATATAGATGATATAGGTAAGGAAATCTATAGATAAATGGAGTATTAATAAATGAGTTATACTCATTTGATTTCACTAGATTTACTTTTGAGACGTTGAAAACAAGAAAAGAGTTGACAAGGAAAAAAAATAAAATCTAAAAAAAAGTAGAAGAAGAACAAAATTAGACCAAAGCATTGACTAGGTGTGTGTAGGTAGGTGCTGAGTTAGTATTATAAATAAATGTCATTTATTCTTCTCTCTGCTTCCTTTCTCACAAAATCGACACAGAGCATAATACCTCGATGGTTGAGTCTGGTGACGTCTCCGGTGATAGATTCGATGACGATGGTAGAGAGAAGAGAACGGGTACGTTACTGACTGCGAGTGCGCACATAATCACGGCGGTTGTAGGTTCCGGTGTGTTGTCTTTGTCTTGGGCAATAGCACAGCTTGGTTGGCTGGCAGGAACCGTTATTTTGGTCACTTTTGCGATCATCAACTACTACACATCCACCATGCTTGCCGACTGTTATCGATCTCCCGACGCCGACGACGTCCCGGGGACACGGAATTATACTTACATGGGCGTTGTCCGAGCTTACCTTGGTATGTCTTAAAAGACCCTTCTTAACCTCAAAAATATAGTTTTAAAAAGTTTTATTTATTTTGTGAAATTTATGTTTTTCGTTTAAGATTTCAGATTTTATTACATGATCCTTCATATTTATTTTTGATTTTTCTTCTTTTTGTCATAAAAGTATCAAGGATCGGAACTAAATCCATTACATGCATGCATCCCGTACCGAGACTAATAGATTGTACTTGTATATGTATTTGCTAGAGATGTTTGAGAAATAGAGGAATAATTTGAAAAGTATTTTTAAAATGACAGGTGGCAGGAAAGTGCAGCTATGTGGACTGGCACAGTACGCAAGTCTCGTAGGGATCACCGTTGGTTACACCATCACTGCCTCCATAAGCTTAGTGTAAGTCGCAGTCGCAGCTTCTTATTCTATTTCGATTATATTGTGATGGTTAGTTGGTTACTACTTAATTACTAAAGGTGTTTTTGTGTTGGCTAGAGCGATCGGAAAAGCAAATTGTTATCATAATAAGGGACATGGTGCGAAATGTTCCTTGTCAAATTATCCATCCATGGCAGCTTTTGGGATCGTCCAGATTCTGCTCAGCCAGATCCCTAATTTTCACCAACTCTCTTTCCTCTCCATAATCGCCACGGTTATGTCCTTCTGTTATGCTTCTATCGGAATCGGCCTATCCATTGCCAAAGTAACAAGTACATTTTCTCTCCCAATCTTATTATTTCTTTCAAATTATATGTAAAGGTGTCTCAAACTATATTTAGGAGTCTGATTTGTATATATATATATATATATATATACTAATTTTAAAGGAAAACAATAATTTTCAAACTTGAGATCTTGTTCGGATACACAAGTTGTGCATCCTCATAGACGTCTATGTATGTAAAAATATCAACGAAAACTTGTTTAATCGTTTGACAATTTTTTTGTTTGTTTGAAATTAATCATATTCATTTGTGAAATTGGAATATATTTGTAGATTTCATTAGGAAAAACAAATTCACTCAATTCATCAAATCTACTCAATATATACGTATGCCTAATTCATTGATTAGTATTCTCAATTTTTTTTGCAAACGTAACATATTGAATCTTCAAACTAATGGCGAAAGCGGTATGATATATGTATATATATATATATATTGAAGGTGGGAAGGTTGGTAAGACGGCACTGACGGGCACGCTAGTTGGGGTGGACGTAACTGCGTCTGACAAACTGTGGAGATCGTTTCAAGCCGTTGGAGACATTGCATTCTCATATTCTTATTCCATTGTTCTCGTTGAGATTCAGGCATGTATCTATTTTTCATATGGACCGTTGGTTGTCACCATGGGCAGATACAAAAGCCTATTATTACGTACTTTCTTTCGCACAAGAAGAAATATTTGTTTCTTTTCAACAAGTTTATCTTTATTGAACCATATCACTTTTTTGAATGATAACTTTAGAGTGTGTGTTTTATGTGGTATATAGGATACATTGAAATCAAGCCCACCAGAGAACAAAGTCATGAAAAAAGCAAGCCTTGCTGGAGTCTCAACCACAACTGCTTTCTACATCTTATGTGGTTGCATGGGATATGCTGCGTTCGGAAACAAAGCCCCTGGTGACCTCCTTACTGAATTTGGTTTTTACGAACCTTACTGGCTCGTCGATTTTGCCAATGCATGCATTGTTCTCCACCTAGTCGCCGCATATCAGGTATAGCCAGCAATCACTATTCTCAAGATTGTAGATTTCAAGAAGAAAAAGCAATCCATTGATGCCTAATCTTTATATTATGGACAGGTGTTTGCGCAACCAATATTCCAGTTTGTTGAAAAGAAATGCAACAAAAAGTGGCCAGAGAGCAAATTCATCATCAGTGAACATTCGATGAGTATACCATTGATTGGAAAATGTCGCATCAACCTTTTCAGACTATTGTGGAGGACAGCCTATGTGGTTTTGACAACAGTTGTAGCTATGATATTCCCCTTCTTCAATGCAATCTTGGGTTTGATCGGGTCATGCGCGTTCTGGCCACTCACTGTTTATTTTCCGGTGGCAATGCACATTGCACAGACAAAGGTTACGAAGTATTCTCTTAGATGGATAGGGCTGGAACTTCTTGTATTGCTTTGTTTGATTGTTTCGCTCCTAGCCGCACTGGGATCCATCGTGGGCTTGATAAGTAGTGTCAAGGCCTACAAGCCTTTTAGCAATTGAAATTAGTGACCTATATGATCTTGTATGTGTTTGTAAGAACTCAGAACTGATAGTTACTTATTTCAAGAAAAAATAGTTAATATAGTGTTCCAAAATTTGTAACCTTACAGTTTTACGACAATACTATCAAAATTGGGAAAGCTTAGCCTTTAATCTTGAACATAAATCGTATACTATCAGATAAGCATTAGGAGAGGTAGATTGACACTGTTAAGTCAACATTTACAGACCTCATTTATTGTCGAATCCGAAACGCCAGAGAGAATAACACAAGAAAGAAAGATGGTGCGACGAAGAGTGAGGAACAAGGTTCCGATTGAGTATTTTCAAGGCAAATACTTGTGATGACGTTGATTTATTTGGGCCGGCCCATTTACTTGTACACGAATTCTCTCTATCACTCTCCTCACACATTCATTATTTGGTGCCTGATGACATACAAGTTTTTTATCAACGGCTTGTCAACTACCGTACTTTAATGGTGTAATAAGTGACGTTTTAGTCATAGATATATGTTGTCTGTCTCGAGAATTGGAAACAAATATATTTGCAGGTTTTGAAAATAGATGGGAAACTTGTTTGTGGATATAGTTAGTTAGCATATGAAATAGGTTGTTGTGGATATATTTATAGATAAGAAACTAAAATTTCAGGATAATGCTGGTCAAAACCCATATTTAATAGGACGAGAAAATATACATTAATTGTGACACAATTTACGGATTGTGAGATTAGAATGAAAGAAACGATAATCAAGAACTACCTCAAAAAGAGGTATATTATTTAAATTAGTGAAATCCCGTGGTTTACATGTTTTGTAAACCGTTGATTAACATATGAAACATGTAAATGAGCATAATATAGTTGCTACAACATATAGATTTACACTCGTTCTTCTTATAGTGGTAAGTAACTCAATTATTAAAGATTAATTATCACTTATCAGATTAATGTGTCATGTGTATGTGATGATTTGATCATAAGGGATGAAGAAAAGATAAAAGAGCATAATATGATAGAACATAAGAGAGAGGGTACAGCTAGGCAAATAAGCCAAGATATAATTCCTCTGTTTTAGTCATCTAATTTTTATCAGTTACCTTATTTTGGTTATTGTCATTAATGTAGTTTATCCCTTTTTAAACCTACGGACCAGATCTTTGGTTTGAAATCAGTATTCACTTTACAGCTAGTCAGCTAGTAATCAAGGTTTCCAAAATAAGCAATAGAAATCAAACATTACCAATCAAAATAATCAAAATTCAATATCATTACATGGAAATAAATCCCCATAAAAATAAGATTCTCAACTACAAATATAAAGTTCAACATACAAAGATGCTATTTCCATATAAACATCGATATTTGTGTGTATATATAGATGTGTAATTACGTGCATGTGGGGAAGATTCTAAGACGACGACCTCTGTCAATAACTCTTCTCTCCTCTCTCTCTTCCTCTTCCTCTGGTTCAGTTAGTGGTTCCTCTCATCCACAATGATGGACACATACCACAATCCTTCGGCGGTTGAGTTGGGTGACACTCCCGTGAAAGGCGTCGACGAGGATGGTCGAGAGAAGAGAACGGGAACATTTTTTACGGCCAGTGCGCACATAATCACGGCGGTGATAGGCTCCGGGGTGCTGTCGTTGGCTTGGGCTCTAGCACAGCTTAGTTGGGTGGCAGGAACCATCATTTTGGTCACTTTCGCCGTTATTACTTACTACACGTCCACCTTTCTCGCCGACTGTTACCGTTCGCCGGACCCCATCACCGGAACTCGCAACTACAGTTACATGGACGTCGTCCGAGCTTACCTTGGTATGTTTTTATATCAATAACTCTAAAAAATCATTTTTGTGTCTTTACCGCAGATTATTCAGTTTTTACAGACAATTATTTTCTGATGAACATCGACTTTGTTAATTTAATATCATTCAGATTTTGCATAATTAGACTTGAAGATGTTTTTGACTCTCTTCCATTTCTGTCACACAAAATTAAAAGAAAAAAATCTTATCTAAACATATTTAATGCTAAGTTGAAATTTTTTTTTTTGGTAGAATGCTAAGTTGAAATTTTGAAATCTATAGTAATTGACTCATTTCAACATTTTTTTTCTTTTCTTACAGAACATTATTGTTGTTGAAAAAATAAATGATTTACGTTTTTTTATTCTCTTCTTGGGAAGATATGAATTGATTGTCAAAAACTTAAAAAAAGGAAAAAGAACTACGAAAATATTAATTCTTTCCGAAATTAGTTAATAAATTTTATGGACAATCTGTATTCTGTAGGATTGGTTACACATTCAATTCAATTTATCCCATTAAATAATGTTATCAATAAATTCGATTGCTGACCCTCCAAAGAATTTTGAATTGAAATGTGGGATGTTTAAAAACTTTGCCTTAAGACCCAAAAGAATGATTTAATTAAGAGATTAAAAACTTTGACAGGTGGTAAAAAGGTTCAGCTATGTGGACTGGCACAGTACGTGAATCTCGTTGGGGTTACTATTGGTTACACCATCACTGCCTCCATAAGCTTAGTGTAAGTCACAGCCTCACAGGCTTCTGATTATTTTATTTTGGATGGTTACAAACATGTTGTGGATAAAATACTGAAAAGGTTTTGGTTGATGTCTTTTTTTTTTTTCGTTAGAGCGATTGGGAAATCAAATTGTTATCATGACAAGGGAAAATCAGCGAAATGTTCTGTATCGAATTATCCTTTCATGGCGGCATTTGGGGTCGTCCAGATTATTCTGAGTCAGATTCCTAATTTTCATGAACTCTCTTTCCTCTCCTTCATCGCTGCGGTTATGTCCTTCTCTTATGCGTCTATTGGAATAGGCCTAGCCATCGCCAAAGTAGCAAGTACATTTTCCTTTCTTTATATTGTTAAAACATTTCAGATATTAGTGTGTAAGCAATATATATGATTCTTCAAAGTGGACACTAACCGTGAAAATGGTATATAATATGAAAGGTGGCAAGGTTGGTAAGACAGAGTTGACAGGCACAGTGATAGGTGTGGACGTAACTTCGTCTGAAAAAGTGTGGAGAATGTTTCAAGCGATTGGAGACATTGCCTTTTCATACGCTTTTACCACTATTCTCATTGAGATTCAGGCATGCCTTCTATCTTATATTATTCAGTATTGCTTTCATTTTGCTTTTTTTTTTTTTTTTAAATTGCATTTTTAATTTTGGTCAAGAGTATGGATCTATTGATGCTCAATTAAGTCTTTTTATTTTTTTATTTTATTGTTTTTAGGACACACTGAGATCAAGCCCACCAGAGAACAAAGTGATGAAACGAGCAAGTCTTGCTGGAGTCTCAACCACAACTGTTTTCTACATCTTATGTGGTTGCATCGGATATGCTGCATTCGGGAACGCAGCCCCTGGTGACTTCCTTACCGAATTTGGTTTTTACGACCCTTACTGGCTCATCGACTTTGCCAATGCTTGCATTGCTCTCCATCTCATCGGTGCCTATCAGGTATATATAATTCACTAACAAAATAAATATACATAAGTGTCTACCATTTTATAATTGTCTATGCTCATTAAAACTCTCATAAATTCTTAAGGCTCTTCGCTATTACAGCATTTTCAAGATTTAATATTTCAAAATACTGTAGAAGTAGAGTTATTAAAACTACTCTGTTTTTTTCTTGTTTTATCCCTATATTCTTAGGTGTACGGACAGCCGTTTTTCCAGTTTGTTGAGAGCAACTGCAAAAAGAAGTGGCCTCAAAGCAATTTCATCAACAAAGAATACTCGTCAAACATACCTTTGTTTGGAAAATGTCGTGTCAACCTCTTCAGACTGGTTTGGAGGACATGCTATGTGGTTATGACAACAGTTGTAGCAATGATATTTCCATTCTTCAATGCGATCTTGGGTTTGCTTGGGGCACTCTCGTTCTGGCCACTCACAGTTTACTTTCCGGTGTCAATGCACATTGCGCAGACAAAGGTTAAGAAGTATTCTCCTAGATGGCTGGCCTTGAACCTCCTCGTAGTGGTTTGCTTGATCGTCTCGTGCCTTGCCGCTGTAGGATCCATCATTGGCTTAATACGTAGTGTCAAGGCATACAAGCCCTTCAATAATTTAAACTAGTGACTTGTGATCTATGTGAATTATTTCGAGCTAAATATTTAGTATTTATCCAAATAATGTTTCGTGACGCTCTGTTTTCGGCCATGTTAAAAATGTCAGAATGCTAATTGATATATTAGTATTCACAGTGGATGTTTGAGTGAGTCCCATGAGATATTGAATTGGTTGCTCATAAAGCTAAAGCTTGTCTGAGCCAGACCCAAAAACATGAGTCTATGACTGTAACACGCCGCACTGACCATATATAATATCAATAATTGGACAATATAACATAATTGGATAAGCTAGCCACACAACTGTAGAGAGACAGGTACAAGCGTTTCGTTGTCTGGAAGAGATGGCAAAATAGGTTGCGAAAGTGATAATAGTTTGAAGAAGATAGATTTCAGCTTCCCAAATTAGTGTGGTTATGTCAATTTCGAGTTATTATTTTTATATATTCCTCAATAGAATTGTCGGGGAAATGTTGAAAAGAGACGCACACAAATTGTGTCATTTATTTGGCTTGGTGTGTCCCACATAAGTTGCTATCATATCTTATGTATTGAAAGGAGTTGGGCAAATAGACTAATAGAGGATCAAGGCAAGTTTGGTCCTTCATAACGTTTCTTACTAGCTTTCTCTATTCACTCAAATGCATTTATGTGCTTCTTCCTTACTCTGCACTTGTTTACCAAGTCCTTTTCAAGGTTTTGTGGGTCGTAAGTCACTTAATGGGGTACCATCATAACCGCTAAGAAACCAATTCAGTAGCATTCGTTTAACCAAAACAATTGCCTTGCGCTTACCTAACTATAGCCAAGAGACGCCATCCAGTAATTCTGGTGGTTCGTCTTCACAGTCCTAGTCGATTGTTCAATTTGCTGTTCCAAATACCTCTTAAACTATTTAGTTATTTATGTAGATAACAAATAGAGGAACTTTATTCAGTTAAGTTCGAACCAAAGCATTCATATTTCATGACCTTACTATTTTGGATAAAGAAGAACAGTCAAACAGGTTTAAATGCAGTTGTAGCACACACATTTTTGCAATAGTCCTTGTTCATCTTCTCAACCACTAATACAAGCACAGTTTGTAACTAACTTGATTTCAGACCAACTATAGTTAATTGACTTCAGTCCCACCACAAACATTGAATATCCAACAGATAAATGGGGCGGGGTCAAAGCAAATCAAGCAACAATCTCATGTGTTTTGTTACATCAAGAGATACTAAATTGGAATTTTCTAATTTATACACTTACATAATCAAATCAAAGGCAAAACAAGAGTGATCAAGAACCTCACTCGTAGAACCCAAACCCAAGGAAAAAAAAAACACCCAATACGAACCCACACAGACACCAAAATAGAGAGAAACTCACTATGTACAACCTCTTTTGTTAGTGCCTTACCGGAAGTTTTTTTTTTCAAAAAAAGAAAAATCACTCCCAAAGGCCATTGCGTGACTCTAAAGATTCCAGAAATTAAAAAAAAAAAACAAAAATTGAAAATCCTTATCTTTTGCTTCAGCTCAACGACTCATGGCAAAGCTCTTTCCTCATCCGTTGATTAAACAATCTGCAAGCATCCATACTAAGATCAATGGCTGCAGAGAGCGCCACGTAAGCAGCCGCGTCTTCCATACAGCTAACGTGCTGCACACTAACCTCTACACAAGGCTTACTACATTTTCCTTCACCTTCCACACTTGCTGACATCACAAACCCTTTATACACGTTCCACGGCCACAACCCGTATCCGTAATCACCACTCCCTCCTTTCGGACTATTAGCCGGCGATGCTCCACCACCGCTTCCGCCGCTCCCACCTCTACGGCTTCTCGATCGGTACACGCCACCTGTTGGCGACGATGAAGACGACGAAGATCCCAATTCTATCGAGAATTTCCCACCTTTGTGAGAACTTATGGTTGACTCCGCAAGCACGATTCCTGCGCCGCTCGATCCGTCTGGGATGAGTTCGAACCTGTAGCCAAGACCATCAGTAGCTCCGCCGCGTTCCCGCCATGCCTCAAGTCTCCCCCACGGTCTCCAGGTGCAATCTCCAGGACGTAAGATGAGCCACGACCCCGGGTTTGACCTGCTCACACGATCGCTTCCAGGAGATGCAACGAACGGAGTCACTATTGACGCCATGGCCACCGGCGAACCGGACAAGTCATGGACCGTTATGGACCATCCTTTTCTCTCTTTCCCGGGACGTTCTCTCTCGCTCCCAAACGAGTTTAGCCAGCTCCGTGGAACACTTGTGTCCGTCGGCAACGATCTGATATATCAAAATATCATTTAATCAACTTTTATTATTAATATCTAACCATGTGAAAGAGTAAAAGTGGTTAAATATCATAAGAGTAAAGTTTATACTAAGAATAATAAAAAGTGGTTAGATTAAATATCATAAGAGTAAAGTGTGTTTTTTTTTTTTTTTCCAATGGATCTGTACTAAAGCAAAAAAATTAAAACCAAGGAATGTGATTTTTAGTAGGGATTACACAATAATAATCTATGGCGTTGGATCTTATTAAAGCGTTATTCAGATTTGATTCCTCGGGAAAAGAACATAATTAGGAATTTTTTCTTTATTTTTAAAACGATACTCAATTTCCGAGAATTAAGGTGAAAAAATTGATTTGATTTTGATTGGATTTGAAAACTGACCTTGATCTCTGAGTACGATCACCGGTGTGCCGGAAACTGAATTTGCATGTGAAAACCGGTTGCCGGATATTGCCTTGAATCTGAACGACTTGAGGACTACATTCAGGCTCACCGTCGAACTGAAAAACGAATCTAGGATCAGGCTCCGCCTTCACATTCAGGTGAAACTGAGCCGACGACGACGATTTCCCAGCTCCTTTTCCGACTGATATCCACCCGTTGTGGAAGACGCACGGTTTCGATTGCGTACCGGTTAGATCCAACGGTACGGAGACTTTCGCCAGGAGACGACCGGAGTGTACACCGCAAGCAGCGCCGGCTCTTCCCGTGTAGATCAAAATCTTAAGGCACGGCTTAGAGGCGAAGATAGATCTGGAAGCTAACCGTTCGATATCGGAGCTACTGAGATGGAAAGTGGCGGCTAGGGTTTGGATCTCCGGGAACTGAGTTGTTTCCAGAGGAATGTACGGGATTGCGGCGGTTTGCGGCGGGAAGTTTTTGAGTTTGATTTTACAGAAGCAAGGAGAAGACGAAGGGTGGACGACGGAGCTCGTCGTCTTCGCCGCTAACGGAACTTTCAAAGCTAGATTCCCGATCGTGAGACGGATGAACGGACATGGATCCATTTCAAATCGCAACAAGAGAGAAAGAGTCAATTAGGGGTTTACAGAGAAAAAAGAGAGAAGAAAATGCCAGCTATGGGGTTTAGGAAGAGCGACGACATTAATGGCAGGAACAGTTCTGGAGACGACGACGATGACGACTTGGAGAAAATTTTAGGCGAAAAGGAGGTGACGGCGATAAAACGCAGCGTTTAAAAGGCGCCGTGCTGGGGATGATTATTATTCACGACCTAACCATTAGAGGAAGCAGTCGTCTTCTTCGTCCTCTCTGTGTGTGTATGGTTTTTAAGTGGAAACACTTATTACATTTTCTTCCCATTTTTGCATTCCCTCCTTTGTTTCCCCTTATATTTTCTAGAATTGTTCATTACGTCTTTTATTTTATCAGAAATTCAAGAATTGTACCAAACCTTTTTAATATAGTTTTTAACCCCTCCTAATTCACTGGTGTTTCATATATCCGGTTAAGTAACTTTCCCGTTTTTAACCCCTCCTAATTCACTGTTTCATATATCCGGGGTTAACGTTCGAATATATGACAGTTACACAAATTTAAAGATCAAATGAGACAGTTTTCGTAATGTGTTTGGAGAGAGTTTGATATTATATTAAAAGGATAAATATTAGATTCATTTATAAATGAGAATAAAATTAGAAAAGATTGTCTGCTAAAACTGCTTTTATTTTGTTAGTAGCCTAAATGTGGCTAAACATAAGGATTGGGTAACTTTGCTGTTAATGTGACGATAATATAGTACGAATAACATTTTTTAGAAAACATGTACGAAACTACGAATCATAAAGGACAAAATACGAAATTAATAGTTAGTTGAGGGGGTAGAGAAAAGAAAAGAAGACATTGGAGCACAGCTGGGAACAGACTGGCAAAGAAGTGCCAGGTCGGAGAGAGGTTGACGTATATATTTTTATTTTTATTTTTTGTTCTCTCTGTTACCACCTGATCAGTGACCAACCACACAAAACATATAGGGGGCTCCACTTCTTACAATTACCAAATTATCCTTCGTGCTTACGTGTACGTACGCACGCAGCTGTGTGTTGTGTTATTAATCGGGGAATCTTTACGCCTCTATGCGGAACTCACGTTTTTTTTTGGTGTCAGTCAGTCTCTCATAGTTTTCTGGTATTGACACAACAAACAAAAAGTTGTAAGAGTTTGTCCTGACAAAAAAAAAAGAGTGGTAATCTCGAATTGTTCACTTGTAACTTGTAAGTGTATTACCAAAAGTATAAAAAAAGAGTTGGTAAACTTCTTGACTGTGTCCATCTCCAACCATGAAGTGTTTTGTACTTTTGTTCTTGGTTAGTTTTTTTTTTTTTAACACAAAGTACTACTCTTGAATTGTCTCTTTTTGTGGGTGTGATCATCTGTCTAACCCAACTTTTCTACATTTCTATATTTGTGTATAGTAGTAGTATGAGATTTGTAACGTGTTTAAACTTCCGAGGAACCCCATCATTTAAATTTCATATTGATTAAATTGAAGTCACAATTTTCTTCTACCCCAAAGGTAAACTCGGCGTTATGTTCTTCCAGTACTTTTTAATTAACTTTCGTACTCTTTTTTTTTTATAAATACTGGCCATCAAGCTAAGAATGCAGTTTTTTTTTTGGGTTTTAGTATGCAAAATTTTTCTAAACAAAATAAAAATTAAATAATGCGGGTCAACAAAATAAAAAAATAAAGAAGAATTCTTTGGGGATTGGGCGAGAGATATGCGTGCACGTTTACGACAAATTAGATTCAATTAAGTAAGTAGTACTACTCCTCCGGTCCTCCCCATCGTTTAGATAAGTAGCTGAACGAGGATCGTGGATGATAGCTGTATTCTTATTTTATAATGGCAATTTTAAATAGAGGATGAAAAGGCCTTCTTCTTCTTGCATCATCTTCATACACACACGTGCACTTATTTATAAAAAATCAATGTTACAAATTGTACTAGTCCCATCAAATTATTACACAAGCCCATCATAATAATTCAAAGCCCAATTATAAACCCACTTGAATCAATGACACTCTCGATTCGATTCGGCGGAGACTCCAACTCCTTTGTTGTTGTACTTGTCGACACCAAAAACAGATTCTCCGGTGGTTTAACGGAAGTGCGAACCACGTTCGTGTTTCTTTTTTTTTGAGTGTCAGTCTCACAATTTTCCTGAAAGAAACTATTGGGTAAAGGAAGGAAGAGCTAGGAGGAAGATGAAGGCGTTAGGGTATTGGTTAATGGTGGTTGGTTCACTGAGACTAGCTTCCGTTTGGTTTGGTTTCTTCAACATCTGGGCTCTTCGTCTCGCTGTCTTCTCTCAGACCACCAGTTCAGTTCTTCTTCTCCCTCTCCCCTTTAATTTACATTTCAAGTTGTTCTTAATTGATTTCATTACAGTGTTTCATGTTATTTTTTGTTTTTGTTTTTGCTCTAGTTACTTCAGATTTCTTCTATGATCTAGAAAGTCATTGCATATAGAAAGTCAACGATTTATGAATCATATATATATAGTCAACTTGATATTTTAGGAATTATGATTCTTTGAACATATTCATGTTCTTCATGTGTTTTGTTAATTACCAAGTTGAGATAGTTGGGATTGAAAGCAATGCTTCAGGAATTAGTACTAAAGCAAATTGAAGCAATCTATCCAAGAAAGATATGCAATCTTAAATGTTGTACAAAGAACCTTTGTATGAAGTTGACCACCATGAACCTAAATGTCAGGAAGGGGAAATTACCTGGATCTAGAATTGGGTTGGCTTTGATAAGAGTTTACAGAGTCCAATGCATGACTTTTTTTTCTGCATTTTCTTTAAAGTAAATCAGTGTCCTGGTGAAGTGTATCAGATGTATTAGAACATAAGCAACTTGATGCATAACGTAGAGGTATTAGATAATAAGCAACTTGATGTTTTCCTTTTCCTTTTGTAACTTGTCTTGTATGAGTTTGCCAGCTTTCAGCGATAAAGAGAGTGTTATGAAACATTGTTCTTTTTCATGTGATTGTCAGGTCTTGTAGATGTTTAGTTTATCATATCAGATAACACAAAGTATAATAACTCTGCATCATCTTAGCAACTTGAGAACCGGAAACAAAAAGGATTTATCTTGAATATACTAGTTTACATAGTTAAAATCTCTTGTTTTAGGTTTCTCACGCGATGGTCTTCTTGGTTCACAAGAGTCTTGTCCTGTGACTTAAGATGTTGTTTTTATTAACTGTTTTGCAGTGAGTGAAGTTCATGGACGTACATTCGGAGTATGGACACTCTTGACCTGCACTCTCTGCTTTCTTTGTGCATTCAACCCCGAAAACAAACCATTATACTTGGCTACCTTTCTATCATTTATCTATGCCTTATGCCATTTTCTGACCGAATACCTCTTTTACCACACGATGACCATCGCAAATCTCTCAACTGTGGCCTTCTTTGCAGGTATATGATCATCACTCACTCTTGTATTGAATCAGTCAGTGTAAGTTGTTGTATTCACCATGCGAATGATCTATATATACTGTGTTTTTTTCAACAGGCACATCGATTGTGTGGATGCTCGTGGAGTGGAATTCCCTTGAACAACCACACACCAAACTTTCATGATGTTAGTCTGAATGCCTGTAACCAAGTCTTTTTTTCTTTTTTTTCTCAAAGTTGGAATCATCAGTGACTTTTTTGCTCGATTCCTAAAGCTGTTGCTCATTGTTTCATCTTAATCTTTTGAAAATATTTGATGGAGTCTTGAACCTGATATCTCTGGTCGAATTGAAGTATAAGAATACAACTCATGAATTTTCTTTCTGTTCTTTTGCTTTTGAAACAGAGATTTGAGTTTAGTGTATTAATGCATTTATATGATTAAGCAATCTATGGTCAACAGAGTTAAGATACAGAGGCCTCTCTTTGGCTAGGCTAGAACATGGAAACTATCTCTTGCATTTCCTTTTATTGATTTAACCAAAATAATTCTACATGTCATTTTATGATGACAGAATTTTGATAATACGACTGATATATGTTACCCTTAGTGAATTTAACTTGTGGGGAACTTGCCATCTTCCTATAATTACAACCCCTATGGCTCAAAATTGTCAATCATGTGTTGTATAACATCTGCTCCAGCTGAATTGATCATCTTTGTTTTTACCTGTAATGTTTTCCAAATTTGGGTATGAAGGTTAATATTAATAACAATGATGACGATAATGACAACACCATATAAAAATGATGATAATGGTGTGAAAACTTGCCTGAATGGTATTGTGAGCGAGAAATCTTTGCAGGGTTCCTCTGAAACTAACATCAACTCGTTCCCAGCTCACTTTTGTTAATTCTCTTATCATCTCCTCTGCAAAAAGATTATTTAGTACGGTCAAGGGAAATCATGTTGAGAAACCCGAGACCGAGAGTGAGAAATTGATTTCCCACTGAACTAACCTTCCATATCGAAATTCTTGAACCCGTTTGAATTGCTACCTGATTGATCTTCCTCATGGTTACTTGCAGTATCCGATGGTTCAATGTTCACAATGTGAGGATACTTCTCATTGACTGGACCGCGTTGAAGCTGTGAAGATCAGAGGTGAGACTGATTCAGCTTAACACACAACATTACAATATCAAACACTGAAAGGTTATTACCTTAGGAAGCTCGTTGCGACGTCTGATAGACGATGTGCTCCACCCCACAAGGTCTAAGAACAAGGGAGGTTAAGGTTTCAAATACTTGGCAATAGCCACAACACACATTGTAAGATAATAACCAACAGTTTGTAAAGGCCTAACGAAAGGATACGGTCGAAACTTGTATTTGCATAAGCAATACGCCGCTTGAAGCAACGCAAAGCAGAACTGTTGACAAAAAGTAAAGGAAATGTAATATTAATAACTTAAGAACTCATTTGAACTATGCAAAGCCTAAAAAGTTTGTATTAAGGAAAAAGAAACAAAGGAAGTGAAAGAACTTACATGAATTTAAGATCTCTAGAATCACTAACCATTCGGAGGAGTAACGGAGGCTTTCCATCATCACTATCAGCCAGAAAAAGATGTTTTCCCGTTTTACCAAGACACCAGGACATACGTGTAGCTAATCTCTCCAAAGTGTGAGATCCAGAAAACAATGGAACCTAATGCAAGTCAAAATGCCACCCATTAACCAAACTATAAGTTTACATGTTGCAAAATTGTACAAATTGTATAAACTCAGCATCAAGGTCTAATTCATAGTAGATACAGATGCATAAGAACAATAAGATCTCAGTTCTGATCTAAGCATATTGATAGCATATTCAAGTGAAGAAACTTAACATAGAACTGGTCCTAAATAACCTGCTTATGTCCTCTTGAACCAAGGTGTGGCGTTGCAGAAGTAATAAAATACATAGGCTCCAATCCAGCGATTCTCTCTTTCGGTTCCTCAATTGGGCATGTATCACCAATGTCCTCACTGTTTTGTGGAAGCTCTTCTCGAGATTCTTGCTCATAAAGACGTCCGATAGCATACCTAGCAACCAAGCCACCTAAGGAATGTCCTACAAAGGAGATCTTCTGGAGACTTGGGTGACGTTTGATCACTGACCTAACCTAAAACAAAAGAGACTTAGAATATTACTTCAGCTGGAAAAAACTCAAGAAAAGACAAAGATAGTAACTTGTACATAAAAGGATATAGCCGAGAGGAAGACAGTTTAAAACATGAAACAGAAACACAAACCTCTTCAGCTAATCTTTCTCCCATAACATCAACACCACTAAATGTCTGTGTAGAGTGGTTGCGTTTACTGCCTGCAATGATTGGTAAGTGATCACAAGCCATTCTCTTGCAAAAATGTAATAGCAACTGTGGATAGAGAGAGAGAGAGAGAGAGAGAGAGAGAGAGAGAAGAAGAACTCACAGTGAACGAGGAGACCCTGAGGATACGTTTTGAGCATCTGCTTAGCGGCGAATCTCCAATTCTGAGCACTGTACCCCATTTCTAAATCAGAAAGACCGAACAAAATCAAGAAGCAGGACAAAGGAAACTAATAACAGATTGTCAGAACCTGCCAATGAGACCGTTGACCATGACGACTAGGTGAGTCGGCTCAGTGCGTTCGCCAGGGAAATCAACAGTAAAATCGACGTTACCACTCTCGTCTGATTCAGCTCTGAGACAACCCATCCAATACGTCTTATTCTTCTTCTTCGTCTCTTTATCCCCACTCTTCCCGCTTCTCCTCGTCTTCTTTGACCCACCACCGGTTCCTTTAAGATCACTACCAACAACATGCATATCTTCTTCTGTGTTTCTTGTAATCGCGCAACCTTTTTCTTCCATTATCACGAAACGAAGAGAGAGCAACTCAACGAAAAATGGAAACTTTGAGCAAGATTAATCAAAAGGTTTGGGAAGATTCGAGGTCTCGCTTGGGGGTTTTTAAAAAAGTTGAAACATCAAATTTGGGTCAGAGAGAGAATAGTTTCTCAGTCGTTATAAGACGAAAGGTCCCCTACGGCAGTAGTATTGTTGTCGTCGTTGAAACGCCATTGACATTTTCTTTTTCTCTCAGGCAGCTCAGCACATCTGAGATTTGTCACCTTTTATCTAGAACAACAACATGTGTAATAACATGTTTTTTAATTTAAAAAAAGTAACCAAGTTTTGTATTAAATGAGCCCAAAAAATGGACAATGATTTATTTATAATTGCAACTTTTAAAAAACAAGCCCGGCCCAATTAGTTTCAAGTATTGGACCCCCCCCCCCCACCCAAGTGAAGAGTCAAACCACAATTTTGACTTTTTATTTTAATGAGAAACAACAGAGAAAAATCAAATCTCTTCTGATGAATGATTGTTGGACTTCTCCTTCTTCGGCTATTCATCTTCTTCTTTCTTCTCCCTCCTCTCTCCCTCTTCTTCTTTCTCGATCAAAGGTGAGATTTTTAATTGACTTCTTCTTTTTTTTTTTTGGGTTGACCCATTTCATCAATTTCATCTAGAATTGTTTGGTACGTGTTGATTCGAATGATAATCTGCAATCTGCATTTAGATTGATTTCTCGTTTACTCAATTTTTTTTTTTTTTTGTTGCAGTACAGGCGGCAACACAGTCATGGCGGATCCTAATATCGTTGTGAACGGTGACTTCTCTGCTGGGATTGAATCTTGGTATCCTAACGGATGTAAAGCGTTTGTTGTTTCTTCTGACCCTTTTAGCTCAGAGGCAACAATGTCTGCTGATTCCTCCAGCGGTGGCTATGCCGTTGTAACTAATAGGAGAGACACTTGGCAAGGCCTTGAACAAGACATTACAACCCGAGTTTCTCCTGGAGTTACTTATACTGTATCAGCTTGTGTCGGTGTGTCTGGTCAATCAGCTGAGGTTCTTGCTACTGTGAGGCTTGAGCATGAAGACTCGCCTACCAAGTATTTGTTCATCGGAAAGTACGGTTTTTGAATGGTTATATCTTTGGAGTTTGGACTTTGATTGAAAATTTTGTTGATAGTCCTGATTGAATTGGAACTTAATTGCAGAACATTTGCTTTAACAGACAAGTGGGTTGATCTTGAAGGAACGTTTTCCATATCAAATATGCCCGACCGTGTTGTTTTCTATTTGGAAGGTCCACCTCCAGGGAAAGATCTCCTTGTACGCTCAGTTACCCTTAGATCATCCACTTCAAGTGATGTCCAGGTAAACTGTATGCCTTTCCTTACCTGCCTTTGTCCTATGCTACTTGACAATTTGAATAACTCGGGTAGAGCAAGGCGGTTATTAGAGTAGATAAACCTTTAGATGAGTGATAGGTGAGTCATTAGAGACTCAGATAGAAGTAACAATCATGCGTCCAAGTTTTTTCATTATGTATATTTCTGGTTGTTTCAGCTGGTTGAAGTAGAGAGAAGTTAGCCAAATGTTAGAAGTTCAAAATGTTTCATTAAAGCATTATATAGCTCTCCGGGATCATCTGATTCTAAACTTTATATTCCAGATTACAAGAAACAGCGAGCTTAACTAGTCTTGTTTTAACATTTTCTTGTGGCTTACAATTTCACTACAGGATACCAAAGATAACACAGAAGATTCCGGTGTCTTTCCTTCTGCTTTGAATATCATCGAGAACCATGACTTCTCTGATGGGTTGTATTCTTGGAATGCCAACAGTTGTGATTCATTTGTTGTTAGTAGCAACGACTGTAACTTAGGATCATATGCGGTTGTTAATAACCGAAGTGAAACCTGGCAAGGACTGGAGCAAGATATCACAGACAGAGTTTCTCCTGGCTATTCATATAAAGTTTCTGCTAGTGTTAGTGTATCTGAACCTGTTCTAGGGTCGGCGCAGGTCTTGGCCACTTTGAAGTTAGAGCATCAAAGCTCAGCAACGGAATTTCAAGGAATTGGAAAGTAATGGAACCATTTCTTTGTAATATATAGTCACAAGAAGACCCAGAAATGTTGACATTTATAATGTTTTTATCTGCAGAACTGATGCTTCGAAAGATACTTGGAAAACTCTGGAAGGCACTTTCGTACTGTCAGGAAGACCTGACCGTGTTGTATTCTTCTTGGAAGGGCCACCTCCTGGGATCGACCTTCTTATAAAATCTGTCACCATCCATTGCGAAAGCGATAATCAGTTTGAGGTAATGTGACACAATGTGGACTGTTAAAATAGAGAGACCGAAAGTACATTTACATGATCAATCTATTAGCTGAACCTAGTTTCTTCTTTTCCTTCTTAAGATCTTAAGATGCTGTTTTCAGTAGTTGAATATGTTTCTTCACTTGTCTTATATGCAGAGAAGCCGAGAATTCTGCCCAGCTCCTGAATATGATCATCACATCTTCCTAAATTCAAGCTTTTCCGATGGCCTCAATCATTGGTCTGGAAGAGGGTGCAATCTTATGTTACATGAGTCTTTAGCTGATGGGAAGATACTACCGCATTCTGGAACGTGTTTTGCTTCTGCATCAGAACGCACACATAAGTGGAGCGGAATCGAACAGGATATAACAGAAAGAGTCCAGCGAAAACTCATTTATGAAGTATCTTCTGTTGTTCGTCTATCGCATAGCCAACACACATTGCAGGCCACTTTGTATGTTCAATACCTTGACCAACGTGAAGAATACGTAGGCATTTCCAGGTGAGGTTCTCCATATGGTGTCTCTTTTTCTGATCAACTGTGAATCTTGCCACAAATGTTGAAGAAAGCTTTGTTTCCTTTTTAAAGTGTTCAGGCACAACGCGATGATTGGGTGCAGTTAAAAGGAAAGTTCCTCTTGAATGGATCTCCAGCTAGAGCAGTTGTATACATTGAAGGACCACCACCAGGGATTGATGTTTTTGTCGACCATTTCGTTGTAAAGCCTGCAGAGAAAGACACTCCTTCAGGACGACCATATATTGAGGTTAACACATCTTAATGTTTCGTGCTTTCTAATATTAACGTTCTCCTTGTGTTTAATGAATCATATATTGTTTCTATTTTGCTACAGAATCATGCTTTTGGGATGAACATTGTTTCGAATAGCCACCTAAGCGATGGAACAATCGATGGTTGGTTCCCTCTTGGAGACTGCCTTTTAAAAGTTGGAGAAGGCTCTCCCAGGATATTACCTCCACTGGCTAGAGACTCACTTAGAACAACATATGGATATCTATCTGGAAGATATGTGCTCGCGACAAACCGAAGTGACACATGGATGGGTCCTGCTCAGATGATAACTGATAGAGTGAAGCTGTTTCTAACATACCAGGTTTCAGCTTGGGTTAAAATTGGCTCAGGAGGAACTACCAGTCCACAGGACGTAAATATCGCACTCAGTGTTGATGGTAAATGGGTTAATGGAGGAAAAGTTGAGGTCGATGATGGCGACTGGCATGAAGTTGTGGGTTCATTTAGAGTCGAGAAGCAAGCAAAAGAGATTATGGTTCATGTCCAGGGTCCTTCTCCTGGTGTTGATCTTATGGTTTCAGGTCTACAGATTTTTGCTGTTGATCATAAGCCACGGTTGAATTATCTCAAAGCACAAGCTGATGTGGTAACCTACGAAAACATATTACTCGTTACATGTTTGACACGAAAAAATTAAACTTCACACCAATGCTCTATCTCTGTTATGCAGGTTCGTAAACGCAATGTTTGCCTCAAATTCTCAGGTGTAGATCCTAGCGAATTGTCTGGCGCCACGGTGAAGATCAGACAGACACGTCACAGTTTCCCACTCGGGTCATGCATTAGTCGGAGCAATATAGATAACGAAGACTTTGTCGATTTCTTTCTTAACAATTTCGACTGGGCAGTGTTTGGTAATGAGCTGAAATGGTACTGGACAGAGCCAGAGCAAGGGAACTTAAATTACCGGGACGCAGACGAGATGCTCGAGTTCTGTGAGAGGTACAACATAGAAACCAGAGGCCATTGCATATTGTGGGAGGTAGAGTCCGCTATTCAACCTTGGGTCCAACAGCTGAGCGGTTCCGAGCTAGAAGCAGCGGTTGAGAACCGTGTCACAGATCTTCTTACCCGTTACAGTGGGAAATTTAGACACTACGATGTGAACAACGAAATGCTTCACGGATCATTCTATCGAGACCGACTAGGCTCTAATGCAAGAGCAAAAATGTTCAAGGCCGCACACGAGTTAGACCCCTCAGCGACTCTGTTTCTGAATGAATACCACATAGAAGATGGGTTTGACTCGAGGTCATCCCCCGAGAAGTACATAAAACTCGTACACAAGCTGCAAAAAAAAGGTGCACCCGTGGGAGGAATCGGGATTCAAGGACATATAACCAGTCCGGTAGGTCACATAGTCCGTTCTGCTTTAGACAAGCTAAGCACACTCGGCTTGCCAATATGGTTCACAGAACTTGATGTGTCCTCGATTAATGAGCATGTAAGAGGTGATGATCTCGAGGTGATGTTATGGGAAGCGTTTGCTCACCCAGCGGTTGAAGGTGTGATGCTTTGGGGATTCTGGGAGCTGTTTATGAGCAGAGAACACTCACATTTGGTGAATGCGGATGGTGAAATTAACGAAGCCGGGAAGAGGTTTCTTGAGATTAAACGAGAGTGGTTGACTTTTGTGGATGGAGTGATTGAGAATGAAGGAGCATTGGAGTTTAGAGGTTATCATGGGAGTTACACACTGGAAGTTGTTACTTCAGAGAGCAAGTATGTGACGAGCTTTGTTGTTGACAAAGGCAATTCTCCAATTGATGTCATTACAGATCTTTAGAGTTTCATTGTAACATTGGTAAAGATACAAAGCCCTTCCCCTTCTCTTTGTTTTCTTGTGCAGATGACTTCACTGAAATCATATTTCTTCTATACTTGTGTTACTTACAGCGCAAGAACTAAGCAACTTCCCTTAAGTTGAGGCTCTGTTCAGAAAACACAATCAAAGTAACTCATATTTGTTGTAAAACACTTGTGGACTCTATAGACCGGCCTGCTCACAGTCCGTTAGGACATGGCCATTCGGCCCATATACCGGTCCGCGCATGTACGGCCCATCGGCCATTGCTTTACGGCCTATGGCCTATGTTATATACTCGATTGCTTTATGGGCTTTAGCCCTTGTACTCCTATTATATATATAGTTGTAACCTCGACATTAATCAATAAGACTAAGAGATTTCACTTCCTAAATTCTCTAGTTTACAACACGTTATCAGCACGATAGCCTCTAACCCTAAAACCTAAAAAAAACAGCCGCCGCTTCCCAAACCCTAAGGCAGCCGCCGATCTTCTTCTCTCTTTCACAAACCCTAAACCATCTTCGTTCTTGCTCCCATCCGAGATCAAACCCTTTTCTGTCCGAGGATCTCCTTGTTCACGAGCATACCTTAAGCTCGTGATCAAGCTTCTATCGGCAGCTTGATCGAGATTTGTGGTTCGAGTTCGGGGGTGAGTTCATCTGTTCGCGGTTCGTGATTCCGGACGAGAGAAGTACCAAGCGGTTCGTAGGAAGCCGTTCGTGATCCGCGGAAGCAGTTCGTTGTTCTGTCCGCGGAAGCTGTTCGTTGTTCTGTCCGCGATTTCTGTTCGTGATCCAGTTCGCGGTTCTGTTCGTGATCCAGTTCGCGGTTCTGTTCGTGATCTAGTACGTGGTTCTGTTCGTGGTCCGTGAGCGAGGGAGAGATTAAAATCGAGGTCTGTTAGCTCCCGGTTCATATCCAGTCAGATCCAAATCGGTGAAAGGTAAAATATGGCCGAACACTCTTAAAACCCTATGATCCGAATTTGGACTTAAACATACAGAACCCTAAGACAAACAAGTACACAACCAACAAAGTTTAAGATCCCTAAAACCTGTTGGCGTTTAGGTTGTTAGATTCCTTGAGAATTAAAACCAATTATATTATGAATGGAATTTGGTTGTTTGCTGCTTGTTGTGATGCATAAGAACCTAGAAATATTTTGTTGTTTAAACATGTTCTAGGATATCAAAACCGGACCATCCATGCATCATATTGAAAAACGGATCATGTATAAAGATAGGATCTATTCAAGCATAAATTGTTCATGTAAATTTCGGCTGCATGAATCATGTTCTAGGATTGTTAAAACTCAAAACCGAATTTGATAAGCTTGAGTTAAGGGTTGAAAATTCCGATTGAACTAAAACTTTTGTTAAATTCCTATAAACTTTAAAACATAAAATCGGAAATTAAAACTATGATTAGGATAAGTTCCTAATCGGTTATAGTAATTATCTAAAACCCCTTAAAACAATATTCACTAAATCCTAGAGAGAAAAGGAAATTTAAGAAAAAGGAAATCCTATCTAGAAAAAATAAGGAAATTGTTGCATGCATACATATTTGATTTTGTTGTCTTTGCATGCATGATTTTAAACCATACGAAATCCATTATAGGCAAGGGCATGTTTCGGTCTCAAATACCGCATGGCCCAGGGCATGTTTTCGGTCTCAAATACCGCATGGCCCAAGGACATGTTTCGGTCTCAAATACCGCATGGTCCAAGGACATGTTTCGGTCTCAAATACCGCATGGTCCAAGGCATGTTTCGGTCTCAAATACCGCATGACCTGAATAAATGTTTGTTGCATGATTCGGTCTCAAATACCGCATGCTAACTATCGGTTGTCTACATTATATGCAGATGGCGAATCTTAAAAGCCTAGACTATCCCATCTTGCAAGCTTCTGGAAAGAACTACTTGGAATGGGTCAAAGACACCGAAATCCACCTAAGGTCCAATGGCCTAGCTGGTTGCATTGATGAGGAAGTTGAGAGCACTGACAAGAAAAAGAACAAGTGTCTCCAACATATGCACCATCACATTGCAGAGAGTCTCAAGAGCCAGTACCTCTTCATAGACAATCCACTCGCCCTTTGGACACAGCTTAAACGCCGTTACGGGCACCAAAAGACGGTGCTCCTTCCAAAGGCCGAGTTCGATTGGAAGAACCTAAGGATCCAGGATTACAAATCCGTGGAGGAGTATAACTCTGAGCTTTTTAGGATTGTCTCACTCCTTAGGCTATGTGAAAAAGAGGTGACTGAAAGGGAACTGATAGAAAAGACTTTGTCTACTTTCAGCCCTAACAATAGAGTTCTTCAGCAACAGTATCGGCATCAAGGCTTTGCCGATTATGGGGCACTCATTGAATGTTTACTGCTAGCTGAGCAGAATGATGAGTTGCTGCTGATGAACAGTGCTATGAGACCTCCCGGTACAGCCCCATTACCGGAAGCAAATAAGGTTGATTTGGGAAAGAAAACTACAATGGAGTCTAAGGAGCCAAAAGCGCCCCATGAGACCAACTATGTCCACAGAGAAAGACAATACGGCCAAGGCCGTGGTGGCAGAGGACGTAGTGGCCGTGGCGGCCATGGCGGACAGGCCGGCCGAAGAGGCCGCGGACGTGGTGGTAAGGGCCGTACATCCTTTAAACCACGTACCAAGGTTAAATCGGTCTGCGATAGATGTGGTATGTCAAACCACTGGTCCAAGACTTGTAGAACTCCCAAACACCTCATTGATGCATACCAAGAAGTTCTAAAGAAAAATCCGGAAGCCAACTATGCGTACATCGATGATGAAGGAGACTTCGATCATGAGAATGACGACTTGCTAGAGACTTCCGATTGCCTACAAGATGATGATTGATTTTCGTTTTAAAGCGGTTTAATTTCAATGCTTTTATGCTTTATTTTCCTTTATTGTATTGGATGATTATTTAATTTAATTGCAATGGTTCTTTTATTTTATAATTGTCCTATTAAAATACAAAATTATGTCCTATTTATAGAAATGGCCAAGGACATGAGTGAACTAGTGGTGGACAGTGGATCCAGCCACACTATACTAAGAGACAAAAGATATTTCATAGATCTCAAAATGAAAAGTGCAAATGTTAGTACAATTGCGGGTATAGCCAACATGATAGAAGGCTACGGCCAGGCTCACATTTTGTTGCCTAACGGCACACACATTGAACTAAGTGATGCCCTATACTCACCCAGCTCTAAGAGAAACTTATTGAGCTTTAAAGATATAAGATTAAATGGCTATCATGTTGAAACCAAGGGTGAAGGAACTAAAGAATTCCTATACATTACTGAAAATGTAAACGGCCAAAAGAAGGTCCGAGAGACTATACCTGCACTAGCCACTGGTTTATACCATGCTAAGATAAACATGATAGAAGCTAACATGGCTAAGCACAAAATGTTCACTGAAAAATTCACTCTATGGCATGACCGGTTAGGCCACCCGGGTTCGAACATGATGCGTAAAGTAATTAAGAGTTCAAAAGGGCACAACCTTAAGGAGAAAAGAGTTTTCCCTAAAAATCTCACTTGTGTAGCATGTGCACAAGGGAAACTCATTACAAGACCATCACCAGTAAAAGTCACAAAAGAGACTTTGCATTTTCTGGAAAGGATACAAGGTGATATATGTGGACCAATACACCCACCATGTGGGTCGTTTAGATATTTTATGGTTATGATCGATGCATCAACCAGATGGTCTCACGTTTGCTTGTTATCCACAAGGAACCTAGCATTTGCTAGGCTGTTGGCTCAAATCATAAGATTAAGAGCACACTTTCCAGACTTTCCACTAAAGACGATACGTCTAGATAATGCTGGTGAATTTACATCCCAAGCGTTTAATGATTATTGTATGTCCATGGGGGTGAGTGTGGAACATCCTGTGGCACATGTCCATACACAAAACGGATTAGCTGAATCCTTCATTAAACGTATACAATTAATAGCTCGACCATTGTTAATGAGATCGAAGCTTCCTGTGTCGGCTTGGGGACACGCGGTCTTACATGCAGCAGAACTCATACGCATCAGGCCATCTAGTGAACACATATATTCACCATCCCAATTATTATCGGGTCAAGAGCCAGACTTATCCCATCTCAAAACATTCGGTTGTGCCGTTTATACACCCGTTGCTCCACCACAGAGAACTAAGATGGGACCTCAAAGGAGGATGGGAATATATGTGGGATATGAGTCTCCCACCATTATAAAGTATCTTGAGCCATTGACAGGAGATCTATTTAAGGCCAGATACGCGGACTGTCAATTCGTTGAGTCCGAATTCCCTACTATAGGTGGTGAGACCGGCAAGCTGGTCAAAGAATTAAAATGGAATCAAACATCCTTAAATTGGCAAGATCCTCGAACTCTAGCATGTGATGCAGAGGTTCAAAAGATTATACATTTACAACAGCTAGCTAATCAATTGCCAGATTCCTTTGCTGACCCAAAGAGAGTAACAAAATCGTACATACCAGCTTGCAATGCACCAGTACGTATTGATGTTCAAAAGGAACACAATAAACAAGTTGCTACAGAGTCTAAACCACGTTTGAAACGAGGTAGACCGTTAGGTTCCAAAGATAAAAATCCTCGAAAGTCTAAAGGTGCAAAACAGACCGAGGTTCAGGGAATTACCGAAAAACCAGACATGGCCGCGGAAATAATTAATGTACCAGGTGAAGTTCAGGACGCTGAACTTCAAGAACCTGAAGGAATTGATAACAATGAAGTATCAATCAATTACATAATGTCTGGAATAAAATGGAACCGGAAAAATGTCGACATTGATGAAATATTTATAAACAAGGTAGCACTTGAAATAAATGAGGATCTAGAACCCACATCCATATTAGAGTGCACTCAAAGTAGAGATTGGCCTAAATGGAAAGAGGCCATTGATGTGGAGTTAAACTCTTTAAAGAAGAGAAGTGTGTTTGGTCCGATCTTAAGGACGACACCTACCATTAAACCAGTTGGACACAAATGGGTCTTTGTAAGAAAAAGAAATGAGAAAAATGAGATAGTGAGATACAAAGCACGGCTTGTAGCACAAGGATTCTCTCAAAGACCCGGCATAGATTATGAGGAGACATACTCCCCTGTGATGGATGCAACGACTTTTAGATATCTAATAAGTCTGGCCATAAAAGAAAATTTGGATTTACGGTTAATGGATGTTGTAACCGCCTATTTATATGGTCCACTGGATAATGAGATATATATGAGATTACCAGAGGGTATAGAACATAAATGTTCAAATGGTACTCGAGACCAATACTGCATAAGGCTAGACAAATCGCTTTATGGACTGAAACAAAGTGGTCGAATGTGGTATAACCGACTAAGTGATTATTTAGCCAAGAAAGGCTATAAGAACGACCCAATCAGTCCATGTATATTCATAAAGAAGTTTGCAAACAAAGGATTTGTGATAATAGCAGTTTACGTGGATGATTTAAACATCCTCGGTACCTCTGGGGAAATCGCCCAAACTGTTGAATACCTCAAGAAAGAATTTGAGATGAAAGACCTAGGCAAAACAAAATTTTGTTTGGGATTGCACCTTGAGTACGTAAATAATGGAATCCTTGTGCATCAAAAGGCATATACAGAAAAAGTACTCAAGAGATTTAATATGGAGCAAGCTCACCCATTGACTAGCCCAATGGTTGTTAGAAGCTTAGACTTGGATAAAGATCCATTTGCTCCTAAGAAGGCCAATGAAGAAATTCTTGGACCTGAAGTGCCTTACCTCAGTGCTATAGGAGCGTTAATGTTCCTGGCCAACCACACTAGGTCGGACATATGCTTTGCCGTGAACCTCCTAGCAAGATATAGTTCTTGTCCAACTATACGGCACTGGAATGGTATTAAACACGTCCTAAGGTACCTGCGAGGGACGGTTGATTTTGGTTTATTTTATACTAACCATAACAAAGATGGTCTAGTTGGTTTTGCTGATGCAGGTTACCTATCCGATCCACACAACGGTAAGTCACAAACAGGTTATGTGTTTACGCACGGCGGTACGGCGATCTCTTGGCGTTCAATGAAGCAGACTCTTGTGGCCACATCGTCAAATCACGCGGAGATCCTAGCCATCCATGAAGCTAGCCGTGAGTGTGTTTGGTTGCGGTCCATGACTCAGCATATTTGGACGGATAGCGGCTTAGAAGACAGCAAGGGAGCAACCGTCATCTACGAGGACAATACGGCTTGCATCGCCCAGCTCAAGGAAGGATACATCAAGGGAGATCGGACGAAGCACATACTGCCGAAGTTCTTCTTCACACATGAACTACAAAAGGCCGGAGAAGTTCAAGTGGTGCAAGTACAGTCCTGCGACAACTCAGCCGATCTCTTCACAAAAGCATTGCCGACATCGACGTTCAGGAAGCTCACGCACAAGATTGGGATGCGGAGACTTCAGGACTTGGAGTGATGTTTAGATCAGGGGGAGCAATGTGTGCTGTACTCTTTTTCCTTCACCAAGGTTTTGTCCCATTGGGTTTTCCTGGTAAGGTTTTAATGAGGCAGCATCCCCTAAGCACATTGCAGCGATCCCATCCAACATGGCACGGTCATCTCGTCCAAGGGGGAGTGTTATAAAACACTTGTGGACTCTATAGACCGGCTCGCTCACAGTCCGTTAGGACATGGCCATTCGGCCCATATACCGGTCCGCGCATGTACGGCCCATCGGCCATTGCTTTACGGCCCATGGCCTATGTTATGTACTCGATTGCTTTATGGGCTTTAGCCCTTATGCTCCTATTATATATATAGTTGTAACCTCGACATTAATCAATAAGACTAAGAGATTTCACTTCCTAAATTCTCTAGTTTACAACAGTATTGGCATTCTATGAATAAATAAGGGATAAAGAGAATAATAATATACTCAAATCTACCAATGCAAGACCTCCAAATGTCTTTTAGTAGAAATCTCCAAGTAAGATCATCGGTTAGTTGAGTCAATCTTACTAATAAGAGTAATCACGAATGATACACACCACCTACATTTCTCATACTTGTCCAACTTCACTGCATCTACCATCCTTAATTGTAGTACGTAGTCTAGTAGATATTATTCAACTTGGAGTTTTTTCACAACCACTTTCCCATATGTTCATATACTTTCAACAAAATTGTATCGAAATTGATGAGACAAGAATACAAATAGGTTGGTTATAAAAGCTTCTGGTACTATCAAAAATAGAAACAAGTAGGGCTCATTTAATGATGAACTTGAGGAAAGAAAGCTGGTATGCATTTAGTTTCCCGTTAATATTTTTATGTGAATAGTGACTATACGCAACTGTACCATACTTTTAAGTTTCTCACTATCAGGGCAACAAATTGAATACCACTTATAAACAAAGTACAGAGTTCACTTACAGTTGAATCAAACAAGTATAAACATCAATATACCTTTAACAGCGTAAGAAAGATCCCAACTAAATAATTGCTAATCAAACTATGACACTCAAGAGTCAAGACTCAACTATTGGTAGCCTTCGTGATAGTACGTAGTACTATATAGTTCATCAAAGATAATACCAAAAGATTTATAAAAAAAAAAAATCACAAACTCACATGTACTTTTCTGTCTTGTTAATTATTAGTTAGAACTTGTCATACTAATGTCCCCACAAAGATAATCTTTCAAGGTTTTGTGGTATGCAAACAAAAGTTTTGATTTCGTATTCTAAGAGTATCTTCATTGGTATCGATGAGTATGCATGTGAACATAGGGTATCGAAATAATAAAATATACTGTATTATTTTTATTATCACGTTATTGTTTAATTAAATTTTAAATTATTAGTCTTACTCTTCTCACAATCGTATAAGAGGGCTGTGAGAAACGAGGCCTCGGAGCATGTGCAATGTGGATTCTAAAAGAGTTCTCACCCATAAAAAAAATAAAATAATAAAAAATAGAAATAAGAAGTGAGAATCAAATCTCAAATGAAAATTTTTGAGAACTTCATGAGAGATTCATATACACATGACAATATATGATTAGTCTTTTTTTGAAAATTTTAAATAAATAACTAAACTAAAATATTTACTGTTAAAATAATATATGAGAGATTGTGAGAGTCTTTCGCTCTCATCTTTTTTTTTTTGTTTTTTTTTGGTTTCAATATTGTAATGCTAATAAGAAAGTCTCACTCAATCCCGCGATGGGGATGGTCTAATTACCGAAAAAAGTAATAATAGCAACATGGCTATAATAAATGCCTTCTTCAATCTTCCACGCTTCTCACACTTAATAGTTTCTCAAATATTATTTTAGTTGGAGTTGGTACGTCCTCATTAATCATTTTCTCTTCCTCTCGATTCTGAGAATTATATGTTGAGAGTTTCACTTTGGGTGCACACGCAGAAAGCTCTCGTACAACAATAAAAAACGTAAGAAAACAAAATGAGGAAACAGTTTTTAAATAATATCTGCTAAAAGTCTACTTCTAAATATATATATATATATATATATATATACCGTTATGGTTGCAACTTGCAACTCAAACACGTTCGTGGGGTTAAAAGTGTTAAACTCTTCTTGTGGTGGTGTTAACTTATAACTCTTTTAACCTTCGACGCGGTAAAAATTGTGTGTTCTGTTAATAGTTTCTTTCAGTAAACAATAGTCAACAGTCGAATTTTTTTTCTTCTCGTGTTGCAGTGAGGATGCAGAGTATGCTGATGTTAATTGGGACAAACTCGGATTCGGTCTTGTACGGACAGATTATATGTTCGCCACCAGAAGTTGCAGCGAGGGAAACTTCGAACAGGGTTACCTTAGCCGTTACGGCAACATCGAGCTAAACCCTGCTGCTGGAATTCTCAACTATGGCCAGGTGAAAGCTTTTTAAATCTCATCCAAAAAATCAAACAAGTTGCCTGGTACAATATATAAAACGACTTTTCTGGTGGTGTTCCCAGGGACTAATCGAGGGGATGAAAGCGTACAGAGGAGAAGACGGTAAGGTTCTTCTCTTCCGTCCAGAACTAAACGCGATGCGTATGAAGATAGGAGCTGAGAGAATGTGTATGCATTCTCCCTCTGTTCAACACTTTATTGAAGGTGTTAAGCAGACCGTTCTTGCTAACAGGCGTTGGGTACAAAATTTCGATATCGTTTGCTCCTCGAAATGAATCTTTGGTTTAGTTTTTTTAAAGGCTCAGGCTTTTTTTTTTTTCTTTTTCAATTAGGTTCCTCCTCCTGGAAAAGGCTCATTGTATCTCAGACCGTTGTTGTTTGGAAGCGGAGCAAGCTTGGGTGTGGCTGCAGCGCCAGAATTCACGTTTCTTGTGTTTGGCTCTCCTGTTCAAAACTATTTTAAGGTCATTATCAATACCCTTAAAAAAAGGGAGAGATTCTTCTTTCTTTTGTTTAGTCAATCTGTGTGTTGGTCTTGAATTAGATTGCTTGTATAGGAAGGCACAGCGGCGTTGAACCTGTACGTGGAGGAGGTAATTCCACGCGCCTATCTTGGAGGAACTGGTGGCGTAAAGGCAATTTCAAATTACGGTCCGGTAAGTTTTAACTCGCATCCTATATGGTTTCAAGTACTACGCAAGTTGTTTCGTTGTAAAGTAAGTGTTTATTTTGGTGATAAACTGTAAAAGGTGCTTGAGGCGATGAGAAGAGCGAAATCAAGAGGGTTTTTGGATGTTCTGTATCTTGATGCAGAGACTGGGAAGAACATAGAAGAAGTCTCTGCTTCTAATATATTCCTTGTGAAGGTTAAACAAACTCTTTTTAAGACTGAAGTTGAATGCTTCTTTTCCTTTTCATTCTAATGACGGATTTGTATACTAATTGAAGTTTGTTGAGTATTTCAGGAGAATACAATAGTGACTCCAGCTACTAACGGAACAATTCTAGGAGGGATCACGCGTAAGAGCGTCATCGAAATCGCCCTTGACCTTGGTTACAAGGTTAGTATTCATTCCACATCTGTGTTCCTCTTAACGTTTTCAGTCAAAAATAGAGCAAGACTCTGTTTCCTTTCTTGAGGCAAAGCAAAGCACGTACACTGTTTCACACTGCATAGTTTGTATTTGCCTTATATGGCTTTACATGTTTAAACTTAAAATTTGATTTCTAAAGATACTTTCTATATATAAGTACCCCATGGGAGTTTTAACAAGTGTGTGTAATGGACAGGTGGATGAACGAACCGTTGCGGTCGAAGAACTGAAGGAAGCAAGAGAAGTTTTCTGCACTGGAACTGCCACTGGGGTTGCTTCTGTTGGAAGCATCACGTTTCAGAACACAAGGTCTCTTCTTCTCCACATACATGATACATATGCGTCTACATAAAATTTATACATATATCTGTTTATATAAACAATCTACAGGATTGAGTACAAAGTGGGAGATGCGCTTGTTACACAGCAACTTCGATCTATTCTGGTGGGAATACAAACTGGTTCTATCCAAGACACTAAGGATTGGGTTATGGAGATTGCCTAAAGTTTTTTTTTAATATAAGAATGTTGCTTTTGAAATTATCTATAAGTTATTGTTATAAGTAAAAACTGTATTGCAGTTGCATATAATCCTAAGTTCAGATTTGCTTTGGTATTATTCTAAACACTTGTTTCAGTAGAGAGAAAACAACAAAAATTGAAGCCCAATAACGGATCAAAAGCCCATAATTAAAAATACGAATATTAAGCCCAAAGACCCAAAATTATATAATCTGATTGAGGTTTTGGAAACCCTAATCATATGGCTGCAATCTCTCGCGAAATTAAATTTCAAGTCATGCTAATATTTTTTTTTGTTTTGTTATCGTAAAATGCCAACTTTTATGGTCTACTCGGCAGAAGCAACATCAAAAATTGAAGGGCCTATTATATGTAACAAAAAATTATATTGAAATAAATATAAGGGCATACAGGTGTAATTCGAACAGCTCACTTGCACATTATATGTCACTCACTTAACCACTAAACTACTTAAAACATTATTATTATAGGAGCGGCCGAGCATGTATATATTGGATTTAAGGCCGCAAGCACACATTATCATTTTGTGAAAAAACTGCACCAATGAATAAAGAAAATATCTATTTTAAACACACATTTTCAAGCTTATTTCAATCTAAAAACAATCATCCATCACTATAGTAGACTAATAGCCAATTATTTGATTTTTTCGTTTGTTCAAAATTTGAGTAAAATAATACAAATTACTATTATTAGATCGAAATCATAATGAAGAATCTTATCACTTGATCACGTGGTCGATTTATTAATAGAGAAAAACATACCAAATTTGAATAAAAAGTGTTTAGTTAGTGGTTATTTAGATTGCCTTTTCTCCTTCCATGCTTGCTGACTTCATGGATGTTCTTTGTGAGAACAGAGGTGTAGGAGCTGCCCAAGTCTGCTTCAAAAAAATGGATCATGACTTTGACTCTTCAAACCCTCATGCTAAGAACTGGTCGGCCTATGAAAAGATTTGCGACGAATCAAGGATCCCAATGGGGTTAAGACCTTTATGTTTAAGTTTGGTAGTTGTGTTGTTGTGAGATAACAGAGGAGCCATCACCAAGATGGATACCCACAAAGACAACCGAATAACCAACTTTATCAGCAACTTGTGAGAAGATTTCTTTGTTGAGGTAGAGAAACCCTTGAGAGAAAAAAAAAAAAAAAACTTTGAAGACTCTAGAATAGTAACACTCTTTTTTTTTTCTCCTTTATAAATCAAGATCGTTTTTGGTTCGAAACCATGCTTACTAGTATAGGTTTTCTGATGAAGCTTACTAGTTAGTATAGGCTTTATGAATTTGTGAGGAGTCTTATTTTACTTGACTTTGTTGAATCATATCAGTAAACGCAATGGTTTCAATTTGCAATAAGCTATGAATCAACGTAGAAATGTTTAATTTTGATGCTTCAAAGAGATGAATCTTTTGTCCTTGTTGCTTTTCTTTATT
Organism: Camelina sativa; assembly: GCF_030686135.1. NCBI lineage: Eukaryota > Viridiplantae > Streptophyta > Magnoliopsida > Brassicales > Brassicaceae > Camelina > Camelina sativa. The sequence continues at coordinate 3,871,128 of NC_141882.1, forward strand.
GGGAGATTTTTTTTTTTTTTGGACATATATTATTAACACAATACACTTCCCAGATATTAATAAAATCAATCCTCCATGGATCTACTGTTCGCTTATAGAGAAACAATATTGTCAAAGCTTTTTCTGTAGACTATGTAGTGTAGAATCTCATATAGTAGATTATTCAAGATGCTTTGATTAGACACGACAAATCAAACTTGAGAATTTTGAAAGCAATGACGTTCGTAGATATGTCCACTAGGGTTGATAGCAACCTTTGGAAATGTTTAATAAGAAAACTAACGGAGGAGTGTGAAGAAGAGTCTACATCATAGTAAATGGACATCCTTAGTAAGCATCATAGCAAAAACGTTGTTATCGGACAAAGAAGATCTCATTCTGACGTGGCTGCCAAACTCCACAACGTGTTTATCTCCCATTTGGGTAGTTTTAAAGAGGACGAAGACGTTGAAAACACGACATGTATCATGTATGAGTGAATGGAAATAAAGTTGTTATCCGACAAATACCTCTCGGGTCTAACGTGGCTATCATATCTCGTGTTTACTGTAATAACAACTGCGGATCAATCAATTAATATATAGAGAAAAAACACGAGTTGGAAATATACTAAAATAATGAATAATTTGTTGCAATAATTTAGGTAATTGCGTGCTAAAGAAAAACATTGCTAAATTAATATTTATACCAACTTACGATACTTTTTTACTGTTCAAAAATAGGATTTTTTACAGTTTTGAAGGTAGCCCACAGAAGTTCTTCATTTACCTTACACCATTAAAACGAGAAAAAGAAAGAGAAGTAGCGTTGATTTCGTTATAATATTTCTAGCTTCAGAGAGACACGTCTAGCTAGATCTGATCATGGGGGAGATAGACACAAGTGACGAAGCAAAAGAAAAAAAAATAATAACAAGATAAGAACTCTATACCAATTTCCACTAAAAGATAAAAAGAAGAAGAAAAATAAAAACAAAATTCAACGATTTGCCAAAAGATAAAAGCAGCCACACTTCACATAATAAATAAGCTTCGCTTCGCAATCACTTACGTGTTGGCTACTTAATTCGACACTGTTCTTTGTGTTTTCTTCCACTTTCTTCTCTTTTTTTGGGTTAATCATTTTGTCAAAAAAATTCTCTATTTATTTCTTTATATTCTTGTTGTTGCTATTTAATTCACGAGAAATCCTCTTTCACAACCAAAACAGAGGCTCTGCAATTGTGAAGATGATCAAAGCCGTCTCATCTCTACGCAAAAGTCTGGTTCTACCTCTTCATGTACATATTCGTACGGTATAAACTGACAACACTTTTTTCTTTATGTTTCTTACCAAGGCAAAACTCAAATTTAAGATGTAACATGTTTTTTTTGTTTTTTCCGACGACACAGCTACAAACTTTCGCTAAGTACAACGCACAAGCTGCCACGGCCTTGCGAGATGAGCGTAAGAAACCTGTTTATCAGTAAGTTTTGTTTTCTTATTCTCAAGTAACTCATTCATGGAAATATTGCCTTTTTTACCATTTGAGGCTCTGTTTCCATAATTGTTGTTTTGTATTATTTATAGAAATGGAGATGATGAGTATGTGGATTTGGATTGGGACAATCTCGGGTTTGGTCTAACGCCAGCTGATTACATGTATGTCATGAAATGCTCAAAAGACGGAGCATTTACTGAAGGAGAACTTAGTCCCTATGGGAATATTCAGCTGAGTCCTTCTGCTGGAGTCTTAAACTATGGACAGGCAATGATCTTGTAAACCCTAGATGTTTCTTTATTTGTCTCTCAACTGTATGATCAATGAACGTTTTGGGATTATTCGTAGGCGATATATGAAGGTACAAAAGCATACAGGAAAGAAAATGGGAAGCTTCTACTGTTTCGCCCGGATCACAATGCTATCCGAATGAAGCTTGGCGCTGAACGAATGCTCATGCCTTCTCCTTCTGTTGATCAGTTTGTTAATGCAGTTAAACAAACCGCTCTCGCCAACAAACGTTGGGTAAATTATGTTTTCTTTGTACCAAATATTATCTTCTGAAGAGGTTTGTTTTTGGGATCTGATGAGTGATGTGTTTCGGCAGGTTCCTCCTTCAGGGAAAGGGACTTTGTACATTAGGCCTTTGTTGATGGGAAGTGGTCCTATTCTTGGTTTAGGCCCTGCACCTGAATATACCTTCATTATCTATGCATCTCCAGTTGGTAACTACTTCAAGGTATCTATATTTCTCTTCCTGTCCAAGCTTTTTGGCGATGGACTTGATTAGCAAATGTTTTGTTCACTGGTTTGCAGGAAGGGATGGCTGCTCTTAATCTCTATGTTGAGGAAGAGTATGTCCGTGCAGCTCCTGGTGGAGCTGGAGGGGTCAAGAGCATCACAAATTATGCCCCAGTAAGTATTGAAACCAACTTAGTTTCAAAGAGGCAAAAGAGTTTTGATAAACCATATATGTGTGTAGGTTTTGAAAGCACTGAGCAGAGCCAAGAGCCTGGGGTTTTCAGACGTTCTTTATCTCGATTCTGTTAAGAAAAAGTATCTAGAGGAGGCTTCTTCTTGCAATGTCTTTGTTGTGAAGGTATATATATATTGTGGATTGTGGTGTTTCCAGTATAATCTCTTTGTTGCATCCTAATTGTATCATTGATTGATTAAGGGTCGGACAATCTCAACTCCTGCAACTAATGGAACAATTCTTGAGGGGATTACGCAGAAAAGTATAATGGAGATCGCAAGTGATCAAGGTTATCAGGTAATACAAAATCAAACTGTTTTACTCTAAACAACCAAATACTAAACTTGGCTAAGTTTCACACTGAGTTATGAAATCAGGTAGTAGAGAAGGCAGTACATGTGGATGAAGTAATGGATGCAGATGAAGTCTTTTGTACCGGAACTGCTGTAGTAGTTGCTCCTGTGGGTTCTATAACATATCAGGACAAAAGGTAAGAACTCGTAACAACTTGATCAAGTTTCACTCAAACTTTAAGCAAATATTTGGACTGATGTAATCTTTCTGAAACATTTCAGAGTAGAGTATAAAACCGGGGATGAATCTGTCTGCCAGAAACTGCGTTCCATCCTTGTCTCTATCCAGACAGGATTGACTGAAGACAACAAGGGATGGGTCACAAATATCAACTGAGAAAACCAATATTCAACCTTTTTCCACAAGGAGATTACTATGCATATAAAGCTGTGTATACACAAAAATGAAGAACACTTTCATGTAAATCTATATACGAGACAGAAACAGAAAGCTCTTTTGCCCTTTCTATTTAGTAATAACATTGTCTTTCACAAAACTACTTAAAAAGAATCTTTGTACAAAAGTGGTTCTGACCATAGTTTCATTTCCTCCTGCAGTAACTATAAAATTCACATTTCATTTTAGCAGAAAGAACTGTTTATGTTTCGATGGCTTCCACACCTCTTACTTTCATCACCCATAAGGGTCTCAACTTCTAAATTTGCAACTCAATTCTGGACACTTTTTCTTCAAGTATACATAGTAGCTCAAAGTATCAAGTTCGTTTGTATATCTCAGCAAATCCTGGAGAATAACGATTTGGTGAAGCACTGGGACAGGACTTCACCTCAAGATCATGGCCAGATTTACTTCTCTGGAACGCCCATATGTATTCAGCTTTAAGACTCTCTTTCTCAGGCTTCAACTGTTCAGAATCTGATAACTCCTGATCTGAGCCAGGTGAACTGCAACCAGCTTTGCTCGATTCCTGAGAACACGATAATGATGGTATCTGAGAGTATGCAGCTTTCAAGTTGTTATGTATCTCGTCCATCTTTCCTTTCACCTCATCTGCTCGGTCCATAGCGATAAGAATCTGAAATAAACTCACACGTCAAGATATCCCAGGAGATGCAAATCGAGGGTATGAAAACATGGTGGGGAATATATATATATATACCTCGGCTGGATATTTCTGGAATATGGGCGCAAACCTCTGCCGACAATACTCACTAAACAGAAGAGTCAGAAGAATTAATGGAATGGTGAAACCTGAAGCAACCGTTGATAGCTTTAAACCGAAAAAGCCTAGAGCTATAACTTGCGACAAGATCAGTGAAAAGATTGTTGTGTTGTGAAAAACAGGCCAATATTGTCCACCGCTTTCATATTTTGTAATATAGACGTTGATGATCTGCAAAGAAAACGAAAGAGGTGTCTAAGTCACAATTTCTTGAAGTGCTGATTGGCAACTATAAAAAGAGGTGTACGTATAAGAGATCAGAGCAGATATGCCTCGTTCACATACCTGATTTTTGTATACAAGATACGCGAAGAAAAAGTAGATCAACAGGAACGGCAGTATTAGAGGCGCTATGACTGAATTGGTGAATCCCAGGAGCCCGAACAAGAGTAGTCGCGGAATTTCTGTATGGTATGGAAACCTAAGTGTTTCATATGAGTCCTCCTTGTTCTTGACAATAACTTTTCTTATCAGGTTCCAGATGAGCCCAACAGGTTGCATGATTTCACATGCCAAACCGGCCCAACCAGATGTGAAACAATAGGTCATGAAGAAGCCAGCCTGCATGTAGTCAACGAATATTTTCATTACTGTTAACATTATAGATACATAACAAAATTGGGTGTAAAAGGAACAGTTAAAAGTTACCTGTGCTGGAACTAGTTTGGCAAGTTGTGCAGGTATGTCCCTCACACTAGACAAGACAGCCAATTGCCTGATAACAGAGCCTGATAGAATATTGACGAAGAACACATTCCAGATGGTGAAGTACAAAATTTTAATACATGCACTTTTCTTTCTTAGACTCCGAGAAACACACCCCTCCAAGGTTGAAAAGTACATCATTAATGGTGGAACGGCATAAAAGAATAGAACCAAAATCACACTTGGTAGGTACCCTGTGATGATCTGGTTTACAAAATTCCTCCTGCAATGTTTTTCAAAGGGATGATTAGATTGAAAGGTAATAAAAACAAATCGAATATATAGACTTTGTTCTCTTTTTCTGCGCATAAAGAAATCAACTGCCTAGCAGCTCCGATTATACGCATTTTGCAATTCTCTAAAAGCAACGTAGCTACACCTACTCTTTGGTGCCAACTCTATGTCATGTTAAGAAGAATACAAACAAGAACCTTCTATTACTGAGTACACGAGTAAGAAAACTGCCGGATACTCACCTGTTCAAGAAGTCTTTTAGGAAAGGGAAATTCTTGGATAGCGTTTGGAGTTGAGTCAGCCCTTGAACAAAGGCAACAGGAAAAAGAAACACAAACATGAAGGCAATAGCACCAACAAGGGTTGCTATTCTTCGCATCCAAAGTTGCCGATAAGGTATTCTGAGATTCCTCCAATGCACATCATGAGGCTCTGGAGCTAAGTCTGCCACCCATAACATAGGATTTGGTGTTTGAAGAACCTCCGAAACAACAAGAGCATCATAACGACTCTTGAAAAACACAAAAGCAACGGGACGTTCCTGCAAATGAGTATTAAAGAAAGCCTTACATACATATTTCAAGCGCTGCCGCTATGCTTAGATCATGTAACAGGTAGAACCCACACACTATGCCTAAATCATGTAAAGTACAACATTCACCTATCAGAGTGAAAAGAATTCCTTACTTCCTCCGTCGTAGCCAAAGTCAACTCACCGAGGTCCAGTGTTTTCATACTGTCTGCCTCGTTAGAGAGGATTTGAAAAGAATTTGTGGCTGCAGGTCCACAAAAGGTGCATGACTTCAAGCTCGGGTTACAACTTAAATCAGAAGAAACATGTTTCATAGCCTGACACATCCTCTCCGTCTCATTCTAAAATAGAAAATTGACACGATTACAATATTAGAATCTAATTAACTCAGTTGTGCTCCAAAATAGATCACTTCACTTCAACTATATGTTATCATACACCATCAAGATAACCAAATTTATTTCCATTCAAAATTCTGATCAGATAACCAACAAGAAACTGATGTAATATCAAAAGAACCTCAATATCAACTAAAACTTCTACAAAGGAAAAACAAAGTTAGTAATCCAAGAATATCATCAAAAATATAATCCCCTGAACTTCCTATATCTTTAACTAATACAGGACTATCAATTAAGTCGGTATAACAAGTTATTGCTCTGTTATTTCATAATTAAGTCTGTATAAAAATTTATTCCTAATACAACATATGAAGTGTGAAAAAGGTTAAATCACATTCCGGGATAAAGAGAAATCGGTTCCTTTTTTTATTCTAGGGGAGTCCTATTCTGCTAAGGTCAACCACGCAGATGTATTAAATGAAAAATTTATTCTTAATCCAACAGAAAACAAAACAAAAGACAAGTGACTGATAATTAAGTCAGCATGTTGCAAGAATAAATCAAAAGACATACCCGCAGCCTCTGAATGAACCCATCACGGTAGACCATTAGGTGCGACACATAGCTTGGTGCATAGTAATTTGTGAAGTATTTGCTCACTGTTTCACTATAGGAATGCTCAGGAGACTGAGGAATAGCACGAATAAGAACAGTAAAATGGCTTGGCTTTGAGGCAGATTCCGCAATATGGGCAAGCCTCCTTTTGGTTATATTTTTATACTCCTACAGCGGCAAAACACGTATAAACAGAGTGAGAGAGAGACCAAAACGAAACGACGGAATAGCAAAAATCAGTAAGCGTGACATGAACCAAGGTAATAAGATCCTCACAAAGTAAAGAAGAGCACAAGTTGCCGAGGATATGATGTACAATGAGAGACAATGAACCCACAGCCTGGAAATAAAAAGAGTGAAACTAGAATCAGCATTTTGCTTTCATTGTACAGAACACTGGTAGTCTATCTATTTATGAAGACGTGTGAAATGCCACCATTAATCTCCTGCACAGAAACATAATCAGGTAGAAATACAGGCTACGCATAGTATCTGACAATATTAGTGAGACATGCCGCTAGTTTACCATCGTGAGCGTTGATGAAGGTTCTCAATTGTGAATACTCCCAGTGACTCCAAATGGACTTCCTTGTGCTCCATCTTTTGTCCATAATAGTTAACAGGTAGCACGAAGGCAATGCAAACGACTGCAACGATTGAGAAAATACGAATGCTGCAGAGTTATAAAAGAAAGATAAACCAACTGTGAGAGTTGTAAACAAAAAAACAACATGTTTGTCCATTCAATAACAGTAAAAAAAAAAACTGAAAAGCAAGTTTTATGGTGAAGTAAAATTAACCTGCAAATGACCATCCTGATAAGAACCACAGCATCGAGACCAGCAGCAGCCAACATCTCTTCCTCAGTAGTTTCCCAAGCTTTAAGGAGCCAACTTGGAGAAGGCGCAAATCTTTCATACCAATGAGGATCATGACGTTTAACTCTTCCGCTAGAAAGCATTCGGCCAAAGTAAACACAATAATTGGCTGGCTGCTTTCGAAGAATGGAATAAAGCGACACAAGCACAATGCATATGGCTACATTAATCCCAGCAGAGGTTAAAAGTGCAGCCACATCCATCTCAGTTTTAGTTCAAACCCTGCCTTAGTGAAAGGCAGAGAAGAACAAAATAGCTGATCAAGCGCAGGCAGATGGCTTAGTAAACAACACAGCAAGAACTTTTTAAGTCGTCAAAAAGATCTGGTAAGGAAAAAACAAAGAAGAAAGTAGTTACGAACACATTGTATGTTTTTTTTACAGTATTAAAGCAGAAATAACAAGGATGCTTGAAAGAGATATATATGAGCATGAAGCAAGAATTATTCTTTAATCTAACACGTAACATATATGTAAGTTGTGTGGATTCTAGGGAGTGATCTAAAAAGGTGCAAAACAAAAGTAACGTATACACCTGACACTTTATCACTTGTAAAAAAAAAACAATTACGAGACAAAGAGGCTTAGAAAAATAAAAAAGCCTACAACTTTCCAAGTTTGGAGCAACACAAGACCGAATCAAAATCTAATAAAACTCTTAAAAAAGTTGCGGCAGATAATAAAAGACTATTTAACCTCATCTCATCCAACAATTTCGTTCATAGAAGCAAAAAAAAAAAAAAAAAAAAAAAAAAACAGAACACCATGAACAGAGGAATCGAATAAAAGCACACATAGTTTGATTCAATACAACAATTCAGAAACAAAGGAAACGAACGAAACCAAAAAAAAACCCAGATGATGAGATTCGATCAAAATTACAGGAGGAGTTTGATATGGACCATATGGTGCGTCATTAACAAACAACGAAATCGAAGAAAAAAAAAGAAAGAAAAAAAAAGAAGGAGAATTATGGACTCACATGGACGAAAAGGCGATTGCTTTGCTTTGACTTGGAAGGAATCTGAAAACCCGAAGAATCAAAAACCCTAACTTCTTGCTTTTAACCAACCCAATCCACCATCGAATTCGCTACTACTTATTTCAATATATATGCAAAATTAAAAAAAAAAAAAAAAAAAAAAAAAAAAAAAATCTACAAAATTCAAAATAATTAATTGTGTTTCTAAAAAGAGATAGAGATAATGAAATGATTAGGTGAAGATTTTTTTTATTATAATTACTTTAGAGGAAAGATATAGAGATATGATAACTGAAAATATCAATTAAACGAAGAATTCCACGTCGGGAAGTGTTAAATTGCCAGATCATATGACGTGGCGTAACCACAATGGCCCCAAACTAGTATCACGTCCGTTTAGGACTTATTAGCCTTTGTGATTGCGACTACCTTGTCGGCTAATTTATCTCCCTTCGATCTTAATTGAATCGTCGCGATTTTGACACGTGTTATTTTGATAACGACTGCTAAAACTGTTTCTTGCCCGGGAAAAATTGAAAAGGTAACATAACCCAACCCATATTTAATCCCAATTTCATGTATGATTCGCGTGGTGGTGAGAAGTGTGACAGTGAGTCCCATTAAAACAAAGACCTGACCCCTCCTATTAATTATTAAATATGCCCCATTTGACTATATAATAATAGCAACTGGCTACCTTTATACGATAACATCATGCTTTATGCGGTATGTCCCCATTTAACCGGTTTGGCATCTTTCCATGATTATTGATTGTCGATGCATAATGACTTTTTAATCTTTTGCTTCTTGCTTCCATCAACTGTTTTTGTTTGTCCAAACTTTGTAACCCTTGTAAGATATGGTTATGATTTTTTTTTTTTTTTTTTGCGTTACCAGGATTTGCTTTTCGATGATTGCGTTTCTTCCTTTCCTTGCATCCGTTTCATTGATCACCATATGTTCTCTTATCATTAACAGTTGATAACAAAGATTTGTCTCGGTCAACTTCTTCATTAATCAACTTATATTGAGCTATGTCGGCAACGGAAATAAAAAAAAGTCAAAACGGATTCTAAGACATGGTTTTGACAACAACTTATGCAAGAATGCAGTCTTCTTCTAACGTAAAAGTGTAAAAAGATATTGCCTTTTGAAATCTCAGAAGTCTTCAGACATTCACCAAATGATGCAAAAGCGAGGGTCTTTCTTCACCAATTGTGCTCAGTAAACACTTCACTTTCTCTGTTCCAAGCTTCTCCTCGAGCATTCTCCTCAATTCTGGAATCTTCTGCTCACACAAACGAATTCATATCAGAAATCAATGAATCATACTCAGACAATAAAATAAAATAAAAAAGAGGAAACGTCAAGTCCACCATATTTCCATCCTTCTGGTACACGGAATACTCGCAACCTTTTGTTCAGCACTTGTGCGATTTAACAATAGTAGCAATTTTATTGATGACATTTATTTGGACAAGAAGAGACCACTATTACCTTTGTCAGCCATAGTATATAGGCAACACCATGCAATGCTTGAGCTTGATAATCTTCAAATTTGGTATCCGGAATGGTCATAGAATATTCTAGAAGATCGATCTCATTATTAATGAAGATGACAATCTCTTCATTCATAATGATACTCTCTCCGGGTTCAGGTGAAACATCTGAATGATTGCAAGCGAAATACATTATCCAATTAAGAGAGAGGAACCGCCGATGAAGCCATAGTGCCTGAAATAAAAAGAGCAACAACTCAAATAGGTCATTAATTCGACCATCCTTAGTACCATGACAACAAACTATGTAGAAAACTCTCGTTGACAAAATCTAACTTCGTGTCTCTATGATAGGGCGGTATACAAAATTCAACTTTGGTCATACTCTTCTACCAGTCCAACACATTGTTGAATATTTTAGTAGCTTTTTACAGATATCAGTACTAAATCTTCATAACGTGCCCATCTCTACACTTCATTTTTGAAAATCAAAGGTAATCATACCTCTCGTCCCACGTAACGTTCTACCAATTCTTTGTTCCAATCCAGCTCTTCCTGTCATATAATTGTAGCACAAATGTAAAAATAAGATTAACGGTATCATAACAGAGATGGGTTAGCAAGGAAGACAAAGAATACCTTCCAGATTTTATGTGCCTGGGTTTTATCATAAGCGTTGCTTCCTTTCACATAAAGCGTATCCAAAATCTTGTGCATCAGCCGCTGGACATTAATGAAAAAAATCAATTGAGATGCATGGAACACTTCTCCAGATTCAGTGGAGAATGATATATATACTTTTTACTTCCGAGACAGAACATAACTTGGAGTAAGTTAGATTGATGTACACTCTAGCTTTACTACAATTACATTGGCTGAATATGAGACTCTTACTATGCGATAATGGAAGCAAGAACTATCGGCTACATGAAGTCCTGCCCACCTTTTAGATTTGTTCAACTCTTGTATCACCTAGAACAGACAACATACATGTATATATATATATATATATATATATATAATCACATATCAGAGAAACCTTATGGTGTATCTTAGAACATATGAAACTTTCACAAGTGAAATCAGAGAAATGTTGCAAAGTTTAGGAAATCTGACCATACGAAATGTTCCCAAGTTCAGACCATATGTTCAAACGATCAGGATATTTGAAGAAATATAGAAAGTGATTTACCTGCTCAATTGCCATGTAAGAAACCAACCAGCAACGGTGATACCATGCACGATAGTTCATCTTTGATCTCTGCAAAAGGCATGTATTTTGGTTAGGAGCCAGTTTTTTTTAGGAGCAGAGTAAGTTGTTATGTGTCATATTAGTAGGAATTGTAAAGAAAGGACTTTGAGGATCAATAAACAGAAATCTTCGAGTGGCCGACTGTTTAATATTTACATTATAGCCAAAATGTGAAGACTAGTACAAACCAATATTTATTCATTAATTACAGCATCAAATCTGGAACTAAACCTCGCCTATTGATTCCACTAACTCAGATTCTTTGGTTATAATCTCTTGTGGTGTAGAAAATCTCCGAGAAATCATCTTAATTATCCACCTTCTGTTAAAATAAAAATCAAATCTAATGAGGAATGTAAACCGACAAGGACAAGTAGGAACTATTCAAGGTGTAACAAAAAACTAAAATGCACTTAAGATCAGAAGGTGTGTTTGCATTACAAAAAGGATAATAATGATGGGAAACATTGATCCTAATGAATAAATTGAATCATAAAGAATGACCAACCTATGGCTCCATGTTGACTCACTCTTTGGGGAATTGGAAAGAACGAGCCCAGAAAGACGAAGTTCTTCTGTGAATGCGAAAATTTGATCTGCTTTTGACAATATCAGCTTCCTATCTCCAGGAAACACATTAAAGATGAGGTTAAACACTAGGACTACATATCAAGCCAATTATAAAAATTATTACTTAGTATGAGTTACCTAGCATTCCATGCGGTTCCAAAGTCTGAGCTTAACAGTAAAACAGCTTGGCTATGCTTCATGACTTCACTCTCGGGAGTAGCAGAGATACTCTTAATCTGAGGCTCATTACATGCGTTTCCTTGGCAATTGTACTCCTCAAGCGCAAGCAGAAACACACGCTTGGCATCTTTACATAGTTGAACAAGTATATCAGTGGATATTCCCAATTTGTGATCTTGATTCCAGAACTTGCTTGAGGTTCCATCGTTAGGCTGGAGATGCACATTGGAGAAACCTGCTTCTTTATCCAGCAAGATGAACTGTGAGGGGTGGATAAACCCTACTTCATCACTGAATCCAGAGATACAAAAAAAAAAAAAAGTAAGAGAACAGGAAGAAACCAAATCAATCACACAACAATGTCATAGGAAATTTACAAAACTCAAAACAGGATTCCAAGTAATATTATACCCAGATGGGAAAGAACATTGATAATACTCACATAAGAGGGTCAGATTCAAGAACATGCTCGAACTGCTTCAACAAGCTAAAGCAATCTTCTTCAGAGCATGGTCCTTTTCTCATAATTACTCACGCCTCCCTCAACAATTATTCTCTTCCGTTAAGGAATCGGAATTCGATTGATCCTTGGGTGACGGTAGATTTCCTAAAAAATAGGGATTTCGCCGGAGAAGATGGTTACTTTAAGGCATGAGAGATTTGAGTTGTTCTTCGATCGCGCTGGTCATTAACTTTTATTACTCCTATTATTTTACCTTTTTCACTCAAAATTGTCGAACCGATTATTTATTTTTCCTTAATTTATAAGATTTTACTATTTTTACTACGAAAAGAAACAGTCACAAAAACCTAGTTGTGTGTATATATATATACGTGACGCATCCAAAATCCGATGCCTATTTACGAAACCGATTAGAGCGATGGCAACAGACGATGATGGAACTCCGAATTGGTCGGAACTAGTCCCGGACATCTTGTCATTGGTCTTCAAGCACTTGAGCGTTACAGATTTTGCTAGAGCTAAGACTGTTTGTTCGTCGTGGTACTCTGCTTCCAAATCATCCTCACCTAGACAAAACCATACTCCGTGGTTGCTTCTCTACGAAGACACGCACTGGCTCTTGTTTAATACGGAAGAAGCAAAGTTTTACAGAACGGGATACTTTTGGTCGGTTTGCCAAGTGTCGTGGCGTGGCCACTTGTGGGAGTTGGGTCTTGGTCTTTGACAGGAAGTCAATTTTTACATCATTAATCCTTTTCACTCCAAAGCTCATTCGCCTCCCACCTCTAGATTCAAACCGCATCGCTAAGTTCGTTCAACAGGATGAAATAGTGGACACTGCGGTTTTGTGGGTACGACGAAAAAACCAAAGACTACTTAGTTGCGTGGACATATTTTTGGGGTTCCTACATATGTTATTGCAGGAAAAGAGACCAAGAGTGGTTTGAGATTCCGCAAAGCAGTCGGTGTTTGGATATGGCCTACAAAGACAAGAAGCTTTACATTCATAGTCACGATGGTAGCATCAGAATCTTGGACTTTTCTCTTGGAGACTTGCCAAGAGAAATCTACAACCATCCATACGCCCATCGACCTTTCAATCCCGAGATTGCTGCAGGTTTTAACAGAATGAAACTAACCATGTCTGGAGATGTTCTGATGGTCCAAACTTACCATGTCTGGAGAGGCATTGCCGACCAAAGAATCTTGTTCCAAGTCTACAAGATGGGTAGCACTAGAGAATACTGGGACAAAGTGTGCTCTGGGAAGAAGAATGATGCGCTTTGGATTGCAGGGCCGGGCAATGCTGCGTACTGGGAGAGAGTGCATTCTTTGGAGAACGAGGAAGCGTTGCTTTGGGATTTGAGCGTCACTTTACCAACCAAAGGTGTATCCGGAATCAAGAAAGATTCCATATACTTCTGTCACACTCCTAGTTCATCATCTATTCGGGATGTCGCTGCCTATGAGATTGCTACGCACAAGATCTCTGCATATGAGATTCCTCCTAAGCAGACGATCGAACCTTTTCAACATCGTGGCACTTTGATTGGAGAGGGTCGTTGGTTCGTTCCTTGCTTTGGTGCTGGGGAATAATCCGCACTACATTAAGATTAAGTAGCTAATACATTCAGCAACCTCATACGATCTTACAAACCATTTAACGAGTTGCTTTATTTTTCTTAGTTTTGGACTCAACTATGGCTATATCTTTTCTTTAAATTATGCTTGTAGATTTTGACAAAGCAATGCTTTTCTGATTTCCATATTTAATAAATGCATTCTTCGTTGAGAAAATAAAACAACAACAACTGAGAATTCAAATCCTTCTGCTTTAGAAAAAAAAAATATGGAACGGAAGAACACACATATGATACTTAGAACCAAAGCCATCCATCTTCTATACAAACTCCCTGCAAGTTTTTCTTGAACTTCTAGAGCTCTGGTTTCAATCGACCTATGGATAAGAAGAAATTATCAAAAACAGAAATAAATTTGGAAAAGACAGAGAGATGGGGGAAGTAAGTTTGGGTAGCTTTTTAGTTACCATTAGGTGAGAAACTGGACATAGTCGATGGATTTGAGACGAACCCCATTTGGTAAAGGTTTTGTAGTTCACTCTCTAGTGTTGTCTGAAAGATGAGGTAAGAAAGAGACGGGTGTAAGTAAATTTTACAGTGATGCCAAAAACATTGAACATGATGTTGATACTTCTAGCCCTGTTGCTTACCTGAGGTAATGAGTTGTATTGTGGATTTGTGGTGGTAGAAAGGTTCGGTATGGTCCCTTGAAAACCGGTAAAAGGATTCAGCCCGAGTGTAGGAGTGTTTCTGTCTCTTGATTGCAAAAGCTGAAAGGAGAAAGTGGCAGGTTTAGTAACTACTTATTCATAATGTAAAGTTTTGAGGGATTCGAGATCTTACATCTTTGGCAAGAATCCTGTCTATATCAATGTTGATTTCTGGATTCACCGTCGCAAGTTTCATAGACAAAAACTGAAGATATTAAAGCAGTGTGAGACTTAACCATCAAAACTTAAAACCTCTTTCAGACCATAATGTGACCAAACTAACTTGAGAGTTTCGAGAATCTTGCATTGTTGGGATATTCTTACCTCAACTTGCTGTTGCAATGACTGAACATAGTTGATGATTTCATCGAGCATAACAGCTTTCCCGGTGATCTAGTTGAACAATTGTCAACAATGAAGACTTTAAGAAAAAAAATTATTGGAAACCAAAGGAAGTTAAACTGCTAAAAGCAACCTCTAAGCTTAAGCCCACTCTACCTTGTTGCATCCTGGAACAAGCTCTTGAAGCAGTCTCATCCTTTCACTAATCTTTTCTCGTCTAACCTTCGAACAACAAACGAAAGAGCAAACTTCTCAGAACCAGTACAAAACAAAGAGGCGATTCTCGTATCGTAATCGATATATATCAGTAAAAGAGTCCTTACCCTCTCTGCAAGACTGTGACTATTAGTGGCTTGACCTCTTCTTGCCCTCATATGAATGTAGTTTTCTTTAGGTGCTTCTTCGCTTTGTGAGCTCTCCTTGTTCACCGTCTCTTTACTCTGATCATTTTTGTGTTTCTTCTGGCTCTGATCACTTCCCCTTTGAGGGTCTTCTTGAAATTCCTCCACAGCTTTCTGCCAATTTAACAACACTCACTTGTTCAGCCCCCAAATCATCTAAAGCTTCAGTCTTTTTCTAGTTTTTTCTTTAGAATCTAATGCTACCAAAACCAATTTCTGTAAAGGTAATTATACCTTGTTCCATTGTGATTCTGCTTCAGGTTGCCTTCTTTTCCCAATTGGGGAAGCACCAAGAACACCACGATCATCTGAAACCTGATGATGATCATCATGAGACTCTCCAGCTCTGATCAATCTTGCAACACTTTCCCCTTTCTTGTCTGAACCAAGAAAATGACCAATTTGACCACCTCCACAATCACCAAACGGAAGAAGACTATGAGGCATCTCTGATGCATAACCCGAACCCGAACCGGGTTGGTAATGAGAGAAGCAACTCATCCCTGGATTATCCATCGCCATTGAAGGGTAATGAGAGCTAGAGAAGCCACCACTACCACCACCACTGACAACTGGATCCCAATCTGCAGAAGAGAAGAAAGGATCTGCCTTTGCATACAAGGGGGGCATTGGCGTAATTCCAATTCTTGAGATCCCACTCTCATCATCTCCATGCTTAAAACCCATATCTCCTTCATTACCTTCACCACCCATTCTTCTGATTCAACAAGAAAAGTTTCCAATTTCCAAAACCTGGTTTTGCTACTTTATTGACAAGGAACAACTGAAGTAAACCCAGTTAGCAGATTTTTATACAGTGGGGAGGAAAAAAGAGGAAGAAGTGAAAATAAAAATAAAGATAAAAAACCAAATCAACAGAGCATCAAATCTAATGTAGCAGAAGAGCAAGTCACAGGTTCTTTTAGGAAAGAGAAGAGAGGTATGGAGAGAGAGAACCCTAGGATAAAATGCTTATTCGTACTCAAGTCAAGGGAAGAAGAAAATAATTAAAGAGAACAAAATAGACTTATCATAGACAAAGAAAGCTGAGAACTTTCAGAGCATAAAGTGGTAACAAGCAATGGATTTAGCTAAGTTACAGCTCACAAGAGCTTAACCAGGGAGATAGAAAATAAAAAGAAAAAGAAAAGTAGATTCGCTTTTAAGAGTGTGAGAGATAGCAAAGTCACTATCTCATAACCAATCTCTTCAGTCTTCAGTAGTTTAAACAAAAAAAAAAAAAAAAAGATTTGGCCTTTAACAGATGAATGTAATGTAAGCTTGCTTGTGAGATCATAGAACCAAGAATTTTAAAATGAAGGAAATTGAGAGACAGAGGATCAAGAATTTTATTTTGGGGAATGAAATGGAGGACAACCCCTGTTTGAGATACTCCAAGTTTTGTGGTTGCTTTCGAAAGAGTACAAAAGAAGAATCAAATTCTTCGGTGGGAATTTACATCACTGTAAAACCTAAATCAGATATATAAGGGAAGAGACGGTACACTTAATTGAAAGGGTATCAAATGCTGTTTTTGCTTGAATTGGGGGAATGTAGAGGAATTTTAAAGGGAATAAATAAAAGAAAAACACGAGAGATTCACAATAAGTTGGGGTACTTGAACAAGCAACAAAGCCAAGCATCAAGTTCTGAACTTTTTATAGAATCAAAGGAACAGTAATAATAATTGTGTTTAATGGGCAATAAAAGACCTAGAGAAAGAGAACAAATAAAGCTGATAATTACCCCTAATTTTATATAGATAGAGAGAGACTTGTTGAAGTTAACAACACTAACAGAGGAGACATAATAATATGTTTATTTAAAAAAAAAAACACAAAGACAGAACAACTACTGCCAACTGCTTTATTTGCTCTTTTCTTTTTTCATTATTACACAACCTAATTTACCCTCTCTAACATGTCTTAACTTTTTTTCTTTTGATAAATACATGTCTTAACTTTTACACCTTTTTAAGTATTATTTTAAATTACACTAGTTTACCCTTTGGGTTTTTCTTTCACTTTTTTCCTTCCAACACAAGAAAGGCCAACATCTATAATAATTGTAATATTTATGAGTTTTTATTATTGAATGCAATTAAGTAATTAACATTATTTAAAAAAAAAAGGAGTTGAAGGTTAGGTAGATTTGACATTGTAAATGGTAAAAATGAAGATTTTACACCATGCTATCAATCAATTTCTCAAACAATAGTAAAAGGGAGTGTCATTATTATATTTCTAATTATCTCAAAGTCTCATTGTACAAGCAAGAGGTTCTTCTCTTCATGCCCAAGCTTTGCTTTCTAGCTTCTACTCTGACATGTGCTTTAGAATATTATATCATAGAACTACACACATACATGCATGTATGTATATATACAGCATATATATATAAGTATGATTATGTGTATATATATATGTAGATAATATTATTTTTACTGACACAAATTGCCAACTATATATTCTAACAGAAGACTCTTTGCTGTGACACACTCATATTTTTTTTTGTTCTGAGTGCCAACTAACCCTCTTTTGGAATAATTTTACGTTCAGCTTTTGTAACAGCCGTGTGATCAAAACCACTACGTTTAGATCTCATCTCCACGCCGTTAGATCCAAGCAATATTTTTGTATTCTTTTTTATTATTATTCATTTCTATTACAGTTTTAAATATAGTTTTTTTTCTTGTTAATACTCATTCTAATAATGTTGTGATCACATCATTTTGATAATGTCCTATATCAGAAAAAATATCATTTCAGTTCCTTCTTAATTTCTCAGAATTATTTTAAACTTCATAAAAGAATATGGCACGAGGGAATTATTGTTTTTGTAAATTCTATCAATATTGCAACTTGAGAAAAATAAATCATTTCAGCAAACAAAAAATTCCTGCTTTATTGAAAATGCCGTTAAAGATTTACAGTGCGTAAAGTTTATGAAGGATCCTAAAATCTAGGTGATACTATTTGTTTGTGATGTCATTTTCCGAAAACAAGAAAAGTTATATACTGGCAAGACTTTGACGATTTCTAATATTTCTACTTTTTTTTTTTTTTTTTTTTTTTCGTTTTTCCAAAAACAACACTCTATTGCTACTCGTTCTGAAATAGAACCTCAGCTAAAATTGACAGTTGCCTTAAACCCCTCCCTCTTTTATTAAGATATTTTAATGCAAAAAGTTATTACTACTATCAAAATTCTAGTTACAAACTAAATGCTAATTTATGCTAATAATAACTTTTTTTTGTTGTCAACAAAAAAAAAAGCCTAGATTAGTACAAAAAAACTATATTTATAGGAGGAAACATAAGGAATATAAGGGAATCTTATACTTTCATTTATTTTATTTTTAAAATAAAATAAAATATGCTTTATATATATATAACTCATAGTCAAGTTACAGCTGTTAATAAGACTTGCAGAAACTAGACTAGTAGAGAGAGTTGCGTAGTTCATAAGCATGGGATAACTACCCCCTAACAACCAATAAATCATATGGTCAAACCTTTTAATTATTTGGTCAAACCCCACAATCTTGGTTGTTAACTAGCTGTAACCCCCAGTTGATCCCTCTCGTGTAATAGCCGCTCTTGTCTCTATACATGTGTTTTATGCTCGACTATATGGAGTACTTTTTTTTACATTAGTAGTATTTTTTAATCAATACTTATAGCTTGTAATAAGGATGAATTTATAAATGTACTAGTTAGGTTCGGAAATTATAACTTGTTTATTCAACTTGGAAATGCTTCTCATCATTGCAAACAAGCAGAAGATTTAAGATCCAACCAAATTATGATAACTTGATAAGTGAAACTTGCACACAACTCTTTCGACATTACTCTAATAATTATATGGGACCAGATTAGTTTACTATCTTACTAAACGTATAAATACATATACAGTATGTACACATTCATTGGCCTGAACGTAAAAGTAAAGTATGATAGTATTTTTAAAAAGTTTATAGTATTTTTGTAACAAAATTTATGAATTTTTTATTTTGAATATATGAAATTAGTACTTTAATTTCATAGTTAGTAATGTGGTGTAATATTTATAGAGTTTAATTTTTTAAAGTAAAATCTCGAAATAACTATCCTTATAATAAAGTTACGAGTACAGTTGTATAATTTCACCAACTAACCAATGTATAAACAGAATACAGTACACAATCTAATCACCGTATCATGTGCTGTAAAAGAACAATGACACACGTAGAAAGTGAGTAAAGGAATGATTAAGAAACCTTATCGGAGTAGGTTAAATTAAAGACACAAGTTCCTTATTAAACTCAACTTTAAGTAGAAAATGTTAACTTTGACTACAGTGAAACACCAATTAAAGCGAGAAGATCCTGCGACCACGCGCGCGGAATACTTCTTCTGTGGACCCTCTTTTTTTTTTTTTTTGACAATCCATGGACCCTCTTTTCTTAACTTAAACTACAGTAGTGGTGGTGGTCCATACTCTTTTATTTGCAATGATGCTCAAGATTCCTAGTATCTTAATTATTATCGCAAATCATATCTTTATATCCTCAAAAACCATAACAATCCGCTGTACTTATTATAAAAGTAGTAGTATACTAGTATAAGTCTATAATAAGATAATAAGAAACCAGAGTTTATTGCGTTGGTCCAAAGTGTAGATCGACTCTTAAAAGAAACACATTTATGCATGACGAAGTTTTGATAGACTTTCACTTCCATCTTTTGTTTTGATGGTGTGCCAATAATCTTGGTGATGGCTATGATGGACGAATTTTTTTTATATTTTTTACGCAAACTGAAGACCAAACTCCACATTATAGTTTTTTATTTTTAGTTTTATAAACGAAGCCCATGATTGCATAGGTTCCATAACCATGTTTTATTATTAAGTCATATACGTTTTTATTGTGAGAGAGAGATATCTGTGCGTTCATCACTGTGCGTTCATCACTGTGCAATGGCTCCATCTTGCAGTACTACAATCCAATCCAGGTAAGGATTCTCATGAAAAAAAAACTTGGAGAGTCGGCTCAAGTTGTCTTTCTATTGTGAGAGAGGAGCACATCAATCTATGTTAAATTGTGAAATTTTGCATGATTGCCCCCTATAAAATTTGTGTGCTTTAAAGCATAAAACAGAAAATTTTACATAGTTAATAAAAAAAAATACAAACACAGGTTAGCGTTTTTAACAAAAGAAAAAAGAAATAAAGCAATTTACTAAATGGGTCCTTGACCTGAAAATAGGTCATGATAGTACAAAACGCAGGTTAACATAAAAACGGGCTTGGATTGGACCTTCTGGCCCATTACAATAATTACATTTGTATATAATTTTCTTAATTTATATTCTATTGATGTCAATAGTTTACTAAATTATCTAGATAAAAATGGTAAATGTCAGAAGTTTAAGTTTAGAGTTAAGAAGAAATTAATGTTACTTATCCTTCATGGTAATGATAAAATGAAAAAGATATTGCGGTATCTTTAGAATCATTTACATATAAATAAACAATTATGACATCTAGAACTCTCTACAATTGTTAGATGCAATTTGAGATGTATTGAAAAATATTAGAGATGAGTTCCAATTAGAATTTAAATTCAAGAATAAACAAACAACAATAGTCATATTTCACTAAATTTTCTTTATGATATTGATAAGACTATATTTTTACATAAGATTTCCAAAAAAATTATTATCTTATTATTTTATTGAATTATGTCATTTTTTACACCAACCCAACTAGGGGTGGGCGTTCGGTTTTTCGGTTTGATTTTGGTTCGGTTTTTTCGGTTTGCGGTTTTTTTGGTTTTATAAAAATGGAACCATAAAGAAACCATATGTAATTCAATTTGGTTACGGTTCGATTTTTTCGGTTTACGGTTTTTTCGGTTTCATCAGAAATGAAATCATATAAAAACCATATGTATCACAGTTTGGTTCGATTTCGGTTTGGTTCCGGTTTTTAACGGTTATTTCATGCTTTTAAAAAATAAATAGTTGATACATAACTAAAAATAAACATAAAAGTAATTATGAATATATATAGGTTAGGGAATAGAGACTTAGGTTAAGGTTTTGTAATTTGATAGATTAATAGGAGATCAATAATTAAAGCACAATAATGAAAAAAATATTGATATTGTTATACAATATAAATTTATAAGCCTGAGAAACTAATTAGTAATTATATATAATTATCCTAAATTTTTATAAAAAACCAACAAACCATTCGGTTTTACGGTTTTTAACCGGACCAAACCTAAACCAAATAGTTAATTAAAATGAAAACCAAACAGATTTTTAGATTTAACCATAACCAAACCAAACCATTTATTTCGGTTTGGTTTTTGGTTTTCGGTTTTTTTGCCCACCCCTAGGTCCAACTCGGGACTGGAAAAAATTATTAATTTATAGCGAGTATTAATTTAAACATATTAATTTATAGAGGTTTAATTGTATAATGAAAAAATCTGAAAAATGAAGGGTGTTTTGTTAAATATGACTAACTGTCTCCGTCACACTATGATGAAAAAAAGCTTTCTGAGTGGACAAGGACCGATCTTAAAGAAGCTAATAGAATCGATAAATCTCTCTCTATATAACAAAATTGTTTGATTTTGTTATGAAAAAAAAGAAAAAAACACAATTGCTCACAACGGTAACATCTTCGGATATAATACGAGCTCTCTTGATTCTTCTATCACGCTCTCCAATGAAGAAGACAAACCATCGACTGAGACGCTTGACATAAACGGCGAGGTAATTAAAATCTATATGAGTTTTTGGGATCGCGAGTCTGAATTTTTAAGGTTTATTTCTTTTTAAGGCTGAGCATATATTGTACACCTTATTAAAAGCATTGTTTGATGTATCTTCTCGTCAATTTTAGTAGGTAGAGGATAAACTCACAAATTCTTCTAATTGTTGTGGTTGAGTTAACAATGAGAGATTTTATAAACGAAGATTTTTTTTTTTTTTTTTTTTTAATATATATTATTAATAATATTAAAGGGCCCCCACTAATGGGCTCGACCTTGAATATTAAAGGGCCTCCCACTAATGGGTTCGGCCTTAAAGGAAGAAATTTCATTGACTACCAAACAATCAAGCGCTTCGTTTCATGAGCTTCGTTTACAATATGCCGATCTTCCTAAATCCTAACCTAAGGAGGAGGTATTGGTTTGAGATTTTAAGAGAATTTTAATGACTTTAAATAAAATCATGGAAAGTATAAAATTGAGGATTCTAAGTGATTGTTTAGAAAGTTGTTTAAAATCTTGCTGATTTGTTTTTCCTAATCTTGTAAAATCACTCGTAAAATCTTGTAAAATCTTTTTCAAAAAATATTGCACAATATTCTTTTGATTCAACGCTTCTGTGAAAGAAAAAAAAATCTCTTGCTTATCTCATCTTCTATAAAATCATCTTTATTCAACGCCTCTTGACATTGAATAACTCAAGTTTTTGTTTTGATTTGTATTTTTAATGCTCTATGTTCACATACGTTTGCTCTCTGCAAGATAAATAGTAAAATATATCTTCTTTAACAATTCACATTCACAATTCACAATCATAAGTACACGTTTGCTCTTTGTCTATCACAATTCATGTGCTGGCTGCGAAGGTACTGACTCTATCGCCGGAGTAATCAACGAAGAAGAAGGAGGAGGAGGCTTGTAGGGTAACAACGACACGACAGGTTTGGGTCGGAGCAAAAGCCGGAACCTAGCCACTATTTTTTTTCTGGGTATATGAGTTTGGTTTGCGACGTCTTCGGTTCTTCTTCTCTGCCTCCCAAAAAGTCATGGACTATGATTCACAAATCTCTCTATTTGATGAGAGAGTTTTCATGACTCTTTTTATGAAGAAAATGGTATAAAATCTTAAACCAATAACATAATATTTGAATTCATTAACAATCCAAGATTCTTTTGTTTTATTTGAATAACATAAAACTTTTAATGACTTTGTAAAACTCTTAATCCAATAACAATAGATTTATCAAGATTTTAGATTACTTTTTATAAATCCACAACTAATAACACCAAATTTTAAAAGAGTTTTAGAAAGTCTTAATTGAATAACAACATATTTTACATAACTTTTAAAGTCATTAAAATTCTCTTAAATCCTCAAACCAATACCTCCCCCTAAGTGTGGAACCCATATTCGTATGAGAGAGATAACGCGAAATCTCTTAGCGTACATACTTAGACAAATTTTAGTGTTGATTGAACCATATGAGGCTCTCGAAATTACCATATGGTTCCATAATCACGTTTTATTATTAAGTCATCATATATACGTTTTTATTGGGTTGGGCCTCACGTGTAGGGACGTGAGTGTGAGAGGAAGCCTTACCCGCTAATTCATCTAAAGTTGTCTCTCTCTCACTCAGCACTTGACTTTCACACTCCGCGATCGGACGGAGAAGCTCATGGAAGCTGGCGTTACAAGTTGTTGTCATCTTCTCTAGTCTTTCACATTTCAGCTCACTTTCGTCGGCCACCCAAATCACGTTTTGGGAAATTTCTCATCCCCCAAAAATTTCAGAAACCCTAGGTTTCTTCCAAACATGGAAGACGCCTATGCTAGATCTGTCTCAGAGGTGCTTCGCATTTCACTTCTCTTAATCTTCTCTTCTTTAACAGTTTGGTTTCGGATTTGAAATGCGTAAGATTTGACTTATATGGTTGCGATTGCATATGTTGACAACGAACCGTTGATGATGTTCTTGGCAACTGTTTGACTTTGATGGAAGTAAATTTGTGTTTGTCTTTGAGGCCTATTTTAGGTGTTGATAGTATTATGTATGTTGTTTGGGCAGGTGCTTGATTTCTTTGGGGTAGACCCAACGAAGGGTCTTTCTGATTCTCAGGTATGAACCTGTAGAACCTCATTGAGATCTTCATTGTTGGAGGAATTGGAATTTGAAACTTGAACTTGCTTAAGTCACTTTGAAGCTACCCATGATGTTGAATTTTTGTCTTTTTTTGTCCCCGTTTATGTAGGTTGTTCAACATTCTAGGCTTTATGGCAGGAATGGTATGTATTACTTCTACTACACTCGCACTTCTTAAATTTGGTGTTCATATAAAGGATCACTCAAGGACACAATAGGGTGATTTCTGGTAGATGGTGATGACAGGGTGTTTATTGGTCTTTTCAATTAAGAATTTAAGTGAGCTGTAGACTATAGTTTTGGCATGTATTTATATAAGTTTTAGCATTCTAAATCACTTGTCAAATACTCACGCTACATATTTTCTGTTACATTTGCTTGTACAGTCCGCATGAATTGCAATACTGTTCCCCAGTGTGAGTGTCCTTCAGTCGAAATTCCTGCATATGATTGTCTGTCCGTTTAAAATTCGGCCTCTATGGAACTAGTGTCGGCTATAAGTGGAAAATGCATACCTTTTTTCATTTAGGATAAAAAATAAACACACTGTTATAAATTTATCTTGTTTAGTTCTGATTTTCTTTTAATGTTTTTTTGCATGTTTCTTCACATGATCTGCAGTACTGCCCGAAGAGAAAAGTAAGTTCGTCTATAACCGTCTTTGATAATGTTATCTAGGAGGGTTGAGTTCTCCTCTGACATGTGCCAATTTTTTCTTCTCTTCTTCTTAATTGAATGCAGGAACTCCATTCTGGAAATTGGTTCTGAAACAATTTGATGATTTGCTTGTCAAGATATTGATTGTGGCTGCAATTGTATCTTTCCTATTGGCTTTGGCCAATGGAGAGACTGGTTTGACAGCATTTCTGGAGCCTTTTGTAAGTCGCACCATCTTTTTTACTAGTCGCACTGGCACATACAATGCTTGATTGTTAAAGATTTTATCTGGTAAACTGAACTGGCTAGTGGTTCTTTGTGGTGGAGTTTAAACTTATAAACGTGTTTCCTTTCTCTATGGTCTTTGTGAAATTTAATTATTTATGTTTATCTTTTCAAGCTGACTAGTTTTTTTATGATCATGATATCTATTTAGTTTTGTTATATGATTCCATTAATTTATTATATGATGCACCTTGACCAAGAGTTCCATAATACTAGATATCACGTGTGTAGCTTCTTTTTGGTATCACAAACCGTGTCTGAATCTACTATTCTATCACAGGTAATTCTGCTGATATTGGCTGCAAATGCGGCAGTGGGGGTAATCACAGAGACTAATGCTGAGAAGGCTCTTGAGGTAGTTATCATGCTAGGGTTTAAAAGATTACATCGCAGTTATGTATCAGAGATCCGTGAAATCAATTACTTTTATATATACCGGGCAGTACAAGATTATGCTAATTTTAGATTTATTTTGGCTGTAAGTTTGTATTGCTTATCTATCTTGCATGTTCTTCTTTTGTTCTGTTGTAGGAGCTACGCGCCTACCAAGCTAATATAGCTACAGTGATGCGAAATGGTACTGATATAACATGTCAAGCGATCTTTATTACTGCAATTATCTCGCTCATTTCTTGTTATTTCAGTTGTTTTTTCTTACAACAACAAAAATTTAAACTGCTGATCATCTCCTCCACAGACACTTTGGGTATCTTGTTTAGCAAACTTTTCTTCTGCCAAGCTAATCTTCTTTTTTATGCTCATGATTCCCTGTGTTGTCTTAAATGACAGCTATTGACTTGGTTTTTGAATTTTTTCTGCACACTTCCGTTATTGCTTTTATTTTAGCTTGGAACATTGTTCCAGTTGTAGTTGGATATCCGCAAGTCCTCTCTAGGTTGATGACATTCCATGTTAACTTGATTATAATTGCAGGGTGCTTCTCTATCCTACCAGCAACAGAGCTGGTGCCAGGCGACATTGTTGAAATTACTGGTATATTTGTTCTATACTTCTATTCCATCTTACTGCAATTTTGTGGCAATGGGTTAGACTTTTGCTAAATTCTAAAATCTGCTTTTCTTAATGCACTAAACAGTGGGCTGTAAGATTCCAGCTGACCTTAGGATGATTGAAATGTCTAGCAATACTTTTCGAGTTGATCAAGCAATTCTAACTGGTATGTCATCTGTGTTACTCATAACTTTTCAACCACAATAGTTGATCTTTTTTTATGTAAATAAATTCAAAATGACCATTTACAGTACACTATATTCATGCTCTCACTACCAATTGTTTTCCCCGGAAATTGCAGGTGAAAGCTGTTCTGTGGAGAAAGATGTTGACTGTACTTTAACAACAAATGCTGTCTATCAAGACAAGAAAAATATTTTATTTTCGGTAGGAGTTATAACTCATAGCATTAGCTAGGTCCAAATTTCTGTATAATACTTTTCCTCTTAGGGCTGTATAATACTATTGCCTAGTCATTTGATTTATCTAGAGATCTAATGCTATTTCATCCTTACACTTTAACTAGCTGTAGTAGTCGTGCTTTTCTCTCACCATTAGAGTGTGTTTAATATGGTAGAATATTATATGATTCCCAGGGAACTGATGTGGTCGCGGGTAGGGGGAGAGCTGTTGTCGTTGGAGTTGGTTCAAACACCGCGATGGGAAGCATACATGATTCTATGTTGCACACAGATGACGTAAGCTATCAATATTCTTTCGTTTTATCTGGAAATGCACTATTTGCACTTTTCATATGCTTAGTTCCTGGTCAGAAGTCTCTTATAAAAAGAGGTTACAGTGTACCTGTGATTAACAAAAATTTCCTCCACTGAATTGTTCATCACTTTTGCACTTTTGGCACGGTAGACTAGTATCCTGCTGTATAGTGACTATAGTCTAGTTTCAGCATTCGATCTGGATTTTCTTCTATCTGTTTTGAAGTGCGTTATAACTACTAGGCTTTTCCTTATTACTTGTAAATGCTATTGTCACAGGAGGCAACTCCATTGAAAAAGAAGTTGGACGAGTTTGGCAGCTTTTTGGCTAAGGTGACAGCTTTTTTCTTTTTAAAATTTAAGATTTAACGTTTCAAAGAGGCACTTTAATTGACTTGGATGTCCAATTGTATCAGTTATTAGCATTTCTTAATTGTGTCGGAAAAGTGATGAATCATATTAGAAAAATTATTTGTCAAGTGACTTGGTGTGACAGAGATCTCTTGCAGATATTATATAGTTAATTTTCATCTTGCAGATATTATACGTTACTCAATATAACTTTAAATTCTCCCAAAACATATTAATCTATTAATTTGTATAGGTTATTGCGGGGATTTGTGTACTTGTGTGGGTTGTTAACATCGGTCACTTCAGTGACCCTTCTCATGGTGGATTTTTTAAAGGCGCAATTCACTATTTTAAGGTAAAGAAATTTAAATTCTTAGTTTAAAACATAGTCAGTTTTGTGTGTTCCACTCTTTCTATATTATCAAAGGTTATATTGCGTCTCCATTCTATCCCTAGAAAAGAACGCATGCAAGTTCAAAGAAATACCCAGAGAATTATCAACCTTCTAAACGACTTTCAACATTTATTTATCGAAAGTCCCTATTTTGAAAATTTCGTTCTGAAATGTGTGGATTATAACCTTGCTTATATGATATAACTGAAGATGGATGTACCGTCCTGTTAAACTGTTGAACAATATGTTAAAGTCTGGTGACAGGATTGTTTTTGCTTTTATTTTCCCAGATTGCAGTTGCCCTTGCTGTTGCAGCTATTCCTGAAGGACTTCCTGCTGTTGTTACAACGTAAGTGTTCACTAATTCCATTATTAGGAAATAGCAATATTATGAGAAAGGAAAATGATCGCCGAAACTTAAGATGATTTCCGTGGAACGCTAGTGATATCTTGGAAACAAGGGGTTTCCCAGAAAGTACAGTAGGTGGTTCTTGTGATCAAGTGACAGTTTTATTTCAAGTTCAGGCCATTCTAGTGTCGAATGAGTCCAAAATACTTTGAAAAAGTAATTTTCTACGTTAGGAGGCTACTCTTGGGTTATAATATTGTTGCTTAAATATGTTATGATGCTTTTGGTATCTAGGTGTTTAGCTCTTGGAACAAAGAAAATGGCTCGTTTGAATGCTATTGTACGGTCGTTGCCATCTGTCGAGACGCTTGGGTGCACTACTGTAATTTGCAGTGACAAGACTGGAACATTGACAACCAATATGATGTCGGTGTCTAAGGTTAGCATTTTAATCTCCCGTGCTCAAGCCTTTTAAGTGTTAACTCTAACTGGTATCTGCCACTTGCAGTTTTCCATATGAATTGTCTCTACGCTTATCTTGTATGCGAATATCTTGGCAATGTAGTTCATACACATGACATGACCATATATTTTTGCAATTTTGCACATCTGGGAAGTTATTAAATAGAGCTTCAGGTCTGATTAGGATGGATTAACAATTTCGCTAGTAGATCTTGTGATTTTGTGAATAACAAATTGCAGTAATTACAATCTTGCGTATGGAGTTTCTCATTGTGTTGTCTCAAATGCTAACATTTTAATAGTCTTACTCTTCTGCTTGTATGTCAGATATGTGTAGTTCAATCTGCAGAGCATGGTCCTATGATTAATGAATTCAGTGTTAGTGGGACAACTTATGCGCCAGAAGGGACGGTCTTTGACAGCAATGGGCTGCAGGTACTTATTTCTGCTCTTCTGGACTATGTAGTAAGCAACTATATCATACACGACACTTTTGTGGGTGACTGGTAGTAGTTTACCTACATACTCACAAATTGTTACCATGCAAGTAAGCACGGACAGGTTGATTAGATGTACATGCCTTGTCACTACACACAACATTCTTAAGATTAGATGTTCACTTGTTTTGCAGCTTGACTTACCTGCTCAGTCACCTTGCCTTCATCATTTAGCAATGTGTTCATCACTCTGCAACGACTCCATTTTGCAATACAATCCAGATAAGGATTCTTATGAAAAAATTGGAGAGTCAACTGAAGTTGCTCTTCGAGTTCTTGCAGAAAAGGTTTGTATTTCTGTGAAATTTTGTTTCCACAACAAGAAAAATCGTGGAACATAATAGATTATTTCTCTATAGACTTGAGTGACCATCTGCGGGGTCATATTGTTTATCATCATATCTTACTAAGTCTAGAATATCTGATTGACAAACCAAGTTACTTCTGTTTCTTATTTCTTAGGTTGGGCTCCCTGGTTTTGATTCAATGCCTTCTGCTCTAAACATGTTGAGCAAGCATGAACGTGCATCATATTGCAACCATTATTGGGAAAACCAATTTAAAAAGGTGTGACTCTATTAAAACTATACTATTTTGTTACGTTGACCATCATTATTCATGCCTTTAACTGAGAAGAAAGAAGAACCAAAGTTGGACTACGTAATTTTTATACTAGTTTTACTGGCCATCTTTGTTTTTTCCATGTATACTTAATTGCTCCTGGAGTTTTCTGGACACTATGAAATTGAGAAATACGATACCCTGAATTTGTAGTAGTCAATGCATTTCACACTGTTTTTGTCTATGTTGAGCTCCAGAAGAAGCTCATAACTTCCTGAGTAAAACTATATGAGGGCTTCCTTCTGCACTAGATAGCTATATTAAGAGCACCAGTATAATTAGAAGTTAATATTGACCTGGGAACATTATGTTTTACATAATTCATTGTAACTTAGTCTGAGTAATTGAATATCATCTTTATCATAAATCCATACAGGTTTATGTTTTGGAGTTTACACGTGACCGTAAAATGATGAGCGTTCTATGTAGCCATAAGCAAATGGATGTAATGTTCTCAAAGGGTGCTCCAGAGAGTATAATAGCTAGGTGTTCTAAACTTCTCTGCAACAGTGATGGTTCTGTTGTTCCTCTAACTGCTGCTGCCCGCTCAGAGCTTGAATCGAGGTTCCTCAGGTTAGACATCAATTCGTTTAATACATATTGATTTCATTTACATATGACTTGTAATGTTATCTTTCTATGCTTGTGTTTTCAATACTAATAATAATTTTTCTGTTAACGGTTTGAACAAAGTGGTTGTTTCATTTTCTAACCATGTGTATCTGCAACAGTTTTGGCGATGAAACGTTGAGATGCTTAGCATTAGCATTTAAAACCGTACCCCAGGGTCTACAATCTATTTCCTGTGATAACGAGAACGACCTGACGTTTATTGGGTTGGTACGCCTTTCTCTCAAATATGATGGATTCAATTCGGTTTACTAAACATTCACCATTTTCCGTTTACTGTTGAGGACTGGCTCATCTTGTGCTTTCTTTGAAGGTGGGAATGCTTGATCCACCAAGAGAAGAAGTGAGAGATGCTATGCTTGCATGTATGACTGCTGGGATACGTGTTATAGTTGTTACTGGGGATAACAAGGTACTGGAAAACTGATCTTGCGGTTTTTTTATTGTCTCCATCTATTCTTGTATTTATTCTGATTAGCATGACACTTCAGTCCACAGCAGAGTCACTATGTAGAAAAATAGGGGCTTTTGACAATCTGGGCGACTTTTCTGGTATGTCCTACACCGCTTCTGAATTTGAAAGGCTTCCAGCTGTGCAGCAAACTCTAGCATTGCGACGGATGACACTTTTTTCCAGGTATCTGTTCCTGTATTCATGTTATTGATAGTATTTAAGAATCATGGAACTGAATGTTTAGTTATCACATGTATTTATAGAAACTAGAATTTTCAACTGCTTTTCTTATTGTGTAGGGTTGAACCTTCCCACAAAAGGATGCTTGTTGAAGCCCTACAGAACCAAAATGAAGTGGTAATTCCCTGGTCACTAAGTTTTCATTCATTACACTTCTTCGTTTTATCTGCTATTCAGTACACATGCATTCTTATTTTGTATTCATGGCTTTGTTTCAACATGTCAAGCTTGTAATTTATTCACTTATTAAAAAAATAGAGTTCTTGATTTTACTGTCTGTCGCACTCATGAACCTTATTCTCCTAGGTGGCAATGACTGGTGATGGCGTCAATGATGCTCCTGCATTAAAGAAAGCTGACATTGGGATAGCCATGGGTTCTGGAACAGCTGTAGCAAAGGTATATATACCTAGTGTTTGCTTTCAGTTAGTATCATGTATTCCAGTGTCACTTGATTTTGTTGTATTATTCAAACTTTTCATCATTTTTAAATACTATCCATTATATCTTGTCCATGTGCTTTTACCGTGCTCTCTTCGGGCATGGTAATCATGTCCTCCAATTATGGGGTCCGTACGCAGTCGTTATCTTTCATCCTTAAGTTGCAATCGAAACGAAAATATAGTGAATAAGTTTCTGGTTATTGCTTGTGCAATAGTATACAATGCAATGCGACTGCAGACTGGTTAAGCTACTTATACGGGACTGTTCCTTTTTTCAATAAACTGGCTTACCAAGGGTTCATATTTCCATGCTCCGTTTAACAGAATTTTTCTCACATTGCTCTGATTTCTAGAGTGCTTCGGATATGGTTTTGGCTGATGATAATTTTGCTTCAATTGTTGCGGTATGTTTGCTTCCTTATATTTTTCTTAGAGTTTTTCCTTTGTGCTTGATTCTGGCATACACTTCAGATATTCATATATCACATTTATCAAATTATGCAAATCTTAGTTGACCTTTCTTCTCCCCAGTCTGATATAAATTAACGCTTCTTGATAGGCTGTTGCAGAAGGAAGGGCTATATATAATAACACGAAGCAATTCATTAGATACATGATCTCTTCAAATATAGGGGAAGTGGTCTGTATATTTGTTGCAGCTGTACTGGGAATCCCTGATACCTTGGCACCTGTGAGTTTGTCTAGCGTGGAAGTAGCTTTTGTAGTCTTTATTTCGTCAGTCCAATTGCATCACTTTGTGATAGTCTTTTACTGTTAGTAAGCTTTTCTAAGTCTATGATTGTTATGGTAAACAATTGTAGGTTCAACTTCTGTGGGTCAATTTGGTAACCGATGGATTGCCTGCCACTGCCATTGGCTTTAACAAACAAGATTCCGATGTTATGAAGGCAAAACCTCGAAAGGTAGCAGCTGTAACTGGACAGTATCTCTATGAATTCACTGCTTATGTATTAGGTTTTATGATGCTTTTCATCTCTCTTTGACCGTTACAAATATTATGGATTTTAATGATGATGGTGCGTAGGCTTTGTCATTTAACTTGAAGTAGGGAATTAGAACTTCTCAGTCGTATGCTTGTAGTGTGCCTTTCTTTCCACTATGCTTGTAGTGTGCCTTTCTTTCCACTACTCAGACCTTTTTTCTTCATTATTGTTCTGACGGTTGTTGAATTCTAGGTTGGTGAAGCAGTGGTCACTGGGTGGTTATTCTTCCGCTATTTGGTTATCGGAGGTAAGCTAAAAAAATGTTGGCTCTGTAACTTATCCTAATCATCTGTACGACCTATCTGCCTGATTTTTTTTTTCATTCTTTACAGTTTATGTTGGACTGGCAACTGTTGCTGGCTTTATATGGTGGTTTGTTTACTCTGAGGGTGGTCCCAAACTGACTTACAGTGAACTGGTTAGGTTTATCTCCAGCTACATCTTTCAGATTATTTCATCATTCATGTGTGTCAACCTCCACATTTTCGAAGTTGCTGATCAAACGACTCATATCCAACGTTATTATCACTTATAGAATGAATAATCTCATTTCAGATGAACTTTGAAACGTGTGCACTTAGAGAGACAACTTATCCCTGCAGCATATTTGAGGATCGGCATCCATCTACTGTGGCTATGACAGTACTTGTTGTTGTCGAGATGTTTAATGCTCTAAATAACCTCAGCGAAAATCAATCCCTTCTGTAAGCCTAGCTTCTTCTTTCTTTCCTTCTTTCCTTGTTATCGACTTATTTCTGTTATGATTCGCTAGCATCATATAATGTACTGCATTAGGAATTCTTAACTATGCTACACAATATAATCCCGTTGTATAGACTATAAGTGGTGGAGTGTCATCCACGAAACTAACATTGGGTTAGGCAATATTTGAGGAGTTTGCCTATGTGATTGCAGGGTTATAACCCCAAGGACTAATTTATGGCTTGTTGGATCAATTATCCTGACGATGCTTCTGCACATGCTAATATTATATGTTCATCCACTGGCAGTCTTATTTTCTGTATGTTTCTCCTCCTCCGACAACCTTGTACAAAAACTGGCGTACCGGTTTTCTTCTTTTCATTCTCATGTTCACTTCTTTATATAGGTCACACCTTTGTCCTGGGCCGAATGGACTGCCGTTCTGTATCTTTCGTTTCCAGTAAGTTTTTTTCACTTTTTTCTTATTCTGAATAGTCTAGTAGAACTCTTTAAAAAAACCTCACGCTGGAATCGAACATTACCATTTACCACCTTAGTTCTCTCATATGGATGCAAATTTGTTAAGGAAAAGCATGACAGTGGGCGGATCTCTCAGCTGAGATAATATTTTTAGAAGAAACTAAATTCCTAAAAAAAGATTAGTTTACTAGAATATTTCTGTAAATACTGCAGGTAATCATCATCGATGAGCTTCTGAAGTTCCTCTCTAGAAATACTGGTAATGCTCACTATGCTTTTTCAGCAGTTTTTAAGACCGCCTATCGTGTCAACTGAATTAAAAGTAAATCAGATGTTCTAATAGTATAGTTCCTGACTCTGATGTGTTCTTAATGTAGGCCTGAGATTCAGGTTCAGATTGAGGAAGGCTGATTTACTCCCCAAGGACCGGCGTGACAAGTAGGATAAGAAAACAAGAGATGGTTTTTTCTTCAACCGCTATACATAGTTTTTTTGGCTTTATAGATACAACAGCCCACAGAGAAGGGAATCTTTGGAGACTCTAATGCAATCCAAAAAAGCTCCAACACCATAAACCATAAAACTCTATCGCTTTTGATTGTCTTTTGTACCAAATTTTACTGTATTCTTACTTCAAATCAATGACTACTGCTCTGTGTCATCATATGCTCTTCTCCAAGTGAATCGAAAATTCTAACATTTACAACTTCAAAAGGTGATTCGCAGATTTTTTTGGTATTTGCCGATAGATGAACAATTAAATAAGGGCGGGGATTAGAATATCTAGGACTGAGCTATTTAATCCTTAGAATATTCCATCTATGTTGGTGTATTCAGTCTCTCGAGTCCCATTTAAGCTCGTCCTAGGAACAAGGATATTGAGTTGTTAAATGACACTTCGAAATCATGTCACAAACTCGCAACGAAATGAAAAGAAGATAATTCTATTTTAAAATCGAGAAAAACCTGAGGTAGCTTGATTCAGTGTATTTTGCAGATTTGTAGATACTCCGATTAACTAAAGAAAAGCATTATTTTAACAGTGGAGCAGCCCTATATCATAGTATGTACTATACTTCTGATTAGGTAAAGTAGATTTCGTTTGGCAGTGGCCAGTGGACAAGACAACAATGATATTTATATATAAAAAAAACACGAAAGATAAGATTACAAACTTCGATGATTCATATAAGCTTTCCGTGATTTAGTGGTAAAGGACAATGCTTTCCTTACATATAATATTCAATAATCATATCTAAAAAAAACAACTTTATCAGTGACAATGATAAATCCGAAAACTGATTGAGATGCATATACATACACCAAAACAAAATTCTGAAAATTTACCTAAAAATAACTTTATGAGATCAATTAATTAATAATAAGTTACGAGAATTGTAAATCTCCACACAATTATTCTACCTAGTACCACCAAATACTGATATGTGAAGTCATGAATTAACAAAGGCAAGAAAATTAGTAAAACTAGTACCCCTGTGGAATTAAATCCACGCTTAAGTAATAAGATCGAATATTATATCCATATATACTTTTAGATATTTAAGGTTTTACGTACATCAATGAAAGCTAAAACTTTTAAAGTTTAAACCTTACGAATTGAACCAAAATAAGAGTTGAAGCGAGAGTAGGTTTAGCTACTTCTAATATCATTATTCACGAAGCACAAAAGGGAGCTATAAAAAAATGATAAATCAATCCACAAAAGATACTAATTAAAATCAAGAAGAAGAAATTACAATTTAGGGCTGCTAGTAACAGCGTAGGATTTGCTACGAGGATACAAAAGATCAGAGACTTTCTTAGCCTTCTTCATCTTGGGATTCACAGATCCTTCCTCTGCTTCTTCATCTTCCTCTATCCTCGCCATCCCAACGCTCGAGCTCTTAGGCAACCCTCCTCCTTGCCTCTGTTGCTTCTGCTGCTGCAGCTTCTCTTGTATCAACATGTCTATCTCACTCTTGTGCCCTAAACTCCTTACCGACGCTGCTCTCACTAGCTCGCTGTAATCTTCATCTATCCCGAAATCTGTGGTTCTCCGGGAAGACGCGGAGGATGAGAAGGCGGCGGAGGAGGAGCTCCGGCTCCTACCAAAAGAAGCTGAGACTGAGGCGGAGGAGGAATAGTGAGTCTTAGCTGCACAACCGGTGATGCTTCTCACGTAAAGATCACGTGCCTTGCCTAAAGCTCGAAGAGGCGTTGAGATTATCCTCAAGAACTTGTTCTGGTTTTGTTTCATGCTCTCTGTTTTCTTTTTCTTTTTTAGTTTTTTTTGTTAGTAAAATGGTTTTTGTTTTTGTCTTTGTTTGAATGATGGGTTTTTGGAGTGTGATGTGGTTTTAAGGGGTTTTCAATGTTGATTTATTTTTTTAAATAATAATAAAGTAATAAACTTATAAAAGAGTGTTAAAGGAGGAAAATAATTGAGAGAATCAAACGTGACTTTAAGGATTTGTTTAGAGGTTAATCATTTTAAAGGATGGTTGGTTTTACGAAAATAAAATAGTCGAAAGAGAGTGTTGGAGGGAGCAGTACTCGACGAAGGTCCCGTCGGTCGAAACGAATAATAACATAGAATTTGATTGAAACATTGATTCGACTTTAAGTTATCACATAATTTATATAGTTTCCACTTATATTACTAGCTACTGCATCATCACATATAAATATTTTCAACCAGAGGTTTATATGAGTTGATCAAATGAATACAAATTTATTTACCTATTGGATAAGTCATAAGACTCATCATAACCATGTAGTGATTTACGCCGCCTTCGATTTTCTCGCGTTTATTGTTTTTCTTTGTTCAAAATTTAAATGTCAAAAAAATACAGAATGTCAAAGCCTGAATGTACGGGATTAGTCAAGGTTGTGGATCTGTCGTCTATACGTGGAAAAATATATAAGAATAGTTTGTATGTCGAACATGTTTAGTTTATTATGTCGTTCTTTAATTTTTTTTCTTGTTTAAGTTATATGGTAAGGTATAATTAAAATACATTCTCTTCAATTATTGACTGAAGACTGAAACCCATTATTAACAAAAGAAAAATAAAAACCGAAGAGATCATCGATTTATATTTTAGAAGTGTTCCTAACGACCTTACGTGTAATATTTGCTAAAATTGATTTTATTTGGATTTGGGTCAATGAATTTTTTGATTCTGTTTAGATGTATCATCATCAGGCATCAGCCATTTTAGCTAATGATTCTTACTTTAAAGAGATAAGATGGTTACAACTTTTGACAAGTACTCACGTCAAACTGCAGACTTTGTTTGATTTCCCCTACTACGATACCTGTCTTCGGTAAAATATTTTGTTACTTCTAGTTCTATAAATAGAAACTTCTAAATCCCTATATTTAATTTAACTAGTAGTCAAAAAATTGAAAACGTGGTGCGGACACAGAAATAAGGAAGCGTGGGAGAAAAACATTTGGTGGGTTTGGACTTTTGTAGGTATGAGGCACATAGCATTAGAAAAGAATACATCTCTTCTCTTCTCTTCTGATAGAATTAGATAAGAACAACATGTGGAGCCATGTCGGAAGTAGAACTATCAAAGCTTCCAGAAACAACTATTAATATACTATCAATTATTTATGCCTATTCGTTTTTTTTTAATTATTAATCAAATACAGTAGATGATAAGATTCCACATGAGTAACTATCAAATGACATGTTTTCAAAGAAATACCTATTATTAAAACATCACAGCGTAAAGGAGAAGAATTAGTAAACGGCTTATATAACCTGAAAACTAGATTTTGAAGATGACTTTTTTTTTTGTCGGTCAAACCCTATACAATAGTTTGTCGGATGTGGTTTTCTTCGAGAGAAAGCCAATTGGGTACTGATAAACTTACATCAAAAGCAGAACCCACACGTTCTTGCACATTTCGCAAGCTTATCAGCCCAGGTATGAGTCTCATATGGAGATTCTGAAATATTCTCATACAACTTTTTGTTTCGTGTTTTCCAAATGTACCACATCACCCAAGAAAACATTCTCAGATTTTGCTCTGCTGCACCAAAATCTTTATCTGACCCATACAGAAAATCCAAATTACTATATATGGATGATGATGGGAATACCATTTGCGGGGATGGTATTGGCGATAAGGCCCACACTTGTCGAGCTGGGGGACACTCGAAGAGCATATGATTGATAAATTTCTCCTCCGCTCCACATCTGGGACAGTCTTTATCTCTACCAATATGGCGATAGTAAAGTCGTTGACAGGTTGCAAGGCATCCAGTCACAGTTTGCCATACGAAATGCTTAAGCTTTCGTGAAGTTTTTAGTTTCCATGCTTGCGCCTTTAGTGTCGTGACACTAGGCCCCTGAACAGGGTGGTCGCAAGTCGGACGAGAGAGAGCTCTCGCGGCTTCATATCCAGATTTAACAGTGTAGTTACCAGACTTTGTCAAAGTCCAGGAATATCCATCTCTCGATGCCCTGAGGCTCGGTTTTATCCCTAATATAAGGGTAATTTCTTCTGGGGGAAAAAGTTCCTTGAGACTATCAGATATCCATGTCTTGGTATTAAAATCAATCAAAGTATTGACATATACCAAGGGGTTCCTTTCATCAGTAAGTCCCTTAGGTGGGCGTGCTGGGGAATCAGGGATCCAAGGCACCGCCCATATACACGTATTGAAGCCCGAGTTTATAGTTTTATGAATGCCAGACTTTAGCACATGTTTTGCCGCGAGCAGACTCCGCCAGCCATAAGAAGGCCGATTTGACACTTGAATGTCAAGAGGGCTACTGTATCTGAAATATCTCCTTTTAAGTACTCGACAAAGGAGAGAATCAGGGAATCGAAGTAGTCTCCACAATTGTTTTGCCAGAAGCGCCAGATTAAAGTCTTCTAATTTTCTGAATCCTAGACCTCCGTCTGATAGTGGGAAACACACCTCCTCCCACGACACCCAATGTAGGCGTTTACTTTTCGCTTTGTTACTCCACCAAAAATTGGCAATCGCACTAGTTAGCTTGGAGATGATGGCTTTGGGTATAAGGTAGCACGACATGACGTATGTCGTATGGGGATTTTGAAGATGACTTCTACGATTAGATTTTCAAGGTACTCCTAGATGCCTAGATCTAAAATAGCTTTCAAGTTTGGGCAATCCCTTATATAAGTGAGCTTTTGAAAGTGAATTCTACCCATTAAACTTTTAATTTGTTGTTTGGCCCAACCTAATAATAGCTAAAAAAACAAACTTACTTCATCCGTTTTAAATTAATTGCCGTTTAAGGTTTTTCATACATATTAAGAAAATAACTTAATTTTCTATTTTACATTTCTTTTAATATATTTTGAATTTTGTTTTATTAGTTAAGAAATTAAAATAATTAAAATAAAATTGATATTTTTATCAAACATATATATTAGAAATCTAAAACAATAAGTGTTTTAAAACAAAAAGGTTTTACTCTAGAATAACAACTAAAAAAACTAAGGAGTAGTATTGAACTGAAGTGCCATACATGTTTAAATTTAACTAATTAACTAATGTGATGCATTTTTTTTTGGTATCAATGTGAAGTATTTATATCGTTTTCAAAGTTTTTGACAAAATAAACAAGTAGGGGGAAAAAAACAAAATCTACTGAATAAATAGATAATAATAAAACAAATGTATTTTGTTAGAAACAAATGGCAAAAAGCTATTGTGATGTTTTTGATTTATCACAATATATGAAAAGAAAATAAGAAAAAAAAAAAAACAGTCTGATATGTGTTGAGCAAAATAGCACCAAATCATCTAATGCCAGTTCCATAATAATCCAAAACTTACATTGCCACACAAAGTTCTTGTCTATTAAAATCAACATGTCCACTTGTCCGGTAGCACAAATCGATATCATTAAAAACAAAAATGGTGGGAAGATTCCCATAAGGTTCGTTATTGTGGACGGTTCGTTATCCAATCAAACCGAACCGAAATTAAAAAGTATAATTTAGTTATCCAACTTGTCGTCGTCTCTCTTCCAAGTTCCAACCTTGAATTGTGTCGTCTTGGTTCTCTCTCACGAATAATCACGCCAATCGCTCTATTTTCCTTATCCTCCTCTCCTCTCTTATCTCCTAATTAAACTGATCTGTCTCCTTTCATGTTGTTAGGGTCAATAACAGAATCTCATTCTTATAATTACAATCACAAACCCTAGCTTTCTCTCTAGATCCTTCTTTTTCTCTATAAAGGTTTGATTTTTGTGAGATTCGATTGTTGTTGAATGGACCTTCTTCGATTGGGAGAAAAGGGTATCTTTTTATCTCAGAGAAGAAGGAAATGGCTGATTCTAATGGCGATTTCTGGTTATGGAGTTTACAAGGTTTATCATTTGCCATCCGTCGCCAGAAAAAGAAAACGTCTTTTCAAGATTCTCGGAGCTTTCGTCTCTGTTGCTGAATTGATCTCTGATTCAGCCGAGACCGTCAGTATCGTTACACGAGACCTGAAGCTTTTTCTCAGTTCCGATTCAGACGATATCCCCAATAGCTTGAAGCAGATCGCGAAGATCACCAAGTCGAATGAGTTTACGGATTCGCTCTCTAGGGTTTCTCAGGCTCTGACGATTGGTGTCTTCCGTGGGTATAATAATCTCGAATCTGCTAGTGTTGGTGATTCAGGAATTGGGAATTCTGAGTCTAGTGTTGTTAATAGAGTGATTGATAAGGTTTTCTCAAAGGCTGGATCTGGTTTTGTTTCAGTTGTTGTTGGTAGCTTTGCTAAGAATCTTATTCTTGGATTTTACTCTGATGAGCTCGAGAGTGGTGTCAAATGCGAGGGTTCTGATTCCTCAGAGACACCAAGGTGGGTGAGTTTGCTTTGTGATGATAAGTGTAGAGAGCTTTTAGCTGATTGTATTCAGAGATTCACCAGCACTGCTGTTGCTGTGTATCTTGACAAGACGATGGACATCAATACTTATGATCAGATCTTTGAAGGGTTGACGAATCCGAAACATCAGGATAGTGTCAAGGACGTTCTTGTTTCGGTTTGTAACAATGCTCTCGAGACTCTCGTTAGGACATCTCATGAAGTGTTTACATCTTCAAAGTCTAGCAATGTGATAGAAGAGATTGATGGTGACGATTTGAAGAGTAATGCTTCCTCTAGAAGCAAGATGGTTTCGGAATCAGACGATGGGATCAAGAGTAATGGGTGGGCTGAGACTATCTCAACGACATTGGCAGTTCCGAGCAATCGAAGGTTTATGTTCGATGTAACAGGAAGAGTAACACTAGAAACGACAAGATCAATCATGGCATTTATAATGTTGAAAACGTTTCAAGGTTTCAGAAAAAGTATCAATGTGGTTAATGAAGAGGTTACAGACAGAGGACGCCAAGTAGTTGGTTATGTCGGAGCCAAATCTTCTGTTATTATCACTGTGTGCCTGGCCTTGTACTTGCACGTCATAAGCGGCTGTGTTCGGAACTCTCCCATAGGTGTAAGCCAGCATTTTTAGTTCTTCAGATGATATAGATCTTATTTTGTTAGGTACACAAGATTTATCAGCTCTTTGTTTATAGTTGGAGCTGAGAATATTTGTAAAGGTTGTGTGCGTGTATGTGCACAACTTGATTCTTATTAATGGGGATTATATATGTATATATACACATTGAAATGGTTCTTGGCACATTGAAGTTAAGAATATATTTTGTCTTTAGAACTGATTCGTAATCTCTTTTACACTTCTTCAACAAAAGCCTCATAGATCAACAAACCTGTCTTCCATTTTCCAGTCCACACTTCATACAAACCAAATTGAAGCTTGGTGTCTTGGTTAATTGTTATATTGGGACTGACAAAGACCTCAAACCGACCATCAGTATCATCTGGTATGTTAACTGGTCCGGTTCTGCGTTTGAGTTTCTCAATGTTATTGTTAAGCGATTTGATCCTCTTCCAAATTGTCTTCCCTTTCTTTCCAATTTTCGCGGACATGAAAACCGGAGCTTGGTCCCATCCGGTTGCATCAGCTGTTAACGAGATTTTAAAACCGATTCGGTATGTTTTGCCTGGCTCTATCTTGTCGTACGAACCGGTTACTTCTAACCAACTCACCATCTTTAGTTCCGCAGGCGTCCTGAAAACAACAACTTCAAGTTTTGAACACAGAAAACCAAAAACGTGTAACTTCAGAATCAGACCGGTTTAATTCGGTTAATTATATAATGCAATTTGAAAGAGATACCAAACCTGTCTTCTTTAGGGATGACCCAATACTGAGAATCACCTCCCCATATGAAATTAAGACCACTTGGCTTAAAGACCCATGCTTTTCTAACGATCTATTATTAATCAAGTTTGATTTTGTTAGTTGCAATACAAAATAACCAACATATACAAAAAAAAAAAAAAACCTAATGAAAGAAACTAATAACAATTGACTTATTATTACATCATGCTCCATGTTGGATTCTGCCTGGTAATGAGAACTCTTGACAGCTTTTTGGACAGACATTTCTTTCTTTCTTCTTTCTTTGTTGTTTGTTTATAAAGGAACACTTCTCTTTAGTAGTGAGCTTTATATAGAGATTTGTTTCTTTTCACTATATGGAAAAATAAAAAGATTGTGACAGAAGAAGAATAAAGACCCAATCTTGTCTTCTCAAGATTCTCCTTGTAAGTTTTACTTTAGTGCAATAACCATGTAAAAGGTATAATTCTATTGGGCGGCAAAAGCTAAAGCAAAGATTCTCAGTTTGTGGCTCTTCTTCTATCTCAACTTTTGTATGAGAATCAGGATGAGAATCAAACTGATCACATATATACTAATTAAGTCACCTAAATGCCATTAGTTCAACGAATTAGATGAATATCGTTTCCGGGTTATCGGATCTGAGTTCGAGTCCAGTGTTACTTTGAACTACTTAGATATTAGTAATACAAGTAGAGGACAGGAGAAAAAACTGGCGGCGAGTGTTTTTGGTGTCAACTTGCAAAAGAGTGAAAATATTGAGACTAATGAGTCTAATGAAGCCTCTGATATAGTTGGCCTTTGTTGTTTTGATAATGATTCCTAACGCTGTTCTACGTACTATTCTAGAAATATTGTAAAAAAAAAAAATTGCTAGTGGGCAAAATTTGACCCAAAAAAGAAAAAAGATACTTCTCAATATTCCTAATGATCTCAACACCTAAACTTTTAGTTGGCAATGGAAAAATGTAGTTTCGCGATAAAGGCGTGCTGATGAATGAATTAACCTTATCACCTTAGAATGTATTTATTACTTCAAGTTGCATT
This sequence comes from Camelina sativa, assembly GCF_030686135.1. Lineage (NCBI taxonomy): Eukaryota > Viridiplantae > Streptophyta > Magnoliopsida > Brassicales > Brassicaceae > Camelina > Camelina sativa. Next base: position 3,913,898 of record NC_141882.1, read on the forward strand.
TGTTAAGAACAAAAAAAAAAGTGTTACAATATTAAATGCCGGTTCACACAATACACCCCAACAGAACAATCAAATAGTTCACATATAACCAAAATAAACGTCAAAGATGCCAAGACAAAAACGGCACGTCACTGACTAAACACCTAAGCTCTGAAATGGGTGTAAGACCCAGCTCGTCACAGCAGTCGCACACGCATACACATCTGAACAACCTGCCGTTTTTATACATCGAAAAGAAGTTGAAAAAGAATCACAGTCATCGGCATATGCTCTCAGTCACATACCTTCTCCCAGTCATCCACCACTTCTTCACCAGAGCCTTCCACCGGTTGTTCATCCGCAGCTTTTGAACTGCTGCTCTCTTCTATATGAGGCTGAGTAATTGGCTCTAAACTGGACGTGCTGCTGGCCTTCTCAGGCTCCAAAACGCTCCAACGATTAACCGAGGTAGCAATTGGATTGTTGCTCTTTGCTGATCTCAAAGCAGAGGCTTGAATATCTCTAGATGATCCTCCAATGGGGGAATCTTCAGCTCCCCAGGAGTCATCACTCTCCTGAATCACAGCTTTTTTCCATGGATTTCCTTTATGAACATCCCACGCTGAACCGCCAGGTAATTTTCCCCATGCATTACTATGTGAAGAAGATTGCCCGCCGGTCTGGACAACCACAGCTCCATAGTATACTGAACCGTGGTCAAGCCTCCTCATGGCAGTGGCAGCTCGGGCATGATCATGGAACACGGCTAAAGCATTCTTGTCATTCAGCCAAACAAGCTCACATTCACCCCCAAATCTGAGTACCAAGGCGCTGATATTTGCCTCTCTCGGAAGATCCAATAAAGCAACCACAAGTCCAGGATCCATGTCCACCAGTGGATCAAAGGACGGTGGGTGTGGCCCTCCTATCGAGATAGCACCACCCCTAGCTCCAATGATCCGTGTTGGCGGTTTTGATTTTGCTGTTACGTGAACTACTGTAAACCGTTTTGGCTCCCATCCTGCGTTACTAACACCAAGTTTCCACCTCTCAGCTATAAGCCGAACCGTGTCTCGTTTATCTTTCTGCATCGGGCAGAAGACATGGACCTTAAGGGCACTTGTGCTTCCTCTGGCTTTCCCAAGTACCAGGAACTTGCAGCGCTCTTCAACAGCCAGTACCCACTTCGGATCACGCCTGTAAAGGTCTGAAATAATCTCTGTCATAGCAGAACTCTCGCTGAAATGTAATGCCTCCAGATTTGGGGGAGTAATATCAAATGCATCTTGGAGAACCCGCTTACGCTCCAGCTTAGCACACTCGTCATCACACGAAAGCTTTCTCTGCCCAAGAGGGATTCGGTTTCCGCTCGACTCAACAGGCTGAAGTGGCGCTGGAAGCTTCTGCAAAATAGAGGCTTCATCATAAGCCGCAGAGAAAACATTAGAACTGTTGGCACTTCTTCCTCCAGCATCACAAGGGACCGTAGCGGATATGCGACCACATGAACAAGTAATCGCGACTGGAAATTCACATCTTAGATCAGGGCAGGGCGCAGAAGGATGGCAGAGTGCGGCACAAGTGTGTCTGCAATCTCTTCTAGGAGCACCACACTTCTGTCCACATGTAACACGCATACCTGCTTCAGATTCATTGTAGCTGTCACAAGGCTCTGGGTGACAACTTCTGGCACAAGCATGCATGCCACAACGCCTCGTCTTTCCACAAATCTTGTTACATCTAATGTCTTTCAACCCACAAGGTATGTTTCTGAGAACCACATGGCCACCAACGCACTTCTTTTCCACAGGGGCAGAACAAGGAGGACAATCTCCAAAATGGCATCCATGCGTAGCAGAATGGCCACAAGGCTGAGGAATCGAGCATGGATGCTGACAGCTAGGAACAGGTGTCCCACACGGTAGTGGTGGAGGAATCGAAGTTCTTCCACAAGCACATGTAAGATCAGTAAAGATCATCTCGAGACAAGGAGGGCAATGTCCACTGTGACACAAAGATTCACAGGAATGTTGCCCGCACCTTAGCTTCTTCCCACAAGGTATTTGGCAGACGTGCGGGTCCCAGTCGCCTGATCGATCGTTCTTCTTCCCGTTCATGAGAGGACAGCAACGCTGGCTACATCTATGTCTCCCACAGTTCTTCTTATGCCCACATGGCTTAGCACACACAAACTTCTCTGTCTCTGAAGAAGTTGTAATGTAGCATTCCACAGCCCTGGATGTTGACCCACACCGGCATTTCTCGTTTACTTGGACTAAACAAGGCGGGCAATCACCTGCATGGCACACTTCATTGCAAGTATGTAACTTACAAAGAAGAAGCTTCCTGCATACACTTGAACAAGAAGGAATTGGGTCCAAGCAACTCTGTCTGATCTGTTCTTCTAGACGCGTTTTCCCACAATAACATGTCTTAACTCTACTGGGCAGCAAGTCACAGTCCCCGCAAGGTCCGGGATGGCAAACATCGGAGCAGAAATGATTACCACATCCAAGCGGCTTCCTACAATTAAAACAGCATGAATACACACCATCTTCTGCTTTCAACTCTCCCTTCACATTCATATCTCCGCATATAACAGTCTCCACTTTTTTCTTGCAGAAACACGTGGCATTTACCAGTACCTGACAAGGATCACAAGGGCCAATGTGGCATGTCCTTTCACATTGATGGCGCCCGCAATTGAGAAGCCTATCACAACGCTGCCCACAAACAAGAACAGATCTCCGCTCGGAACATCTGGTAGTAACCATCTTCTTACCACAAGGACAACTACGAGGTGGAGCAAACGCCTTACAGGGAGGACATGGACCAGGATGACACTGCAACACACAGACATGAGGACAAAGATCCTCTTTAGTTATCTCAGCTGCCGCAAACTCTTTCCCCAGAGGCTTCCCACATGGTTCCCCGCATGAGTGTGGAGTGAGATATGGATCGGACGGTGGATCTTTCCTCTTCCCACAAAAGCACCGATAGCTAATCTCTTTGGAGGAAGTCAACTGAACAGATTGGCAACCTGGACATCTCCAATTATCACCTTGATTTTTCTCAGCCAGTAAATCGATAGAAGTAGGTGCTCGAGCCCACCTCTTGATACAATTCATATGGAAAATGGAATAACAGCTGGAGCAAGACCAGATATTGGCAGATCGCCCAACCTTGTCATAGCAAATCATACACTCAATAGAACTCTTAACCAGTTTCTCCTGTAGCTCTTGAACAAGTTGAGGCAAGTTTGGGTCTGTCATCACCACAATATCCTCCTCCTTAGCTACCCTTTTCCCCTGATACACAGGCCGCGTCCTAGATGAAACTCTTTGACGATTATCAGGAAGAGTTCCTGAAGCATTATTTCTTCTTTGTCGATTGGGTGGAGGTGGACCCCTTTGGTGCTGGTTCTCAGGCAGAATCCCCGCCGCGTCATTTCTTCTTTGTTGATTAGGTGGAGGTGGACCAATGTAATCACTCCTTTGATGCTGGTGGTTAACAGGCAGAGTTCCGGCAGCATCATTTCTTCTTTGCCGATTAGGTGGACGTGGACCAATGTTATTACTTCTTTGTTGCTGGCTATAGGGCGGAGGAGCAGAGCCGTTTAGCTGCCTTTGCAGATAAGCAGGATGGGAGGGAGCAGCGGCATCACGGCTTTCAGAATTTCTATCTGGATTAGGAAAAAGCGTAGGCTCATTTGGCACAACCACGGAGGTAGATGATGAGTTTCTAGGAATCCAGGTTTGCTGAGAATTGAATCGAGACCTATCACCACCGTTGTTCCTGTCTCTCCTGACTTGAAAGCTCATATTCTTCCTTGAATCCACAAACAGAGAACCAGATCCTGTACCCGTCAGTGTTGGAGCAATTGGGTGTAAACTATACACACACAATAAAGTTCTTCTGTAGGAAAGAGATGCAGAAAAGAATAATCAGACTCTAGCAATGTCAAACATTGATAAATTCCAACAAACACAAAATACGAGGAAACCAATTTATGTAGCAATTATAGATTTACACACATATACAACCGATCTTGAAATTGAATAAGCAAAAAAACTAAACGAATCCCTATCATATGCTCTACCTACGATTAATTTTGCTAAAATCGCCCAACATTGGATGTTACAAAATCGTGAACTTTTCTTTTTTTCCTTTCTATCGGGGGTAAAATCAAGGTGCCCTAGTTATCAGATCTAAAGAAAAAATTAGGAAACCTAGAGCTACCAACACAAAATTGATGAATCGATAGAACCATAAAGACAAATGATTAAAAGCAAATAAACAAAGGGGAAAAAAAAGAAATTGGTACCTGACAACAACAAGAAGATACGGAAGGAAAAAAAACAAAAATCAACGAACAATCTCAGGGGAAAAAGAAAAACGCAGGAGATTTCGATTGAGTCCCTTGTTTTCTCAGGGAGATGAGAGAGAGACTGTGGTAGGAGAAAATGGAGTTAAGGAAGAAGAAGAATATATATATGGGTTAGGGTATACAAGTTGAGAGCGATATAGACCGCCTTGCTCCCAAAGGAAATATAGATAGAGAGAGTCGCGTAGTACGACTTTGTTTTTTTCTTCTTCTCTTTCAACGATTTGTCTGAATTATTTTATTTTATGCTTGACGAACACTCACGAACCGCCTTATCCACTTATCCCAATGGGCCAAAGATGGGCTTATATTTTTTAGACAGCCTTCGACTAAACCAATCTAAACCGGATAAATTATCTGATTTCTGGTTAAAAGTATATATTTTACTCGATGATACTACAACAACAAAAAATACAAAAGTGGTCAAGACTCAGAATCGGTGAAGGAAGGACTCTCTAGGTCAGCCATGCTCGCAGAGGCGAATGACTCGAACGAGTCCATGGTTGAAAGTGAAGATGTTTCTGCGGAATCTGAGTCTTCCTCTTCATCTATCTCAGGGAGGACGATGTGATTATCGTCTTCTTCACACTCATCTTCTTCCGGTTCTGAAGCATCCTCAGACCCCGTCAGTAGCCTGTTGATTGCTGACTTGGCTGCCTCCGTGAACCACTCTGTTTTCGGGAGTGAACTGATGATAGAGACAAGAGAGACTTTTTAAAGTTAAGTTCGATTTTGCGACCCAGTTGGAGAGATTATACAGTGTTTTTTTTCATTACCTTTGTGGGTTGATGCCTCTTTCGGAGAATATGTTGATGGCTCGATTGATCACCACTGATGCATGGTTCTGAACTACTTTAAATGGATACCCCGCAAACCGCGCGATCTCAACTGTGAAGTTCATGTCTAGGATCAACTGCAATACATAACAATAATTTCCAACTTTTAACCCGAATGAACTTCAACATCAAGTTTCAATTATATTCATTGTTTCCCATTCCAAAGGTTCAATCTTTGACCGCTGAGCCTGACCTTGGAGAATAGCTGAGGTATATAAGAGTGGAAAGAGAGCGTGTTATACTCTACCTGTCGCAACCCAGATGGCTGAAGTGGATTTGACTCGTCCTCGAATGCACTCCAAAACTCCTGCTCGTTTGATAGCCAGATTACAACCGTCTCCGTTAATCTCGCTAGTAGAATCTTTTGCAGCTTTTCTTTACCAAGCAAAACATCCCCCGCAATTACGGCCAACTGTTGTAGCTTAGAAAGCAATGCCTGCATAAGAAAGAAGGGATACCGTTGATTCTGCGTGCTAAAACTTATAAACCGGGACTATAAAACTAGATCAAAGAAGAAGACCATACCTGAAACGGTAAAGAGGGCAGATTCGAGTCATCTGGTATTTCGGTTAAATAAATGAGCGCGTCTAATCGTGTTAGCCCTTCCCTGGAGTAGATGAAGCTCAAGACAAACTGCAGACAGAAGTAGTTTCTGACTTTGTCAAATGCTTGAACCATGTGGCGTTTCCATTCTTTCAGTTCTGGTGCAGCGCTACTGTTTAGAGCAGCACTACTCTCACCTTCTCCTCCACCATTTTCAATCTGGAGTTCCCAGACTTTAACAAGTGATTTTGGTAACAGTTCATCAAGTATTGTAAACGCCGCTCCAAGAAGAGCAAGCTGCTCAGAATCTGTCTCAGCTCTAGCGAGTACGTTATTATCTTGGAGCGCAGGGAGACCATCCTCATCTGAATGTCCAGGCAAGGCTTTGATCAGAAAGTCGATGTATTTATCATATAGTTGCAGTATCCTTGTTAATACACTTTCCCCAAAGTGTAACACAACTAGGTGTGTTAACTGATCAAGTATGTCCTGCAAGAACAAACAAAGCTACTATAAGTTTATGCGTCTAGAATCAAAGAAAATGGTAAAATCAGTGTTCAAAAATTAACTTACTTGCACAATTTGCATGAACCGAATGCTACAATCAGTCATCGTAGTATCTGAAGCGATAGCGAATTCAGATAATACTGCCACAAAGTCAGAGGGTGATTCCAAGCCCTCATCAGTTTCAGTCATGTCAAAGATAACCCTTTGAGCCCGTCTAAAATTCAACTCCAAGACTTCTTCAACATAAGGCCGGAACAGCACTAAAAAAAGCTTAGACAAAAATAAGCCTTGTGGTTCCAACACTTTGCAATAGTTAAGACAGTCTTGAAGGCAAACACTGGCTGCACGCAATGCAGAAGCTGTTTCGGAAGGAGAAGCGTTTTCTTTAACCAACCGTACCAAATACTCAACTTCCCTCTCTGCCCACTGGACAACTTTGTTGGAATATGCGGGATTATCATCATCACCAAACATGGCAGTGGATTCTTTCGCAGCCGCTGAGATGTTAGAGAAAACAAGCTTAGACAGAGTAGCAGGGAAAGTGTGTGGACAGCTTGAACATGAAGGAAGAAAGGCCTCGATTCTTCTGCGGAGTCTTGTGGCATAAAACTTAAGAAGCAACTGGTGAGCTGACGGTCCTTTTCCTAGTCTGATCAACCCAGTCAATGCATGCTTCAATTCAGCTACACTAACCGAAGGTTGTTTAGCAATTTTAAGAAGCTGATCCTCAAGAACCGCCTTTCTTTCCATAAAAGCAGACTTGTAAGAGGACATCTCGACTGATCCTTTAAGATCTGGGCAGTTTCTTTCTTCAGCATCCATCGCCTCCAGTGCCTCATCCACTTTATGTTCAGCCAAAAGAAGATCAATTTTCTCAAGAAACTCAGACTTTGGATCAGTTACTTCATCAGGCAAGGGATCATCTTTGTCTTGAACGTCATCTGCATCACCAGCTGATCGATTCCAATCATCCATCTCACGGCAAACTCCAGCCATCAGATCCTGCACAAGAATCCCCTGCGAAGATATATGTTTCCGTAGCTCAACCAACTCGTGCTCCATCTCCACTGCTTCTTCAGATATCCTACACAAACCAAACATAAAGATATACGAATCTTACACCAAACATTAAGCTGATACGAAGAAACTAGCAAACCAAATAACAAAGAGAAGTTAGTTAATATTTACCGTAAGAAAGCAAGGTACTTAGTACGCATATCACCGCACATATTTTCCACAGCATCCTTTAAATCCAAAAGCTCACAGCACAGTTTTCTAATTCCCTGCATTGTTTAACATTACCAAATCTTAGGTTCAACTACTTTCAAGCCAGTGCGTTAAATTCGAGGGTAACTGAGTCCTAATCTAGATCAATCGGAGAAATCGGAAAGAACCCAATTGACATAATCGAAACAAATAAAAAAAAGGAAAGACCTTTTCGGTGAGCGACTGGTGAACGGAATCGATCTTTGACTGAGGAATGATGCTTTCGATATATGGGTACTCGTCGTCTTCCTCGCTGCTCTCCATTGTCTTCTTCGCTCTTTCTATTTCTTTATTTCCCCTCAGTCTTCCTCGGAGTCTCTCTCACTGTCTCAGACACGGTTGCCGAAGAAGCAAAGATAGTGATGCTTTTGGACTCCTCAAACTCCTCTCTCAAGACTTCATTTTTTTTTTGTATAACAAACGGCATATAGTCCAATTCGTCAAATAAAAGACGGCACGGTGTTTTCCAAACGTGAATTCTTTATTTCTCAACTATAAGAAACGGTAATACACCAAATGGTCCAACATTATTTAGTGACAACAAAATGAATTATACATTCAGAACAACAAAACTGAACCAAACAAATCTTTATACAACGAGAGCGTAGTATTATATTTGTTGTAACATTTTTTTTTTGGTAGGTGTATATTTGTTGTAACATTGATTAAGTCATTAAACGGTTAAACCCCCTCACATCAAGATTTGACATTTTGACTTGTATATTGCCATTTACATATCATTTAATGAAACTTCCATAACTTGACGAAGATCAAACCAAACATGTTTACTCGGTGGAATCGTTTCTCTTATTAGATTTCGGTTTAAGGAATCGAGATACTCTAGTCCAGCTATCGGTACCAAGTTTGCAAGAGTACTTACTCCACAACCATAAAAGCAGAGACTTTTTCTTGCTCTTCGCGTAACAATCTTGATCACCTCGAACGTTTCTTCCCAACGAAGAGACACGAAGCGGGCTACGCTCCAAACATTTTCTATAAGCTTCGAGAAAAGGGTCGTCTTCTCTCTTCCTGAAACTTGTAAAATTGGACCTCGAAGTCCTAGCCATATTAGAAGGCGTGAAAGGACAAACAAAAAGAGGGCTTTGCAACATTTCCTCACGATACTCAACATGAGAACATGGTGGTGGCGTAAGTTTCCATTGTAGCTGATCTTCCGTTTTGTTGTGTCTTCTTGAAACTCCAGGCGTTAGTTCCCATGAAAAAGGAACTTTGGCTTTAGATGTTTGATCGAACTCGTAATTTTTTGGACTAAGCATAAATATGTGTGTGTGTATATATCAAGACGGGTATTTTGTTGGCTTCGTTGTAATCGATGGTTGTGTTATTGGAAATTGTATTTTTAGATATGGTGGAGAGTGGCTGACTGGTGTACGTACGTACGTATAAATATAGTGGCTAATTAATCCGAAAAATATGGTTTGATGTGTGTATATTCACCTAAGTTTTGAATATTGTATAGTTGGAATGATAACATCATTATAGGAATCGCTTGGCTATATATATAACCTCCTACTTTATGAATTAGTATATTGATTTCATTTGTCTTGTACGTACCTTATTTTCAAACACAAATACGTTATAACCGAAATTACGCATAATGTTTAGCACAATTCAAATTAATTATAGAATGAATACACAAGTTTACCCGTACGTCTCTGATATCACGCATTAGTATAATTTTGATGCATATGTACGCATTAGTCTAAATATAATAAATAGGCAAAACTACTATACACAACTAATTATTTGCATATATAAGTTGACAAAAAAATGATTTCAAATATAGGTGTAGCTTGATGTGTATGGAGATGGGCCAAAAACAGCCAAATAATGCCGTCTCGCCGTCTTTAATGATTTAAAGAAGGACAAAAAAACGTGAACGGCAGGATTCGAACCTGCGCGGGCAAAGCCCACATGATTTCTAGTCATGCCCGATAACCACTCCGGCACGTCCACTTATTGATTGCTTATTGACTAAATCATATTTTATATATGTTTTAATATCTGAGACTTTTGAAGAAATATTGCAACGCCCAGACTCTGTGTATTAGGATAAATTGCTAACAATGCAGATAAGCTCTTAAAATCTTTTAAAAAAGTATTACAAATGGCTACGTTTAACAACTGGTTTAGTAAATCAGAAAAACAATTGAAGTATCATATGAAAAAAATCAACGCATTCCACCAAAGCAAAATGATATCAATTGAATTGATCAAGTACTTGCTGAAGAATGATCTTCATGATAATTAAAATACCAAATGTTTTTGAACGTTATTTATTCTCTCATAACCAAACATCCGTTATTCCTCTATTTATTTTGGCCTTTTTCCAACTGAGTTTGGTTGTTTCTTTTTTTTTCCAACGAGGTTTAGGTTGTTTCCTTATCTATCTTAAGCTTGGGTTGCAACAAAAAAAAAATTGGAAATATCGATCACAAAGATGATGATGATGATCAAGGAAAAAAAAAAGCTACTTATACATGATTCTATGTTTCTATCTTGATTCCTGTCTCAGACTCAGAGAATGAGTCAGATGCTAGCATAATGGATTGTAGCTTAATGCTTGGTTTACAAGTGAAAGGCTCATGTCAAGCATCTCATTCTCATGTATGATGTCTCTCTATTCTAATGATAGCTAAAGCATACTCTTTTCACGAGAATTAAATTATATCAATAGCTGCTTGAACGTAATACATATATTCTCATAAGCAAAACCTTCCATTATTTCTCTGTTTCTCTTGTTTCATCTCAAGAAACCCAAAAAGATGCCAAAAAAAAAAAAAAAGACATGAAAGACGAAAATAGGAAAAACACAACCGTGAGAAGAAACAAAACCAATATATGTTATTGATCGAGAGAAGTAGTAGAGACGCTTTTGATTCTTCGATGGTCAAAATCATCCAGGGAGAGATTGAGTTGTTTCAATTAAGCAGCGACGACTTTTTCCTTAGCGGCATTATCTCCTCCTCCTTCAAGCTGGCTCAAGTTTCCTTTCTCCTTAATCAGCTGAAGATGATGATGCTTGCAATAAAGCTTACCCTCGTGAGCTATGTAATTCGACGGGCTTATCGTGCAGCCTCCATGTGTACACTTGAAGCAACTCTTGTGGTACAATGTCCCATTCACCGACACCTTCACAAAGTCCACATAGTAACTAGTAAGCAGGCAAAGTTATAGAACAATGTAGCAATATCAAAGATTCTAATGTTTGAAAATATACTAGACTGCTTCAGCTCTGGTTCAGGCCAAGAACAGATCATATTTGTTATGTAAAGAATCTAAGAATCTTCTTTTAGATTTGAATACCTTCTCAATTGGATACACGGTTTTATCGCAGCCAACGCATTTCTCTCGTGTTCCTCCAAACATATTCGACACTTTGGTTCCAGCAGGTCTCTGTAATGTAAAATGCTCTCAGATCAAGAACCTCAAAAACATTATCAAGAACAGGTAAAGTTTTTTTTTTTTTTTGTTATGCTGTCTGAAAATTACCTCTCCCTCCAAAGGCCTATCCGGTTTTCCAATCTTTGGTGTCCCTATATACATAATAGAATCAAAACTTTAATTTCAAATCTCCAAATTTAAAATCACCCCTCCCTCCCAAAGTTGTTTTTTTTTTTTCACATTTTGATCTGTTTTCTTACCTTCGAAGCTCTTCTCAAGACTACCAGTTCTCTTGAAGTTTTGATCGAAATGTGGTCTGCAATAGAGAACTCCTTCAAAGGAGTTGTAATTGCTAAGCTGTTTCATCAAAAAACTTTAGACCAATCAGATTCATCATCTCCATGAACTCAAAGATATCTATACTTAATTGATTGGTCTTCTTTATCTATGTATCAACTAGATCTACTACTTCAGGGTTTATATATCAGAAATCATGACAAAAATACAGTAAGAACTATAAGGAGCCAGAAGCAAAAGAACCAAACCTTGAGAGTTCCTTTGCAATGGTGACATCGGAAACAGGCTTTGTGGTAAACCCGGTTATCAGCGGTTAACTTGTCGACAAGATAAACGGTTTTGTCACAAGCCATGCATTTCTGGGTTGTTCCTGCAAACGCCATTCTTGTTCTGTGTTCTTGTAAAGGGATCAGACTTGTGATAAAGAAGCTCAATGGTCTTGAGGGATAGATAAATTAAAAGAGGAATAAGATGAAGATGAAAGAAAGAGATTGTCAATTATTGTTGCTTGGGTTTTTAATATGGGGACCGGATATGTTGAAAAATGAACATGTCTCTCTTCTTCTCTTCTTTTCTCATTTTAAAGTGTAACGAAATTTAAAGCTGGAAAATAATTCAAATTTCTAATAAAATTGTGGCAAAATAATGTTCAAAATTAGTTGTGTAAGAATTTGTTTGCATTACTATTTATAATTAATGTATATAACAACTAAACAGTCTATTTGTAGATATACTACTAGCTCTAAAATTTGAAAATTTTGCTAATTCAAAATCGAATATTTGGGGTTTTTTCTGACAATATCCTAGCTTTGTTTTGTCATTGTCTAATCCACAAAACAAGATAAACGATGAGTAGATGAATAGATATTAAAAAAAAAAAAATGTACTATAAAAAAAGGTTCCAACGGCTTTTTTGTGTGTCTCTTAATTATATTTGTCCGAACTTGATGTAAGCACCCGTCAATATCTGTCTTCTTGATATATTTTCAACATTAACTTGGTGGTTCTTTATCCAAATTAGCTAACTAGCTTAGAGAATGCATGCAAATTAGCTAATTCAAGACAATGCTCAATACTATTTCTTTAAGCTGATTTAGGAGCAAGAAAAAAAGTGAACAGTGAAATTAATTTCACTCTCTCTCTGTAGGGGTAGAAGCTGAGGAGCAAAGAAAATAGAACAGGGAAAACCAACTGGAAAGAATCTTTGTCTGTGGTTTAGATAATGATTAAAAGCTGTATTGGCTGTGTGGTGAATTAGTTGGAAATCTCTATATATATATATATCTTTTTTTTTTTTAAATAGTGTCTGTATACTGTTGTATATATAAAAATGAAAAATATCTGAAACATGCTTTACCATAAAGGCTTTATGATGAGCTGTAATATTGACATAATTGGTTGAAGAGAATGAGTGATCATAATGATACCTAACATCTTCTTTTATTTAATCAAAAACACCTAACTTTATTTTTATTTTGTTACTAATATAGGACTCAAAAACAAAAATTTGTTGCCACTGCTTAGATTTATGGGCTTTCCCTTTTCTGTCTGCATGGGCCTCCTCTCTTTATTATTACTTAATTGCAAACATTCTTTTTTAATTTTATTTTTGTCAGTCACTTAATAATGAAAGCGTTTAAACCTGCTTTCTTCTCATAGTTTCTCAAGATGCTAGTTTGCTGACTGACTGGAGGAAAAATGAAAAGAGAGGGTGATTGAAACGTAAAGTTAAAGCACAAAACTGTTTCGTAATATTTTGGAATATAAAATAATATGGTGAAAGTAAAGAGAAAAACAAAACTGAAAGTAATGTGGGGCGATATTTTAGTTGTAAGAAAAAATAGCTTAATATATTTGTATAAAAAAAATTCTTCATTTTCTACTTTTAAAAATTAAGAAGAACAAATCTTCACAAAATGACAGAAACGAATGATGCTTGCTAAAATTAAATTAGGTGATCAATTTACCAAAAAGACAAATACAGATATTTTTACCGATGATAGAGACGTGAATCTGTTTTGGCCAATAATATAAATGGGCTCTCAATTAAAGCCCAATTAAAAAGAGACCACACACCTACCTAGTAACGAACTAGTAGAGAGAGGGTCAACTGTCCGAGCGTTGACCAAATCTTTTCACTTCCCCCTGCTTCTTCCACCTTCTCAACCTCACCGCCTTTCTCTCTCCGGCCAAATCTCCCCGGCGATCGTTTGTCGATCTCTGACTTTTTATCACCGGTTAGAATTCCTTCTCCGCTTTCTTCGGTACTCTTTTTCACATTAATCCGGTTCGTTTAAGTTCCTATCACAAAACCGATGAAGCTTCGTTAGATATGGGGTTTGTGAAGATAGGTGAAGGTATATTAGGTGCAATTATATGCATAGATAAGGTCTGATTTTGTAGAACCTAAAGATCATGGGGAATCAAGCTAAAGTTTTGATCTTTTCCTTTTCACTATTAATAACAGACCAACCTGTCTACAAAAGAATTCTATAGAAAGTTTGATGAGAACTTAGATTATTGTGTGTGTGTGTGTTTGTGTCAATTTGATTTCTTGATTTTTGAATTGTGATGATGAAGGAAAATAAAAAAAGATGGCGACTTTGGTTGATCCACCAAACGGGATTAGGAATGAAGGAAAACATTACTTCTCAATGTGGCAAACTCTGTTTGAGATCGACACTAAATACATGCCAATCAAGCCGATTGGTCGTGGAGCCTATGGTGTAGTCTGCTCCTCTGTTAACACTGATACAAACGAGAAAGTCGCTATCAAGAAGATTCACAATGTCTACGAGAATAGGATCGATGCGTTGAGGACTCTCCGGGAGCTCAAGCTTCTACGCCATCTTCGGCATGAGAATGTCATTGCTTTGAAAGATGTCATGATGCCAGTTCATAAGACGAGCTTTAAGGATGTTTATCTTGTTTATGAGCTGATGGACACTGATCTTCATCAGATTATCAAGTCTTCTCAAGTTCTAAGTAACGATCACTGCCAATACTTCTTGTTCCAGGTATGTTATTTGATTCCCACTCACCTGTTTTTGGTTCTAGCTTTGTATAAGATTTTGTTTTTTTTTGATTAGTTGCTTCGAGGGCTCAAGTATCTTCATTCAGCCAACATCCTTCACCGAGATTTGAAACCTGGTAACCTCCTTGTCAACGCAAACTGCGACTTGAAAATATGTGATTTTGGGCTTGCGCGGACGAGCAACACCAAGGGTCAGTTCATGACTGAATACGTTGTGACTCGTTGGTACCGAGCTCCTGAGCTTCTCCTCTGCTGTGACAATTACGGAACATCTATTGATGTTTGGTCTGTTGGTTGCATTTTCGGTGAGCTTCTTGGTAGGAAACCCATATTCCAAGGAACTGAATGTCTAAACCAGCTTAAGCTCATTGTCAACATTCTCGGAAGCCAAAGAGAAGAAGATCTTGAGTTCATAGATAACCCAAAAGCTAAAAGATACATCAGATCACTCCCGTACTCACATGTGATGTCATTATCCAGGCTTTACCCGGGCGCTAATGTTTTGGCCATCGACCTTCTTCAGAAAATGCTTGTTTTTGACCCGTCAAAGAGGATTAGTGTCACTGAAGCGCTTCAGCATCCATACATGGCACCGCTATATGACCCGAATGCAAACCCTCCGGCTCAAGTTCCTATCGATCTTGATGTAGATGAGGATTTGAAAGAGGACATGATAAGAGAAATGATGTGGAATGAGATGCTTCATTACCAGCCACAAGCTTCAATCTTAAACACTGAGCTCTGAGCTCAAGTCCTGTACTCACGAAGGGTAATCTACAGAAATTCTTCTTCTACGTATGCCTGATTCTCATCATGTTGTCTATAGAGAGAGTATTGAAAAATAAGATGAAGAATAACTTGCAGTTTAAGCGAGTAGTGATGCCACGGAAGCTGTGTGTTTTTTTAATTGCAAGCTTCAAGTGTGTCTGTAACATATGTACGTAGAGAGTGCTCTGTTTCTGTTTGTTTGTTTCTCTCAGAACTTTAAACCCTATAATGCAATCCAAGGCTTTTGATAAATCAAGTTTTCATATACAGTAGTTGTAGTCTCTTATAGTTTATGTATTCTTTTATATGAATATCTGATGATCACATGCCTTCTCATACATATATGCCTTTGGACCGAATCTAACTTTACCAAATCGGAAACAAAATACGTTTTATAATTTCTTAATTAAGTTCTATAAAATTATGTAGTACACCATCCTTATTTATTTATCACATGATATGCTTCTTTTTTTTGTCAACACCATGACATGATACATGTTGCTTCTGTTGGTTTAAACTTTAAAGCCTTAAAAGCTTTTTCTTCTATGTCAACGTTCCTTCTCATATAATAACTCGTTTTCTTTTCATTGTAGAAAACTAAAATCCAAATTTTGTAAAACCATCAGAAGTTTAAATTTACAGTGAATATCGCAACTTGATGCTTATGGTTGAATCACCTTTTTTTTTTTTTTCCAAGTCAAAACTTAGCTAATTAACAATTACTTATGTATGATCAACCTAAAAACAAAACGAATACACCATCATGGACAAAAAATTCTAGCTTCTTCCGCAAGAAAGTCAATCAGTAAAGATCAGCAAAATACATCTAGGATGACGTTTCACTCGGTAGCAAACTTATCTTCTATTCATCCCCAGGACTAAAAATTGTTAAAAATACGTGATCTGATCAATTTTATCACATTTAATGAGATCTGGTCAATTCACCAATCCATTTGTTTATCTTATAATAATACTATCTACAATTAGTTTAAGAAGACAAGTCACATTATGATAACAATAAAGCCGTCTCTCTTGTCCAAATACTAAATCTTGCGCCTAACCACTCCTCCATAAACAAAAATTCTTTCAAGCTCTCTCAAATTGTCACAACTCCTAACACACACATAAAGAACTAGTAGTAAAACCAGAGGATCTCTCGTTGATTGGATCAAATCGAATTGAAGATATGTTGAGTCCGTTTTCGTCACCGAGGAGATCGAGGAAAGGAGGCAATAAAGAAAGCAAGAATCCTTATTCAAACCAAGGACTCGAAAAGTTCTCTGCGCTTGTCTCTGAGCTAGATGAGAAAAGACAGAGCATTTACGCGAAGAGGCTTGATTCTGATGGACCGCCTCTTGTTCGGTTTATGTTCACTAGCTCCGGAGAGTGCGTTCCCGTAATGATCAAGACAAAGAGGGCAGCTGCAGGTCAGAAGAAGAATGTTCAAGACGATTTCAAAGTCGTGACCGAATCAAAAACTAAAGAAGAGAAAGAAACCAAGAGAATAGAGACAGGAACAGAGAAGAAACAGAGCTGTGTGTTGAACGAGAATCTGAAGAAGATTTCGAGACCGAACCATTTCTTACCCGTGACAGTGGTGTTGGTTCTAATCTTCTTGGTGATTTTCGGACGAACCGTCTCGATCATGTGCACTTGTATCGTTTGGTACTTGGTTCCAATGATCAAGGAACATAGCAGAAACAGAGGATCAACAACGTACGAGTCGAAGAAGAGAAAGAAGAAACATAATATCGAAAACAGAGCAGCATCGTTTAACCAGAAGACGGCTGTTCGTGACCAAACTGTTCATAAGGATAAATTTATGCATCTGGCTGCTCCTGGTAAAACCCGGTGACAAATTTTGAAACTCATTTTTTTTGGTTTGTGAAAGTTCTTTTATTCGTTTCATCTAACATTTCTCATTGATTCGTTTGGTTCTTTCTTTTTTGGTTTTGTTCATAGCTGTTAATTTAGATACATAACTTAATTCTTTGTTTCGCTCTTTCAAATGCTATGTAACTATTCAAACATATCATTTTCTTCTTGGTCGTGGTTCAGTGTCTCTTGTATAAATTTCGAAATTTCGTCCAATTTGATGATCTGTAAATGGGATTTTTTTTTTTTTTTTTTGCTTTGGGAGATTTTGGGGTTTGTTGTATATTGGACAACCTGTACTATTCATTTGTTTATTATATATTGTCACGCTTGGTTTTCTTTAAGGAAATAGCACGATACGATACCGCTGGACAGTATCTTAAAATGTTTTAGATTGCAATTTAAAAAAAAAAAAAAATAGTAGTCCAAGATTTTGGAAATTGGTTATCCTACGCAGGTATATCATATCTGAACCGTGTAAACCCGGCCCAAAGAATAGACTGAATGTGATGAGTCCATGTCCCAAAATTGACGAAAAAAGATTGATGAACTTTTTGTAAGCTAAAGAGAATATGAACATGGTTAATTGATGACACTGCGTGCATTGTTTTAACAAGCTGAATACCGCATGCATAGACAAGAAAATGGTATTACCGGTAACGACAATTGTATAATGTTGTAACATGACCCTATCAATCATATTTGTTGTATAGATATTCTTCAAAGATAATAATGATTTAGTTAAACTTGAAGTTTTAATTCGTTAATTAATACTGTGTGTCAACTAATAATGATATACTACTATTGTAAGTAATCAAAGATTTTGGATTTGAAAAGCAAGTTTATTTGACCAAAGACCAGAAATGAATAACGTGTAGGTGTGACAGTGTACGAGAGAGAGAGAGAGAGAGAGAGGCTGATTCGTACGGTAAAGTTCGTAACCGAGACAAAAAAAAGACCAGCTGGTTTCAATTACGTGGCATATTTCGAAAACAAAAGTATAGACACACACTAAAGCCAGTCACTCTTGGTTTGTCACTAGGTTAGGTTCATATTGCAGACTTGTCTGTTCTCTCACCGCCGGTAATTTCACTCTTCATTCACATCCTCAATTTTTTTTTTGTCTGTCGTTTCGTTTCTTTTCGATCTACTGAAACTTATTGTTGTCTCCGTTTTGTTTCCAACTCTGTAGTTTTCTCACTGAGACGATTCGAGAATAACCGAAGATGAACAGAGACGAAGAGGAGGAATGCAGAAGAAACCAAGAAGCATTCAAGAGGTTCTTCGAACACATCCCAAGGACCGCGATAGTGGCCGTGCTTTCCTACTTCCTCCACGACACTGTGACTAACTACGACAGAGACCCGAGCAAGCCTTTCTCCACCGCTCTCGCGTACCCCGCCGTTGGCTACGTCTTGTTTCAGTTCGCACACGCCTTTGCACGCGCCGCCAACCATCCTCATGAGTATCCGGTTCTCGACGTTCTCTCTATTCTCTGTGGGTTTGCTGTCGTTTTCATTGCTTTCGCTGCCTTCTTCCACTACTACTGAGTGATGAGTCAAACCCGGCCCGAGTTTGGTTTTTTCTAAATAAAAAATAATAATAATCTTTATCATAACGAGTTTCGATTTTATTTCATGTAACGAATCTTTGGGTCATTAATGTTATCTTTTAAACAACTTTGATTTGACGCACGTCGATCGGTTTATAAATTATAATGGCTTTATCATTTTTGAGTTATGACTAAAAATTATGGAAATCTCTTAAGCTAGTTAATACGATGAATGTGATGTGAAATTAATGGTTAACCTCTGTTTAGTGTTGTTAACACACTAAATCTGAAGACGCCTTTTTTTTTTTTTCTATTGTCTTTTTTTGTTAGTTTTACACTTTTACTAGGATCTTGGATATTTTTACTAGGATGGATCGATTTTCTGCAAACCGGTTTTGAAATTATCGAAAACCAATGATCCCAAGCTGGTTCACCAAATTTCAAGTCCTCTCCGGAATGTTCTAGAATTAGATGAGTGGGGGACTTGTCGAGTAAAAGCCGTACAGTTTTTTGGGCTTTAAGAAATTGAGAGGCCCACTATCTTTACTTTAATAACCCTGACTCACTCACTCTTTCCGTTTCCTCACATTTCATTTCAACAAAGAACTTTTAACAATGGAGTCGTCCTCGAAATCGGTTCTTGTGTGGAAAAAGAGATCCGCCGGCGAATCTTCTTCCGAGATCGAGGAAGCGGTGGCGAGTCTTACGATGTCTTCCAACAAGATTACGCTGATCAGCTCCGACGGCGTGTCGTTCGAGATCGACGAAGCGGTGGCCCGTCAGTTTCTGATCGTAGCGCACATGATCGAAGACGACTGCGCCGACAAAGCGATTCCGGTTGATAACGTGACCGGAGACATCCTGGCCTTGGTAATCGAGTACGGAGAGAAGCACGTGGAGGAAGCTGGTGTTAAGCTTGACGAAGAGGAAGAGGAGGAGGCGAAGAAGAAGCTGGACGAGTGGGACGCAGAGTTCGTGGAGAAGATAGTTCTGGAGACGGTGTTCAGACTCATCCTGGCGGCGAACTTTCTCAACTACGAAGGTCTTCTCGGTTTCGCTAGCCAGACGGTTGCTGATTACATCAAGGACAAATCGCCAGAAGAAGTTCGAGAGATCTTCCACATCGAGAACGATTTCACACCTGAGGAGGAAGCAGAGATTCGCAAGGAGAACGCTTGGACTTTCAATGAAGACGATAAGTAAGAAGATTGTAGATTTTTAGGGTTTTTTTTTTGTTCTCTTTTGTTTTTCCCCCCTTTTTTAGATTCGGTGAATGGGTTTCATCTGAAGCGTGTGATTTGACTTGGTCTCTAGGTTATCTTCTCTGTTTAGTACTACTCTTAATGTTCTTGCTCTGTTAGCGTACTGATTCTGATTCTGGATGGATCTGGTTAAAAACCCTAATTGAAAAAACTCAGTGTTCTTGATATTACTCAACCGGTTCTGAATTCTCAATGCTATAAACCGGTTCTGTCTAGAAAGTTCTGGAATCTCTATCTAGTGGGAAATGAATTATGGACACGTGTCCATTAGAGCTCTTGGTCATGATGGTCTTTTTCACTGACCATGACTTGTTGGTGTGTGATTTTGTTGACTGTTTGGCAATGGCGTTGCAATGGCATCACATGATGTGTCAGAATGAGGTTGATGTGTTGGTTGAGGTTCTAAAGCTTTTTGGGATTTGTGTGAAAATCATCGACCCATTCGAATTGGAAAATCTTATTAGCGGGAAAATTTCGTTTCGTGAAATTTGGACAACATGTACTAAAACTATTTCTTTGTTTGTCACAGTTTTAATTCTTTGGAGATGGTTATGGTACGACTGGACTATAAATGTATCAAATTAATAACATCATCATCTAGGCAAATGAGTAATCATCATAGCACTATGGCAGAGCCAGATCGATAATTCGATAATCACTTGTGTTTTAACGTTAAAAGCGGGTTTTGTTGTCTTGGTTATTTTCTACTAACAACAAGCATCATTTTGTTAAGAAGCGAAGTCATGTTAAAGATTATAGAGGGCCAAATAAGTAAGAAAGTGGAATATGAGAGGGTCAATCTGCAAAGAAATCTGAGGCTCGCAGTTGTGGCGTGTTAGCTAGCATTGAATTGTAGTTATATATCAGAACAGAGCATGTGAAAATAACGGTAAGTCCTTTGAATACATAAAGACAAGTCTGAACAAAGAGGAAACGCCTAAAAGAAAACAAATCAATGCAAATGGGTCCCAATTAAATTTTACACAAGTACTAACTACTAGACCTACTACTTCCTCAGACACGGTTTCCTGCTATGCATCTCTAGAAGGTTCTTTCTTCCTAATCCTTTCCTTGATAATCAATCTTCTTCAATATTTTGCTTTCTTGTCTCTCTCGCAAACTTTTTTTTTATCTTTTAGTATACATATAATGCCCTAACAAGATCAGATGTAATTGAACCATGAAAGATAGTTCTTGAATTAATTAAGATACTGTTCTTATGATATGTGTGTGTCGTGCGCATTAACTTAGAAATAAAGTCTTCAGTCGAACACAAGGTTGATTTTTCATTTCTCTGTAAAGTCCTGCATATTTTTAAGTATCTAAGATAAAAGTTTCCCTGTAAGATTAGGTTAACAAACTAACAATTTTATCTAAAAATCGTTAGACACGCATAGCATTGCGGTATCAAAAATTCCTCTGCACAGAAGAAATGTCTCGGAGAGCAAGTGAAGAAGAGACTGGCTGCTCTCTGATGCGGGATAATAGGATGGAGGTTTGCTCAGTTGCTATATCTAGTCTCTCCTTCGATTTAGCTGACTCGGAGACCAGAGTTGAAACCAGATTCTGCAGAAGCTGTACTCTTTCTCCATGATCCTCAGCATTACTTCTGAACGTCTTGCTAAACGACGTACTGATCCTGCGCCACCTAAGAGGAAGATACCTATCTGGAACCTGAAAACAGTTTCCGGTAGAGAGAACACGGAGTGCGTGCCTGCAGAGGAACCCTGAGAACTCAAACAGTTGGCAACTGCAGCTTATGATGCCTTCTTGAGGAACCCAATAGACTTTTCTTCCTCCATCCAGTTTTGTGTGGTGCCTCACCAGATACCCGTCATCCATCTGGAACGATGCATAGTGAGCTGCAAGCACAAGCTGTTCTTGGAGCTTGGAGAATGCGAAAGGAGTGAGGACCGAGGCTGCGTGGGATTCCATTGGGGCTCCAGTTTTTAGGCTGATGTTTTGAAGATTCTGCTGCATTGTTTGCTGTTCTGTAGCTTGGTCTTTGAAATCCACAGCAACAGCCACCTGCATATTTACCCATAACTAGCAAAGTCAACACACGTACAGTTACATTTCATAAGATAAAATGCATAAACCCCAAAAGTAAATGCTTGACCCATTAATGCATAGAAGGCCTAAGAGCTTTAAAAAGCTCACTTCACTATCCATTGCCCTCTTCTTAATATAAGTAACAAATTCAATTCCAATTCAGAAGATTTCATCCAGACCAGCAATGAATAAACACTATCAGAAGGAGAAGAAAACACACTTGTTCTACAAAGTGAGCTAGCCGGGTTTGTGCGCTCAAGAACCTCTGAATGAAGGCGTTAATGGCTTTGGATCGGCCAGTCAAAGTCATTCCAGCTAAAAAATGGCTTCTCAGGTATGGTAAAGACCACAAGGAACGTGACGCATACAAGTTGTTTATGTGTCTGTTTGTGTGCAGTCCAAAAGAGTTCACCATGTCTCTCCAACCCAACTCAAACTCCTCAACGGATTCCAGATGGTAGAGGCGATAAAATTCAGCTTTCCAGTCGTTGTACCGCTCCCCAAGACCAGCATTAAACCAGGATGGAAACTTTCCAACAACCATCCATATGCAGAGTGCATGCTTAGTTGTTGGCATCTCTCCAGCGATGGCTTCTTTGAGGCACATATTATGGTCTGTTAATATCGTTTGAGGTGCCTTCCCATTCATGAACCCTGTGAATGCCTTGCATATGAGACAAAGATAAAAGAATGTCAGAGTACAAATACAAATAGTTTTGCTTCTTCGCCCTACCCACAAGACAATTGCCAAGGATTTAAAACAGAAATAAGTGGAATAAGAACTTTATCAGCTTAGTGTGCCATTTTGTTGTTACCTGTAGTGCCCACGACCACGATCTCAAATTTTCCTCCCGTAGAAGCACACAACCGAAGAAGCAAGGCACACCATAGTTATTAACACCAACCCATATTCCAAGTGGCATCTCAACTGCACTTAAGCGATGTGTTGTATCAAAAACTACAGCATCTCCAAAGATTTCATACGACTGAATGGAAGAAGCATATGACCAGGCAATGTTTTCCAACTTATCATTTGCATCTAGAGTAAACTCGAACTTAAAGTTAGGGTCTTTCTCCTTTATGCTTTGGCACATCCTCAAGAAATCGATGTTCTCATCATCAGGATCAAGTTTCTTGAATGACTGAAGCAAATTTCTGACATCCTTTTCAGTGAATGGTAAAAAGCCAGGCTCGACACACTTCTCAAGCTCCAAGAGCTTCATCATCTGCTGAACTGAAATTCCAGTCTTTGAAAACATCAAAATCCGACTTTTATCTGCATCTGATATGGACCTGTACGCAGGAAGAAAACGAACTTGATTTGGCTCGAGGAGTTCATGGTTGTGGTGATTAGCGAAACCGGTAACAAGCCATTCCGTTGAACCTAACTCAGTAATCTTACTAATCCTCAAGTATGCTTGACATCCGCAACGAGAAGATCTTCTGTTTCTCTGTGGTTTACCTTCACTAAGAGTTTTGACAGGTGTGTTACCAGCACGATGGCAAACAAAGTACCGCCTGGTAAGTCCTTTGCCAACTCCGTCTTTACCTTCTGTCCTGTGACGACGTATGGAGAACCCGCAACGCTTAGCAAATGTACTGTAGAACTCGTAAGCAGCATCATGTGTAAGGAACCTCTGTCCGTTGTATGGAATGGCATCGTGAACTGCTTCTAAAGAGAGGGTAGTCCCGTCTGGAGAATCCTCAGAACTACTAGCATCGTCCAAAGACAGGGATCGCTGATCTGAGGGATCATCATAGATGAGCAACATCTGTCCAGCATCATCCGACATTTTCAGCACTTTGCCTGACAAACACATAACAACAACACTGTTATCTTGTTGAGTATGTACCAAGATGCAGTGTGTAAAAAAAAAACCTCTCTTTGGAGCAGGAAAATATCTCATCACATAACTGAAAATGAATTCATTCGAGGAGCACAGCAGTTACATATGACTTCACAGAATCATCATCTCAGCTTAAAAATCCTCAAACTGGAAGCATCTCTACTCGTAAGATGAATGTGGGAAACAACCAAAATTAATACTTAAGGAATCACTAACAAGTTCTAACTCATGAGTAGGAAGCTAGAAAGACTTCAAAATTCAAAAGTCTCGTATAAAGATTGAATTTTTTATTTTTTATTGATGTATATTCAGAAGATTTCGAAGTTACTCAATTCGAATTTTCCGAGCTAAGCACATTTTGGATGCTGAACAACGGTCATCACAAGATGGGCGTTCGATAAATCGAGAAAGAAATTTGAAACTGGAGAATCGCTGTTCTTGAATTCACCAAAATTTCGTTCAGCTTCTTAAAACAAAGACTAATTCATACAAATGCGTCAAGAGAATAGAAACAGAGAAGTTGCAAAAGATAGAGATAGGGAGAGAGAGAGTACTGATTTTAAGGTAGGAAGTGAACGAACACACACACAGTCTTGCGAAGGAGAAGCCCTAATTTGCGCAGGGAGGTGACATTAATCCTATTCCTTTCTCCTGCGCATCTTGTTATCTTACGCCTTCTCTCTATCCGTCTTCAGAATAACATTACACGTATTACCAAACAGTCCCCTTAATAAATTAAAATAATACAACGCTGTCGTTTAAGATTAATTTGTTGTTTTTGCTTTTATTAATAAAAGTACCATTTCTTCACATCCAAGGGTTTAAGCTACGAGAGAGCTTTGTCCAGTGTCTGCTACTCCCAAGTCCCCCGACCATTGTCTTTGGTTTCGTCTTCCTCTACCCTAAAACCCTAACTAAATCATTTTACTTCCACCATGTCTCTCACTCACCTCCTCCGCCGTCTTTCCACCACCACGACCACCACTACCCGTAGCCCTATTTCGATCTCGTTTCTCCAACAGCGAATCCACAACATCTCAAATTCCCCGGAAAATGAAGATC
The DNA here is from genome assembly GCF_030686135.1 of Camelina sativa. Lineage (NCBI taxonomy): Eukaryota > Viridiplantae > Streptophyta > Magnoliopsida > Brassicales > Brassicaceae > Camelina > Camelina sativa. The sequence goes on from NC_141882.1 coordinate 3,938,567, forward strand.
CGGTGACGACCACTGTTAACAATCAGACGAACCCATACCCAAACCCTAATCCAATTCCAGCCAATGATCCTTCTCAATTCCAGATTCCTCAGAATCATATCTCTCCGATTCCATATCCACCGATGCGGCGTAACATGAGCTTCTCATCAGCCGAAGAAGCCGCAGCTGAACGCCGCCGCCTCAAACGTCGTCTCCGAATTGAACCTCCACTTCACGCTCTACGCCGGGATCCTTCGGCTCCTGCTCCAAGACGTGATCCCAACGCGCCACGGCTTCCCGATTCAACCTCCGCACTCGTCGGGGCAAGGCTTAACCTTCACAACAGAGTCCAGTCACTGATCAGAGCATCGGATCTCGACGCTGCTTCACGCCTCGCTCGCCAGTCTGTGTTTTCCAATACGCGACCCACCGTGTTCACCTGTAACGCCATCATCGCCGCTATGTACCGAGCCAAGCGTTACAGTGAATCGATTTCTCTGTTCCAGCACTTTTTCAAGCAGTCTAAGATCGTTCCCAATGTAGTCTCTTACAATCAGATCATCAACGCTCATTGTGACGAAGGTCATGTGGATGAAGCTCTTGAAGTGTACCGCCACATAATAGCTCATGCTCCTTTTGCTCCATCCTCAGTTACTTATAGACATTTGACCAAAGGTTTGGTTCAAGCTGGAAGGATTGAAGATGCTGCGAGTTTATTACGGGAGATGTTGAGTAAAGGTCAAGCTGCGGATTCGGTTGTCTACAGCAATCTCATTAAGGGATATTTGGACCTTGGCGATTTGGATAAGGCTAATGAGTTCTTTGATGAGTTGAAGTCTAAGTGTACTGTTTATGATGGGATTGTGAATGCGACCTTTATGGAGTACTGGTTCGAGAAAGGAAATGATAAGGAAGCCATCGAGTCGTACATGTCTTTGTTAGATAAGAAATTTAGAATGCATCCGCCAACTGGTAATGTACTTTTGCAAGTTTTTCTTAAGTATGGTAAGAAGGCTGAAGCTTGGGCTTTGTTCAATGAGATGTTGGATAATCACACTCCTCCGAATATCCTTTCCGTGAATTCGGAGACGATTAGTATAATGGTCAATGAATGTTTCAAGATGGGAGACTTCGACGAAGCTATTAATACATTCAAGAAGGTCGGGAGTAAGCCCACCTCCAAACCGTTTGTGATGGATTATGTAGGTTACTGTAACATAGTAACGAGATTCTGTGAACATGGGATGTTAACAGAGGCTGAAAGGTTCTTTTCCGAAGGTGTATCCAAAGGTTTGCCTGCTGATGCTCCAAGCCATAGAGCAATGATCGATGCTTATCTCAAGGCAGAGAGAATCGACGATGCTCTCAAGATGTTGAACAGGATGGTGGATGTGAATCTAAGGGTGGTTGCTGATTTTGGTACGAGGGTCTTTGGCGAGCTGATTAAGAATGGTAAGCTTACGGAATCTGCAGAAGTCTTGACTAAGATGGGAGAGAGGGAACCGAAACCAGATCCTTCGGTTTATGATGTGGTGGTTAGAGGTCTTTGTGATGGTGGTGCACTTGACCAAGCCAAGGACATTATTGGTCAGATGATTGGACATAATGTTGGGGTTACTCCTGTGCTGCGGGAATTCGTCGTTGAGATTTCTGAGAAAGCAGGGCGTCGTGAGGAGATTGAGAAGATTTTAAATTCGGTTGCCCGGCCGGTGAGAAACCCAGGGCAATCTGGTAACACTGCACCTAGTGTATCAGCCGTGTATGGAACCACACCTGCAGCTCCTCAGCAGCCTAGAGACAGGACACCATGGACGAGCCAAGGGGCGGGGAATCCTAATTCAGGTTGGGCCAATGGTGGTCAAACAGCAGGAGGAACTTACAAGGCTAATCTTGGCCAGAATACGTCTTGGTCCAACACTTCGGTTAACCAGCAGCAGCAATCATGGTCTAATCAGACGGCAGGGCAACAGCCACCATCATGGTCGAGCCAGACACCGGGATATCAACAGCAGCAATCTTGGTCTCAGCATCAGGGTTGGTCAAGTCCTTCAGGTCATCAGCATCCATGGGCTAATCAGGCGCCTGGCCAGCAACAACCATGGGCTAATCAGACGCCGAGCCATCAGCAACAGTGGGGTAATCAAAACACTGGTCATCATCAGCAATCATGGACTAACCAGCAGAAACCAGGGGCCAATCAGCAATCATGGCCTAATCAAACTCCTACCCAGCAGCAACAAGGGTGGGCAAATCAGACAACCGGCCAGCAACAAGGGTGGGGTACTGAGACAAATGTTGAGCAACAGTGGACCCCGTCACAGTGGTCTAATCAGACAGCTAGCCATCAGCAGTCACAGTGGTCAAATCCCGCAGCAGGACAGGTGGGTAATCAGCAGAGATCGTGGTCAAACTCTGTGGGTCAAGAACAGGAGTCAGGGTCCTCGCATGAGTTGCAAGAAAGAGATGAAAAGAAGGTAGCGGAGTTGGGGAACTAGTTGGACAAACTCGCTTCTTCCTGATCTGCACAATCATTCTTCCTCATAGTTACTTTGGCTTTTTTTTTTTTTGCTTTGTGGTCGCAATTTTTGCTAACTCTAGTATTTATTTATTTATGTAAGGATGAACATCATAATCTAATACAGTACTACGTTTTTCTTGATCGTTGAGGGTTGTCCTTGTTTCACTTGTATGTATGGTTTAATTAACTTCAAGTACTGTCCGATAGCTTCTAAATAGAAATGGAATTCATAATCAGTAACTACTAACTCCTAACTAACTCGATCAAAAAGTCAACAAAATTGTTTTTTTTTTTTTAAATTTTTTGTTCTGTTTCTTTGTTTATTTTAATGTATTATTTATATTTAAGTATAGTATTACACGTCAAATTTTCATTGGTCAATTGAATGGAGGTGAAAAAGGGGTTCACTCCTAGTGAATCCAATTTTTTTTTTTTTTTTATATTCTAACTTAAAAAGGGGTTCGCTTCAGAAATATTTAGCCCTAGTATTAGACGATAAAAACCGTTGATAAACTAGGATCCAAAGTCTTCCAAGAGTACTAGCCCTAAACTCCGTAGTAGAAACCAATCATGAACAGAGGTCCCAACGGTAAGATCTGTATCTCTCGCTCGAAATTATCTGGATTAGATTTCATCTGTCATGTATATAACTAGCCGGCGATCGTTTTTTTCTTCTTCACAGTTTCGTAATTGTTTATGCGTTCTCCGATATTTTTGTGTATGCAGATGCTAAAATACGCGTCTTATGGGACTTGGTGGATTTCCCAGTCCCTGAGGGTCGCAGTATTCGTGATATTGTTGGTTCTGTTCTGCGGAGAGAGGGTTATACTGGTGAGTTGTCAATCACGGCTTATGGCTGTGAGACGAATCCCTATCCGGATGAAGACGGGTTCACCTTCGTACACAATAGTGAGATTTCCTTTTTTTTTTTTTTTTTTTTTTTCTTTTCTTAAAAAATAAATTGTTGTATGTATGTATGTAACCTAGCTAGAGATCTCCGTTGTTGTTGATATGCATTTCCAGGCGATAAGTATTGGAGACTTTCTAAGATATTAGTAGACGCTGCTTTCTGGGCACTGGAAAACCCTTCGCCCAATTTAAAACCTGCACCTTCCTTGATGGTAGTCGCAAAGAACTGCGACCAACAAACGGAGTTCGTGGATTTTCTCCAAAATTTGTATAATTTAACTTTCCAAATTTTCTTAGTACTGCCCGATGATTGCTGCCCAGAAAAACTGGGAATTCCTAAGGTAAATTTAGCATGGTACTGGACAAGCCTACTTGAGGGAGGAAAACCTATCCCTCGTACAGAATTAAAATGCCTATTCGCTCGAGTAAAACAATCGCCTGCCAACATATTTAGGAGGATATCTGATGCATGAATGGCTCCATCGACAATAATGTTCTGCTTTTTTATTTTTTTTCAAAAGACTTTTGGTTTTGTGTATGAAACGTACTTCTCGTTATCTTTGTCGTCGTCTTTAAAATCTGTTTCGTGTATTGACCAAATGCTGATTTGTTTATGAAACGTACTTCTCATTAAAAGGCTGACGAAGCAAATATATTTGCTGATTTGTTTGTCTTTATATTGAGCAAGGCTGATTTGTTTGTCTTTAATTCTTTATGTTGAGCAAGGCTGCGTGTTTGATATATAGTAACTTTGGTGTTTCAAGCGGTACTGCTGACCGGGATCCATCATAATATTACAAAGAAAACAAAATCCGAAATCGTCATGAGTATGGATAGATAGATAGCCACACGAAAACAAAATCGATACAAATAACATCTGTTAGAGGCTAATGTTTTATATGACATTCATGTCTTTGCTTCCCACTTCAACTATCATGGGAGAATCACCATCACCTTTCCTCTGCCATTTGCCCCCCTCATCACCTGAGGAATCCGGACCATCACGTATCCTCAGACGTTTCTCAGAATCCTCCTCATCACTTGATGTATCCGGACCAATATAGTCTAGGATAGGAAAGCGACAATCGAACAGATTTGTCCAACGCCATACTAAGGCTGCAGTGTCAGTACGTGGCACTTGTTCCAGAGGGACGTCATCAGGCACTACCAGGAAAACATTGTAACCTCTGGATGTCAAAGTTTCAAGAAGATTGTGAAAACCCGTGTCTTTCCCTGGGATGTCTTTAGCAACTACGAGGAAGTTAATTTGTCTCGTTATGTTCTAGTTCGTCATGAAAACAACGGAATGCCCAGTAAAGTATGTCCAGTTGCATCCTACTGAGTCTCACATGTTTTTCAGCCGCTGGGAAATGCATATCATATCAATCAACGGAGATGCATGCAAATTACGAGACATGAATATATATATAAAATAGTGTTAATTATATTAAATAGGATCGGAGGACTTGAATTAATTTGTTCACCATTTTGTACAAGCTGCATTTTGGCACAGAGAAAATCCATCCTATCTGCATCTTCACCACCATAAGCCTGGATTTTCAGTTTACCAATATACCCCTCCATCCGAAGCGCTCGTTCGACTTTACTACGAAACGAGTCCAACATGCGATCCTCAGGGAATGGGAAATCAACGACGTCCCAGAACACGCACGTGTCAGCATCTGCCAAAACGGACAACGAAATAATTAGGTAACCATCAGACCTTTTTCTGGTTCTAAGGCTAGTAGTTCTAGGGGTCGACTCACTTCTTTCAAATTGTTATCAACTTGAATTGAATTGGAGCAAGAGAGATCAGATCTTACCGTAGTACGTTGCCATGACTCCGATCGAGAGAGAAATGTTACGAACCTTTCTTTGCTTGAGAATTAAGAAAGATGTATTAACCCTAATTCTTGCTTCCCTTCTCATTAATCAATAGAGACCATTATATAGGCTTTGATACCACTTAATCAAAACCCTAATAATATATAGAAAACACTTTATCAACCTAACCGTAGTCTTGTAAGTTGTATCAAGAAACAAAAATTTTAGGGCTACATCTGTGTGTGGTGGCTGGCCATGAGAGGGTATTAGTTGAGAGAAGGGAAGATTCGGATCTCACGGGGTTTGCTAAATCACGATCCTACCCCTTATTTTAACAATGCAGTACTTACTCACAGCCAAGTAACTGTTGCTACCGTTCTCCTTTGTTTCAGTTGTGTATGGTTCTCTTGAAGTTTTCTAATGGCTTCTAACATTAATCAAAACATTAAAATATATTTTCTTCCAAAAAGTGATGAAAAAGAATACTAGTATATTCGTAATCTATAAAACTAGATTAGCTCTGCAGGTCGGCGGCACAAGTAAAGCTCTTATATACAAAAAAGGCATGACCTTTACGATCATCTCTATAAAACCCCAAAATAAAATGAAGAGATCATAACCAAAGGAAACTAATAATAACCAAAAATAAAGAAAAAAGAGTCCTATGTGTATATATATATATATATATCTCGTAGAAGGACTCATCTCATCCCTATAAAAAGTAGAAAGAAGAAGAGAAATGAAAATTTGTTTTTCTCAAAATCCCATGACAGTAGAGCTCAGGTTCATAAGAGGATCTAAGGCAGAAGGAGAGAACTTGCGAGCAAATAGGAAGCATAACGAAGTTGGCTCGTCATTGTAAAGACAATCCGTCTCGTTCTTCCTTATCGACTGTAGAAACTCTTCTGTGATATTAGCTGCAGCATATGTGGCTGGATGCGGACCGCCTATGGACCAATCAACCCATGTCACGCTTCTATTCGCGTTCATTGAACCGTGAAACATGTTCAAGAAAGTTGGGATGTAATGCTCGTCCGGGTAACAAGCTGGTCTGCAGAATTGTTTGAATAATGAGTAGTATTTCGAGTCTGAGATGATGTAGATGGCGATTTTACGGTTTACTTCAAACCACTGAGACCCTTTCCGCCAGTGATGGAGTTTGATATCTGGGAGCATCTTGCGGCTGTAACGACCACGTCCATAACGTGTTGGCTCGTCATAAGAGTCCACAAAACTGTAAGCAGAGTTTATTAGGTAATTGTAGACAGTTGAAAAGTTGTAGACTGGGACACAGCTCTCTGAGAGAAGCACAAAACGCTCATTTGAGAAGTCCAGCAATGCGTTGGCTAGAAGACGCTTCTCTGCGTCTGTCAATAGTGGGGATCCCCATTCAACTTTCTGAAATTTTTTAAAAGTATAGAAAACCATGAGAAACAAAACAGATTCTCATTATTTGTAATCAACTAGATCTAGCAAAGAATGATACAGACTATTCATGATCTATCAAAGTATTGTCAGAGTATTTGAGATGGACCAGGTTGCATAACCAAAGAAAATTACAAAACCGGTTTCAGTGTCATGAAAAAGAAAGCCTTGTGCAGTTACCAGGATCATAGCGACATGTCCAGACAATGAAAGAGAATAAAATTACAACTTATATAATGTTTATATGAACTGGTATGTTTCCACTCTCACTCCTACATTTCAAGCTGTTCCAACTCCTTATCCTAAAACCAGCTATGTTCCACATCATAACATAATAGCAAAATTACCCATGAACTTTAAAGACTGTGTCACCACTTGAAGCTGCATAAGACATAGATGGCCAACTCAAACTAATGCGCAAGAGTAACAAATTTGCATCTATACACAACTTAGAAATAGATGTAACTCGCAATAAAAGAACAACTGAAAAGTTCAAATCCTAAGCACCAACCAGTAATCCTAATGTAAATTCACTGGAAAAAACTATGTATTTGTTTTTGTACTAATCCACAGAGAAACATAAACAAGACACCAACAACATTCACTGTACCGCATCAAAACATACCTGGCTAGGGATCTGCCGGTCATAAAACGGAGAATCGCGAGAGACATTCATGTCATATCCAGGAGGCGTGTGAACGTAAACAGATAAATACTTCTCATTGCCTTTAAAAAACTTCTCCCATAACGGAAGCATAGGCAAAGGCCCTCTGGTCAGAAACAAGAAGGCCACTTTAGGAACCCTTTCGTACGGATACTCCTCCTTCACAGGAACCATCGAAGCTCTCCAGAACAGCTCATCATCAGTCATCCCATGAGTGAGATTCTCAGGCCGAACAAACCCATCAGTGCTCCAACAATCTGGAACCTTTGGTTTCTCCGCCTTGACTCCTCCTCCTCCTCCGTCGTCGTCGTTCTCGTCGTTCCCCGGGCAATCACGGTGTATGACTGTGCAATTGGAGTAATCAGTAGTAGTCGAAAACGGAATCGTTTGGAGATGGGTCGACGACGAGAACATCCTCGGCAAGGAATTGAAGTAGCGATCGATGTGAGAGCTAGCGGCGAGGCCGATGATGATTCCGGCCATGAAAATAAGCAAAAAAGAAAGCGTTTGAGCCAGCTTTAGTAACCCTATGTGCTTTTCTCCTTCCTCTTTCCCTCCTCTCGCCATTGCTGTTTACCAAAAAAAAAAAAAAAAAAATTCAATCTTTTTTTTTCTCCACACAGTGCGAATTCGAACTGTTCCCCAAAAAAAAAAAAAGTTTTAGGGAAACATTCATATGAATGATTTAAAGAGAATCTGTTTGTTTCAAGCACAAATCCATATTCATTCAGAGAGTTTCCTAATTTTGAAACAAAGGATCAAATCAAGTTTTGGAAAAAAGGAAAAAAAGGGAATTAAGATCTCTGGAAATATATATATTCGTAGAGAGTGGAGAAACGATGACTGAAACAGATCAAAGAATTGAATTTCGAAACAGAGGATGGAGGAAGAAGAAACATAAACAAATCTGGTCTTTTGTTCCTTCTAGTTAGAAATAATAAATCTATGTCTATGTCTGTGTCTGTGTGGTTGATTTTGATCTTATATATACATATAAATTATAAAAGAACAAAAATTACTTGAGATTATTTAATTAGATTAATTAAGTTTAAAAAAACTCCACGTCGAAAACATTAACGAGTTCAAAAAACTCCGAAGATCTTGCCAGGTGGGAAGAACCTATAGGTTCTTTTCAGTTATTGGGCCGGTGGGCCCACGTTTTGCCTGTGACGTGGGTTTAGTGCTCGTCAACTCTTCGGTCCGACATTTCCATTTTTAAAAGATAATTAGATTTCCATTAGTCAAACTTATAGATTATCTAATACTCCTAATAGATTTTTATTTTATTTTTAACACTGCAATTACATTTCTACAAAAAAAATTTTGGAGTTCAATGTTATTAATTTACTCAGCCAATCATGGATGTGGTCTCTTCATTTTTATGAAATACAGTAGTTTAATAATTATTCTTTGGTAAGAAATTTTGTTTATGTAAAGCATAGTGGAAGAACTAAAACCCATCATCCCTACTATAATAATGATATTTCAGAATTTGTATCGATAAGACGTGTGCCTAGAAATTTCATATATAGCTAGCTTGGAAATATTGTTTGAATATTATTATGTTCAATGTTTTTTTTTTTTTGTTTAATAATACATCACAAAGAATTGTCAACATGTTTGATGTCACATGTCAACATTGCCAAACTAGTCCTAAGATGTTGGAAGGTATGATAGATGACACTTCTAACAGAGGGAATATGAGATTTAGCACACACAAAAAATCACAAATTTAGTTAAGAAAACCATGCACAAGGAGATGCTGATGATAACAACAGAAGTTTTTTTGGTTTTGCCTAATGAGATGTTTGTACGTTCTTCTTCTGATGAAGTTTTTTTGTTGTTGCTTGCAAAAACAAATATATATTGGGCCTTTTATTTCTTTGCACATAAATATTGGTCAATACTCAATATCAACGAAATTGGTAATACTGAAGTATCAAAAATTAAGGGATTTGTATCCACGTCACATTTGTTGGAATTTTTTTTTAAAAGTAAGAAAAAAGATGAAGCACTTGAGTTCGATAAATGTTTTTTTTTTTTTTTTTGGTATAGAAAAGATATGATTTTTGTAACACTTTTTGAAATTTGAATCTTTGTGTCTCAGTTTCTCTGTGATTCCTTAATATGTCCTCTTTATGACCTCGTCTTCTTTCATTTCTGCTTTCCCTTACGAAATCCCCAACGAAAAATCTTAGCTCGCGGACCGGATTCCTTATTCCGGCTCTCTTCTCGCCGGGGAAATACACCGCCAGTTTCGGTTCTGGTCAGATCCAATCGAGTGGCTTCCTTCTTCCTTCCAGATCTCTTACTTTGAATCGGTTACTCGATCTCGATTCGCTGAGGGCTTTTGCTAGTCGCGATGGAGGCGATCGATGAGTTATCTCAGCTCTCAGATTCGATGAAACAGGCGGCGTCTCTGCTCGCCGATGAAGATCCCGACGAGACCTCTTCTTCCAGGCGTCCTGCCACTTTCCTCAACGTCGTAGCGCTTGGGAATGTGGTTAGTTCATCGCTCTCACTCCCTGCTCCTCGATTTGACTGGTTTTATGCTGTCTCCGAGTGTTGATGTTCGATGCTATATCGTGGATCTTTCGGATCTAGATTAGGTTTTATTTTATTTTATCGATTTGTCCTGGAACCTAAAGGTTTGCTAGGAACAACAAACCAAGGAGCTTGTTTCTTTATTTAGTGGATAATATAATGGTTACATGAGATCAAAATCCGGTGAGGAACTGGTGACTGCAGGTGAAACTAGCCGGAGAAGGTATATGGTTACATATATATATATATGGTAACTTATCTCTTTTGTTTTGCATATTGAACCAGGGAGCTGGAAAGTCAGCAGTGTTAAACAGTTTAATTGGGCATCCAGTCCTGGTAAGTTGCCCATCGAATATATGGGATTTTCTTATGGTTATTATTGGCTCATACCTTAAGATGATACTGACCTCTGTTGTTCCTACTACACTTGTTATAAACAGCCGACGGGTGAGAATGGTGCTACTCGGGCTCCTATAATAATTGAATTGAGCAGGGAGAGTTCTTTAAGCAGCAAGGCTATTATCTTGCAAATCGACAGTAAATCTCAACAAGTTTCTGCAAGTAAGTCTCCCTCTATGAACATATGCAATTTACCAATGGTATGTAAGGCTCCTTTCTGCATGTACGATATAAAGGATTCGACCTATGTTCTCATAATATCAACATTGTGTTCTACATGGGTGTATTGCAGGTGCTCTAAGACATTCTCTACAAGATAGACTTAGCAAAGGAGCCTCGGGGAAGAACCGTGATGAAATAAATTTAAAACTTCGTACCAGCACAGGTAAATTTCGTTTTACTTTCACAAGCATAAGTGGCAAGCCAATCTACTCTTCAAGTACCACATCCGTAGCTAACCTAACTTGGGCAGATGAATGTGTGTTTGATATCAGTGAACTGGTCAGCTGTAATAACTTGCCACACCTATATTCAATCTAGTATACTGGTTTAGAGCTTGTAGATTTAAGTTTGTGGGTATCAGATTATATATCTTACGGAGCTTTAAAATAAATAGTACTCTTTTGAACATGAATGATGACATGACCTGGATTTTAGTTTGAAATTTTCTTTGATCATCATAACATAGTGCATTTACCCTTTACATTTCAGCTCCACCATTGAAATTAGTTGATCTGCCTGGACTGGACCAGAGAATTGTAGACGAGTCAATGGTGAGCCTTGGAACTACTTAATGCCTTTGTCATACCTTAATTTACCTGACAAGAAAACATAAGATTTCTACTATTTTTATCAGATTTCCTACTGAAGTGCTAACAAAGATTCATTATCATGTTTGTCCTTCTGAAATTGTCGTTTGTTTCTTCGATCTCCTTGCAAGATTGCCGAGTACGTGCAACACAATGACGCCATACTGCTGGTTATAGTGCCTGCTAGCCAGGCATCTGAAATTTCATCATCCAAAGCCCTGAAGATTGCAAAAGAGTATGATCCAGAGAGTGAGTACATCAGTATTTCCGATCTGTCTTATCTTATTTTGCTTACTATTTTAATACCTAATATTCACTGTTGATTTTACCAGCCTATTATCACTTCACTTTGCTTAAAATACTCATTAGCTCTCTTCACTCCTCCCTACATATAGGTACTAGGACGATAGGCATTATCGGAAAAATTGATCAGGCAGCAGAGAACTCGAAAGCCCTTGCAGCTGTTCAGGCTCTTCTTTCAAATCAAGGACCTCCAAAAACAACTGACATTCCTTGGGTAGCTATCATTGGCCAATCCGTTTCAATTGCGTCAGCACAGTCTGGAAGTGGGGAGAACTCCTTAGAAACTGCTTGGCGCGCTGAGAGTGAAAGTCTTAAGTCCATTTTGACTGGGGCTCCACAAAGTAAGCTTGGCAGAATTGCCTTGGTGGACACCCTTGCAAGCCAGATTCGTAGCAGAATGAAGCTCAGGCTTCCCAGTATCTTGTCTGGGTATTGCTTCTCGCAACATATTTATTTTCTTCATTATTTTTATAATGACATAGGTTACTTGAATCTATATGAATTTCAAATTCTTTATACAGGCTCCAGGGTAAGTCTCAAATAGTGCAGGATGAGCTAGCGAGGCTTGGTGAACAACTAGTTAACAGTGCTGAAGGCACAAGGGCTATAGCTTTGGAGCTTTGCCGTGAGTTTGAAGACAAATTTCTTCTCCACTTGGCTGGTGGTGAAGTAAGTACTTTCTTACATAAGTGAACTAGATTTAGTCGAAAATTCAAGAATATTGTGAGGGTGACCTATATTAGTAATCAGCCATTTCAGATTTTGTGCTAGTGTAGTGGAAAGTCTCTTGCTAACCTACGTGTGGTAAGATAACATTATATTGTTAGGATTCTCGTGAATCTGATAGTGGAGGTTTATGGTATGTGTATAAAGCCCACATAGAGTTTGAAATACAGTTTTTTTTTTTGTACTTGTTTGTTTTCAATTTATGAGCTGGAGTCCCTTTTGGAGCTGAGTGAATGTTTTTTCAAACATTTTCTCCTTTTTTTTGTTTGTTTAGGGAAGTGGTTGGAAAGTTGTTGCTAGTTTTGAAGGAAATTTCCCCAACCGTATCAAGCTGCTTCCATTGGATAGACATTTTGACTTGAACAATGTTAAAAGGGTGGGTGTCTGCTATCTTCCTACAATTTTCTGCACGAGACAAGTTTTGAGACTGGAATTGTCAGAATGATGTTTGAATTTTTCAGGTTGTTTTGGAGGCTGATGGTTATCAACCTTATCTTATATCTCCGGAGAAAGGGTTGAGATCTTTGATAAAAATTGTCCTTGAGTTGGCTAAAGACCCGGCACGTCTTTGTGTTGATGAGGTTTGCTTATTTAAATGTTTTCTTAGGTGCATGCAGTAGGATGAATTTTAGAGATTTACTGCATTGTGAATTGGTCATGGCTCGTCTCACTTAGACACTTTATTCTTCAGACTGTTTTTGTGAGTTTGTCAAGTTTACTCTGGTTCTAGTGCAGTTAACTGGTTTATATTAGTCTTAGGATAGCTTACTGTAGATTCAGCTACGTTTTTTGTTTCTACTCTAAAAATCATGCATCCAGGTTTCCCTTCTGTCTTAGTTCTCTGTTTTGCTAACATGGTGATAACTTTTGATTAGGTTCATCGAGTTCTTGTTGACATAGTTTCAGCATCTGCAAATGCTACGCCTGGACTCGGGAGGTATCCTCCTTTCAAGCGAGAGGTAACAATGAATTTTGGTGCTTTATTCAGTAGCATTTTATCATTTCGATAATAGCTGTTCCTTTCTAACTAATCATCAACCAGGTTGTAGCTATAGCAAGTGCAGCACTTGATGGTTTCAAGAATGAAGCCAAGAAAATGGTCGTTGCACTGGTTGATATGGAACGCGCTTTTGTACCACCTCAACATTTTATCCGTCTTGTTCAAAGGAGGTATTTTGGCTTACCTTGCTTTTCATTTTTAGTTTGTTTTCCTAATGGTACATGACTGAAAATCAATTTTCTTTTTCTGACAATGCTGTATTGACTGCATCAGAATGGAAAGACAACGTCGCGAGGAAGAGCTGAAAGGGCGATCTTCTAAGAAGGGACAGGATGCTGAGCAGTCCCTTTTAAGCAGGGTCTGTCTAAATTCTAATCAATTTGGATCCGTGTAGTGGAAAATGCTTTTCAATCATTTACGTTATTTTACATGAAAGTATTTAATGTAGAAATTGTCATACCTGCATGTTTATCAGGCTACTAGTCCTCAGCCAGATGGACCAACAGCTGGTGGTAGCTTAAAATCATTGAAAGACAAACTAAGTCCGCAAGATAAAGAGACGCCGGAGGTCTCTGGTTTGAAAACTGCTGGACCTGAGGGGGAGATAACAGCAGGTTTGTTATCATAGTATAAGTTTACCCAATTGCTGGTTAAAAGTTTTTATTTTGCATTTTTGCTCCCGATTTACTTTCCTTGCATGAATTATTGCTGCAAACCCTTTCTCTTAGTCCAAGTGCATGATTGCTTCATGTTTTTTTCTTCTATATCACTTAAACTTTGATAAAACTAATTTCCAAGGTAGATAACAAATAATTACTCTTTTCATCTAGGGTACTTAATGAAGAAAAGTGCAAAAACAAATGGATGGAGTAGGCGATGGTTTGTTCTGAATGAGAAAACTGGAAAGGTTAGCATTTTGAAACATATATCCTTCTGGTGTTGATCCAAATATTCAAAAAGAGAAAGCACTGTGATTACTAACTGGCTTTACCATTTACCTTTTCTAGCTTGGCTATACCAAAAAACAAGAAGAAAGAAACTTCCGGGGCACTATAACTTTGGAGGTATCATTCTCTTCGTATGCTTTATTTTCTCCCTAAGGTGAAGTATAATTGGAGAAGACATAAAAAAAAAATAGAGAAGAGTAATGGTTCAAATACACCTTGTTAATTTCTCGCACTAGTTCCTTCTTGGACGGAAAGTAATAAAGACTTGTGTATTGTAAAGCTTATGCTTCAACTTTTTAACAGTACTGTTATTATCGATGAGAAAATTTGGCTGACTATAAATAACATTTTTTCCATGTATTTAACTGTACTTTTTCATGAACTTTATTAATCTACTCAGGAATGTACTATTGAAGAAATTCCTGAGGACGAAGTAGAAAAGTCAAAGAGCTCGAAGGACAAGAAGGCAAATGGACCTGATTCAAAAGGACCAGGCCTTGTATTTAAAATAACCTGCAAGGTTCCCTACAAGACTGTACTAAAAGGTATATAAGTAAATCATTAACAGAATTCGAACTTCGTAATCTTTTATGCGCATTTTTATGAGCTTTTCCTCAAAACTATTATGTTGCAGCTCACAATGCTCTTGTGCTTAAGGCTGAGAGTGTAGTCGATAAAAACGAGTGGATGAATAAGTTGCAAAAGGTTATCCAGGCTCGTGGAGGCCAAGTGGGCAGTGTCTCCATGAGGCAGAGTCTTTCAGAAGGTTCACTTGTGAGTCACTCATGGCCAGCTTTTATGATTAATCTTCATCTTACATTTCCTCTATCTTAAATATATGCTAGATACGTTCACTAATCTTACGCAATATCAATATCACTATAAAGAAAGTTAGAAACTTTACTCAAGAATAGTTGAAATTGTTGGAAGTGCAAAAATAAAAGTTATTTAGTATGTTTTAGTGAACATTGGTCGATTTTTTTTACTATTGAAACAATTTTGCTGTAGAAGGGTCAGTTTATGGGTAGGCATGATGATACTTCTTCTCTTAAACTTGAGAGAAGTTATGTTTGGCATTAAAGGTATTTATTGGTCATATTCTGATACTTATGTTTTTCAGGATAAGATGGTTAGGAAACCCATCGATCCAGAAGAGGAACTCCGGTGGATGTCCCAAGAAGTACGGGGCTATGTTGAAGCTGTTCTTAACAGCCTAGCAGCCAATGTTCCAAAGGTGAACTATTCTTATTCTAAAGTTCCAAAATTTTCTTCGACAGAGATTCCTTGGTCATGCTAGTAAGCAATGTAAATACACCATGAACAGGCTGTTGTTCTTTGTCAAGTGGAGAAAGCAAAGGAAGACATGCTGAATCAACTATACAGTTCTATAAGGTTCAATATCTTTTCCTTCCCTGTGCCTAATTTAATTCAAGTTATGGGGTGCTTATTTGTGCTCTCCTGTATTTGATCTATAGTGCAATAGGCAATGAAAGAATTGAGTCATTGATTCAAGAGGATCAAAATGTCAAAAGACGAAGAGACCGTTACCAGAAACAGTCCTCTCTTCTTTCTAAGCTCACGAGGCAGCTTAGCATTCATGACAACCGAGCAGCTGCTGCTTCAAGTTATTCGGACAATGGTAGCACTGGTAAATACATCCGCCTTTAACAGTTCTTCATAGGGTTGCCCATTCCCGTTTACGGTTTTGGGATTTTTGCGTTTGGTCTATGAAATAGAGAAACCGAATACCTTTTGGTTTGGTTTGATAGGGTTGTGGATTCAGTTGCTTAAAAAATATCTGAAAGATCTTTCAATGAAACTTGGGTTTAAATATATATTTGTTGCGGTACCACAGAAAGTAGCCCAAGAACAAGTGGTGGTGGTTCTTCAGGGGACGACTGGATGAATGCTTTCAACGCCGCTGCTAATGGACCCTCAGACTCATCGTCAAGGTACGGTTCCGGTGGTCACAGCCGTCGCTACAGTGACCCTGCGCAGAATGGAGATGCAGCATCACCAGGCTCTGGTAGCAACCGCCGCACCACCCCCAATAGGTTGCCACCAGCACCACCGCCGACGGGTTCAACTTACAGGTATTAGAACCTGAAGGGAAAAGGAAAAGAAAAAAAGCCGGAAGCGCATTGAGTCCCGTTTTCAGGGACTAAGTTACTCATATATTTTTCTTAGTTTAAGAAAGTGAAGTGATTGGACTACTGTTTTTGTCTTCTTTGTAGATAGATATTCATATTATCACACACACACATAAGTGTTGGCAGCTAAAAGAGTTTAGTCTCTCTCATGAGTCCAATGTCTGTTTGAATTTTTGTTTTCTTCATTATCAACTTTTTTTGGCATCCATTTTTTGGTTTTTGTTAGCACCCATATGATTTTATATTTGAGATTCTCAGGATGAATCTTGAACCGTTTGGGTAAATAATCGAGCTACTTCCATTGTTGTTTACAAAATCACAAACTTTTGGGGTGTTTTATTGATAAATAGTCATCATATACGGTACATAGTCGCAAATGCCAACTTTTTTGGTCAAAACAAAACAAATTCTGAAATTAGTTGAAACGGCATCGGATTAGCGCTTGAAGGGTCGAACCAAATGAGCAAAACAAACAATATCTTTTTCTTATTTTGTAATGTGACCAATGAGAGATATATTTTCCAGAACAATTGGTGTTGTTTGTGTTTAGTAGATGTTTGTTTGTTCTTCCAAAATTTCACGAAACTTGGGAAAAGGATACTCTTCTAACCCTAATTTTCTTATTACCTCTCTCTCTCTCAAATTCCTCTCATTCTCTCCTCTGAGTACGACGGTGGGCTCTCCCATTTCTTCATTGTCCAAGGGTTTGTTTCTGTGGATCTCGAAGTTCAACGGAATTTTAAGTAGAGAAGCCCCGCTCAGGCGCTGCTGCGGCCATTGGAGAACTCCAAGTTCCATCTCAAGCTTCACTTGTGGTGATTTTCATTTTCAATCTCTCTCTCTCTCTTTCTCTTTCTGGTTTTGTGGATTTTGACGTCTGTATGTTTCAATTTCTTTGAACCGATTTGGATTTTGTGAAACTTTGTTTTTTTTTTTTTTTTTTGATCGACTTTGCTTGAGGAAGTAATCTATGCTTTTAGGGTTTTTCTTTTGTTGTTCGCGAGTTGTTAGGAGATGCAAATGGTACTTGGAAATTTTTGTGGATTCTGATTGTGCGTTGGTGAATTGTGGTTCAGGTTAGGTTTTCTCTTATTAGAGAGTTTGAGTAATCTGTGATCATAGTTGAATTTTTTTTGAGTTTTTGGTTCTTCATCACTGTTTCAATGTTGTTATAGATTTTTGAGGGCTCTTCATTTAAATCTGGATCTAAACTGTTGTTAAGATGTTTGATTGCATTAGGTTGATAGATTCTCAAGATCTTTCTTTTATGAGCCTTGTGTATCTGTTTTAAAACAAATCTATCATTATCACTCTACTCCTTTCAAATCCTCATATTTTTTATGAATCCGTGATATGCTTCTGTATACATTTCCTCTGAATCTGATCACTTTCTTTGCTCTTTTCATTTTCCGTTGAGACAGGTGCGAAACATTCTGAGGATTCTGTTGAAGATCCTCTATTCTAAAAAGTTTCCAGAGGATTGCAGTTTGGGACGGAGTATCTCTCGAGGACATGGAATGCAACAAGGACGAAGCGAAAAGGGCAATGGATATTGCCGAGAGAAAGATTACAGAGAAGGACTACAATGGGGCAAAAAAGTTCGCTAACAAGGCTCAAAACTTGTTTCCAGAGCTGGATGGTCTGAAACATTTATTGGCGGCTATCGATGTTTATATCTCTGGAGAGAAAAATATTTACGGAGATGCTGATTGGTATGGTATCCTTGGTGTAGATCCCTTTGCTAATGATGATGCAGTCAAAAAACAATACCGGAAATTAGTTCTTATGCTCCATCCGGATAAAAACAAGTGCAACGGCGCTGAAGGTGCGTTTGAGCTGCTTTCACAAGCTTGGAATCAACTGTCTGACCCGAAGAAGAGATTAGAATATAACATAAGGAGGGGCAAAGAAGCTCAACGATTCTCAACAACACAGAGCGTGATTCCACCATTCCAGCCAACTTCTAACGGGACTCATAATGTAAGGGAGTATGTAGTTCCGAATGCCAGGGCCAGATCTAAGCCCGCTGCCCGTATGGATAGATCCCGTGTGGGTTCGCCGCCTGCTTTTGTTCCTTCGATGCCGAAGCAGAGTAGTACCTTTTGGACAAAGTGCGGCAACTGCAACACACAATATGAGTATTTAAGGGTTTATCTTAACCAGACCTTGCTTTGTCCCAACTGTACTCATGGTTTTGTTGCACAAGAGATAACTCCGCCTTCATTTGTTCCGAAGCCGCCAGTCAACCTCTCATCTAACCAACAGCACAGGAGTTCCAAAAATCAAGCATCAAACAAAAAATCATATGGTCCTCCTTCTTCTAGGAGAGAGCCTGCAGCATCTGTTAACCATAATTTTCAGTGGGATTCTTTAACAAGAATGGCTGGTTCTAACAGCCGAAATGCTACAAATCAAGCTGCAAATGTAGTTCAGCAAGCACAACTGAAGAGAGAGCTTGGGGAGTCGCGAGAAAGGGATGCTGCTAGAGGATTCACGAACTCTGATCTGAGGAATTTCAAGAAGCCGAAGACAGACGATTCCCACTTGCGACGTCCATTGGCAGGTAATCAAACAGGTGCAAGGAATGTTGGCAATGGAAATACTGAAACGCCCAACACCTTAGGCTCTCGACATACTCATGTACAAGGAATGTTGTTACCTTGTGATATAACCAAAGCTCTTATGGAAAGAGGCCAGGCAGAAATTTTTAAGAGACTTCCGAAGATGATCTCTGAAATGAAAGCAAAGTTCAGGGAAACTGATGGGGAGAAGAAAAGTATGAAGGCAACGAGCAAGATGAGTGGCAAGGCAAATGAGGTTGAGAGGTCAATCGAGGAAATTCCCCATGCTTCAGATGAAGAGAAGGATGATGAAGTGAAGACAATCAATGTTCCGGATTCAGACTTTCACAACTTTGATCTTGACCGATCTGAAAGTTCTTTCAAAGACGACCAGATTTGGGCGGCCTATGATGATGACGACGGAATGCCACGGTTTTATGCCCGCATCCATAAGGTGATTTCTTTGAATCCCTTTAAGATGAGAATCAGCTGGCTCAATTCCAAAGGCACCAGTGAATTTGGTCCCATAGACTGGATGGGTGCTGGTTTTGCTAAAACATGTGGGGAATTTAGGTCAGGGAGACATGAACCTACAGATACACTAAACGCCTTTTCTCACAAAGTTCATTTCACCAAAGGTGCAAGAGGATTCCTTCATATTCTTCCCAAAAAGGGACAGGTTTGGGCATTGTATCGAAATTGGTCTCCTGAGTGGGACAAGGATACCCCTGATGAAGTTAAACACAAGTATGAGATGGTGGAAGTTCTTGATGACTGCACCGAAGACAAACAAAGTGTAACCGTGACTCTCTTACTCAAAGCTGAAGGATTCAGGGCAGTTTTCCGTAGAAGCACAGATGGAAACGATGTGAGGGAGATTCAAAAGGAAGAAATGTTGAGATTCTCCCATCAGGTGCCTCATTACATTCTTACAGGGAAAGAAGCTGATAACGCACCAGAAGGTTGTCTGGAACTAGACCCGGCTGCAACTCCTTAATAGTTTGTTGTGATTCCTTCATTACATTCTTAGTTTGTTGGTAAGTTCCTTTTGTCTTTCATGGAAGCTAATATGTATCTATCTAATCTTAGGTACAGCATACTTACATGACATGAAAGAATATTTTGTCTGTGGAACTACCTATATTTTCTTCGACTGTTCCTATATATGACTTGGAATAGTTTTATCACCCTTGTGGTCCAGTTTATATAAGAGGGGTTTGTTTTGAGTTTTGACTTTCACTTCCCTTAAAACAAGGTGATCGAATGAAGGTGACTTCAGTTTGGTTTATTAATACATTTTGCCAACGCTGTGGGATTGTATTTTGCCAAATGCAGTTTGGTGATTACTTTTCAACATTGAACTGTGTTGTTTGTTTCGCCTCTCTTAAATTTTAGACTCCGAAGTTGTCAAGACATCATCTTTGTCTCTTTGTCTTTGACATGTCATTTTGGGACAAAAGGAGAGTGTCTCAGCAAAAGGCAACTGCTTAATTGTCATATATGTGACAGTTACTTACATCTAAAACTCAAGTACAGGAAGGTACTAGGTAGTAACTGGGTTGATATTTCTGGTTACAAACAAATGAATCAAGCCTCAAAAGCATGGGTTATTTTCTAACCTTCTGCTGAAGAAGCTCCCTAATCCATAACACTCAAGTTGATATCGAACTACTTCCATTGTTTTAAGGCTTTATTTAGCTTTGAGAGAATTTCTCCAGGCAGGGCTAGTTTACGTAATCACACAATTTGGGGGGAGGGGTTTATTGATAAATTAGTCATCACATACGGTAGTAGTTGCAAATGCAAACCAAGTTAATTAATCCAAAAAAAAAAAAAAAATGCCTGAAATTAGTCAAAATAGCATCGGAATGGTCCTCGAAATCGAACCAAATGAATAAATGAGCAACATTCAATTTCTTTTTATTTATTAAACCTTTTAATTTGTAAAACACCAGGATTTAAATGATAATTTCCAGAAAATTTGGTGTTTTAATTAAATTTTAATAGATGTTCTTGCAATATTTATGAAGCTGGAGGGTTATTTTTCATTTTCACGGAACTTGGGAAAGAGAGATACTCTTCTAATCCTAATTTACTTGTCTGCGACAAATTAGGGCACAGACATTAGCGTTCTCTGTCTCTCTCTTAAACTCCGTCAGCGTCGTCTCTCATTCTCCTCTTAGTAAGGTGAGCTCTCTATTTTCTTCATTTTCCAAGGTTGGTCTTTGCGGATTGAGTAGAGAGATTGATAAGCCGAAAATGTTCCTGTTATATAGTTATGCACGGCACCCTAGATGTTGTTCCTATTAGCATACCATTATGATCTCTACTTGTTGTTCCGTTTTGATCTCTCATTGCCCTAATTAATTCTTATGATCAATCTTGTGCAGATTAGATAAGCAAAAACAATGGTGCAATATAATTTCAAGAAGATAACAGTTGTGCCAGATGGGAAACAGTTTGTTGATATCGTTCTTTCCCGCACTCAGCGGCAGACAAAAACTATCGTTCACAAGGGTGACAAGATCAGCAAACTCCGTAGCTTCTACATGATGAAAGTGAAGTTCACACAATCAAACTTCAACGAGAAGCTCTCTGCCCTTATCGACGAGTTTCCTCGCCTCAAGGAGATTCACCCCTTCTTTGACGATATTCTTCATGTCCTTTACGATAAAGATCACTACAATCTCGCTCTTGGTCAGCTCAATACCGCTAGGAATAAGATCAGTCAAATCGCCACGGATTATGTGAAGCTAATCAAGTATGGTGATTCACTGTACCGGTGCAAGTGCTTAAAAGTGGCAGCTCTTGGGCGTATGTGTACTGTTATGAAAGGGATCGGTCTTAGTTTGGCTTATCTTGAGCAGGTTAGGCAACACATGGCGAGGCTTCCTGCGATTGATCCAAACACTCGAACTATCTTGATCTGCGGATGTCCTAATGTGGGAAAGAGTTCTTTTATGAACAAAGTTACAAGAGCTGATGTGGATGTTCAGCCATATGCTTTTACCACGAAGTCACTCTTTCTTGGTCATACTGATTACAAGTGTTTGAGGTATCAGGTGATTGATACACCGGGGCTTTTAGATAGGGAACTTGAAGACCGTAACATCATTGAAATGTGTAGTGTCACCGCCCTGGCTAACCTTCGAGCTGCTGTTTTGTTCTTTCTTGATATTTCGGGTTCTTGTGGTTACACCATTGCTCAGCAGGCTTCTGTCTTTCACAGCATAAAGTATGTGTTGAAGAACAAACCGTTGGTTATTGTCTGCAACAAGACTGATTTGATGCCTGTGGAGAACTTATCTGAAGAAGATAAGAAACTGATTGAAGATATGAAAGATGAAGCTATGAAGACTGCAATGGGAGCAAGTGAAGAAGCAGTGCTTTTGAATATGAGCACTCTGACCGAAGAAGGTGTGATGTCAGTGAGGAATGCTGCCTGTCAGATGCTGTTAGATCAAAGGGTAGTAGCGAAGATGAAACCGAAAAAGATCACTGACCACCTGAACAGGTTCCATGTGGCGATGCCGAAGGCTCGTGACGACCAAGAAAGGCTCCCTTGCACACCTCAGGTAGCTAAGGAAGAAGCTTGTGAAAAGGATCAGAAACGAAAGACAGAGAAGGACTTGGAAAATGAAAATGGTGGAGTTGGGGTTTATTCTGCTAGTCTAAAGAAGAACTACAATTTGGCTAATGGAGAATGGAAGGATGACATAATACCTGAGATCTTTGATGGTCATAATGTTTCTGACTTTGTTGATTCAAATATTTTGAATAGGCTTGAGGAGCTGACAAGTGAAGAAAGTTTAAGGCTGGCAGAGGAAGAAGATAATGGTTTTGAGATTGAAGGCGAAGAACTTACAGAGAAGGAGAAGAATGATTTGGCTGATATGCGTAAGAAGAAAGCCTTGCTCATTCAAAATCATAGACTCAAGAAGAGCAACGCATAAAACAGAGCAACTGTTCCAAGAAAGTTTGACAAGGATAAGAAGTTTTCAAGGAAGAGAATGGGTAGAGAGTTATCATCTCTAGGTCTTGATCCGTCTTCTGCTTTGAACCGTGCAAGAAGCAAGTCTAGAGGTAGAAAGAGGGAAAGATATGATGATTTGAGTAACGATTCGATGGATGTGGATGTGGATGTGAATGATGATGAGCAGCAGAAGAAGAAGAAGATGTGTCTGAGATCCAAATCAAGATCTTTGTCAAGATCAAGATCAGTGTCAAGGCCACCACATGAAGTTTTACCAGGTGAAGGCTTCAAAGATTCTTCACAAAAGAGGAGGTATTGGTTTAGGATTTAGAAAGAATTTTAATGACTTTATGTTCTTGCTGATTGTTAGAATCATAGAAAATTGAAAGTTAAAAATGAAGGATTCTAAGAGATTGTTTAGTAAGTTTTTTAAAATCTTGATGATTTGTTTTTTCTAATCTTGTAAAATCTTTCTATTTGATGAAAGAGTTTTCATGACTTTTGTTATGAAGGAAATGATATAAAATCCTAAACCAATAATATAAAATTTGAATTCATTAACAATCCAAGATTCTTTTGTTTTACTTGAATAACATAAAACTTTTAATGACTTTATAAAACTCTTAATCCAATAATACTAGATTTATCAAGATTTTAGATAACTTTTTACTAATCCACAACCAATAACACCAAATTTTTAAAGAGTTTTTAAAAGTCTTGATTGAATAACAACATATTTTACCTAACTTTTAAAGTCATTAAAATTCTTTCTAAATCCTAAACCAATACCTCCCCCTAAGGCAATTAAGATTGGGAATAAGTCTCACAAGAAGAGGAACAAAGCTGCACGCCGTGGAGAAGCAGACAGAGTTATACCATGTCTTAAACCAAAACACTTTTTTTCAGGGAAAAGAGGCAATGGAAAAACCCATAGGCGTTGAAACCAAATGATTAGGTAACAAGGGTTGCTTGTCTTTCACTTGTCCATTTTTATGACTTGTATTTGATATTGTGGTTAGCAAATTAAAAGGAGATGATAATATGGTGCATTAATTGCAGGGGGAGTATGCAGATGATGAATGGTCTGAGGATTATCTACCAAGTTTTGGATTTTGAAGCTTTTTACTTAATATTTTTTTACTATTATGTGTATTTTTAGTTGATTTCTTGGAGACAGCTATGAATGATATCAACTGGGCTTTTGAGATGTTTTTGATTTTTGATACTTGCAAGTTGCATCATATAGTTGATTTATTTCATGTGTGTGAAGGTGCAACCAAAATGAAACAAACCCGATCCATTTGTAATTACTTGGCTCAATCATTAAGTCTCCACAATCCTGTTTAGTAAAGCTTCAAAGTTAAATTGACAAATATGAATTTGGGTTTATTTCCAAGGTTGTGGGCGCGATATAAAGGGTGTGTGCATAAAGATGAGAGATTGTAACTTGCAAACGTTCATAGTTTTAATTTTGATCACAATGATGAAAACTTGATTTCTCATTTACTGAAGCAATATACAAAATTTATGCTCTTGGTCTTACTAGGTTGCATGTTAGCAGAAGAAAAACTGAAGTTATGTAAAACTTAAATCAGTCAAACAAAACTCTCCGGCACATGGGGCAAGTATTTTTGCGGGAGAACCACTTCGTGAGACAGTGGTCGTGGAAGACATGCGAGCATGGCAGGCGTGTGGGAGCACCACCGGTCTTGGAACCCAAGAGATGCTCCAGACAAATGGAACACGGTTCTGCTTCCATCTTCAATCTCTTGAGTTCATCTCCATCGATTATTCCTTCACAAAGCAGCCTCTGAACCTGAAGCGCAGACTCCGATAGCACAACGTAGGCACGCTTCGTTACAGTAACGAGCAGGGTTATAACGAAGCCGTTAACGCCAAAACCTAAGTTGTTTGCAGCAGAAGCGATGTGTGAGGCTAAGATTCTGCTTGTCGAACGATGTATCATTAGCTGATCGAGGAGGAGATCACGGATGTGAGTGTGACAGGTGCTTTCGATACTAAAGTTGAAGTCGGGGTAGGCCTGGTGGTTCGATCCAACTAGGGTTTGGATTCCGGTGACCGGATCTTGATGGACCTTTTCAGTTATGGTTTCAAGTACGACATTGACTGTGTTTTTCATCCCTTCCGATGGCGGCAGATTTTGCTGGTGTATCTGACATTCCAGTCGAGGATACATATTTGAGAAAAAGAGCTGATTAAATTCAGAATCTTACTGAGACCAAAAGAGTTGCAGAAGAGAAGGAAACGTAGAGATATATATAGACGTGTCGTGAAGATTGTAATATTTTCCTTTTTGAACTCTTTAAGAATTGTGAAGGCGTATAGGGTTACGCAATGTCGGTGATAAAATATGTAAGCGCGCCTCAACGATTATGACCTATCACTCTATCAGCAGACACGTGCCTTTGGTGGTGGCACGTGAGTGTGTTGTAATTTCCTTTTTGGTCTTTCATGTCTAATCTTAGATTACAACATACTTATTATTTTACATTACATGACATGAAAGAATATTTTGTATGTGGAACTAATTAACAATCTTTTCTTCGATTGCTCCTCCCCTATATGACTTGGATATAGTTTTATCACCTTTGTGGTCAGTAGTACATAGCTAATTTATGTAATAGGGGTTTGTTTTGAGTTTTGACTTCACTTGCCTTAAAACAAGGTGATCCAGTTTTGGTTTAAAATTAATACATTTTGCCTCAGATTGAACACCGTGGGATTGTATATGACAGTCGGACTGGGAGACTGAAAGATGCCAATATATACAATCCCACAGCGTTCAATCTTATGCTTAATTGCCATCAAGCAGGATTTAATTCCTAATTGCGTAATTGCTTCAAGTTTTTAGGTCCCAACTTAATATCAAGAAGACTTATGGGCCTATCTAATGGGCTATATTGCTGACGGCCTAACGAAATTGGAGTTAACGAACTCGAAACCCTTTCCAGTTTTTTATTTCTGAAAAAGCAATCATTGGGTCAAATGAAGGCCCAATCATTGGGTCTCGTTCTCACTCACTTTCTCTTCAGGTTTGTACTTTTTATTCTCTCATTCGATTTCCATTCTGATAAAGCTTGTAGAGAAGATCGCTCTATACAGTCCAATGTCAGTGTACATACTTAGCTGGCTGCTTTGAATTCGCTGATGTGTGAGATTTGTTGTGCAAGCAATTAAGATGAGAAAGAAGCAGCCTGGCTCAGACCTACGTGTCCAGGGATTATAGTTTAGCTGATGGAGAAATCAATTCATGTGTCAACAAAGTTTGAGTTGCAAGAACTAAGGTAACTTTTCTTACTTGCATCAATGTGTCATAAAACTTACAATAGTTAGAATTGGGTAATACAGTGAACATGGAGACGTTTATGGTTCCTAGACAAAGAACAATGTGGCAAACGTTTATGTTTATTTTGTATATATATAGCCCTATATATAAGTTGTGAATTATGAGCTATATATTATTGTTGGTGAGTTGATATGCGCCATTACAATTCGGTTTTAAATAGTAAGGAAGCCAAATCAAGTCAGGAAACATGGCTACACGATCTTTGTCTAAGACATTAAACTAATGTCTGTTGCCTTCTATACTCCTGTCCATTTTGTTCGACATTTTCTTTCTTTCTATTCGATGATAAAATAGAAAATTATATCTAAGACTAAAAAATGTCACGTAACCATATATACTCACCTCTCTTCTTCTAAAGAACGTTGTGAACACAGGCTAATGAAAATACACTGATTCAGAAAAGAGGTAAACATCAATGATTCTTGTTTGATAAATTTCATGTTTTCTGCTTGTATATTGCTTTGATCTGTCTTGTGTACTTTGCTTGGTGACTTGAATCTGCCTTTTCTCTTTTGGTTTTAATGTTACATATTTGAATCTTCTGTAGTATCTGGGACTGCATCTAGATCAAAAACGTATCTCTGTATTATCACGAAATCTTGTTTTGGATACTAGAAACATTTTATTTTGTTGACTTGAATCGTTTCACTAAACCTTTTTGACCCAGGAGAGTAGCTATGGTTGAGGGAGTTGTGTCATTTGGAGTACAAAAGCTTTGGGAGCTCCTGAGTCGAGAATCACACCGACTACAGGGAGTTGAAGACCAAGTTTCTGAACTAAAACATCAGATTGGAACATTACAGTCATTGTTGGAAGATGCAGATGCCAAAAGACTTGAAAGTAAAAGGGTGAATAACTTCTTGGAAGATGTCAAAGACATTGTTTATGATGCTGAGGATATATTCGAAACTTTTCTTCTTAAAGAAGAAAGAGGAAAAGAAAAAGGGATCAGGAGGCGTACGAAAAGATTTGCGTGCTTCTTAGTTGACCTCCAGAAAATGGGTTCAGATATAAAAGACTTAACTATGAGAATCTCTGAAGTGGTTGGGCGTATGCAGGGTTTTGGGATCCAACAGATCATCGATGGTGGCCATTCACCATCTGTGCAAGACAGACAAAGGGAGCAAAGGGAGTTCCGACAGACATTTCCTAACAATTATGAAAGCGATCTTGTGGGGGTGGAAAAGATTGTTGACAACTTGGTTGGTCATTTAGTTGAAAATGATAGCATTCAAATGGTATCTATATCCGGGATGGGCGGTATTGGTAAATCCACTCTGGCCAGACAAGTTTTTCATCATGACATGGTAAGACGCCATTTTGATGGGTTCGCATGGATCTGTGTTTCACAAGAGTTCACACAGAAGCATATTTGGCAAAGGATCTTGCAGGAACTTAGACCACATGATAAGGCCATTACACATGTGGAAGAACTCCAGAGTAAACTCTTCCAGCTATTGGAAACCGACCGATACTTCATCGTCCTTGACGATATATGGAAAGAAGAAGACTGGGATAGAAGAAAAACAGTGTTTCCGAAGAAAAGTGGTAAGCTATAAATATAAAACACTTTCTTTTTATAATTTCACAAGTGATTGTAAAAAGAGAAGCTAGACGCACACATTTGTCATGAATGTCTATTATTCACTTATGATGAAGCCATAATATGTTGCAGGTTTGAAGATGCTAG
The DNA here is from genome assembly GCF_030686135.1 of Camelina sativa. Taxonomy (NCBI): domain Eukaryota; kingdom Viridiplantae; phylum Streptophyta; class Magnoliopsida; order Brassicales; family Brassicaceae; genus Camelina; species Camelina sativa. The sequence continues at coordinate 3,966,355 of NC_141882.1, forward strand.
TTACTTCTCGCAATGAGGGTGTTGGTTTACATGCTGATCCAACATGTTTTGCCTTTAGACCAAAAATACTTACTCCCGAAGAAAGTTGGAAGCTATGTAAGAGGATAGTATTCCCTAGAAGAGATGAAACCGGTACGCTTTCAGATCTAATTAAATTTAAGACCAATATATTTCTACTACGTTTTCAGATGTTTATATCAACAATCAATCGCAAAATAATTATGCCAAGGCTCAAATCTTAAATAATATATTACCTTTTGATTCTATGCAGAATTTACAGTTGATGAAGGACTAGAAGCCTTGGGTAATAAAATGGTTACATATTGTGGAGGACTGCCGTTAGCCGTTAAAGTGTTGGGTGGGTTGTTAGCTATGAAACAGACAGTTACTGAATGGAAAAGAGTATGTGACAGTATTGGACCTCAGATCATAGGAGCATATCACTTTGATGACAAAAATCTCAATCCAGTTTTCCGAGTATTGTCTTTGAGCTATGAAAACTTGCCAAGGTGTTTAAAGCATTGTTTCCTCTACCTAGCCCACTACCCGGAGGATTACAAGATAAATGTGACTAAATTGTTTAGTTATTGGGCTGCAGAAGGAATTATAACGTCATTTTACAATGGAGCAACCATTCGAGATAGTGCAGAAGGCTATCTAGAAGAGCTAGTGAGGAGAAATATGGTTATTGCTGAAAAGAGCTATTTGACTACAAGAATAGAATACTTTCACATGCATGACATGATGAGAGAGGTATGTTTATCAAATGCAAGAGAAGAGAATTTTCTTCAAGTCATCAAAGTCCCTGAATCCACCTCTACCTTCAATGCTCAATCTTCTAGCAGAGCTCGCCGACTTGCCGTACATAGTGGTAGTGATGCCCTACACATGCTGGGGGATAAAAAAAATAAAAAAGCCAGATCTCTTTTACTGTTGGGAGTTGAAGAAGACTTTTGGATACAGTCATCTCCAGGCTCTCGAAGATTACCATTGCTTAGAGTGTTGGATCTCTCTGGAGTAAAGTTTGAGGGAGGGAAGTTACCTTCCAGCATTGGAAAGCTCATCCACTTGAGATTCTTGAGCTTATTCAACGCAAGGGTATCTTATTTACCTTCTTCTCTGCGGAAACTAAAGCTTCTGCTCCATTTGAACTTAAGTGTTTCTGCGGAATCAGTTTATGTGCCAAATGTTTTGAAAGAGATGCAAGAACTAAGGTATCTCTCCTTACCTGCGTCAATGTGTAATAAAACAATGTTGGAACTGGGTGATCTAGTGCATCTGGAGACGTTGTGGTTTTTCTCGACGAAACACAGTATTGTGACGGACCTCCTCTGCATGTCCAAGCTCAGGGCTCTTTATGTATGTTTCACTGACGGGTGTACTTCTGAATCTCTAACGTCATCTCTACGTGAATTGAGAAACCTGGAGAAGCTTAGTTTATATGTTTCACACAAAATCAGCTTGGCTGATAACGGGGGCGAATTCGTTCTGGATTTTATTCATCTTAAGGATTTAGTGTTGTGCATGCATATGCCAAGGTTTCCTGATCAATATCGGTTCCCTCCCCACCTTGCTCACATAGGACTATTCGAATGCCGCATGGAGGAGGATCCAATGTTGGTTCTAGAGAAGTTGCTTCATTTGAAGTCAGTTGTTTTAACATTTGGAGCTTTCGTCGGGAAGAGAATGGTCTGCTCGAAAGGCGGATTTCCTCAGTTGTGTGCTCTTGAACTATGTGCACAATATGATTTGGAAGAGTGGATGGTAGAAGAAGGGTCGATGCCATGTCTTCATACCTTGACTATAATTGAATGCAAGAAGTTGAAGGATCTTCCGGATCAGCTCAGATACATAACTTCCTTGAAGGAACTGCAGATGAAGGGAATGACGACGGAGTGGAAAGTAAAATTGGTACCCGGTGGGGAGGATTACTACAAAGTCCAACACATTCCCAGTGTCCAAATAATCAAATGTGACGACGAATAAGGAAATAAACAGTAGGATCAAAGCATTTCGCACTACTTCGTTCATTTTCTGGTTTTGCACACTCCATTGATTACCAATAAAAAAAAATGTACACATTTCAGTTTCAGAGTTCAAAGTGATATACAAGTGTAACTGTGTAAGCACACCAACGTTACACTAATTATTTTGAACAGTGCAAGCTTTAGCGTGTACGCTTTTCAGAATTTAGATGAAAATGTTCGCAGAGTTGAAGCTGCAGCGTGAAAGAGTGGGCATCGTGAAATTTGGTCAAAAAGAAACTCAGGTACGAGAACCAAAGAAGGTACTAAACTACTAGGTTGACATTTCTGGTAACAAAAAAGCCTCAAATCAAGGGTTGTTTTTAACCTTTTGCTGAAGAAGCTCCTTCTCCATAACACTGAAGTTGAAAAGATATGTAATTTAGTTGTCAGACCGTGAGAGACCCGCCATTGTCTCCCGCTGTAAGGTTCAGAATCATCGTCGCAGCCTTCACAGCCCTGTCACATTTGCAATCCCACAGCAAAGGTTTAGGAATTTAGCCTTTTACGCAATTGATCCATAGGAAAAAACACAACCAGAGAGACCAAATAGAGCAAGATCATGATTCAAAGTCATTTGAATCCTTGTAAAATGATTTATAGCTAGACATAAACGATAGAAATTCTGATTACTGATAAGGGCAAGAGAGTACACTTTTTTATTGTTTAAAAATTCTGAGGAGGTTGAGTGTTGCTTACCAAGCATCAGGAGCTTGATACAAGGACGCTGAGTTGCCAAAGCAGGAAGTGAGCAATTCTGTGTTGATCACGCCTGGATTTAATGCAACCACTGCCATTCCTTCAGCTACCTCCTTCGCCACAGCTCGGCTTAACCCCTCAATCGCCCATTTCGATGCACAGTAAGGTGCAACCTGTAAGTACAGTTTTGGTTTTAAAAGGTTACCTCAAAGGGATCAGGTCTGATGTGCCCAAATCATTTAGTGCAAAAATGTAGAGTACAGAAGAGACTATCAGAATAATGTTATCTACATATCCTGAAAAATCAAAAGAAGAGGACCAGAAAAGTGCTCAGCCCATATGAAAGACGGATAAAAGAATGATTGTAGGCCTTTCACACTATGGGAAAGGGACCAACCTAGTAATTTGCTTAGACCATCAGGTGAAGTTATAGTCTCTCCCTACCATCTAGTCTCACTTGTTTCCATATACGATAGTATCAAGGAAAAAATATCCAACATTCTTATTATTATATTCAGAGAAAGTCTATCTCATGATAATATCATAATTCCAGATACCAAATACTTCTCTATCTTTCATAAACTTTTGTGGGGCTAGAAGGACAAACACACAGTAACAGCTAGTGATTCAAGCAAGAGTTGATTGAGACTCACCAGGGCAGCACCAGATCTTCCCCATCCAGAAGACAGATTCACAATTATCCCTTGCTTACGTGGGAGCATCAAAGGGATAAAATGACGCAGCACATTTGCTACCCCTTTAACGTTTGTATCCATGACATTGTCAAAATCTTCTGCAGAGACTTCCCAAATCTTGCTGTTCTTATTGATAGTACCAGCGTTGTTAACTGCAACATGCATTTACCAACATCCATTAGACCGTTAAATAAACCTAGAGCAAAGATGATACCTTTATTACAACAGCTACCAAACACTTTGGGAACAATCTAGTGATTTCTACAAAACAACTAGTAGTTACAAAGAAAGGTGTAAATATATACCTATGATATCTGGGACACCCTTCTTCTCCATAATAGTGTGTGCCAGTTCTTCAACACTGCTGTTTAATTTCTGCAAACATAGACCATAAATCATGCTAATTTCATCAGGAAAGCAATGGATTCATCTAATTTGCAATAAGAAAATAACAGCAATCATCAACACCCACATTAGAATTTATCCAGAAAATTGCATGAAACGCAGACCGAATATCACAAGACAAGAGAAACACGGAGGAGTCGGCGGAAATTACCACATCGGCGGTGAGGAGGAGATGATTAGCCGAGGAGGAGAGCTCCGATTGAAGAGCAGTGAGCTTCTCTTGAGTACGAGCGCATCCTATGACAGTGTGACCTCTCTTCGCCAGCTCCAGAGCTAGGGCTCTTCCCAGACCTTTGCTCACCCCCGTTATCAGAACGGTCCTCGCCGCCGTAACAGAGTTCGCTGCCCCACTGAAAGGCGTCGCAATCGTCATCGTGTAGCCCCAGTGGCCGATTTAGCTTCTCTTTTGTTCGGTGCCGCGAAGAATATACAATACACTCTTTGCCATCATCTCATGATAATTTCATGCCATTTTAGAATCAAACCGATTTAAATCAATTTAAAATTAAATCGAATGATTATAAACCGGTTTCATTAAGATGTACTGGCTTAGTTATTATCGGATACGTCTTCTTAATACTATTTAATCAATGTCGTCCGTTTCATCATCGGACGTTTTGATTCTGTTTTAATTTGAAAACGACTAATTTAAGACTCCAAGACATTTTGATCATCACAATTAATACCATATAAGCACTGTTTTCGTATAAATAAACGGGCAAGGATCTTGTTATTGTTCATCAATCAACAAAACAAACTTCACATAGAGTTATAATATTTTTTTATCAATTCTAAGATTTCTCAATTATGTCTATCAAGAATGTTGTTCTTCTTCTAGTGATCATATCTGTTGTTGTCTCCACAAATGCTCAGCTACCACAACTTACTTTTCCTTTTCCCTTACTTTTCCTTTTCCCTTCCAACCTAGCCCCGACATGGCAGGATTCCCCGATATTGCAAAATGTTGGTCATCCGTGATGAATATTCCGGGATGCATCACAGAGATTTCTCAAGCCATACTTAGTGGACGATTTGGCAACATTGGTCTAGCTTGCTGCAAAGCATTTTTGGAAGGTGAAACCAATTGCTTGCCAAAACTCCCAATCAATCCATTTTTTCCTCCAATGTTGAAAGAGCAATGTTCAAGAATTGCAGGCGCAATTCCTCCTGCCACGAAGTAAATTTTTTAACTATAAGAGCTATGTTAATCGTTTGATATTTAGCTGTTTTCTCTCTATTCTTCCTTAATTATCGACGTTTAGTTGTTTTCTTAAGCTAAAGTTAGTTTTACATTCAAGGATTACAAATTTACAATAATATAATGATAGCAATATAAATCAAGTCTTCTTTTCAATACTAAATTACTATCTATATAATTATGTTTAACATAGTCACGCCTCATCCAACATCTCGTCCGTTCTTATGGTTATTTAGATTTTTGAAAGGAAACAACACTCTTTCGTCGGAGCTGATCCGATCCTTCTCTCCCCCATGACATACACACTTGGCCAATCCATAATTATTTTTTTTTGGTCAAAACGATACTACTACTTAAATAATTAACTAGGTTCCGACCTGCACATACCTGCGGAGTTATGTTTATAAACAAAATTATTTTTGTCTATATAATCAAACTTATACTAATTGAGATTTTAGTTTGATATTTGGTTTGGTTTATTAATATTTGAAATTTTTTAAATAATAATGATTTCTCCAGTATTTTAAAATTTGAAACAACATAACGGTTGGACTGGTAACAAACTAAATCAAACAAAGGATTGGTTGGATTCTATTAAATTTGTGAACTATCAAATTGGATATATAACCGCTAACAGCGATGCAAACCCGTTTACAACATATACAAATATTTAGGGATGGCCGTAACTCTCTTTTCGTTTTGTCATGTTCCATTATGTCATACACCCGTTCTCAATTTTTCTTTGCATAACAGAAAACATTCCCAATATGGAACATTCCGGATATGGGACAAATTTTCGATTGAAAACGGGAGGGGACCGGACGAATACATAAATTCTCGAACTCCCCTATGAAATAAACATAAATATAATTCATAGTATATCTATATATCATATGTTTTAATAAAAATATTACAAAATTAATTGACTTCTTTATTCTTACTATTTTATATATATTGCACCTATATTAGATCATGTTTTTTTTTAATATTTTTAAATGTTACAGAAAATATTTTATGTACTTTTTATTTTAATTTTATTTTGAACTTACGCTAGTTCAATTGAAAATAGTAAGAATCATTTATTTAGTATGTGTAAACATATCCTTACCAAAAAGAAAAAAGTACGTGTAAACATATTTATATAGTATAACATCATTAACCCAAAATTTTGTCGTTTTGATTTATGAATATTTGGGTGTTTGAGTGTTAATCAGTACTTTAAGATTTGGATTAGAAATTTTTATACTATGAGTCATCGTTACCTTGAAAATTTCATTAGGAATTCAAGGTAACCATTACTTAAAAGACTATAAAACAATTTCAAGGTGCTCATGTTATAAAATTTTACTGTGATGTGTGTTTTTTGTTTTCTTTTCCATATACATCCCAAGTTATATTGCCATTTTAATAAAGACTGTTAACATCATATATTTGGAAAAATAAGAAAATAATATAATTTAATACATACTGCTGATTACAATATAGTCATGGGAGATTAATTGTACTTATATAGTTTATGTATATGTACCCCTTGATGGTTTCAAAATTAAATTAATGTTAATGCAAAGCTCAACTAAACACTCTAATAAGAATTTTCTACAAAGGTTTCTTAAATAAATCTATAGAAAAGCTGAAGAAAACAAACACTAATATAGTATTTTGTGACTTACCATGTTCATATAAAAATGTGGACTTTTTTAAGCAATCAAATGTAAGTTTCTTGTTTTGCAGATGCTATGTCAATTGGATGAACACCCGTTCATACCACAATCATCCCTTATATACAATCTCTAGATAGAAAAATGTATGCTTTCAAAAAAAATCTTGATTTGTATATGCTTATATACACAACAGGAAATTATAAATTTAACAAATCATAAGAATCATAAATCATAAACTGGACATAGAATCATAAATCATAAACTTAATACAAAGATACTTTTTTTTTTTTTGCAGAAACAAAGAGATACAAACAAAAATAGTGCTAGAGTAGTGTATATGATATCGATATGTGAATGTTAGGTCAATTACTCTATTTATAAAGCTTGAAAGAGTAAACATTTTTACCTTTACGTTGAAAACTAAAAAATCTATATAAAATCTTTTTAAAACTTATTTATTTTTCAGTTAATGCATATACAATATGTTTGAATCTATATGGATAATTAGATTTGAATTTTGAATTAATATTCTAGATTTTCCTATTAAACCGATGAGAGTAAATATATATGGTTAGTTTTAGAAATAATCCCTAAATTTTAGAAATTTTGTAAATAATTACTGATTTTATTTCAAGGTTTCTTAAAAGAAATCATCTATTTAAATTTAAGTTAAGTTATTTTCATAAATACTATTTGAAATTAATTAGATTCGTTTTTTATGGAAATTTTGTTAAATAATAACTTACATTTTTGGTATGTTATTAATTGCGGAAATCTCTTATTATTTTATAAAATTTTAATAACTATATAAATTCTAGAAATAATTTCGTTTTTATTATAATATTTTAAATTTCATTTTGTAATCTTGTTGGCTTTAATTTTTTTTATAGTGACGGTATGTTCTAATTAAATTTAAGGAGAAAATCATTAGTTTAATATTTAATTTAGAAAAATATTTGGAAAACTTAATATATTCAAAATTAATTATTTATCATTTATATCCATATCAAAATATATATACCAAATCTATAACCAATTATATTTCTTCAATAGTTGTTACCATTTTTTTTTAATGCAAGTTGGTCTGTTTGGCAACATGGATATATGTTATGTTTTTTTTTTTTAAATCCCTAAGTGTGCTTCCCATTTAATAGTATAGATTAATTTGTTTATTTACCTTAATTTATAGATATTTAATATTTTTGACCAAAACCTTGAGAAATTATTAAAGTTCATATATAACAAATAAACAAAACTATACTACTTTTAACTGTTTTGTCATAATTTCGATTTTCACCAAAACTTTTTCACTTGATAAAACTAAATTACAGATGCGAAGACGATGAGGCCAACAAGAAGTCACAAGAACATAGATTGAGATCACACTGGTCTCCAACGCTCAAACTCTTCTTCGACTTCCTCTGATTCCTCAGCAAATTTACGACTCTTGTCGTCTGAGTTTTGTGACCGTCTTCTTTTTCTATGGCGATGAGGTCTCTCATTGTGTGTTTCTCTATCTGAACTCTCCTCACTTGATAAACCAGTCTGACGTTTTCCTTTCCTGCTTCGATCAGAGTCAGGATCTTGGGAATTGTATCTGTGCCTCTCTTTGCTTTTGCCCCTATCTTCTTTATCTGACCGACGACATTCTGTGGGAGGAGTAGTTTCTACACTTCTCTTCCTGTTATTTTCTCCATTAACTCGAAGGTCTGATCCTTTATGCTGACGATGTCTACTTTCAGTTGAAACTTCCGCGTGCGAATATCTTGAGCTGCTTCTTTCATCCCGAAGTTTCGATGTACGAACCCTACCATGTTCATGACTCTCCTCACGGTCAGCTGATGACCCTTCCCTACTGTGTTTTCTTGAACTACGGCGGGTTTTCCTGTCCTTTTTATCGTCCATCTGTTCTTGAGCTTCTGAATCTGTCCCTCTTCTGGATTTTCGTTTGTGACCCGTTTCTCTCCTACCATTGTCATCTCCATCAGAAAAATCATCATCAGAATACATCCCATGGGTTCTTTTCCTTATCACCCTATGTCCAGGAGAGTGTTCAGACCATCTGCTATCACGATGCAATGTGTCCTTAGCATGCCGTCGCTCTTTATACATCTCCCTCTCTAAACTCCCATCTCTGCTAGGACTGTCATCTCCATCATGACTGTTCTCGGCCTGCCTACTAAGTTTGTCTCCACGAGTATTCTCCCGGGTATCACCATGATTGTTACGGCTCCTACAAGAAATCTTAGATCCACCGTTTGCATGTTCATGGTCCCTCAATCTAGATCTTCTTGAAGGTTGCCTAACATGGAAACAAAACACATGAGCATGACGCTTCTACACCAAATTAAGCATGCACGATATAGACTGATAAGTTACCGATGAAGGTCCTCAAAATTTAGAAATCCAACTATAAAGCTACCTACCTGTGTGTATCTGTTGGTAGATCTAATCTCGAATCGTTCAATGACCCTAAAGATTCATGCTCCATGTGCTTTTCATCTGAATAACCAAATAAAGCGGTCATTTTGTGAATCCAGAATCTTGGAGGTGGTCTGTCATGGTCAGCCCATTCGTAGTCTCCACCAGGATTTCGGAAACAATGAATAAAATTGCAAGCAGAACCACGAGAACAAGTCTGTAGAATATATGAATATCATGAATTAGAGAGATAAGCAAGAAGTTGGGATCTCAGATAAGAAGCAGATGAAGAGTCATACTTTAAGCCTGGACTTCATGTACTCCCCACATATGGCAACTTTCCATCTTGAGATGTTGACAAACTCGCATTTTACCTGACGAGGATGTGCAATAATCATGGATATAAATGTCAGCAAGCTGAAAGTACCAGAAATATTGCACAGGAAGTCACTAGACCAAATCGTTAGTCACATTTTTCAATGAAAGGAAGTTGGAAAGGTCTCCAGACTAACAGTGTACCTGTTTACCAGCAAAGTATCGACCATTAATGGACTGGTAAGCAAGAATAGCTGATTCTAATGATCTGTAGTGTACGTATACATTGCCCTTCAAGTGGAATGAGCCATTTCTACACACCTGAAACGGATATAAATTTTGGTTTTGAGAAAAGAAAGGGTAGGAAAAAAGGCCGAAAGACAACACATATCTACCAAACAAGTTTTATTCTCAGAAACAGGGTTACATTTGGTCATTTGATGATGAGAAAAGATGCCGGGAACCACTAATTTTCAAAAATGCCTTGCCTAGTGCCAATAGTGTGGCTTGCAGGTTCAAGAACTTACATTCACATTTAGTAAAAATTGAATCTATGGCTAAATGGAAAGGAAAAAAAAGAGGGGGAAGAGAAGGAGCAGAACAGAATCGACAGACCTTGAAATTAATAAGTTCTCCATACTTTTGAAACTCTGTATGAACATCTTCATAAAATTCTTCATAACAACGTTCAGCCTCCTCATCTGTATACTGCAAGGAAGCCGGGAAAAAAAGAGTAAACTAAAGTAAGTGGTTAAAAGGACGGAAACAAGGTGAATAAAATGCATGTGATGTCCACTATTTTAATATCAAGCAAACCAGGATAGCTAGAGCCTTACTAAATTATAACTGCACTAGCTTCTGTTCAGACACTACTAGCCCAAAGCAGCCAGCACGTATGAAGGACACTATTCTGTTCTTAATTCAGGAAAATCAAGCAATTCAGAGGTATAGAGAATCGGATGAATCCTTTGTTACATATCACCCACTCCCACAAGCAAATTAAAAAACACTCAAAGAACAAGATATGAAACACCGACAAACAAGCTACAGTATCTGGTACTGCTATCAAGGCAAGAGAGGGCACAAATAGAGAAGGCCACAGTTTCTGTGGTCGAGATAACAATCACATAATAGCTAATCTATCAATCAGGTAGGATACAAAGAAGTGAATCGCAACTCCACCCCGCCCAGGTTATAATCATGCACCTCCACTGAAGGGAAGCCATCAATGTCTGATGTAAGTTAAAGAAGAGGTAACAAGGATCAAAGAAAAAACAAGCAGCATAATTCTGTAAATTCAAAAGCACAGAGCAAAACAAAACAGAAAAGAGGCAGAGGAACTGTGGTAATGTTGATTCAGATAATGAGAGCGGAGAGTAATAGAGAAGAACTAATTATTAGCAGGATACTAGCATCACGAGATGACAGCGGTTACAGACCTCAAGCCCCTCATCCTGTTCCCAAGCAATACCAGGACCATTATACATGTTCTTCATAAGTAGTGTGCACGATTTATTGGGGTAGAAATGAACTCTGCTACAACGTGGGCCAAACCGACAAGCTCCAGTTTTCAAATGAAAAGGACAATGAGATTTATCCTGGAAAGTAAGAGGATAACAACAAAGCGAAGTTAGTAAAAAGGACACAAGAATGATAGCTGACACTAATGCAATCTCATCAAGGAATATAACAAGCACCTGCTCAGTTCCAAAGTTGGGTACTTCTTGTGCAACATTCTCCAGAATCTGTTGCGCAGAACTAACATTCTGATAGCTGGCACAAGCTTCAGTTCCCGGAGGTAGAGGATTTGATGTAGGCCTGTCAGAAATCTGCAAAACAAACTCCACATTGGAACTCTAGAAAAAAAAAAATCAAAACAGTGAAGATAGCAGGCATGTGCACCTAGAGATGATGGTTTACCTCGTTTCCATCCACCTGAACTAGGGGCTTCTTTGGAACCCTCACTTTGTTCTTTCTGAGAATGATCTCATTTCCTTGGAATATAATTTCTGGAGGCCCTTCTTCGATATATTCATATTCACCATCCTCATCCTCGGCACATTCATTGTTCCCACTAGCCTGCCAAAAGGGATATGCAATTTAAACTTAAGATCTTCTACAATGAATTCGGCAGCAACCAATAAGATATGAGAACCCTAACAGTTCCTCAGCAAACAGCCACGCGATGATGAAGAAATTAACAACAAACAACAAAGCAGTACCTCAAGCTTTCTCAACTCGTCTAGATCCTTCCAACGCCTCTCTTCCTCTTCTCGTTTCGCTTCTTCTTCCTCTTCTTTCTTCCTCTTAATCTCCATAGCCTCTCTCCAAGCTCTCTCACTCTCCTCGAACTCCTTCAACTCCTTCTCTCTCATCCGCGCCTCCTCTTCCTCAATCGCCTTCAGCCTCTCCTGTTCCGCCGGATCGTTTAACTTAGCCTCCGTCTCCTCTCTCTCCTTCTCCGCTATCTCCTTCCTCACCTGCTTCCTCTTCAATTTCTTCATCGCTTTTCGCTTCTCCTTACGACTCATCTCCGCCGCTTTGTCTTTACTCTCTTCAAAACCTTCCATCTCCCCCGCCGCTTCCTCGTGTCGTTCCCCTTCCATTATTTCCCGGTATCGTGAACCACTCTCGCTTCCCGGTGGTGGAAACACACAATTTTAATTTGAAGGGTATTAATTCGGTTTGATTGAACCGAAACCGTATGGTAAAGAAATCGAAATAAAATTGGATCAAACCATACCAAACCGGAGAACCCTAGTTGGTTTACCTATTAATCATCTGAGATTTCAATTGCAGGTTTTGGGGGTCAAGCAGATGGCCAGATTGTAAATTTCTCCACTGTCTTCACACTTTTGATTTGTAACTTTCTCAAAAACAATCGAATCTTTCTCCGTCTTATAAACAGCAAAGGTTTCACTGGATGCGAGATACGAGCACCGTAATCAAACTTATTCCTTTGTGAGTAACACTTCTTAAATTACTCGTCTTTTTTGTTTTTTGGGTTTCGTATATTTTTTGACTTTGCATACTAAAGTCAGCTTTTTGTTGTTGTTGTTGTGAGCTTTGTAGATTGCTTGAGCTTTTCTCCAAATTGCATGCGTTATTCTTCTTTCTCGGGTTTCAGTTTGTCTCTTGAAGACGCACTTTATCTTCTCCAACGTTTCTTCAACTCCTCAAACCAGATTAAGCAGATTCACACCGTCCTTTTTACCAGCAACGCATTGGTCGCTTCGAGATGGAAGACGAAATGCGTCTACAACACTCTCATTCGGTCTTATCTCACTACAGGACAATCCAAAACCTCTCTTGCTCTCTTCACCCACATGCTTGCAAGCCAAGTCCGACCAATCAACCTCACTTTCCCTTCTCTGATAAAAGCAGCGTGTTCATCTTTCTCTGTTTCTTATGGTGTTGCCTTACATGGCCAAACTCTTAAACGGGGTGTTCTATGGGACCCTTTTGTTCAGACTTCTTTTGTTCGATTCTATGGTGAAGTCTGTGATTTAAAGAGCTCGAGGAAGATGTTTGATGGTATTGTAGACCCTTGTGTTGTAGCTTTTAACAGTTTGCTTGACGCTTGTGGAAGAAACGGAGAGATGGATTTTGCTTTCGAGTTATTTCAGAGTATGCCTGTAACTGATGTAGTTTCTTGGACTACTGTTATTAATGGGTTTAGTAAGAACGGGTTACACGCCAAAGCTGTTATGCTTTTTGGTGAGATGATACAGAATAATGAGCGTGCGGTAGTAACTCCGAATGAGGCTACTTTGGTTAGTGTGCTTTCTTCTTGTGCTAATTTGGATCGAGGAGGTTTTCATTTGGGGAAGCAGATTCATGGATATGTTATGGGCAGAGAGATCATCCTCACTACCACTTTGGGTACTGCTTTGCTCGATATGTATGGAAAAGCCGGTGACTTGGAGATGGCATTGACCATTTTCGATCAAATTTGTGATAAAAAAGTTTGTGCGTGGAATGCGATAATATCAGCTCTTGCCTCCAATGGTAGACCTAAGAAAGCGCTACATATGTTTGAGATGATGAAATCGATGAACGTGCTTCCAAATGGGATTACTTTACTTGCAGTACTCACGGCCTGTGCTCGATCTCGACTTGTGGACTTAGGTATCCAGTTGTTCTCTTCCATATGTAGCGAGTACAAGATCATTCCAACATCAGAGCATTACGGTTGCATTGTTGATCTCATAGGTAGAGCTGGACTATTGGTTGACGCGGCCAATTTCATTAATAATTTGCCATCCAAGCCTGATGCTTCTGTTCTCGGAGCTCTTTTGGGAGCCTGCAAGATTCATGAGAATGCTGAGTTAGGAAATAAAGTAGGTAAACAGCTTATCGGACTGCAACCTCAACACTGTGGCCAGTATGTGGCATTGTCTACGTTAAATGCTTTGGATAGCAATTGGTTAGAAGCAGAACAGATGAGGAAAGCCATGACAGGAGCTGGAATTCGGAAAATCCCTGCTTACAGTGTGCTCTCTTAAGGCTTGAGAAGTGAGAAGCACTGTGTGATCTCTGTTCTGTTCTACTATGTTCAGTTCACTCATAGCGGCTTTCTGTAGAATTCGTTGATAAAGAAGATCAAGAGCTTACTTGAAGACTAAATGTCAGCACACCAGCTCCACCAAGCTTTCTCTTAAGGTTATTCTTCTGTTCTGACGTTAACCTTGACGGGAACAAGATCTCAAAGTAGACTTGGAGACCTTTTCTTTCCAAGGGTCTTTAGTGGGCATTTTTTCGTTTGGGATCACAATCTCCTGACCCTGTTTTACAATATCCAGTTAAGAGTTGTTGAGCGTGAAGCCGGTTAAAGCATCTATAAGAGAGACCTTTCTTCTTGAGAATCAGATGAGATAAAAATGACGACATGTTCTCTTTTTTCATACATGCTTGCTCGAAAGATAAACAACTTTTTTCAAAAGATTCAATAGGTGAAATAGCCTGATTTTCCGGAGGCAGCCAAATCTGAGTTGGTCCTTGCAAAGGAAGGCCTATCTCCTTCACTGAGATTGCTTTTTCTTAATGCGGAGGTCAGATGATCTGAGCTGGTCCTTACAAAGGGAGGTAAATCTCCGACACGTCTTTTCTTGATATAGTAAACCGGTATATCTCCTACACGATTCATCTTCTTGAACCAATGACTGATGGTCTCAACTCCAAGATAGGAAAAGAGAACCGTCAACGATCCACCGGCAACAGATACAATGGTTGGAAACAACCATCGTGTTCCGTGTAAATGTGGTATGGTTACCCAAGATGCCGCTACATAAGCCGTCGCCATGAACCCTACCGAAACCCACATCATCCTGTGTGTGGCCACCAATAATCTCTTTAAAGGTTTCATCTTGAAAGGTATGATGCTAACAAGAAGAATAACTATGCACAACGATGTGAACAGTGCGATGTTGTTGCATATTGCAAAGACTTTGAACGCTGCTGTATTGCCTACAATCGATTTCCCTCTCCATGGCCCATCTTCGTAGACGCCGCCAGGAGGGTTTATCCCACCGGCATAAGAAACTGAAGCAATCAGGACAGCCACGATCGCGATCGTGTTTCTTGCATTTTGTAAGGCTTCTATATGCATCTCATATTCCATGCTCTTACGACCTCTTTCCGCTTCCCCTTTCTTTTTTCTCTTTATCTCTGCTATCTCTGATGTTTTTGTTTCGATTAGCTCAAGCAACCGTATTATCTCGTTCTGTTTAGAGCTTTTGCAGCTAACTAAAGTTTTAATGCGTTCCAGAGATCGTTTATGAAATGGATTGGCGTGGATCTCAAGTACTTCAGTGTTCTTAGAATCCAGCTCGGTATCGAACCTCAGCCAGCTGCAAAACCCATCTTGTTCTTGTAGCTGATATCCACTATCTTCTTACCAACAATGTAACGTAGCAGCTGAAATTTATCCAGTAGGGATATGTCAGAGGAGATACAACAAAATACAAGAAATTCTGAAGCAGAACTGAATCATATTCCTTTTTATTTCTCTATGGATTTTCAACTCATTAGATAATAAGTGGACATGCTCATGTTAGTCTATATGGGGTTCCTAGCAAAGAGCATATCACACACAGGTCAAAAATGTGTAACTAAAATATGCGTTGGGTTTATACAGGGGAAAGCAACGAAGAAAAGTAGAAAACTACTCACCGGAGCACAACAAGCCAGGGAGGCAGCAATGTGTAAAACAGTGTTGCCATTTTCATCAGTTTGCTGCAAAAGATCTTGGCTGTTAATGCCCACACTCTCGGCCATGAAAACGAAGGCATCTATGTTTTTGTTTCGTGCAGCGAGATGAAAGACTGTCTCTTTTGATGGCGTGAGAAAGCCAAAAGACAACGGAGCCTTTTCCAGGAACTCCTCCAGGATTACAACCGAGCCTCTGAGGACCCCAGATGCAGAGGTGATAAACCATTGGCGTTAACAGCTTCTTCTAGTCCTTGATCAAGGCCTAACAATATACTTGTCAGTTGAAGTCTCCTCTATCACAGGCATGATGCAGAAGTGTTGATAGCGAGCTGCCTTCGACCACCCAAGCTTCTTCCCTTGCGAGGTCTGGGAATCTCTCTAGTATAATTTCTGCAATACCTGACAATGATCCGAACACACTAATGAGCCAGTGAGTTTATGTAAGATTACGGAAAAATGTTGAGCATACGGACACTTGAAACTTACAGGTGGATCCACTTGATAGGGCGAAATTGAGTTCATCAAGGCCGATTGATGGTGTCTTTTCCGCAACGAGTGTGGCAGCCTCCATGGAAATGCTGCGACAAGCTAGGTAGAGGGGTGTTTGGTTGTTACTGTTGCGTGCGGAACAAGCTTCTAATCCAAACTCTAAGATTGTCATAACTATGTTAACGTCTCCAAGGAGAGCAGCGAGATGCAAAGGTGTGTTTCCGTATCTGTTTCGGGAATAGAGCCTAGAGGAGACGAGTTCTCCATGTCCATGCTTGGCAGCCATGTGCAACACTGTGTTGCTGTGTTGTTCATCGCTTCTCTCCTCCAGCCACGAATCTCTCTCTGCCACCAGACCCAGAAAAGCTGGAACGTCGTTTCTTAGGATCGTTTGGAAGATCGGCTGCATCTTTTCTCAAGAAAATTAGAGCTAATTAAAAGAGTAGGAATCCTTTACCTTGGGAGAGGGAGATCCCAAGTAGTTTATACAGTATATATTTCTTATGATGACTAGTAGATCATAAGATTTTGGAACTTTATTGATAACAAAACCAAAAGTATTAATAAGAGTCTGGTGGTTGTAGTGTGTCCTAAAACGCGTTTTATAGTCATTGTAACAAAAGGCAGAGGGCAGCCTATTTCTTTTTCCTCCTTCGCGAGCAAATTCTTTGACTTTCCCACAAGATAATAAGTGAAGACGTGACAGGATGACTAAATCCAATCATATTTCTGTGAACGAGATAAAACGTAATTTGTAAGATTAATTTCTAGGAAATTCTTGACGAAAATTTTACAATCTTTCCTTATTTTAATAGAAAAAACTATTATAATAAAATTATTAAATTTTTTAACTCTCTCATCCCTTCAAAAAATTTGTAATACATTTTTTTTGTATACTCATCATTATATTTAGTTTCTGTGACCCAAAATATAATTATATAAAGATCATTATAATGTTTCTTTAATTCAAAATTTTGTAATTTAATGATTTTCTATATAAATAACAATTAAATATTCTATTTCTAAAATTTAACTACAAGAAGGAAATCAATAGATTTAACCTTGCAATATAGCTTAAATTAAGGTGAATATAAAAGAGATTAAAAATTAAATTAATCTTTTGTTCAAAAAAGAAATTAAATTAAATTATTCTTTTGGGATTTTTTATTGCAATTCATATGATTTTATAGGAAATATATTTAAATGATACTTAAAAGATAATTTTGGAATTTAATTATTAAATGTTTTTGGTGGATTTTGAATATCATAGTAAATTTTTTATTTTTATCATTAACTATATTTAAAAAAAATAAGTGGTATATTGTGATATTTTATGATTTGAATAAATAAAATGTATTATTGACATTTAGTAAATTTGTTTGTTATATATGCATTTTTAGGGAGAATTTCAAAAATACATCTTTTTCAATACCACTTTTCAAAAATATCATTTTAAAAACCTTTATTAAAAAATATTCTCAAATTTTTTTTTATAGTTTTATGATTATTACATAAAATAAAATGAATTAACATAACTAATACAACAATCCGCGCATATGCGTAGAATATTAACTAGTTTTCTATATAATTAAGATTAAAGATTCAGACTTTTCAGACTTCTAAAATAGAAATAAGTAAAATGACAGAATTTATACTTCCATAACTACTAAATCAGTCTGTATATAGATCTGATTCTTCTGGCGATAACCAGGTTTTGTTCAGGGTCAAGCACTTGAGCTACTTGGATAACTAAGTATAAGGAAGGAATTAAGTATATTAACCTTTTCCTAAATCACTTTTTCTCTATTAATAAATTGACCACATGATCAAGTTATAAGATTCTTCCTTATGATTTTGATCTAATAATAGTAATTTGTATTATTTTACTCAAATTTTGAACAAACAAAAAAATCAAATAATTGGCTATTAGTCTACTATAGTGATGGTTAATTAATTTTAGATTGAAATAAGCTTGAAAATGTGGGTTTGAAATAGATATTTTCTTTATTAATTGGTGCAGTTTTTCACAAAATGATAATGTGTGCTTGCGGCCTTAAATCCAATATATACCTACTCGGCCGCTCTTATCATATTAATGTTCTAAGTAGACCATAAGAGTTGGAATTTTACGATAACAAAACAAAAGAAAAATATTACCATGACTTGAAATTTAATTTGGCTTCTGGGTTTTCTTTCTTTTTCGATCTTCTTATTTCTTGACGAAATTGTTTTCAATCATTCCTTATGTCTAAGAAATTCTTCACGAAATCTTTGCAATCCTTTCCTTATTTTCTGAATCATATACAGCATTTTCGTTTAAAGTTCAATTTTTGCTTTTCAGACCAGTTTACTCTCTCTTTGTTTCTATTTCACCATTAACAACATAGAGTCAAATAGGCCAAGTTCTACTTCAAAAACAATCCGTTCTAGCCTCATCCGATTCCGGTTTTTGTTTTATTTCATAAACACATAAAGTTTACAAAAACCAAAAAAAAAAAAGAAAAATAACTCAAATGTATGTACACTGAATTGACTAGCAGCTTTATGTAGTTAAAGAAGATCAAGTGCGTTACTTGAAAACTAAAATGTCAACTCATCAGCTTCCACCAAGAACTCTCCTGAGGTCATTCTTCTGTTCTGACGTTAGCATTGACGGGAACAAGATCTCAAAGCTGACTCTGAGGTCTCCTCTTTTCAAAGGGTCTTTAGTAGGCATTCCTTCATTTGGGATCACAATCTCCTGACCCGGTTTTACAACATCGAGAACCGGGATCGTTAAGTTCCTCCCGTCCAAAGTCGTTACGCTAATGGTGAGACCGGTTAAAGCATCTATAAGAGAGACTTGCTTCTCCAGAATCAGATCATTACCGTCTCTTTTGAATACCGAATGCGGTTTCTCGTCTACCACGAATATGAGATCCGCGGGAGTGACACCAGGTTCTTGGTTTCCTTTCTCCGGGAAAGTGATCTTAGTGCCTCTCTTCCAACCTGGTTTTATGTCTATCTTCAAAATCTCTTGAACTGTCTTTGGCTTTCTGTTAATAAAGACATCATATCAGAAAGACAAAAATCAAAGCTCGTATTGCTCCACCAACAAGATCAAGTAACAATCACTTCTTCAGAACCTTGTAGTAGCTACAAAATCTAATTGGGAAACAGATTATATCCTAGATTAGGTTCTGAAGGAAACAATGTAAAAGGAAGCTTATCAGAAAACATCATCAAGTTCAGCAAAACCTAGTAGCTACAAAATCTCATCAAACAATGTAAAGGAAGCTAATCAGACAATGTAAAGGAAGCATCATCAGAACTGGATCACACGAGATCGAGCAATGGCATTAACGAGATGAGGGGATCAATGAGAGAAAACGAACCCAAAATCATCAGGAACAACGCGAGAAATACGCATCTTCTTCTTGGCACCTTTGTAGAGCTCCTCCAGAGTGCAAGCCAATTTACTCTCAATAGCCGGTGCCTTCCTATTCGCCGGCGGCGGCGGAGGCGTCTTTTTGTTCGTCGGCGGCGTTTTTCTATTAGCCTGGCTCCCTGCTTCTGCACTTTTAAATCTCCGACCAACACCAACACCATCGCCGCCATCTCCACGGGTCCTTCCGCTACTCCCTCCGCCGAAAGCATCTCCAGATTCGCCGAAAAACTCCGCGAAGATATCCTCAGCATCACGCGGATAATACCGAAACTCAGAGTTACTAGAAGAGTAGCTCCGCTGCTGCTGCTGCTGATGCTGCGCCGCCGTATCCGCCGCGGTAGGTAAATCTGTAGATTTAAGACCTTCTTCACCGTACTGATCGTAGATCTGACGTCTCTGAGGATCGCTCAAGACGTCATAAGCTTCGGAGATCTGCTTAAACTTAGCTTCAGCTTCTTTCTTGCTGGTAGGGTTTTTGTCAGGGTGCCATTTCATCGCCATTCTCCGGTATGACTTCTTGAGATCTTCTTCGTTAGCGTTTCGATTCACCTTCAGTACATTGTAGTAATCGACCCCCATTGATCCGTCCCTATATTAAAAAAAAAAAAAAGTCAAAACAACGAAATCGAGAGAATCTCAGGTGAAATAAATCGAGCAAACGAATCGAAATTGGGAATTTTCACAGAGATTGCAGAAAAAAAGGAATCGGATTCGAGATGTTGTTTGAAATCTGAAATCGGAAGAGAAGAATGAAAAAAAAGAAAGGAAGAGTGGAGTGCGTGTAAGGTAGTAGAACGAAGAAGAAGAACATGTTGATTGTTTGACAATGGAGAATGACAAATATATTCTTAATGGAGCCACGTGGCATTTATTGTCACTTATCTTTAACTTCATCTCTTACTATTTATTTATTGTACGGGACGGGTGAATGAATGTGGTAAAAATGAGGAAAGTTCACTTTCATTTTCCTTTTTAATTTTATTAGACAAAAATTCTCTTGATAGCTTAAATGGAATTTACGTATTGCGACAAATTTGTATCCCTTTTTCTTTTTTTTTTAATTAATTTAGGTAATGAAATCTAAAATAACCATATTTAAGTTAAACGAGAAAGAATTATTACTTTATTTAGCCGACAAAAAAAATAAAAGCAGATGCAATAATTAAACCGTACCAAACCAACTTAATCTAGAGAATCAGAGTATTAATTGTGTAAATGTATAAACAGGCGGCCAAGTTTGGTCAGAATATTGACAAGTGGTTTTGATCATTTACAAAAAGAAATCTTATGTCAAGTCCAGCTTGAGACTTCTCAAGTATAATATATATGTTCAAAAGTGCTTGAATCATGCCGAGGAAAGTGAAGATTAGTATTATGAACTTGTCCATATGATCTCATTAAACGCCATGGAAGTGTAATACCTTGGTATTCAACATGTATCACTTATCTAAATACTTTGCTGTCTTTTTAATTCCAATAATAATTTCCAACGTATATGCAAAATACATAAAAACTATATTTGGCTGTGCCTTTGGTTTTATTACATTTCAGTACAACTTAACTTACATCTTCGTAAACCCATTCATTCCACACCAACATAACTTACATGCATCCTAGTAAACCAGTTTCCTTACATACAGCCAATTTTTGCAATCATAGTCCCCCAGTTTAATAATAAAGAGGATCCTGAGAGGATCCATATTAGGATTGCTGCCTAGGAAAGACCTTCATTGCGAATTCAGCGAGCTTGGTAATCTCGGGCATAAATAGGTTTCACAGCGGGATCATTGCAGAGCCGCTCTGCCCATTTGGACAGAGAAGGAGTCTTGCTCTCATCAAAAAATTTATGGCTGGCATGGCATCCAACTCGACGACTCTCAACCAACCCAAGAAGCTCCCCAAGGCAATGTCGAGGTACCCGATATGGTCAGGTCAGTACCGTTGAAGAACGGTTCTCCTTTGCTGCAATCCACAAATGCTTTCTCAAGAAGCTCGGTCCTTTCTTCGACTTCAGCTATGGCTGCTTTTTTCTCTTCTTCTCCTTGAGCTGTTAGGATACTTCTCAGAGAGATAAACCACTTTTATACATATCCAATTAAGACAGCATACAAGATTTAAGATTAGCTAATGCCACAATATGTATTCTTAGTAGAGATTAGAGAGAAGATACTGAACAAAATGTCTAGCTAACTTCTTTTCAAAACTAAGTTAGTTGAAGTTGACTATGGGTATAGAAGTCAGTTGAAGCTGGACTAGTCCAATCCTATCCAGTTTTAATCAGTTATATAGTGTTACTAGTTATTACAGATTCTTAACCAGATTAAACTTTGGGGATATACTAAATTCACTAAAAGCCACATAATCTGTTAACTAAAACTATGAAACCTTATCGTCTATGTAGGCAGCCCAAAAACGAGCGATGGCTTTGTCGTATGGATGGGACGGGAGAATGGACGGTCCAGATGAGTTCCAAGCCTCGTCGATGTACTGAACGAGGATGATGTTGGACTCACAAACCGGTTTGTCAGCGTGAATCAGAACCGGTATCTTCTTGTGAGCCGGGTTAGATTTGAGGAGCAATTCGCTATTTGAACCGAACGTCTCCTGGAGGAATTCGTAGCTAATAGATTTGAGGTGGAGAGCGATCCTCGCCCTCATGACAAAGACACTCGCCCATGACCCTATCAGCTTTACGTCGTCGGTCGCCATTTTATCCCGGAGCTTAATTAAGAAGCGGAGTCGGTCGAGAGAGACTTAAATTTGAAATCATATGGAGTCGGTTCGGTTTCAATCAGAGGGTTTTAGGTGATGAAATAATAATGAAAAACTACGAATTATACTTGTAAACTAGTGGTCAGAACGAAGACCGACTCATATAAAACGCAGGCCCATTAAAACGAAGACTGACTCATATAAATTGCAGGCCCCATTAAAACGAAGTCCATTCTCTCGGCGTTTTGAAAAACCCTAGTCGATTTCGAGATCCAAAACCTTGCTTCAGGTTCAAGAGTTCTTCGCTCCTTAATTCTCACGGTTTCTTAGAAAATTCTTCGGGAATTCTAGTCGATTACGGCCGTGTTCCTCTCTCTCTCTCTCTCTAGGTGATTTTAACCGTGTCAATCTATCTTTCCGGATGCTTATATGATGTCTTTGATTTTCCGTACTAGATTAAAGTCCTTACTACTGTGATTTGAATTTGGTTATAGTGTTTTAAAGGTTTTTAGAAAGATGAAGGATAACGGTGATGCGACAGCTGTTTTCTGGGACATCAATAGGTGTCCCATCCCTAATGGATTTGATGCTCGTTGGGTCCGTCCGTCTATCAAACGTTTTTTGAGGAACCTTGGCTACTCTGGTCCCCTCACCGTCACTGCCGTTGGCGCACTATCAGGCGTCCCTTTTGACATCCTGGGAGGAGTCTATTCCAGTGGAATCTGTCTTGCTAACGTCCTCCACGACGGTTAATATCTTCTTCTCTCATATCCTTTTGTCTCTCTGTTTTGAAACAGGTTCCGTTTCCGTGGGTGCTAACATTATGTTAACCGATAAGAATCCACCTCCAGCTAACATTATGGTCATATCCGATCCAAGAACCTTCCCTTGTTTTTATGGCTTGCTAGAAGCTCAGGGATACAACATTCTTCAGCCGTTTCCATATGATTCTCTCCACAGTTTTTTTCATCCAGGTCTGTGTTCGTCCCTCTCTCACCCTATAGTTTAATTTTGTTGGATTAATAACCAGCTTATCTGTGGCTACATTGTCTTCTCTCCCCCTCCACCAGATTCATGTGCACTGGAAGCCGTGGAATCTGCCTGGTGGAAGTGCTTTATATGCCCCCATGATCCTCCTGCCCAAGGCTCTGATAATTTCACCACGCATCTCGCCAGAGAAGAACACCACCAGATGGTAATGAAGCATACTCTATTTATTTGTATCAAATACATTTTGTCACTGTCTAGAACATTTACCAAGTTTTTTTCCTTTGCATTTGTTTTTCAAGCAATTTCCGGAAGTCTTACGTACGAATGTTGTCGGCCTACCCATGGCTCCCCTTGTTTCTCATCCGCCGATTGCTACTACCCTGGTGAGGAAACAACCAAACCCATTCTGTATATCTGATCACATTGATATTTCTCACTTCTTGTTTTGTTGCAGGTGTCGGACCACCCGCCTATGAATATCAGACTTCAATACATTTTTGGACCACTACGTGACTCTCATGACCTGAAAGCTGTTACAGTGGTCTTTTGGGACATCAATATGTGTCCCATCCCCACTGGAGTTGATGCTCGTTGGGTCGGTCCGCGTATTAAACAGTTTTTGGAGAAGAGTGGCTACTCTGGTCCTCTCACCATCACTGCCGTTGGCGCACTAAAAGACGTCCCTAATGGCATCCTGGGAGAACTCTTTTCCAGTAGAATCAGTCTTGATAACGTTGCCTATGGTTATTATCTTCTCATCCTCTCCTCTTGCTTTTTTTACTGTTTTCCTTGATGGATATAGAGAGTCCTCAAGGCTTTAGTTTCTGAAACAGGTTCATCATCCATTGAGGATCTTATTTTCCAGTTTCAAGATATGAATCCACCTCCAGCTAATATAATGGTCATATCCGATCCCACAATCTTCCCTTCTGAGGATTCTGGCTGGCTACAATCGTCAGGATACAACCTTATTCAGCCGTATCCGTATGATTCTCTTCAAAGCTTTCTTCCAACAGGTGTGTGTTTGGTCCGATCTCACAGTGTTGTTGAAATAACCAGAAAAACTGTTGCTGAACTGGTTTACCTTTTTTTTCCCACAGATTCAGGGGAACCTGACTGCATGGAAGTGGGTGAATCTGCCAGCTGGGTTTGCTCAGTATGCCGTTCCCCTCCTGGCCAAGTCTTTGAGAATTTCACCACGCATCTCTCTAGTCAAGTACATGAACGGAAGGTAACCAAGGATCCTAGCCAAAACGGACGGACTTTATTGTATCAAAACATTTTCTCATTGTCCAATTCTTTTCGAGTCAAAACAGCTTCTTACCACACAAGTAGTTTCCCATTCTCATTTGACTAATTCTGACCCATGTGCATTTGTTTTTCAAGCAGACGTTGGGCTGTAGGCCTAGGAACTAGGAAGAATAACAGATGCTGAACTAGGAATGCTCCCTACCATGGTGAAGAATCAACCGAAGGCAAATTTCAATAGCTGTGATAACGTTGGGATTTTAAATCTTTAATTTAGAATTGTGGGGCTCGAAGGAGCAAGTTCAAGTGTAACGTTCAACATACCCCTAGCACACTAAGATATAAAAGCCATTTATAAAACAGTACGACTCTTAAATTATTCTTGCAAGATCTCAACCGACAAGTAAAAAAAAAACTATTTCACCAGCAACTTAGGCCTGCGGCTTGGCAAAGATCTTCTTTGCGAATTCAGCGAGCTTTGCAGTCTCGGGCATGACAGGTTTTACAGCGGGATCGTTACAGAATAGCTCAGCCCATTTGCATAACGAAGGTGTCTTGGCCTCATCTAGAAGTTTATGGCTAGCTGCTAACTCGGTGACTCTCAACCAAGCCAAGAAGCTCCCGAGGGAAATGTCGAGGTAACCAATGTTGTCACCGTTGAAGAACGGTTTTCCTTTGCTGCAATCGATGAACGCCTTCTCCAGAAGCGCATTCCCTTCTTCCATTTGCGCTACCACAGCTTTCTTCTCTTCCTCTCCTTCAGCTTTCAGGAAATTTCTCAGAGCGACAAACCACTTCATTCATTCATGTTGATTAATGTCGAACATTGAAAATAAAAGGTTAGCTTTAACAATGTAATGAATATCTACTTTAACTACTACTACCTAGTTTTAGAGTTCTCAAAATATATACGCAGTTGTGTTTACTTCACATTTCAAATTTGACTAATTAATGCTAATTTTCGCGTAAATCTAAGATATCAAAAATTAGACTAGCTAGTAAACATAAAAGACAAAAATTAGCTTTGCAATGAGCAAGTGAAGAAAGAAAAAAAAAACCTTTTCGTCGATGTAAGCAGCCCAGAACCGAGCCATTGCCCGGTCGTAAGGATGAGAAGGGAGAATAGACGGTCCAGATGAGCTCCAAGTCTCATCGATATACTCAACGATGATGTTAGATTCACAAACTGGCTTATCAGCGTGAAGCAGAACCGGGATCTTCTTGTGGACAGGGTTTGATTTGAGAAGCAACTCGCTCTTAGACCCAAACGTTTCTTGGAGGAACTCGTAGGGGACAGACTTGAGGTTGAGAGCAACCCTCGGTCTCATCACGAAGGGACTCGCCCATGCACCGATCAGCTTCACTTCGCCGCTTGGCATGATCTCCTTAAGATCTAAAACAGAGGGATGGGTGAGTGTGAATGTGTGAGAGAAAAATGTAATGTTTTGACACGTTGAAGCGTTTACGTTGGATCGGTGTGGCATTTATATGGAGGGGATAGAGGGTAGGTAAATTTTATGGCGGTGATAGATAGTGAAGAATGGCCAATGTAGAAGAGCTTGACACGTATATTAAATCGGGTGGGAAAACGTTGAAAGGGTCCATCACTTTATTGTGGTCGACGAGACGACATTTATATGTGTGGCTTCTATTGAAACTCCGGCAAATCTTCATCTTCACTTGTTGAAATTTGTTTTTCATGTTTAATAAATTCGTATTTACGATGAAGGGTCCATCACTTTATTGTGGTCGACGAGACGAGATATATCTTTGTTGTAAAGATTGACAATGTGATGTTTTGTTTTTGCCAACTAATCAACTGATATAAAATTATATTAAAGAATTGAAATTATTGAATGATGATTACACATCTCAGGGAAGAAACACACACAAATTCACCTAAAAAAACAAACATGTCATGCATCACAGGACCACACGAAATGTAAAACATTGAATTGCAGTCACGAAAAAACCCCTAAATAATATTCGTCTCAATTTTTTTTTTTTGTTTGTTCTTACGCTTTTAAGCTCATTGTTTCCACTCAATTTTTCTAACATTAATAATATGGTTTACGTACAACTATCTTCTAATTTTGTATATGTAAATCAGAGTAAAACAAAATTAAAGTACATAGATGAAACCAAAAACATACCTAGGGGTGGTCTGGTGGACTGGACGACTAGTGGTAGATATAGAGGTCCCTCCAAAAAGAGATATCACATGTCATCAGCTCCTAGCCGAGGAAGACTACTGGCCCATAAGGTATTGAAACTTCTTCGAAATTAAAAGAACCACGAACATGTAAATCATATATATATCCGATTCTTGACAAATTGAGAACTATTCACGAGAAAGATAATACATATCTCTTTTAGTCATTGTGTGTGAGTAGGGAAATGTGTTACTTAGTCAAGTTGTTGATTCTTTTGAATAGTTCTCTAATTTGAAATTATATGGATTTTGTGAATTAGGATTCTCTTACTATTTTTAAAGAGAAGCGTCTTTACTTTTCTTTAGTGATAAATTGTACATACACCAATTATAGCGTATATATACATAGAGAAAAATTGATCGACTTCCAGAACAATCTCATGAGAAGAATACCAAATAGAATAATACTCTGCAAGACGCATTACATCTTCACTAGTTGTAACTACAAATACATTATCATACAATGAATTAAAAACAAACTAAAGTTGAGAATTTTTTAGCAACTTTAAGCCTTTAGGTTTCTTTACGATATTCTCTTGAATCAATTCCCTTATCCTGCCCGCTTCCTTGGTTTGGGTGGGGACGTTAGTGTGAGTGGGCACTTAACATTAATGATGTCTTTGCAATATTATCATGTCTTCTATATATGCCTTATTTCCTGGTGAGTTTGGGACACCTAAAGGCACATTTTGTCAAAATAATATACTTACTTTCTTACACATTTTTTTCTATAATATCCATATATACTTTTCAGTTTCTTAATAGAATTTATCATTAATTATTATCACTTCTATGTCAAAGAGCCCACTGAACCATCACCTTCAAAAACTTTGGTTGATCAATATTCTTTTTTTGATAGGTGGTCGATCAGTTTTCAAGTTAAAGAGGTTGTTATAAGAATACACGAGTGAGAAATATCTACAAAAACAAAAAAGAATAGTCATAACTATCTTTATTCAAACATAGCTTATTGAAACATCTGCACTATCCAGATTTTGAATGCAATAATAATTAAAAATTGTTAAATTGTATGTATAGTATTTTGTATAAACCATCGCTAATTTTTGTTTGATAAAATTATTTGCGTCGAATGTTGTATTTGTACGTAAAATAAATTTTTGTTTTTACTTTTTACAAGTCATTTATCTGATATGTTGTAATCCTTCATATGATGGTATACATAGACCCAACCAAAAGAATCCATACATCATCAAAGAACAAAAGAATCTAGAATTTAACAAAAAAAAAAAAAAAAACTATATATATACAAATTAGTTTTCTAATATTGAAAACATATAAGAAAATAAATGTATGCATCTATAAAAATGTATATACATATGAACTTTAGTATTCCTCTTAGCATTGCATCTATATTAAGTTACATCGACACACTCAAATCATATGTGCTTAACTCTCACATTTCTTCTTTGCCTCTTCTTTCTCTAAAACGTCTAGCAAATGAGTTTGAAGCGCTCTTCTTCTTCGTTCTTCTTCTTACTCTTCTCCTTCTTCTCCCTTTCTTCTCATGTCTCCTCACAAGCCTGCCAAAAAACATGCGGCCAAATACCCATCAAGTACCCGCTCGGAACCGGGGCAGGTTGCGGTGACCCACGTTTCACACGTTACATCACGTGCGACCCGGACCAACAGACTTTGACGCTCACCACTCACACAGGCTGCTACCCTATCACTTCCGTCGACTACGCCAAGCAAGAGATCTACGTCACCGACCCGTCCATGTCCACGTGTGCATGCACCCGACCCAGCCACGGTTTCGGGTTGGATTGGGACGCTCCGTTCTCTTTCCACGACGACACCGTTTTCACGCTCCTTGACTGTTCTGTAGACGAATCCCCTGTTTTCACGCCGTTAAGTAACGGTAGTGGACGTGTCTCCCTCTGTGACCGTCAGAGCTCCTCCATTTGCACCTTCTTGTACTCCAATTGCAGGTAACCCAAAAAAATTCAAATTAAGCCGGACACTATTATATCTAAACCGTAATAATAACCGGTTAATTAATATTTATGGTTTGGCAGAGCGATAAGCCTAATAAACCTCCAAGTATCAACGTGTTGCGTCTACGTGCCTCTAGACCTCGGACCATCGTTCGAAATGGATCTGAAGAAACTCCAATGCTCGTCGTACTCCGGCTTTTACAATCTTGGTCCGGGACAAGAATCTCACCCGGAGAACTGGAACTACGGAATCGCACTCAAGTACAAGTTCAACGTTTTCGAGGAGTACCCTGGCGTCTGCGGTGGCTGCGAGCGTAGTAACGGTGCTTGTGGCTTCAACACTCAGACAAGCTCGTTCGTTTGCAACTGTCCCGGTGGGATTAACACGACGTCGGATTGCTTCTTCCTTTATAACTCGGCTTCTATTCTTGTTCCTTGGATCTCAAGTAAGCACCACCCTCACACTTTTTTACTAATATATAGTCAAATTAACTAATATTGAGTACTACACTATTTCACAGATAATCTTATCTCAGCTATAACCTATTTCTTCGAAATTGAATTTTCAGACAAAACATTTCTACATTTTATTTTGTATTAAACATTTCTTCTTTTTTTATTGAAAGCAGGAGAATGGGTAGTGTATCCTTTATCATGGATTGTTGTTTGGATGGTGATGAGTTTGCGTTAAAGGTTTTTTGCGTTAGTCAATTTAATCAGGAAGCCTCAAAGGATGGAGTGGTTGGAGGAGAAAGCTTAATATATCGAATCTTTGCTTCCTTTTTCTATAACTTTGTGATATATCATAGCATAAGATATATTATCTATTGCTTCCTCTCTTTGCCATATTATTCAAGTCACCATTTATCTTATTTACCTTTTCTCCACTTTCCAGCTCATAAGGAATCACCTTACTAAACACTTGCAATGAATCATAATGATGATGATTGTGAGACTATACTAATTAGTACTTTTGATATTTTCTTTAACTGAAAATCAGAATTAATTACAAGTACAATATCAGAGCTTTGCCATTTTAGGTTTTGTGTAAAAATTTATTAAACGAAGATCTTAACTTAGCTAGACATTTCACTCAATTTGGTAAAGTTTGGACAAAAAGATCTATTATCGCATGCCATGAGCCCATGAGCATTGGAATATGGATAAGTAGCTAGGTCGCTTTGGTTTTGGTTTCATTTAATCAAATTTTGTTTTTCGTCGATTTGGTATTCGGTAATACCGGATTAAAACTTATATCGTCGAGATGTTATTTGTTTGAAACTATATAGTTGTAGATAGACAATTTAGACCTCACATACTAATTATCATTTACGATAAAATATACATACGCGCGTTTAAGATTTAACACAATGCGAGTGCAGTATACTTCGTGTCGCTGCTCCGTTGTCGGCTGGAGTCAACGCTGATATATGCGAATATGCGATGGAGCTTCCAAGAAGGCGAAGTCTAATCAAAACCTCCAAGGATATATTTTTGCATCAAAATTTGGAATATTTTAAGTATCTATTGTATGTTGAAACTACAAGTGATATTTTATTTTATTTTGAAGTTTAGTAAATAAATTATACAAAAATTGATTAAAATCATAACAACTGATTAGCATAAAATAAGGATGCCATCCAATAATAATAACAATAAAGTTTGACCGAAGATTGTTTAAACAAAATGAGGCCCACAAAGCCCAGTAATGGGAAGGACGTGTTCCCCCACTACAGTCCTCCTGGACCCAAATTTGCCGCCTTCTCATTTTCAACCTCCTCCTTTGTTTTTTTTTTTTTTTTTCATCATTCAATTTCTCTCTATCTTCTTCTTCTTTTTTTTTTTTTTTCCTTTTTCTTTCTGCTGCCTTGTTTGTGGTGTGGATCTGGGGAGAATTTTGAAAATGGAAGCGAGAGAAAGAGGATCAATGTCGTCTAGCATCGGCAATTCGGCTGAACTCGAAGGGAATCTGACACTAAGTGATCGTCTTAAGGTTTTCAAAGGCTCTACTTTTGATCCCGAAGCTTATGTCACCTCCAAATGTCAGCGTATGAACGAAAAGGTCTTCTTTTTTTTTTGTTTCTTTCCTCATTCTCATAAGAGATTGTATTCCAGAAATCATGTGGTAATTTTTTCATATAATTAATGTTTGCAATGTGTGATTTTGCTTTATTGTATGAGGATTGATCTTCTTTTTTTTTGTTCCTACATTGTTCAGTATCATAGATCATATGTGTGTGTTTAGCTTAGGTTTGTTAAAATTCATGAGATATTTTGGTGGTGTACAGGAGACAAGGCATTTGTCTTCTTACCTCGTTGAACTGAAGAAAGCTTCTGCTGAAGAGATGCGTAAGAGCGTCTATGCTAACTACGCTGCCTTTATACGGTTTGTGTTATCTTCTTCTTATATATCATTAGATTTGGAGATTTTTTGTTAGTTTTAGGGTTCTTCATGTTCTTGATGACGTGTGCAGGACATCTAAGGAGATTTCAGCTCTTGAAGGACAGCTTCTTTCTATGAGAAACCTTCTCTCTGCTCAAGCAGCTCTTGTTCACGGCTTAGCTGATGGCGTTCACATTAGTTCCTTATGGGCTGATGACGCTGACGACTTGAGAGACGAAGACTTATATGACATGGAGAACAAACAGCTCTCCAAGATAGAGACTTGGGTTGTGGAGTTTTTTGATAGACTTGAAGTTCTCTTAGCTGAGAAGAGAGTTGATGAGTCCATGGCTGCGTTAGAAGAAGGGCGTCGTATGGCGTTAGAAGCACATGAGAAACGCACGCTCAGCCCCAACACTCTTCTTTCTCTGAACAATGCAATCAGGGAAAAGAGACAGGAGTTGGCTGACCAACTGGCTGAAGCTATCAGCCAACCTTCTAGAAGAGGAGGCGAGCTTAGATCAGCCGTCTTGGCTCTCAAGAAACTCGGTGATGGTTCTCGTGCTCACACATTGCTTCTTAGATCTTACGAACGGAGGCTACAAGCCAACATTCAAAGCCTAAGAGCTTCTAACACTTCCTACGGGGTAGCATTTGCTTCTGCGCTCTCTCAGCTTGTTTTCTCAACGATTGCTCAAGCTGCAAGCGACTCTCATGCAGTTGTTGGCGAGGATCCGGCTTATTCATCAGAGCTTGTGACATGGGCGGTGAAACAAGCAGAGTCTTTTGCTCTTTTGCTCAAAAGACATACTCTGGCTTCATCTGCTGCTGCAGGGAGCTTAAGGGTAACCGCAGAGTGCATCAAACTCTGCGCCTCCCACTGCTCTTCATTGGAGTCTCGCGGTTTAGCTCTTTCCCCTGTTTTTCTGAAACACTTCAGGCCGGGCGTGGAACAAGCCCTGACCGGAAATCTCAAGAGAATTGAACAAAGCAGCGCCGCTTTAGCTGCTTCGGATGATTGGTCACTCTCTTATACACCAACAGGATCACGCGCCTCATCAACTACTCCCATTGCACCGCATCTCAAGCTTTCTATAAGCGCTCAAAGATTCAACTCCATGGTTCAGGTAATCATCATATTTGCTGCTTCAGTTTATCTTTTTTTCCTTGCTATACAAGTTTGAGTTTCTGTTGGATTTAGGAATTTATGGAAGATGCTGGACCGCTAGACGAAGCGTTACAGTTAGACGGGATTGCACTAGACGGTGTTTTGCAAGTGTTTAACTCGTACGTTGATCTCTTGATCAACGCATTGCCCGCCTCAGCTGAGAACGAAGAGAATCCAGTGCAAAGAATAGTTAAAATAGCTGAAACAGAGTCTCAACAAACAGCTTTGTTAGTCAATGCACTTCTTTTAGCAGACGAGCTAATCCCACGTTCAGCTTCAAAGATTTTGCCACAAGGTACAAGCCAATCCACTCCAAGAAGAGGTTCCTCAGATAGTCGACAGAACCGACCAGAGCAAAGAGAATGGAAGAAGAAACTTCACAAATCAGTGGATAGACTAAGAGATAGCTTCTGCAGACAACATGCACTTGAACTCATCTTCACTGAAGAAGGAGAAGTCCGTCTCAGCTCTGAGATTTATATCCTCATGGACGAAACCACTGAAGAGCCTGAATGGTTTCCTTCACCAATTTTCCAGGTAAGCAGAAAAAAAAAAAACATTAAAGTTTTTAGTGTGAAAGCCAAAAAAAACTACATACATGAATGCTCTGCTTTTTTTTTCAGGAACTGTTTGCGAAATTGACGAGAATAGCGGCGATTGTGAGCGATATGTTTGTTGGAAGAGAGAGATTCGCGACGATACTGCTGATGAGACTGACGGAGACAGTGATTCTTTGGATATCTGACGATCAGAGTTTCTGGGAAGAGATGGAGACAGGAGATAAACCATTAGGTCCACTTGGTCTTCAACAGTTTTATCTAGACATGGAGTTTGTGATGATCTTTGCCTCACAAGGAAGGTACTTGTCGAGAAACCTTCACCAAGTGATCAAGAACATTATAGCTCGAGCCATCGAAGCAGTTTCAGCCACTGGAGTCGACCCTTACAGGTATGTATTCATTACGCGTTTACCACATAGACATGTATCATTTATGCGCATAATTAATGGTTTGATGATGGATGATGAAACAGCACGTTGCCGGAGGAAGATTGGTTTGCGGAAGTAGCTCAGATAGCGATAAAGATGTTGATGGGAAAAGGCAACTTCGGTGGCCACGCAGAGCGGGACGTCACTAGCCCTTCTGTTTCCTCTGCTAAATCTTACACGAGTAATTAATCAACAAATTATTAACTTTGTTGACGTAGAATTATTTTTTCATTTTTTTAGAGGAAATATTCATTCTTGAATGCGGACAATTATCTTTTGTTTTCTAGTAGTCTCTAATTCAAATTTATAAATTAACTAAAAAATCTACAATCTAAAAACTCTAGATTTTAAACCCTAAAACTGAACCCTTAAGGTCTTAAAACCTAATAAATGAATGGTTTTTATGTCCTTAACATGAAAAGATGGGATTAATTAATCTTAGAAGATACTATATATTACGTACATAGACCTGAGAGGATGCAGTCTTTTTGTTATGATGGCTATACATCAACCGGAATCCAATCAGCTCCCTAACTTTAGCGGGTGTAAACATTGTGGTACTTTTCTTTTGGAGCGCCGTTCAAAAAGATTCCTCACTACTCACTAGGCCGCGGCGGTATAATTAGCCTCCACAACTAATATTGGTTGCTCTGCTACTTGTTTTCACAAATTGAAACTTTTATTTATTTTGTTTTTTATGTGTTACATATCAAGAAACTTATATTATGGTACATGTTCAATCAAATGTTGATACATGTTATATATATAAATATATATATATATAGATATAAATAATGAAAAAAAAACTTGAGCAAAGTTAAGCAATCTTTTTCTGTAAAACTTTGAAATTCAAAGTTAAATCAATGTTATCCCAATAGAATCCGACTGTATCTCCTTGCTTGAGGTGCCTATCAATAAGGACAAGAAACCAACCAAGGTTCAACAAATAGCCCCTGGAATCTTGATGAATACTAACGTCATACGTTTTCTCCGAATCCCAATCATAAAGTTTCACTGTCACGGAATTTCCAATCACAAGCTTGTTGCTCCATCTCCCGATTATTTCGTCTCGTGTCTCTTTCGCTGGTAATCGAATTTCACTGTTTAAATCTTTCTTTTGTAACGTCTTTTTTATGACCCATGGATCGTACTGAGCTAGTGTAAGCTCAGTATCGAGTTTTACAGGCATTTGAAGATTCTTTTTTTGCTTTCGGGTTGGCTTTTGTTTTTCTAGCGCGAGGGAAGACATGGCTTGATGAATCGAAAGCTCATGGACTCGCATATTATTTATAATGTTCGGTAGGAGATAGGTATGTGTTTTTGTTATAAAGTTTATTGTTGCATGCGGTCAGTAGTTCATAGGAAGGTTTATAATTTATAATTATTATGCATGCGATCGTGTTAATTATTTATAATTTATAAGGTTTAGATTGCATGCTTGAATTAATTAAAAGATTTATATACACATGCCGAAGTTGATCGTATTTATCAACACAATTTATGTTCAGCAACGTATAAACAAAATTCGTAGCTTCTTTACGTTACAGATGCTCAGTGAACTCACAAGAAACAGAGCTAGGGCAGGCTTTAGTTTTTTTTCTTTTTTGGCTTTTGGCACTGT
The DNA here is from genome assembly GCF_030686135.1 of Camelina sativa. NCBI lineage: Eukaryota > Viridiplantae > Streptophyta > Magnoliopsida > Brassicales > Brassicaceae > Camelina > Camelina sativa. Next base: position 4,001,176 of record NC_141882.1, read on the forward strand.
CACTCTCTAAGTGAAGTCTCAACTCTTAACTCTCAACTGAAATATCAAATATGTCAACGAAAAACAAAAAAAAAGGTTCAAATATAGTAGCAGATACCATTACACAAACCGAACCACACAAAAGGAGATACTATGAGGAAACAAGGAAAAACTGTAAGAACAACAAAAAGGTATAGAAAACACAACAAATAGGGAAGGGCACTATTTGCTACTGCACAATTCCAACAATCCCTACACAATACAGAGCAATTTCAAGAAAGTAACACTGAGATGAGACCTTATACTTCACTGTCATCTTCCTCGCCCAGCTTATAAGAACTAAAATGCTCGACCCGAAACTTCCACTCGCCTTTCACAGGATCAAACGACACAAACTCAGCTCCTTGTGCCTCAGCTTTCTTCTTAAGCATCATCTTATACTTCTCCACTCTCTCCCCTTCAGTAAACTGCTTTCCTGTCTTCTTATCAACACATTTTATGTTCAGCAAGGTTACCTCAGCCGGTTTATTCAGACCTTGCCCAACTGCCGGTTTCTTGCTCTCGTCCATGTATACAATCACTTCCCTGTTATTGAACTGAACCAGTGATTCCAAGTCTAGCCTGCGAACATCTGTCTCTCCCATGAACTTTATGCTACCAAAACCGTGCCGTCCAACCACAAAGTCTCTAACCCGCCTGCAATAACCTGGATCTGCTCTTTCCTTAGCTGCGAGTTCCTGAATACGTGGCTCAGTGAAATAATCAGAATGGCGTAGCTTCGGCATTAGAGCCTCGATTTCCGCACCATGCTCATAAACAATCGCAGCTTCTCCTGCTCTGTGTCCATTTAGAGTTTTGTAGGGACGGTCTTTCTCGCTGGTCTGATCTGAGCATGTTGTGCCATTCTGTTTCTGATTTGCATTGACTGATGGATGCTGTCTTTCTTCAGTTGCACCAAGTTCTTTGTTACCATTTTCTGTGAATATTGTCTCTCAAGTCAGGCAGAGAACAGTTCAAACATAACAAAACGTAAATAAAATCTTTATTAATATTTTATACACTCACTCTCATGGTTTGTTGCATCAGTAGCCATGTCTGGACCCCTCCCTGAAATTTATGATAAGTATTGTAAAAAGGAGCCAGGAATGGTTTAACTCAGTACCTAGAACCTCATTAGGTAAGTATTTTACATAGTCCTTCTCACACGCAGAGCAATGAAGTTTCAAAAGAAAACCATGCATGAACAAGAAAACGCGCTCTTATGAGAGCACAAAAGAGTAGGCATTAAAAATTCCAACTTATAACTGCTGGCCTAAGATTTGAATGCTCCCATCTCTATGGGAATGAAGCGATAGTCTCAAAAAAGTTCATCTTTAGCTATGCAATAGCCAATAAGCCAAGGAATAGAAAAAAGGAAGCTTACCATTTTCATGTACTGGAGCCGTCGGGCGAGCCTTTGGAAGTGTTGATTTGTCCCTTGAAGACCACTGTTGAACTGGGCGTATAACTAGAGCTCTAGGGTTCTCCCTTGGAATGAAAAGAGCATCTGCCTTTGGTGTACTTGAGCTTTCCTCGTCATCAGTGAAAAATGGAACCTACAGAGACCATTTTAAGATTTAAACATGTGGAACGAAGCTCAGCACCAAAAGTTAGATTGAGTCAAATATATCGTGAGTAAAAGTTCATAAATAAGAATCATTGCCTTTGGACCATTCTCGCCAGGACGGTACTTTCTTGCCGGCAACCTGACCCGCCTGTGTAAAAGGTGTCGAGAAGTCAGGAGAGATGATATTCTAACAGGAGCTGGTTTGTCAACAACCTGACAGGAAAAAGAAAATGATTAAGAACGAAGGAATAATAGTGTACTTCTATTTATTATGAATAGTAACAAGCTTCGCATGTGGAAGAACTAAATGTCTAACACTTGAACAGAGACTATTTAGATAATAAGAAAAATGCACCATATAATAGTTGCAGAAGGTACAGCAGGCTTACAGGCATGCTGGAGATTCCATATTGAATGGAAGGTGAATTTCCACCTTGATTTATTGAAATTTGAGGCATAGCAGGAAGTGTTCCAAATGGATTTGTAACAGCAACTGGTTGCAAAACAACAGAGTTCAGCGGAGCAGGCCTGTCAAAAAAAAAAAAAATGAAGCTCCAATAGCACCTCTTCCACAAAATGAAACCTATTTCAAATAACTGAACTATCCAAAAAGAGCGGAAACAAAAGTCTTGCAAACAGTGATGTCAAAAAGACCATACGATTGCCCGAAGTTGCCTTGACCAAAAAATCCCAGTCCACCAGCATTTCCAGCTGTATTAGCTTTAAACCATGAAACATAGATTATAGATGAGATAGCATCTACAAATAAGATGACAACATCAGTGATTTGGTCAACCGACGTACCTGCTTGCGTTTGATTGAAGGTGTTGAAACCAAAACCGTTTGATGCTTGACCTGGCTGAGCTGATTGAAAGGGTGTCATACCAGCAGTCTACAAAAATAATGCAAGATTGAAAGGCCTAAATTAAAAGATACAAAAGAACAGGCATCGCAGAAAAGATGCTTCACTACTAACTGTGAAAAGAACAGGCATCACCAAAAGATATGGAAAAAGAAACTAAGTGCTTAGGCTTAATAGCGAATGTGAAAATCACCATTGTTTGTCCAAATGGAGAGCTGCTAGGCGTAGTTAATGTAGAAGAACTTGAAAACATGTTTCCAAATCCAGTGGAGGGTTTATTGAAAAGACTATTTTGACCAAATGCAGGAGCACTACTCTGTCCGAAGTTTCCAAAAGCAGAACCAGTCTGTCCAAACGCAGAACCAGTCTGCCCGGCCGAGGGGGTTGAACTGAATAGAGTAGATGGCTGACTGTTTCCAAACGCCGAAGTTGCCGCCTGACCAGGAGCTGAACCAAAGATTGACGGAGAAGAGCCAAATCCCGGATTGCTTGATGAACCAAATAACGGTGATGATGTTGTTGTTCCAAAAGCGGACGATGTTCCAAAAACTGATGAGGTAGCTGACGAAGTTGACCCAAAAAGATTGGAAGAAGATGTTACACCGAAGGGCGAGGAACCAAAATTTGAGGTAGCCGTTCCAAAACCCGAACTGGCAATTGTTGGGGTTTGAGGGGCAAAAGGGTTTGTAGATGTTGAGCTCGAAAAAGGGTTTGTTGGATTTGCTGATGTCTGACCAAATGCCGGTGATGGAGAAAAAGGATTTGCCTGAGCAGTTGATATACCAAATCCGGCATTTCCAGGAGACTGGCCAGCAGGAAGTGGTCCACCTGAGAATTGAAGACACGAATCCAGATTTTGGTATGTAAGGTACAAGGAGTTGTGTTTAGCAGATGTTTGATCAAGATTTGTTTGATCACGTGTACCTTTATCTCCTCGTTGGTAATCTTCCCACCTAAGCTCCTCATGGTTTTTATCTTTGTATGCTGGCATGGCAGAAATAGATTCCAACTTACCAGCAGGCTGCGTACCGCTCCCTGCCTCTGCCTCAACTGTCGGTGCATAAGGCACGGCTCGACTACCCCCTTGTTGACCACCGAAAGGTGATTGACCAAAACCAGAACCCCCAAAATTTGGGGTTGAAGCCTGCGCACCTGCAAAACAAATCATGCAAACATATTTCGTCACCCCTTTATTCAAATGACTAACACAACGATTAGCAGTTAAAATATTTTACTGGGACATGCTAAAGAAAGAACCTTGACCTCCAAAAGGAGATGGTGTAGAGCCAAAAGCGCTGCTACCAAACGCGGATGTAGACTGGCCAAAGGCTGGCGAGGAGCCAAAACTAAAGGATGAGGTATTTGATGCACCAAAAGAAGGTGTACTGGATGCCCCAAAGGCAGGTGTACTGGATGCCCCAAAGGCAGGTGTACTGGATGCCCCAAAGGCAGGTGTACTAGATGCCCCAAAGGCAGGTGTACTTGATGCACCAAATGCAGGAGTGCCTGATGCACCAAAAGCAGGGGTGCTTGAAGCTCCAAAAGCAGGGGTGCTTGATGCTCCAAAAGCACCTCCAGAACCAAAGCCAGTGTTGCCAAACGTGGTGCCAGTGCTACCAAAAGCTGGAGTCGGTGACGCGCCAAATGCAGGTGTGTTTGTGACGCCAAAGGAGGGAGAGTTTGAGGCGCCAAAGGCAGGCGTACTTGTGGCACCAAAGGCAGGCGTGCTCGATGCACCAAACGAGGGTGTGCTAGTGACACCGAAGGAAGGCGTGCTTGATGCGCCAAAGGCAGGTGTGTTTGTGGCACCAAAAGGTGTAGATGAACCAAAAGTACTGTTTCCAAATGCAGGTTGGGATTGCTGCATCGTGCTTCCAAAAGGATTTGACTGGGGCGTTGAAAATCCCAAAGGTTTCTGCCCAAAACCAGAAGACCCTGAAAAGGGAACAAATAAATTAGCTTAATCGCCAGAAGCATATGTATAACTAATGACAGAAAAACCAAGGACTAATGAGAACCTGAACTAAATCAATAAAACAAAAAGGAAATTAGGAGCTAATCTATAAAAAGAAACAGTACAAAGAGGTCACCGAAAAACCAAAGACATAAAATATATTCATACCCTAGAAAAGCAATAAATCAATGAGGTCACTGAAAAACCATAAAATGAGATCCATATAAGGTACTTACCACCAAAAGGTGAAGATGCTGGAGATGCTCCAAAGGCCGGAGTAGAATTCCCAAATGCTGGTGATGAAGAAGCTCCAAAAGTTGGGGTGGAGGCGAAGGGAGAGGATGCTTGAGGTGCACCAAAAACACCGGTTGAAGTGCTTCCAAATATTGAACTTCCCGTCTGTGCAGCAAAAGGAGTAGACGTACCAAACTGTGTTGCTGGAGCAAAGGGATTATTACTACTTGAATTGCTGGTCTGACCAAATAAAGATTGGGACGCAAATGGGCTGCTACCAGATGACTGTCCAAAAGCTATAAGAAAAAAAAATCAGAAGGTCAATTTTCTTATCTAGTACTATTACATAACAAAGAAGTAGCATAAAACTATAAAGAGAATAACGAAATAGAAGGCTACAGAAACCAACAAATAAGTATATGATAGAATCACTTACGATTAGATGAGCCAAACATCTTCCTCTGTAGTTTGACAACGGAGGGCCAAGCCAAAAGAAACTATTTTATCTTGTAGCTGGAAAAAAGAAAATTTCTTAGGAAAAGATAACAACAAGAAATAAATGCATATAAGCAACACCATATCGGTAAGAGCTGGTTCTAAAATTCAAACACAATAAACATGCGTAACTATACTAGAATTCAACATCAACTTAAGTTGGTTCATGCGTGGGGAGAAGGAACTGAAACTCCTAAAGAAATTACGAGAAGAAAGGACCAAGTAAAACATTACGCCAATCAGCTGGGGAACAAGAAAATACATAATAAACTGGTATGACTGAGAGATGACGAAACTCTAAACCTATTATTCACTAGGCGATAACGAACCTCTAAAACCAATGAACTAAGCAACACCACAAATAGAATTCATCCACTCAGAAATTGACTATGTTCATAAACGTGAGTAACGATTGAAAGAAGGAGGAATCACCTATGAGTCCGATGTAAAAAGGGGGGAACAAGGTCACACACACACACACACACACGTTCTTCGATCAATCACATATGCCACGAATAATATCAAACGACTCTCAGAGAGACCAAGAGCGGAAGCTCCGATCGTCTGCAAGGAAGAAATTAGGGTTCAGGAGTCAAATCGTCGAGAAGGGAATAGGTTCGGCGTGGAATCAAATCAAATATGGAGTAGAAACTAAAACGATTAGGGGGAAAATGGAACCTGAAAACGAGGAGCTCGATCTGAAAACCGACGAAGTAAAAAAGCAATTTATCGCCGGAATGTTAAGCGCGACGACGGTTGCAACTTGAGGGAGCGACGAAAGGCAAAGATTAGTAGTCTATGTATTTTTGTTGGTAATGGTACCGTACGATGACTTCTATAATCTGCTTGGGAGTATAATTTGCTCAATTAGATTTAGTTTTAGGCAAAACGCAAAATAATAAATTGCTGATATTGTTTTTAACCTTTTGCTTTTTAATTTGTTACTATATATAACCATGCTGCGGATCGCATTAATTTTGTGTTAGTACAACAGTGGTTTGTTTGATTTGTTAAAAGACCCATCTTTTTGGGCCTGCATTAGGCCCATATATAAATAAGTGGCTTTGAATCTGACCTAGCTTTATATACTCTGTTCCTTCTTCTCTACTCTCTCACGGCAAATGACAGAACATGAATGATTCGAAGAAAGAGAGATTCAATTTACAAGTCGGGATTTAAGATAGATTTGTATCATAAACCATGTATGTTCATGGGATCAAAATCTCAGAGATATTCCTCCCCCAAGAAGAGCCTGAAGAGAACATGAAAATAGCTAGTGCGAGGCATCATCGGTTGCAGATGACGGTAGCAGTGAGTGAACAGAGTCGGTCGTTGGGAGCCTGGTCTGAGTCCAGTTGTAGTTTGTATAACCAGTTAGTATGGTACACACTTATGAATCAGATATTTTTATAAAACAATTGGACACTTTCTATGCCATGCTCATGAGCTGAGAGAGATGCAACAATACTTACACTTCATTGCATTTGCATCGTCAGGTGGATCTTGGAGTTCCATGCTTTGCTACACAGTAGAAACTCCTATATGGAGTTTTTTTTAGACAGAAAAGGAACCCTAACGACAACCATTACTCTCCTTCTATGAAGGAACCTTGATGCAAACCATTATCTCTCGTTCTATGTACTGATCTCTTGTTCTTTTACACAACAACAACAAGCAAAGCGAAGTATGTGTCAGGGTTTAACATTATGCAGGTTTCCAAATTAAGGCTCAGATATATATGGTTTACAGGATTCCAAATTCTGACTCAAATACATTATTTCTAAAAGCACCACGCTCAGCTAATTAACTTGGAAAGATTTGATACAGAGTTGACAGCATCATCATGTTCCATTATTACAAAACTCGTTGATAAGGTTGTCTAAATTCTTCCAAGACGAACCGATACCTTCTTCCAAAGCCTTCTTCGCCACCTTACCATATGCTTCGATATTCTTCCTCAGCTCTTTACCTTTCTCTCCCTCCATCAACTCCTTCACTTTCTGTGCAATCTCTTCTCTTCTCACGACCCCTTCACTCTCCGTCACCACTCTCTCCGCCACTCTCAGCTCTTCCACCACCAAAATCGCATTCAGAGGTTGCTCCGCCGCTAAAGGAAACGCCAAGATTGGAACCTTGGAGCAAATGCTCTCCATCAGAGAATTCCACCCACAATGGCTCAAGAACCCTCTGACACTCTCGTGCTCTAATATCTTTCTCTGATCAACCCATTCATCTCTCACTATCATTCCTCTTTCTCCCACTCTCTCTACAAACCTTTCTCCTATTTCATTTCCTTTGAACACCCACAAAAAGTTCACCTGCGATTCTTCTAGCCCTAAAGCAATCTCCTCTAGTTGTTCTCTCGAGATCTCCGCTTGTGATCCGAAAGCCACGTAGAGAACATTGCATCCCTTGTCTCGCTTTTTATCAAGCCAATTCATCCATCTAGGCTTGACCTTCTCTTCTACTTCACCCTCCAAGCTGCCAGATCCCAAAAGAGTAAGTAACTAAGTATCTTTATTTTTATCATCGATTAGTTCCAACCTCTACTTACACCAACTAGACTTATTTATACAGAAACATAATTATAGTGAACTTACAAGTTATTCATATAACAAAGCGGTCCAAGTGCCCATGGCTTGAGCTCGCGTTTACGCTTGTAGAAATCTAGAAACACGGGCTCAAGGTCGTCGAACGTGTTGAAAATGATACCTTGACTTTGATTCATAGACGTGACTTGATCTAGGATTAACTTGAACCCAGGATCTGTGGTGGGTTTTGGAGAAAACATATCTTTAACGAAATCACATTTTCTAACCTTAATCCACGGAAACTCCGGTACAGAAACCGGCTCCGTCTCGGACTTAACCTTAGATAGAAGCTGGTTTCGAAAAACACTGTCCGATATAGAGGTGGAAGCGCAGTTCATACCCAAGAAAACAAGCCGAGGAAACCCTAACTTTCGAGCGGACTCTTGCGTCCACCACAAGAAACCGTCTGAGACCATGAAACTGACACGCGGCAGTGACATGAGCTCTCGCTCAAAGTCGGACTGCATTAACTTGGTGGCTCTTGTGAAAGGAACGAAGAGGGAGGACAAAGCAGGGAGTTTGTCGGTGCACTCGATGCCGGGTGGGATCTCCGGGACGTTATCAGGGAAAGGGACGTCGATGATGGTTGCTTTGGTGCAGGAGAGTGAGTCAGTGACGAAAGGACGGTTCAAAGGAGTGGTGAAGACGGTGACGGAGATGTCTCTGGCGTAGGAGTGGGATAGGAGGAGACGAGCTAATTGGAGCATAGGAATCATGTGCCCTTTGGACAAGTATGGGAACAAAACCACGTGAACTTTTTCTAACTCCATTGAGAATTGAGATCTGTGCATAGGCCTCTCTCTTTCTTATGTAGATGTATTTCTATGTATAAATAAAGACTTCATGTCCATTGAGATCTCAGATCTGAGCATAGGTCTCCTCTCTGTTTTTTGTATCTCTTTGTGACTGTGACTCTATGTATAAGGAGATCTGTGCCTAGTAATTAACATATGGTAATTTGCAATAACTCATTAAATTAACAAGATTTGTTTTTTTTGTTTTTTTCTCAATACAATGTACTGGGCAAATTGAAGTGTTACTCAATATATTTATATTTTTATGTCTTCTATTTCTATCGGCCCTCGAAGATAAGAGATATATAAATAAAGACCAACATTCAAGGTAGAAGATATTAATAAAGACTCGATAATTTTATATATTCACTTGAAAATCATCACCCTTTTTTTTATGTTCTTGGGGTTCTAATAAAGGGATGCTTTTAGCTTTGTGTTTCATTTCTGAAGGAAAACAAAGGAGGAGAAAAAAATGTTGTTAGTCAAAGGAGTTCTTGAGTTAACTGATGATAGTTCATGAAATCAATCCCATTTAGCCTGACGCAACACAGAATCTGCTCCGGTAGCTCCTCTGGTTTGTTCCCCTGTTCACACATACAAATTCGTAACCTATGTATAAGCAATCAAATCCCATACAATTTTCCAATCCAAAATATGATTGTAACAAAGCCTACCTGAATTGTGAGGCCAACATCAAGAACACAAATCTTGAGTCTGTCTATAAATGTTTCAAACCCTTTCCGAGATATATAACTGAATCTATGCATATCGATATCAATCTCTAAGTAATTGTCCCCCTACAAAGAGCAAAATTGCTAAGTTCATTAGTTACAAAGCATATTTCTAATCAAGCAGAATAGTTCCAAGAGTTAGGGTCTCACCAAGTAGAATTCGTGCTGCGGACGTGAAAGAACAGGTTTCTCGTTATAAGCCTGCATCAGTTTTTTCTCCGGACCACTCAAATGGAGATCATCTACGTTTGCAACACGTCCCAATATCTTAAGCCGCTCTCTAAAAGGCGCGGTTGTATCCATAGGGAAGCCTTTAACTTTCTCAACCTCATCATCTATTAATTTCTGCGCCAATAAAAAAACATGGTAACAATACAAAGAGCCTCAAAACAGCGCCAGACAAACCGACTCCAGTTTTTAACTTACCCGAACGCTTTCTTGAAAATGGAGCGGAAGTTCCTTTGAATAATTATCATTGAGTTTGAAGTACAAAATTATATTCATTCCTTCTCCATCAGATTCACCTTGAAAGATTGCAGTTGGATACAACGGAATCTGTTCCAGCCATAAACCAAGAAAAAGAATCAGGGGAAAACAATTTCAGAAAGAAAGCAAAAACACCTACCTATCAGTAGAACTAGATCATACCTGAACATTTACAATAAGGATAGATGGGAGTTTTGCGGATGTGGTAGTAACGGGAAGTTTGACATATTGTGCAACATGGTTTATTTTATGTTCGGATAAGAAAACATCGACACCAAAAGGATTATATGCAGCATGGCTAGGTGCAAACTCTTTCTTCTTTTCCCTTTTACCAAGAACAAAAATACAACTTCTTGTTAAGATGGTTAAACTAGTAATCATAAGTAACATCAGCATGTTCTCTTAAATGGTATACCTGAAGTATGTTTTGCCACGAACACGGAAACTATTTGGATCAATAGTTGACCAACAATCGAGCATTTTCTTATCAACTGGACAGAAAGGAACTTGAGAACCCGCTATTGGTCTCTTCAACTGCATTTTAGACAGAACTGAAACAATGTTCGAGACAGCATGTGAGTTTTCGAATTAAAGTTAACCTGCTAAATCCAATGAGCCAATCAAGTGATAATGTATACTTACACAAGGCTCCTGAAGCATGGCCTTCTCTCCATTTATAAGAAAGTCTAAGGGAAGTTTTTTTCCTGGAACTGGGAGGGCTAGAGCTAAGAGACCTTCTCTTATCAATAGAGGGAACAGTAGTTGTATTCAGACAAGGCAAACAATTACTAGGTAAGATCCTGCAGTTTTCCAAGAGACCTTCATCTGCAGATGAATCCACGAGATCAGGCCGCTTTGCGTCGTTTAAGTCACCGTCTGAATTCGACTGGGACATCACTTCGTTTGATTCAGAGTCTTGTGTTGATGATGTTGTTGTTGAACTCGAGACTGACACACGAGTAGATCCGTTTAAAGTATCTTGGAAATCGAAAACACAGAAAAGCCGAGAAATGAAGATAGATAAAAAAAAAAATTAGAAAAAAATGCATATCTCAACCAGCTAAAAGAAGTTGGTATAGAAGAAGAAGAAGGATAGTATTACCTTCTTGAACACTGTGGAAATCATCATCACAGTCAGTTTCAAAAGCGACATTGGACTCAAACCATGCTTCTTCACCAGTTGCTGTGGAGAACAAAAAACATCATCATCATCATCAGTTCTCTCTTCTAAACATCAATCAAGTAATCAAATTTACAAAATGTCATTAGCAAAGATCAAAGCTTTACAAGGAGTGTGATGATTAATAAACAAAGATATAATCACAAAACAGAGTGAGTTTTTTTTTTTTTTTTTTTATTAATAATCAGAATCTCTAATCTGAAAGAATCATTCATATAGTATGATAAAAGAAAAAACATTGGAGAAAACCCAATCGACCAATAGGGTTAAAAACGAATCAAGATCAAAATCAATCAATGGAATTGGAGGAAACAGAGAGGGAGAAGAGACCTCTGGAACTGGGAATGGAGAAATTACGATGATGATCGAGAGTGTCGAAAGATCCGTCAGAGAGACGAGAAGAGACGGCTCTCTTCCTTTGAATTTTTCGTCGTCTACGACTCTTCCTTCGTTGTTTACTTGACCTAAGCTTCGCTCCTACACAGCTTTTAGGCGTCGACACGCAACCTCCCATCTCTTCTCTCTCTCTTTTGATTAGAGATTAGCTACACAATCTTTCTTTCCATATGACGATCAACACCTCAAAATAAAATAGAGAACAAAAAAAACCCAGAAAAAAAAAACAAAAGGTATCAAGAGAGCTACGTTTCTATGTATCGTATCTATCTCTCTTTGATCAAATATGTGGTAAAGGAATCTGTCATCATCGAATCAACAACAACAAAGACTATAAATGAACAAAACACACCAGAAAGGGCACTTCCGGTTCAGCTGAGATTTCCGAAAAGAGACAAAATTTATTTGATGAAGAAGACCAAAAAGAAAAAAAAATTAAGATTTCCTTCCTTCCGAAGAACCCAAAAAAAAAAAAAAATATATACAGCTTTTTTTTTTTTTTTTTTGGATTTTATTTTTGGAGATTCGGAAAGTCAATTTAGAAGACGAAAAACAAAAGAAAAAAAAAAAACTCGAAGAGAAGAAAGAAGAAGAAGTATTTATTATTATCTCTCTTCTTCTTTTAGTTCAAAAAAAAAAAAACAATTATCTCTCTTCTTCTGTGTGCATTAACGGCATCTACCAAGTAAAATTTCTGAACCATTGAATTAAACCGTTTTCTTTCTTTCAACCGGATCTGGTTAAGTACGTCGGTAGTACTCCCTCTCACCATCACTTTTTTTTTTTTTTGTATTTCGCTCTCATCAGTATCTAGTTTCACTTATTACTTAGTACTTTCAATGTATACCTAAATTATATATAGTATATACAAGTCAGTCAAATACCAATCAAAGATTCTTGATTATCATTTTTTCCCTAATTAATTATTTAATACATATGTCTTTAATATTTAAGCCTTAGGATAGAGAAAAATATATAATTTTTATATATATCCTGGATGAAATAATGTTTTAGTTATTTTTTTGGAGAAGAAAAGAAATTTCGTCTTACCAATTAAAATAAGGGAAATTAAAAAAAAAAACCTCTCATCTGTTGAAATCTTACCAACTAACTTTTAGAATTATATTTTGTCTCACGAAAAAAATGGTTAATAGTTAGGTTTTGATGTGACAATCTTATTCTTAATTTACCAAAAAAAAAAAAAAAAAAAAAAAAAATTACCATGCAAGAATAGTTAGTCATGTGAGTGACTCATGTCTGAGCTACTTACGTGGCAACTTTCAACGGTGGAACTTCGAAGAAGCGACTTCGTCGACGGCGATGGCGTTGCTCTGTTTAATTATTAGACACTCTTCTTCGTCGACGCCGATGGCGTTGCTCTGTTTAATTATTAGACACTGCCAAAACTCATCTATGGTTTCAATAAAATTGTGAGTCTTCTTTTTTTCAATTTTATTGAAAACTTTGTTTATGGAAGTTTGAATTTATGGGTAGTTTGGCAGGAAATTTACAACAACAAAAAAAAAAAAGAGGATTAATTGGTCCAACTTATTTCATTTGACTCTGACGATATTATAAGAGTTACAATCTCATCTACATGGACCCTGACCTCACTCCATCTACATCTCACCGTTTTCCAATGTTTTCTCCAATATATAATTAGAAATATGTTTTGTAAAGTTTTCAGAATTTTCACCATATAATTTCTTCTTTTTTATAACAACCATACAAATGGTAAGCAATCTAGAAAACACGGTATATGTCAATTTTTAAATAACGAAAGTAAATTATTCGTTTTTTTTCTTTGTCGACATAAACATATGCTTCTACCTCTTTTTGTATCACAAAATATCTTTGCAAATTTTAATTGTTTTTCTACTAAACAATAATTCTCTCTATCCTAATTGGATTGTTGTGTTGTGATAATAAAAACAAAAGAGTAACAGTGGTAATGAAAGATATGATGAGAAAAAACAACACACGTGCGGTTGTTTGTTGGCAGAATCTCGTTGTCATTTGAAGTGCTTTCGATTTGTACAGAACTGACGCTTTCATGTTCTACACACACGCCTCGTAGATTTCCACAGTCCTTTTGGATTATTTTTACGTACGTACATTAGACACAACAAAAATATATACATCACTACTTTATCACAATTGTAATTTTTTTTTTTCTTTACCTATTTTTGTGATTATATAGCTTTACTGTTTGGGTACGTTAGAAATATTTTTTTCGCAATTTGGCATAGATACTAGAGTTTAAGACTTTAAGTTATTGGCGTTACACATTTTATTTTAAATCCCAGCCTACATACCAAAAGACAATTTGCTACATGAAAAGAAAAGTCACGAGCAAATAATGATGCTAACCGACAACGTGTCAGCCTCGAGCATTATAGAGACAAGGGGCCATTGTGGAAAGCTTTCTCTTGCTTAGGGATTGTCAAATGCATATATTTTCACATGAGATCATTGGCCCACCAATTTCGTGCTACCAAAATTATACGCATTATATATACTATAACATTTTTATCCGGAAAATGACATAAATTCATCGTATTCGACCCGAGAGCCGATCGAGAGGTATCTATGTATCGGTTTAAGAGTACTGTCCAACCATATCCTCTTTGAATTTTAAATAGCAAACATTTTCATCCTTAAATATCCTTTTTCAAATGATTGAAGTTTCAACTACTTCTAAGAGGCTCTATAGTATCTTCCTCACAATATATTGGGGAATCCTAATATGAATTTAATTTTGAGTGGTACTCTTTTTGCATGCACTGATGCAAAACGATGATTGGCACCGAGGTATATATACATGTCGCAAATTATCGACGCAATCGGTAATTAAATAATGCTTCTTCGACAAAAGTGAAAGGAAGAGACACTGTTCTGAAGTTTTTTTTCTTTCAGATCAGAATAACTACTAGTACTATATAATCTACCGGTTTATCTAGGTTATTCAAAAGATTTATCCATGTGATTTTTTTCTTTTCTTTAGTGGCATCATAGCGTTTAAAATGTTCTACTCTATACTACTAGTATTATAGAAGACTCGAAAGCTTCGTCCTTCTTACAGTAGTCAGTGCGTGGTGACCGTAATTTAAGTTAATGACTCCAAATTTCGAAACGTACGTACAAACGCAGTGATTGTAAACCTAATTTTTAATTCTGCAGATTAAAGCAGTTGAACTAGATAAAAAAAACAAAGGAAATGTGTTTAATAATTGGAAGAAAAGACATAGAGCATTTAATGAAAGGAGTGGAAACTTAACAACTTTCCCAACAAAAACCCACCAACTTTACTCCCAAATCTTCAAGTGAAGTGATGGGATACTTTACTTGGTGTTTTCAATTAATCAATTCAAGAGCAACCATGAATAAAATATCTCAAAGTATCATTTACCTTAATGAATATTCAATATTTCGATGCCTTTTTTGCGCTTTATAACTTACTTACAAAAAAGTGTTTTAATAAGAAAATTTTAGTCATACAGTATTGAGATTCTTTATTGTCGGATTAATAATAAATTAACTTAATATTGAAATTACCAATAGCAAAAAACACTAGACGTAGCTTTAATGCAAACCTATTAATATTTTTGATATCTACATAATTGCCTCAACTATCATCTCTCCCCTTCACAAATTCTGCTTTTGCTTTTATCGGGTGGGGGAGATAGCTAGATCTAGGAAAAGATGTAAGGTTTTTGTTTTTTTTTCCTAAAAATGAGAAGATGGCAAAAAGATCACTTATTAATCCGGGAATTCAAGAATGCCATTTCTCAAAAAAAAGATAATTAGAATTTAGACATAAACCTATCTTACAGTATTTCACAACAAAGTCACTTAAAGATTTTTATTTTTTTGTGAAAAATGAAAATCGTTTCAGAATTGGAATGTAATTTCTAAATATAAATATTTAATATATATCTCATGAATTAATAAGGTAACAAATAAAATAGTAGAACATATCGAGTTGTTATAAATAAAATAAGCGATAAAATAAAATAAAAACTAGCCACTTGTTAAATAAACCATCGTACTATTAACGTAGAAGTGCGTACTATAAAAGCATATAAACATTAAAGTCCCTCGGCTGGTCATCTTTATCGCTTAAACATTAAAAGTTTCCATCAAAGATAATTTTAAATCTAGTGATTAAGTTCTCAAACCTGTTTCGAGATTACGTTTGATGGGGCATATATCACACGCACATTAACACAAAAGATTAAGTTAATGCAAACATGGAAAGACACGTTTCCTTTTTAATTATGTAATCGATGGCCTTTTTAAGCAAACTCCCTAGACGTCCTTACCTATTTTTGTTTCTTTTCTTTTTCCTGTCAGCATTTGATTTGATTTGCTTAACATGCTCATACATAAACTGATAAATGTTAGATAGTTGGATCCAACTATGAAGTCGAATGGTGGACCATGTGTGCCATCTTCGGTGCTCCCAATAACCTTTATTGTTCTTTTTCAAAAAAAAAAAAAAAAAAACCTTTATTGTTTTTGTTACTAGTGCCCTCAAAGTTCACATCACAAGTTAAACAACCCACAATTAATGGACCAAAAGATGAAAAGTAATTCACAAATTTCAATTGGATACTCCTCTGTTGTACTTGTCTTAATTTAATGTCTTCTTCCCCACCAAAAGAAAATAATTTATCCCCATTATATCTAAATATATATATGTTTTAATTGTTTACAACTCAATCATATAACACAATACTACTAAATTTAGATCCGAATTGTAACACAACTCATACAAGTCTCTCTAGCTATGAAAATGTAAAGAAAAATACCTTTTGTCTACGTCTAATTCATTGCGTGCGAATGTAGAAAACTCATGTTCTTGTCGTTTATATGACCTTTGTACCCACCAAACGAACTTTCTTCAAGCTTGATGATTGATTTATTATACTTATATCATATATGTATGGTCAATAATTTCCACGGCTAGTATAGAAAGGACTAGTCCACTGATCCAATCTCTTATAAAATATCTGGGCCAAGATTCTGATTTGTTATAAACATTTGCTTTGATTTGTTTGCTAATATGTGTATCCATTGTTATCATTTTTTATTTACTACTTAAAAAGTACTGTATGTTACGCAATATTTTATTGTTAAGGATTTGAAACAAACCGAGAACTATTTGATGGAGCCTGAGATGGTCAGTAGAAGCGATCCGGTCATATTTGACCTAAGCCTCTCTAGATAATCATGGGGTTAATCTTCTTTTCATGACTATAACTTGAGAGTTTGGACACACAGTTATGAGTTATGACATAGACAAATAAAAGCCTAGAAGGCATTACTAGTCATATTTAGTGAACCAATGTCGTCGGTTCTTCAACTCCTGCAAGTACTGAAGTTTATAAGGTCAAAATAACGACATAAGAGTTTAAGTGATAACAACTAACATATTGTGATGAGACGCTTAACTGAGTTAAGTCTTATACACGATTTGTTGAGCACTCTGAATCAGGCTGGTTCATCAACTCTTTGCACTTGTCCTGCAAAAGACTGGCGATTTTATTCACTGATGGGTTTAAAGTTTGGAACTACTTCGTCGCTGAACCAATGAATAAGCTATATGATATGAGAGTTTTTTTAGGAATCTGAGTGCAACAAAGGTGCTACAAAAAGCTAGGATTGTTTGTGAAAAATGCATACTACATACTTTGGCTGATGACAAGTGTTGTGAAGATGTTGATCACATTGAATTTGTAGATAATGATTTCAATGTTTTTTTGTTCACTACTTCACTTCTATCAACAATTGTAAGCAGCAAACAAAGAGAAAATCCATTTAACTTGCCTCAATCTCAAAGTGGATATGGTTATTATTACTCTGCCAATTGCCACCGACTGTGTTATGCTGCAGGTACTCAGCCGAATCCAGTTGATGATCATCATCTTGTATCGATATGCAGTCTGGGTTTTGGTGCTGACAACTAGGAGACGCTGATGGAACAACTTTTTCTGCAGTAAGAAGTAACTGAGAATCTGGTTTGTGTGAAGTTGTAACTCTAACGTTAGGGTTTTATGTTGTTTCTGGTGATATCTAATTCTAAGGGAAGGAAAAACAAAAAACAAAAGAAGAGATGAGAACAGACCTGAGTTTTCTTGAGAATGCATAACAGGAGCTTCACATTGAATATCCTCCATTTTGTCAACTGAGTTATTGTGCCTAGTTAGCCAATCAAAGAGGGATAAGCATTGATTTGGACTATTTAAAAAATTGAGACAGAAAAGCCACCGAGTTCATTCCTTAGACCCTTAAAAAGGTAATTATTGTATCATATCATGTCCATTAAGAGAATTCTTATGAAATCTATCTCCCCCTGGACCAGTACGGAAAAAAGAAGATGGTTAAGTGATTTAACAGACCTGGATCTTTTGTTACTCTCATCGGCACCTTGTTCGAATGTCAGTATTGATGTGAACACCCTTCTATCCTGTCATATCAAGAGAATGAATGAAGATTTAACATAACACTTTGATCATTCAAATTCAAAGTTCACCACTAGACTATTATCCAAGGATAGAATGTTAATAATAGAATCTTTCGATTATCTGTTACCTCTCGAGTCATAAGGGATGCAGACTCCTGAACCCGCTGTAAAATCATCTCCAAACTCTTCACTTCAGAATGCAATGCCTAAACATTTGAACACTTTTTATAGAGACTGTTGAGGATGCAAAAAACGATCAAACTCAGTAGTAGACAGCTATATATCTCCTTTCCTACCTCTTTTTCAGAAATCAAGTTCTCCACAACTAAATCTTTCACCTGCAAAGTTTTCTGAAGGTAAGGCTAGTCAAGTAAACATGGATGTGGCAAATGCTTAAAGAGCAATGATCTTGCATTAGTTCCCTTCTTTAAATAGGCTGTAAAACATGCAAACTCTGATATGGATATCTCTTCGATTTGATGTTGATATTCGTTTTTAATCTTTTCTGCTTCCAGCTGAGCCGCAAGCTCTGATATTATAGTCTCCTTCCTCTGCAATTCCGTTTCCTGATATTTAATGTTCTCTTCTAAACTTCTGATTTTCTCTGCATAAGTAAAGATTCTAGAAATCATTGTCTTCAAAAGTAGATTAAAAATTACCGTAGGAAAAACTATCAGGTAACCTATGAACAATCAGGATAGCATCAGCGCAGATTCAATGAAAAGAAACTCACCTACAAACACTTTTTCATATGTAGTGACGTGGTCCATTTTCTCTTTCAAGCCACTCACTGAAACACAAGAAACAACAGAAACACAATCATTGCATAGGGGGAAGCCGTGAAAGCATTAAGTATATTGGAAGCATATCTTCAAGCAGAATTAGCAAGAGATCTACATGCCTACATCTTCTTTTTGATCCACAAGGCCCTGAACTTCGTGTATAACCTTTTTGATTGTCGATGCCTCTTTCTCAATTGAATCAAACAATGTAAGATGAGAGGTTATCTTCTCGTTTAAAATAGCGATCTTCCTATCCCTGGCTTCAATTGAACATTTCATTTCACAAAACGACTCCTGCATACACACCACCACTTCACAATCCCCAAAGCGAAAAAATGTATCCATATACACAATTCATCTGTTCATCCATCATGGAGATGATTCTCTAAGCTAATTCTACTACCCAGACGACGATGAGACATGTACCTGGTAAGCATTTAAGAAGTTTTCTCGTGATTGAAGCAGGTTTTGGATAGTAGTCTTCAATTCGTTCTGCTTGTTTTCCAGCAAACTATAGTCGTTCTGAAGGTAACTCACCTGCAAAAATCAATTAAAACTTTCACAAAACTCCATATCTTACTGTTAACAGATTCGCAAAAACAAAATAAAAATCTTACAAACCTTCCTCTCGAGTGCCTCCTGTGTTTCTCTAGAAGAATCTACCTCAGCTTGCAGCTCCTGCACTTTCCTGCTGTATTCCTCCTCCGTTTGCTTCTGTCTCTGTATATCGACGCACAAAAACGACATGGTCTCACGGATTCACGAACTCAGAAACGAAAAAAAAAAAAAAACAAGAGTTAAATTGATCGGAAAACCTGATTCGCAAGAATAATCTGATATGTGACTGATCTCTCCCTTTCCTGCCAAAAAAAATCGCCGGTAGTAAAGAGAAAGAAAAATTAACACGAATCCAATAAGATGTATAGAAAACCTCATTCTTCTTACACGTAGATCTCGCACTTCTCCGATCATTGACTGAAGCTGCAATCTGAATTTTGACAACTTGAGCAGCTCCATTTTTTATGGGTTTCTTCTTCCTCCGCAATTTGAATTTCGACCGCCAGAAAAATGTCAACAAGGGGGAAGAATTAGGTCGTCGGAATTGCCAAAACCGATATAATTAATTATTCTATGGGCCTAATCCTAAATGGGCTTTAAGTCCTTCGGAATATAATTTTACAAGCGCGAAGATACGAAATTTCCAAATTATCAAAACTATCACACACATTAAAATAAAATAGAGAAATAAATCAGTAACGTTCATCGTGTTCTTAATACAACCTTGAACTAAGTAATTGTAAATCTTTCTACAAAATTTGTTGTGTTATATAACAATATTGATGTTGAATTCACTATCCTTCAAAAACAATTGTAAAACATGTTTTACTATCCTAGAAAGAGCTTAGATACGCCGGCACTTATCTATCGAACATTCAAACTTAAAAAATACTATACCACCTTATGACCGGCAGATAAAAACATAGCTGTCACATTATTTGATCATCCGAAACATATTACTATGTCCGATCTCCATAACTTAAAATACAATAAAAAAACGAGATTATACAAGCATAAGATATATATATATATATATATATATAAGTTCACCCAACAATTGCCGCTGGAACTAGAGCAAAGCATACAAATTATACGGAAGGCCTTAGAGAAGAAACAACACCAAGGGCCATGTAACTTTTCATCTTCATCTTCATGTCCTCCTCTTCTTGTGCTTTCGCTACTACGCCTACAATGTTTTCGTATTCATCCAGAAAACCCAAGAATTCGAAAGATTATAAATCTCAACGTGTTCAGATAGATATCAAAACAGGCCTTTGATTGCTTGTTCACTCACTATGGTAGTAGCATCCTCATCCTCCTCCTCGTATTCCTTAATCATGGCAGCCTCGAGGAAGTAATTGTCGGTTGAATACTTCTCTCTGTATTCTTCCATGGGAATCTGCTCAAGGCGGGCGGAAAAGATCGGAATCTGCTTGAAAACAGCAATGAGTCAAAATTTCGGGAAACTAACAAATATATAGTTGGGGGGGGGGGGATAAAAGAGAAGGACGGCTCTTAATCACCCTGTCTACATGTTCTCGACTAGAGAGATGCGTGATGAACTCATCAAAGCATGTGCCACTTAATCTATTGCACATCGAGCAAACCCAGACGCAAGACTTAACCTCCTCAAGTGGCTGTGAATCTGCAAGAAGAAACATCAAAAATGGTAGCTACTAACTTCAGCAATTCAACAAGAAGACTGAGAGAGAGAGAGATGCGGACAAACGCACACCTGCCACTGCCAGAAGAGAGTATTCCCAGAGGCACTTGGGATCAGTGGAGTCGGGAGAATCAAATGGGAACGGAAAGACAGTGTGGTATCCGTTATCATTTATAAGGCTGAGAAGAAAAGCGACCTTTGGTACTGGACGGGTGATAACCATCATAGTAGCTGGAGGTTTCGATATCCCTGACTGAAAGAGATGATGAATATCTTTTGTTTTTTTTTTTTGCTTTCAAGTTAATAAAAAAAAAAAAACCGTTTCTTCTTCTACGGGCTACTTTCAAACGGAATCTTCACACAATGATGACGAGCGACGCCGACGACTAATATATATAGTATGGGGTTTGTTATTATTTTGGAACATTGGTTATTAGCCCTACTATTAATCACAAAGCCATTTTTACAGTATAAAATCTAACATTATTTAAAATTAATAAAATATAGATAACATTTTTTTTGTAAGAAATTACATGTCTATATATGCCATTAGGATCATGACAATTTTAAAATTTCTCATTAAAGGTAAATATGTAAATTAAATATAATAAAGTCTTTTAAATAATGTTATATTTTATACTGTAAATGGCTTTATAAAATTAAAATATAACATTATTTTTTTTCATTAGAGCCTCTCCATTGCTTGGTTATTAAGAAAATTGCTTAATTTTTTTTTTTTAATTATAATTTTTTAGAAAAAGTTAAGTTAAGAAATTCTTAAGAAACTGTAAAATTTTATGAGTCCAATGGTTGATCTTTAACAAAATCTTGCAATAATCCATGGGCCTATTCCAAATTGGGCTTTGAGTCCATTTATATAAATTCGGAATATAATTTTTACAAGCGCGAAGAAGAGCAAAAGCAAAACCACCCTAAAAAAAAAAGAAGGAAAAACAAAAAAAGAAGAAAGGTTGAAACAAAAGAGGGGGAAGATGATATTGATGGTCCTCTGTGTTTCTACCGTCGTCGGTATAGATCTCATGCTCGGTTAATCGGATATCTCAGAGAGGGTAACATTCTGAAGCTCAATTTCCAATCCGAATGGTTATTCCGGGAGGATTAAGCGTTGATTCGTCAACGAATCACCTGCGAGCACCGTCTCGAACGGTGACGCTGGGCCGTATACAACCTCAGGCTCCTACTTATCGTACCGTATACTGCAATGACCGGGATTCTAATTACCTCGTCCGGTTCAAGGTACTTTTTGCTGCTCATTTCCACAATCATAATCTTTTTTTTTTTTTTTTTTTTTTTTGAATTCTGGGTTCTTCTCACTCTTTGTTGATAATGTATGGTCCTATTTTTTTTTAAAGAAATATTGTTTGGCGTTCAGTCAGTTTGTGAGTTTTCTTCTAATGAATGGTTGGGTGAAAATGTTTGCAGGGTAATTCAATTTCTACAACAAAGTACAATGTTTTCACCTTTCTGCCCAAAGGTCTGTTTGAACAAGTAAGTGTTTCTTCTTGTTACTTTGATATCAGTTTGTGCATCTACTAGCTAATTAGTTTGAGGAATTTTTTTAGTTTAAACGTATGCATCCAATAGCTATAAAAGCCTATAAGCTGGAGGAAATTGTAGTTTAAATGAAGGAGAGTAATTGTCGAAAGATCTGCTAATAGTCGGTTAGATCTATCTATCAAGTTCCGGTTGATGCTTAAACAATATAAGGTTTACATTATTGCTCTGGCTTTTAACTACAGAAACCCTGTCAACGGCCTTTAGGGGGCTTGTGTATATTTGGAGTGATTGCAATGCACCTTTAGGTTTTAAGGGAATGAAAATCCATATATTTCGGGTCATGAAACTGCATTTCTCACAGATCTTTGAAGTCTAATATCTGATCTGAGAAATAATGTGTTTGCTGACAGTTTAGGCGCATAGCTAATATATACTTTCTTGGAATTTCATGTCTATCAATGACACCAATAAGGTATGTTACCTCCATAGCTGTTGTTTCATTTTTTATTACTCACTTGTGTTGTGTTAATGACTGGTAACACTTGGCCATAACGGATTTAAAAATTAAAACTATTGTTTGTTTGTTTACCCATAAAACATTTTTTTTTAGCCACATCTTACTTTGATCCATGGTATGAAAAACGGATTGTTGGTCCAAAATTTTCAAGATTCTGATGCCATTCTATCCCTAGGAGGCTAGGATGCACTTGTTATTATATTGTTTTTCAGTCAGTAAAGTGTGACTAGATAAGCTGTTTGTCTTTGTCCTGCAGCCCCGTTAATCCAATAACAAATGTTGCTCCGCTGTCGATGGTGCTCCTTGTCTCTCTTATTAAAGAGGCTTTTGAAGACTGGGTAAGGCCTGACTTCTGGTTTCATCTTTTTTTTTTTTTTTTTTTTTTTTGACAACCATCTTTTTTTAACATCATAAAAATATGTCATCCCTCTTGAAATGAAATAGAGTTAATTATTCAGTTAATATCCGTATTGGGTTCAAGTTAGTAAATGCTTAAGAGTTTCAGGACCCATCTGCTTCTTAACTTTTAAATCCTTCTGCAAATAATCCGTATTCTGTTGCAGAAACGATTTCAAAATGATATGTCAATAAATAACAGCACAGTGGAGGTTTTGCAAGATCAACTATGGGTACCTATCCCCTGGCGGAAGTTACAAGTCGGAGATATTATCAAGGTATACGTTTCTGACAGAAGTGATGAATTGCCTTGTGATCGAACAAGGATGTGCTGTTGAATGTTGACACACATGTTTAGTTTCTAATGCTTGAATTTGAGCCATCGCAGTAGATATCAATTACCTAAATTAATTTGTGTGGCATTATACTTCTTTCATCGTACTGGCCTTTTGAATTGATAGGCCTTCATGCCTCTGCTGCATTTTTGGATTATCAGAACTTGTTATTATCTTTAAACTTACATTCTACAAACTTGGTTAATATACTTCGTGGATATTTGCAGATTAAAAAAGATGGATTTTTTCCAGCTGATCTTCTTTTCCTGTCCAGCACAAATCCTGATGGTATCTGCTACGTGGAGGTGCTTGGCTCCTTCGGCTATAAAAATTGTTTTTTTCTTCTCTTTTTCTAGCAAAAAGAAGCTATTTTGGAGTATTGAAAATACATTTTTATTCTACTTTTATTGTGCGTGCTCTTCGTGAGTGCAGACTGCCAACCTAGATGGAGAAACAAATTTAAAAATCCGAAAGGCCCTTGAAAGGACATGGGATTACTTGACACCAGAGAAAGCTTCGGAATTTAATGGTATGAGGTCGATTATTATCTTGCGAACATTTTCATAGCTTAATATGTGCCTGTACTAGTGTCTATCATCCATTTCCTTCTGGAAATTCTCTTTTTCCTGACTGGTCCATTTGATCAATCGCCATTGTTTGTTAGTATACCAGCGTTGTTAAATGTTATACAGTATTTATTAACTTTATCCTAAATTTCTCTCTTTTACTGTGCAGGCGAAATTCAGTGTGAGCAACCTAATAATTCTTTGTACACTTTCACGGGGAATCTTATTGTAGAAAAGCAGACTTTACCTCTCTCTCCAGACCAGCTTTTATTGCGTGTATGATTAACTGTTTCTCCTTTTAGCTTTGTGTTCCGTTTCTGCTTTTTGTCTACATAATTTCAATATTCAAGACCTTATATGTTTGGGGTTTGTAAATCTTTTGCATTCGAATTTTCAGGGTTGCAGTCTTAGGAACACGGAACACATTGTTGGGGCTGTGATTTTTACGGGTCATGAGACAAAGGTAAGCTACCATGAAGCTCGTTTGATGAGAAACTAGTGGCTAGCATTCAGGATTTTGTCTTTTTATTGACATGCTTCTGTTTCTGCTTCCTTGTATAGTTTTTCTGTATACAGTCTGATCTACTTATGGTGAATGGAATGTATGTAGGTGATGATGAATGCCATGAATGCTCCTTCCAAAAGAAGTACACTGGAAAAGAAACTCGACAAACTCATTATTACAATCTTTTGTGCTCTTGTCATAATGTGCCTGATTGGAGCTATAGGGTGGTATGGATTCTGTCAGTTTCCTTTTGGTTTATCCAGTCGTATAATGATATTTGATCATATTTTTGGTTCGTAGATCCCGCATGGATTTGAAAATCTGTTATATGTTGCAGTGCCATTGTGACAGATCGTGACCACTTTTATTTGGGTCTTCATAAGAAAGATTGGGAATACCGTAATGGCTTGACGGTATTAACCTTGCATAGTGAATTGATTTCTTGCATCTATGGATTGCTGGTTCTTATAGTACCTTTTGGTGCCACAGATAGCGTTTTTCACATTTTTTACTCTAGTCACTCTTTTCTCTACAATCATACCAATCTCCTTGTATGTTTCTATCGAGGTATGTATATCCCCAAATATCTTCTTTTAATTTCTTAGACGTCACTTAAGTTTTTTGAATGATTCCTCGTTTCCTCCCTAAATGGAACACAGATGATCAAGTTTATTCAGTCAACTCAGTTTATCAACCGAGATCTTCACATGTATCATGTTGAGACAAACACTCCTGCCTCCGCCAGGACTTCCAATTTAAATGAGGAGCTTGGACAGGTTAACTTTTAATCCACTCTCCCATCACCCCATGTTTAATATAATTGGTTTTGGTGCAATCATCTAGATTGTTGCTAAATCATTTCTCTTAATGATATGCTTCTCTTGTGATCTGACATTCAGAGATGCAATTACTATTTATTGGTATTTTTCAGGTGGAATACATATTTTCTGATAAAACTGGAACTCTCACAAGAAATTTGATGGAGTTTTTTAAGTGTTCAATTGGAGGAATAAGTTATGGATGTGGTATCACTGAAATAGAAAGAGGAATTGCTCAGCGCGATGGCTTAAAAATTCAAGAGGTATAATTTCTTCTCACATGATGAAGTTGCATTACTCATTCTGGAACAAAAAATGATTTTGTTGTACGCTCTAATTTCCTCAGGATCAAAGGTCGACTGGTGCTATAAGAGAAAAGGGATTTAATTTCGATGATCCAAGGCTTATGCGAGGAGGTTGGAGAAACGAACCTAATCCCAATCTTTGCAAGGTGTCTTTCATATACTGTAGATTTAATTCGCAATTAGTTTAAGAATTCTAATAGCTAGGGGATGTATGATTTGGCTAGTTTTAAAAGACCTCTGCCCATATGAGAAGCCTGAGTAAATGTTGTCTGGGAGAAATGATGAGATATTCCCTTCTCTGGAGCCTAGAATGAGAAAAACAAACAGAATCTTATTAACAATCTTCCATTTCTGAGAATTTAGTTAACCTTGGGGTTCCATATTCCTCCTCGCTGTTATTAGGCATGCAATTGACAATAACATAAATGTATCATATGTTAAATTTTGTAGGAATTTTTCAGATGCCTAGCCATATGCCACACAGTCCTTCCTGAAGGGGATGAGTCCCCGGAGAAGATCGTTTATCAAGCTGCATCTCCAGATGAAGCTGCTCTAGTTACAGCCGCTAAGAATTTTGGATTCTTCTTTTACAGGTTATTCTCGTTTACATTTCAGCTTTCAATAGACAAGTTGAAAGTGCAAGCAATCTGACAATGAGCTGAGAAAAGCTGAAATTCATAAAAGTTGTATTTGTTCCACAATGAGCTGAGAAAAGGTGCGTTTTGTTTTTCAAGTCTCTATGAATTTCTTTGAGACAACTTTCATGTATTTTCAGGCGTACACCAACTATGGTGTATGTTCGCGAGTCTCACACGGAGCAGATGGGAAAGATCCAAGATGTGTCTTATGAGATTCTTAATGTTCTCGAGTTCAACAGGTGTATCAGGCTACTGACTGTTAGCTTTTTCTCTTTTCCATGGTTAAGCATACTAATGAAATGTTACACCATGCATTAACAGTACAAGGAAGCGTCAGTCAGTTGTGTGTCGTTTTCCAGATGGGAGACTTGTACTCTACTGTAAGGTAAACAGTTTTTTAGGTAATTGGCTGAGCCTGTGGTGTTCCATATCAATATGATATTTACTTTGAATAATTTCTACAGGGTGCAGATACTGTAATTTTTGAAAGATTGGCTTACGGTATGGAAGATGTTAGAAAAGTAACAGGAGAGCACTTAGAACACTTTGGATCGTCTGGGTTGCGTACCCTTTGTCTGGCCTATAAAGATTTAAATCCTGAAGCCTATGATAGTTGGAATGAAAGATTCATCCAGGCCAAGTCTGCTTTGCGAGATCGTGAGAAGAAATTAGATGAGGTATAATGCTCTTTTGTAATATTTTTGCTTACAACGCTTATGGCAAATCAAAGATAGAACTTGGCTAGCAGTGGCGATAAGAACTTGTTCAACTGATATTCAACATATAGCAGTGAGACTGGTGTACTTTTGAGTTGCCGGGAAAGATCTTTCTTTAATTTATAGCAGGAAAATTTTGTAATCCTGGCCCATGCAGGTTGCAGAACTTATTGAGAAGGATCTTATCCTGATTGGATCATCTGCAATAGAAGACAAGCTTCAGGAAGGGGTACCTACCTGCATAGAGACCTTATCAAGAGCTGGGATTAAGATCTGGGTGCTAACAGGGGACAAGATGGAAACTGCAATTAATATTGCTTATGGTAAGTGCCACAAACTTTTTCTCATACTTCTTCTTTGTTCTTCTTCCATTTTAACTTTTTGCTCCTTGATTCTTTTAATCAACTTTCAGCTTGCAACTTAATCAACAATGAGATGAAACAGTTTATTATCAGTTCGGAAACTGACGCAATCAAGGAAGCTGAAGAAAGGGTAAGTCTTACAGATGCCCCTTATGGTGTATGGTTATCATTGATTGCAGTCGTAATAATTGAAAAAATTATCTAAAAGCAGGGCAACCAAGTTGAAATTGCGCGTGTCATTAAAGAAGAAGTGAAGAAGGAACTGAAGAAGAGCCTTGAAGAAGCTCAACAGTATCTGCATACTGTAGCTGGTCCAAAATTGGCTCTTGTTATCGATGGGAAGTGTTTGATGTATGCATTAGACCCGGCTTTACGTATAACTTTGCTCAGCTTGAGCTTGAACTGTACTTCGGTTGTGTGCTGTCGCGTTTCTCCTTTACAGAAAGCGCAGGTAATTTTCATGACTTGTTTATTGATTACTACTTACATGGTGGTCTGGCATGACAAGCAAAGGGCCCTGAAATGTATTTTTCTCTGCAATAACTGTTACATAATTGCTGGTCTGGGGATTCTTCGCAACAATAGACATACTTTGTGCTTTGGTGGGAACATATGTTCTTACCTTTTAATTTACTCTTGTGACTGATTTCTGATTTTTAATAAGTGACACTAATGTAAATTTTAGGTTACAAGCTTGGTGAGAAAAGGAGCAAAAAAGATAACACTTAGCATTGGTGATGGTGCCAATGATGTTAGCATGATTCAAGCCGCTCATGTTGGTGTAGGAATTAGTGGGATGGAGGGAATGCAAGCTGTGATGGCTAGTGATTTTGCTATTGCTCAGTTTAGATTTCTTACGGATTTGCTGCTTGTCCATGGAAGGTGGTCATATCTAAGAATCTGCAAGGTTGGTCTCTCACCTCAAAAAAATTCTTCTAATGTTGCTGTTACTGACAGTCTTTTAATTTTGCAGGTGGTCATGTATTTCTTCTACAAGAATCTTACCTTCACTTTGACTCAGTTTTGGTTCACATTTCGAACTGGATTTTCGGGTCAAAGGTTTTATGATGATTGGTTCCAGTCATTATACAACGTTTTCTTTACAGCCCTTCCTGTGATTGTCCTTGGGCTGTTTGAGAAGGTACTGATTTCCCCATTCGTTCTATTTAAGAGTGTTCATAAATACCATCATGTGTACCTTTTGTTTTGGATCGATAATTTTATACTGACTTGTGCATTTGCTAGGATGTGAGTGCATCCCTCTCAAAGAGATATCCTGAACTATATAGAGAGGGAATTCGTAATTCCTTTTTCAAATGGAGAGTCGTGGCAGTGTGGGCTTCTTCTGCTGTATATCAATCTTTGGTATGCTATCTCTTCGTAACCGCCTCAGCTTTTGATGGCAAAAATTCATCAGGCAAAACTTTTGGTCTTTGGGACGTGAGCACAATGGTCTTTACCTGTCTGGTCATAGCCGTGAACCTACGGATTCTTTTGATGAGCAACTCGATTACCAGATGGCATCATATCACAGTTGGAGGAAGCATTTTGGCATGGCTCGTTTTTGCTTTTGTATATTGTGGGATTATGACGCCACGTGATAGAAATGTAAGCTATGTTTCCTCATTGGGTCAAAAGGTTCCCTAGTTATTATATATGATATGGTTTCTGATTCTAACTGTTTTTGCTTTGTGTATGCAGGAGAATGTCTACTTTGTCATATATGTCCTAATGAGTACATTTTATTTCTACTTCACATTGCTGCTTGTTCCGGTTGTTGCTCTTCTGGCCGATTTTATCTACCAAGGGTAAGTAAAACTTGAATCTCCAATCACAAGCGATATGCTTATAGCGGGAAAATGCTGAATTGTTGTTAACCTTGAAAAATTTGGAAATTTTTTTGTGAATGAATGCAGAGTGGAGAGATGGTTCCTCCCATATGATTATCAAATAGTTCAAGAGATTCACAGGCATGAGCCCGATAGTAGCAATGCAGATCAACTGGAGATAGCGAACGAGCTCACACCAGAAGAAGCAAGAAGCTATGCGATATCCCAATTGCCTCGCGAAATCTCAAAGCACACTGGTTTTGCCTTTGATTCACCTGGTTATGAGTCATTCTTCGCATCCCAATTGGGTATATACGCACCACAGAAAGCGTGGGATGTGGCTAGGAGAGCCAGCATGAGGTCACGACCCAAAGCACCAAAGAAGAATTGAAAGGAGAAAAAGGAAATGGATACATGAGTTGTGTTGTATATTTTAGGCTGCCACTTTTCCAGTCTGCTAGTGTGCTCAATACTGGAAGTTTTGTATCGATATATAGAAATCATCGCTTAGGCAAGTCTGTTTCTATTGCTTTTAGTTTCCATTATTGGTATTCTTACCATTAGTATAGGGACATGAGACTTTTTCTGTTTATGTACACAAAAGTTGTTCTCGATTACATTCACTAATTACTAATTTGCAGAGCTCTTGCTTCTCTCTTGTTTGACATGTCACAGATACCATATGCATGCTTGGGAAGTTAAACTTAATCCAAAACCATCCGTATATATAAAAAAAAACGAAACTGAAATGAAAGTGGCATACAGTTCGAAGCCTGTTAACTGCGTATGTAGGCATGAATGAATAATACAACTCTATTTTATATATAAGCCTCTCCTACAAACTTTTCATAGTAGCAATCACCTCAACAACAACAATAAAAAAATGATGTATTTTTCTTTCTTTTTAGGGGAAATTCGAACTCCACTTACAAAAAAAGAAAAGGGCACATCTACAATGATACATAAGCAAGAAAACGAGAACTCCAAAAATTATATATGGTCGACACCAAAAAAAAAAACTAGAGAAATCACAAAAAATAATCAGGGGTCTTACGGGTAGTATCGGGTTCGACTTGTCGAGAAGCTGGATCGAACTGGAGGAAGTTCTGCTCCATGTTCTCTCCTATCTCTAAGATCGCTGCCATGTTTCCACACCGATAGCAATAGTTTGGTGCACTAAACACAGTCACCACATTCTTATCCTATTACCATAAAAAGCAGAGAGATCAACAATTCAATCTGCAAGAGACAGACCAATCATGCCGTAGAACCTTGAGCAGAGAGATGAATGTACATACCTGACACCAGTTGAAACCTTCCATGACAAGTTGATGCGCTCTTGATATGAGACTGAGTCCATTGTTGTGATTAAACTGAGCTGCGATGTCCTGTCCAAATGTATAACCAGCACCTCTTGGAGATATTCCCCATCCACAGCGATCATCGGGATCAGACCATAGTAAATCACACATTGGTCCTTCATGTGGAACCTACAGATCAAACCATACATAGTTCAAAAAGATGACCAATAGCATCTCAAGTAAAGAGAATATGTAGAGACACAGGAAGAGAGTATAACTCTTCCAACTAAGTCCAACCTAAGTAAGGCCTTAAGCAGAGAAAAAGAAAGGTATACCTCTTGTATCCGATCCAAGCTTCGGATATTATCAAGGGTATCTAGAGACGGTGAAAGCCCTCCATGCAAACAGAAAACCTGTAATGGATAAAAAATCTGATGAGTCAAAAGCTGTTACGAAGGAGAAAGATGTCTCAAACACCAACTGTGAAAAGAACAGCTCAAACCTGAGACTATGAGGGCTGTAAGAGGAAGATAATCAAAAAGGTCAGTAAAATACTTCCAGACATTAGCATTCCCGTACTTCCTCAAGCATTCGTCATAAAAACCATAGCTGAAACAGAGACGCCAAAACACACATCAGACTCAGACATCAGACTCAAACACGCATCATTCGTAACAAAACATTATGCTTACTAGAAAAAATAAGCTTACACTTGGGTAATCTGACGACTCTCGTGATTCCCTCGCAAGATTGTGAGTCTATCCCTGTAGCGTACTTTCAATGCCACCAATAGAGAAACTGTCTCTACTGAATAGTAACCACGGTCTGCAAAGAACAAAAGCAAGACAATAAGAAACCAAAAAAACATTACTTATTAAACTGAAACTAGCTAAACAAGCAAACTTGAATCATACTCACATCTTTAATAATTACAAAAAGCTGTCACCATCGTATATTAACACCATTGAATGGTTAAAAATTCAAGACTCCAAAAGGCTATAATTCATAGAAGTGTAATTATGAAAGTGAGCATCACAAAGGCTCTCTAAATTGGGAAATTTCAGTACCTAAACACTCGAAAAGCAGAACCTACAACAAGTAACTCACTTTAGATATTTAAATAAAAAAGGTGATACTTTTCAAAGATTCACCAATTTCCAAAAAAAAAAAACGCAGATCTAAAAACGAAAAGGGAGCGAAGAAGAAGAAGAAGGACAGACCTACATAGTCACCCATGAAGAGGTAATTAGTATCAGGAGCGTTACCACCGATACGAAAGAGCTCAATAAGGTCATAAAACTGGCCGTGAATATCGCCGCAAACGGTAACAGGACACTTCACAGGCTGAACATTGTATTCCTCAACAAGGATCGCTCTCGCTTGATCGCACAGCGTCCTTACATCCGCCTCCGATAAAGGTTTACACTCCATCAGCTGCTCGATCTGACGGTCCAGATCTCCGTTCGACGGCATCTCTATATAAGCCACCACACCCGATCCGATCCTAATATACTCACAGATGGATGAAGAAGATGAAATCGCCGCCGGAGATTGTATCCGCCAGGCTAAATATGTTCGAACCGGAGATCAAATCCTGTCTCTTTGGTCTTCCCTGTTCAGCTTCTCTTCTCTCTCTCTCTCGTAGCTGAGAAAAAAAAATTGGATATTTGTGTTTTGTTTGTTAGACCAAACCAAACAAAAAAAAAGTGGGCAGTCTAAAACAGACACAAGTACAAATGTTTTATGACCCGGTTTAAGTTCGGTTTTTTCCTGTTACTTTTTGAAAAAAAAAATTTCGTGTATGATTCCGTTGGTTTTAAATTTAGTTACATTAGGATTGAGGCCAAACCGGATACGATTTGGATTATAATCAGTGACAAAGTCTCTAACTTCATTTTCCAACATCCTTTATCTCGGATGATCTTGCCATCACAACTTCAGAACCGTCTTCAACCACCAAAAAATTGAGGAAGTGGAACGCCAGAGTGGATGGTACGCCAAAGTGAGCCGTCATCAACCGCTTTAGGGAGCTTGATGAACTCAGATTTGATGCCCAAACCAGGTTTAAAACTGACACTTGCTGTCGACAAAGAGAAGAACAAGGTGGTATTCGCTGACGTCGCTAAAGAATTTGTCGAGCAACTCTACGGAATCATGTCTCTGCCAATGGGCACCGTGGTGCGTTTGCTGGATAAGGAGAATCGTACTCCAATTGGATGTTTGAGCAACTTGTACAAGAGCGTGGGTGATATGGGCATTGATGATTTCCGGTTTGAGGAGTGCTCAAACATCCGCTTGCACTCCTCAAACCGGAAATCATCAATACCCATATCACCCACGCTCTTGTACAAGTTGCTCAAACATCCAATTGAAGTATGATTCTCCTTATCCAGCAAGCGCACCACAATGCCCAATGACATGGACAAGAACCCGTAGAGTAGGTCAACAAAGTCTTTACCAACTTCGGCGTATACCACCGTGTTCTTCACTTCGTCCACAATGAGATTCAGTTTAAAAACTGGTGGCATGCCACTGGAAACCACAAATTCTCAGTGCTTGTTTCTCTGCCAGTGAAAACCAAAAATTCTTAGAACAAGTAAAACAAGGTAGCCTCAAAGGAAATGAAACTCAAACTATAGGATATAAATGGAAAAGATAACATAATAAATAATTATCTCTTGTAAACACTATATATAATGTAACCCTACTATCTAATAGAATCATTCAGCCTCCTATTCTATACAAACAAGGTAGAAAAGGAAACTCAAACCAAAGGAAAGCTGGAATCGTTACCTTTGTCAAGTGCATCCATGAGATCCGACGCTGGTTTCTCTGCCAGTGAAAACCACAAATTCTTAGAACAACTCAATCAAACAAGGTAGTCACAGAAAAAAGGAATCTCAACTTGTTTAATCTTAGGGAAAAGAAAGCTACGGTTTAAAAGAAAAGGAAAACTGGAGAAGAGAGTAGAGATGTTACCTTCGGGAGGTGGATCCAGGGACTTCTTCGGATTTGGAGTCTCTGCCATGTTTGATCACTCGTTAGGGGTTTCAATCGAAGAGAAACGTAAAACAATTAGGCGAATAGACGACAAGTGCCTGAACTTATATAGTATATGATGTTTCCAGTTTTGACCCCCAATTTGTTTTTTGTTTTGTAATTCAGTAACACAGAAAAATTCTATCAACTTAAAAACCCTCTTGATATAAATGGTAAATTATGAAATAGCTAATTTGACCATTGACCAAATGTCTATTTCAAATCTACAACTCATTTTCGTTATCGTAAAACCAATCTAGAGATTTCAGGATGTCAGTGAATCACTTTGTCACCGGTACATAATATTTCCATCATTTTGTACATTAAATTGTTTCGACTGAAATAGTCATTTTCAAAACAATTTTTTTTTCATTCTTAAAAATATCATCTATTTGTGTGTATTCCAAGTTTCCAACTTCACTTTAGCATTTTTTCCGTTATTAACACTTGCCCAATTTAATTTAATTTTATAGAAGTAAAAAAGATAACTCAGAAATATAATTTAAAAATAAAAATAAAACCAAATAAAAAAATAAGTAATAACACTAGAGCGTGATTGATAGACTCAAATTTATCTTTGAATTACTCTCTCAAATTAGGAAATATAATATTTAGGAGTCAAATTCTACATAGACTCAAGTTTACACAACATATTAATTAGTATCAAATTGAGTTAAACCAAATAGATTGTATTTAAAATAGCAAAACAACTGAAAAGAACGTTGTAAAATCAATAGGAAAAGCGTGAAGCTTAGAGAAATTTTCAAGTACTTCTGAATTGCATATAAAATAATTGTCATAATTAATTAATAATTGTTCTAAAACTTAAATCACAATTGTAAACTAACCATCTTATTCACCTCCTATTAGCTTAACCAATGAAAATAGAGTAATATGTCACGTAATATTATACTTAAAAATAAATCAAAATTTTTTAAAAATCAACAAATTAAGAAAATAAAATCTATATATTTTTAAATAAACAATGTTAAATATCAGTTTGGGTTTAGATTTTTCAATTTAAAAAAATTATAATCGGTTTGTGTTTATAACACTCCATAAAGTTAAGCTTATTTTATTGTTAAGAACTTGAGAGATTATTTCTTATTTTTGTATGCTATAATATTTGTTTTATCATAAAGATTATCTAAAAAATGTGATTTTGAAATCCTTTTTGCATGATTTACAAATCCACTTTATTTTATTTCAAAATCAAAACACGCATCATTCATAACAAAAGATTATGCATACTAGAAAACAAGAGCTTACACTTGGGTAATCTGCCGACTCTCGTGATTCCATCGCAAGATTGTGAGTCTATCCCTGTAGCGTACTTTCAGTGCCACCAATTGAGAAACTGTCTCTACTGAATAGTAACCACGGTCTGCAAAGAACAATAGCAAGACAATAAGAAACCAAAAAAGCATTCCTTATTAAATTGAAAACAAGCAAACTTGGATCATCCTCACTTAATTCATTAGTTAGAAAAAGCTGCCACCATCATATATTAACACTATTGAATGGTTAAAAATCCAAAGGCTAGAAGAATTCATAGAAGCGTAATTATGAAAGTGAGCATCACAAGGCTCTCTAAAATGGGGAAATTTCAGTACCTAACACTCGAAAAGCAGAAACTGAAGTAAGTTGATGATTAACACAATTGAATGGTTAAGTTGATTTAATAATTAGAAAAAGCTGTCACCATCACGTATTAACACTATTAGATGGTACTCAATTTATTAACAGCTTTATTGGTGACATCCACTCCCTTGACCACTGCTTTGGGGAACTTACTTTTGAAGAAGCCCAAAATGGCGAGAGTGTAAGGCATCATTTAAGGACTTTGTTAGGCAGTATGATCTTGCAGACATGCTTTAGTTTCTTGTAACCGTTGGTTCAATTTCATTTCATATCACGAACTAGATGCAGTCCTTTTCTCTCTATAGTTTCTCGAACGTATTTTAAGGCCTTTGTTATGATGCTACCTAATTATGCATTTACCGGATTTTATTTAATTAACAGTTCTAGAATCGTATTGAAATGGTCGCTTATGTCATATATTTGTGAGATGTTTTGTTTTTTTTTTGCTTAACCGAAATAAGCTTTGACTTTTCCCCCAGTGGGAGTAAATTAACAATTTCAATACACCTATACAGATCTACGTGTCCTAAAGATGAACAGTAGATCAAAGGTTTGTTTTAGATATGCAAAATCAAACTCTGAAAATAAGCAACTTTTCTCTTAGACAAAGGATGTTGGAAAAATGAAGTTAGAGACTTTGAGTGACTCAATAAGGTCAACTTTTGGTCCATCGGCAAAACCACTTCGCTAATGGTATGTATTCTTCACATTTCTCTCTTTTGTAATTTCTTCCTCCTCGTTGGTCTTCTTCATTTTGTAATCTTCCTTTCAAATGTTTTTGACTTTTTTTACCTTTATACCCATTACTATATTTATCTCAGCTTGAGTTTAGTCAGATGTTTGTAAAAATGGTCATTGCATTTTGTCAAAATTGTGGTTCAAGAGAAGCTTCACTGTACAAAATCAAACAAAGATGAAATCGCCGCCTGAGATTGTGTAGTCCAGGCTAAAGATGTTCGAACCGGAGATCAAATCCTGTCTCTCTGGACCTGGTCGTCCCTCTTCAGCTGAGGAAAAAATTGGACATTTGTGTTTTATGATCCGGTTTAAGTTCGGTTTTTTTTGTTAACTTTTTTGATAATTTCTATTTCTCCTGCATGATTACATTAGGATTGAGGCCAAACCGGATAGGATTTGGATTGTAATCAGTGACATGTTTGGAGTCGAGCTGTGTGTTTATAGTTTTAATTTGCGTAAACGACTAGTAATCGAATGGGCCTGGACTATGGACAAGGGGTATGGGGTGAGTAAAATTGCAAGAAAAAGGAAAAAAAAAATGAAAGGGGGCGTTCCGAGAATTGAACTCGGGACCTCTCGCACCCTAAGCGAGAATCATACCACTAGACCAAACGCCCGTTTGATGTTAACTTATACGGTACCTATAATTTATTGAACCATTAGTTTTCGTAGTCGACCGAACATTCTTCATTTTCTTACATATCATATCATATCAATTGTTAGAAAATGTGACCAAGATTTTTTTTTAGATAAAAATGAGGATATTAGCTTTTACTTTTACTAAATTAATTATAAGTTTGTAACTATTATGGAATAAAAAAATCGTAAATAAAATTATTAAATTTTGTTAATAATATTTAAAAAATGTAGTATATAATTTTGAGGATTATAAATAACAATTATTTTTAGATTATTACCGTTTTTAGGTTTTTTAGACTTCGATTGATAACATTGATGATAATTTTATGGCATAAGTTACATTTTATCTTACACATACATTATGTAAATTTTCTTATCAATATGTACATGTTACCAACGGGAACCATATGTACCATCATCTTTTACTGAATAAAAATGAAAACCTTAATTGTGCTTTGACTTGTATTTTTTTAGGGTCAAATAACATAATTTGAAAACCAAAAATTTTGATTTGGAATTAAAAAAAAAAACCCAAATATGTAAACCTTCCACTTCACTCGGAAGGTCTGATGATACAGGCATGAAGATTTTTGTGTGTATATATAACAAGTTCCTCCTCTCTTCTTTTCCTCCTCCTCCTCTTCTTCCTCGTTCCGTTGCCTTACCCTCTTCCCTCCTCCTCCTCCTCCTCCGCACCCAAAACCCCCCAGATAGAGAGAGACAAGTGAGATTGCTCCTAATCAGAAGCAATCTCACCTTTGGGATAACATATTTTCAACTTTTTTCTTCCCGGTGACTCGAAAAACGAAGCTTCTTTTGCTTTTCATTTCACAAAGGTTCCTACTTGAAAACTCTGGCGGCTAACGTTTTCGCCGATCTTCTCACTTCTCTTTCGAAGTTTCGTCTTCTAACCAAGGAAACGAAAGAAGCTCCTCGTCACCTTTTGAGTAACGTGATCCGTTCTAACAAAGGTTTTAAAATCAAAATCTCTGATTTTTTTATTTTTTTATTTTACCATTTTTGTTCGATTTTTCCGATGATAGATCTATTAGTAGGGTTAACGATTCCGTGCTGTTTCTTTGGACTTGGATTTATTTTCAGGGTTCTTCGTTTTATTTGGCTGCTAAAAAAAAAAACCTGATTTTTTGATTTTCTTGGAAGAAGAGATGAAGAGACTTAGAGAAGATGTTCAACCTGAACCTGAACCTCAAAAGCGAAGGGCTGAGGTTTCATCTCGAGGAGAAACGTAAATCTCTCTTTTTCAATTTCGCTTTTGTTCTGTGGTCATTAACTTGAAAAATAAAATTCTTCAATGTAGTTAGCTGGAGTTTTGAATATGCTTTTAAAGTGTTTTAAGTTACATGTGTTTGTGCAATGCAGAAACAAGCAACCTAAAACCCTTGATGCCCTGACGTATCTCAAATCTGTAAAGGATATTTTTCATGACAATAAAGAGAAATATGAGTCATTCCTTGAGCTCATGAAGGACTTTAAAGCTCAGAGGTATATTTACTTTGCTCTTCTCTTCTCTTCTCTTCTCGTTTTTAGTTTCATTCTTTCTTGTTTATAGAGGTCACAGAAGGAATGCGGGTATCTGTGGATGTCACAGTGTGAACTGCGTGTGTTTATGGTCTCTTATGTTGCTTGCAGAATCAACACTGAAGGTGTCATCGAAAGAATTAAAGAATTGTTCAAGGGTTACAAGAACCTACTTTTAGGTTTTAATACTTTCTTGCCCAAAGGGTATAAAATAACCCTTCAGCCGGAGGAAGAGAAACCTAAGGTCCGGGTGGATTTCAAAGACGCTATCGGTTTTGTCACCAAGATTAAGGTTTGTATGTGATGTGGTAAATGACGTTCTACGGTATATGTTGATTTTTTTTTTTAGTTAAGGTTTACTGGTGTTTCTTCGTTTGCAGACGAGGTTCGGAGATGATGAACATGCGTACAAAAGTTTTCTAGACATCCTGAACATGTATAGAAAGGAAAGAAAGTCCATCTCTGAGGTCTACAAAGAGGTATGTTTATTGTTAATGCAGAGACTTTTAATTCTTCAAACTTTCTTTTTCACATGTTACTTGTTAGAGAGACAGTTCTCTGATATTGTCTGTTGTGTAGGTCACTATGCTATTCAAGGGCCATGAAGATCTGCTCATGGAGTTCGTTAATTTCTTACCTAATTGTCTAGAATCAGCTCCTTCAGCAACGAAGGCAGTACATCGTCACAAGGGCACTGCAACTTCTGGCATGCATTCTGATAAGGTTACTCTTAATTCTGATAAGGCAATATTGCAGTTAGCAAGGTTTTCATGGTGGCAGAAATCCGTTATGGCCATATATCCTTCCTACACTGTTTTAAGAGTCTCATAATTTAAGATCAAGATAAAATATGCATTTTACGTAGGGATTTTTTTGAGTGAGAAGTTGATACACTCTTATTTACACAGAAACTAAAACTGCGATGTAAGCTTGAGGATAATTCTGAACACTCTGACCAACGAGAAGATGGTGATGAGAACCTTGTCGCTTGTTCCCCTGGTAATTCTCTGGGTCTGTTACATTTTTTCTACAGTTCAGCTTTATGATTGTGAAAATGTCTTCCATTATCTAGTGATAAGCAAGCAAGTCTTCTCTGTCACAAATGTGCCAACATTTTGATACTGTGACTATGGTCAATTTCTTGTTTGTTTATGACTTAAGTAGTCAGTGGTATGTATCTTGGTTCTGGTGTTCAAATTATGTTTAACTTTTTGCATAATTTTTCTCTTCATTTTTCTATACTGATCATACCCAATCTTAACCTTTTGCAGAATCCTTCTCTTCATTTTTGTTATACTGTGATCATACCCAATCTTGTTTTTGTTAATGGTTTAAGTGGTCAGTAATTTATATCTGGTAATGATGTAGTTAATTTTTGCAGACTCCCTTGTTAAAGAAGGTCGTCCAGGAGATTTTCAAGATGATGAAAATAGAGAAGATACTGAAACAGATACAGCAGATAGAACTGAAAAAAGTGCAGCATCTGGCAGTAAAGATATCGGAAATCACAGACCCACCACCCCGTATGTGGGAACACCTATAAATGAACTTGATCTCTCTGAATGCACTCAGTGTACGCCAAGTTATCGGCTCCTACCAAAGGATGTGGGTTTTTCCTTAAACAATATTGTTCTATTACACTTTAATTTACTGTATCATTTTGTTCTCTTATAATCATATGGTTGGTCTTTTCCCATGCAGTATGCAGTTGAGATTCCAAGCTACAGAAATACACTTGGTAAAAAGACACTCAATGACCACCTGGTATCTGTCACCTCCGGGAGTGAAGATTACTCATTCAGTCATATGCGCAAAAACCAGTATGAAGAAAGCTTATTTCGGTGTGAGGATGATAGGTATGATCTGGTAGTTTGATGAAAAATCTCGTTATCCACCTTTTATATACAGTATAGTAGGCTCATATATCCTCGTTTTATGACCAAATAGATTTTCTCCTATTACTTTGGCATGCTTAAGTTTATCTTTTATGTGGGAGGGACTTCTCTCCTTTCATATAGTTTGTCTGGAACCTTTCATGTAGAAATGGTGATTCTTTGTTCTTGGTAGAATCCCTCAGTTTAACATTCCTAATGCGTGTTCAGGTATGAAATGGACATGTTACTAGGATCTGTAAGTTCAGCAATCAAACACGTGGAAATCCTTCTGGAAAAGATGAACAACAACACTATCTCAGTAGACACTACTATATGTATCGAGAAACACTTATCAGGTAAGTTGTTAGTTTGGAACAAATCTAGTTTGGCTATAGATTGTCTGTTCTTCATTCATTTGTGCTATAACACTCTATGTGATTGTATCTAATAGCTATGAACTTAAGATGCATTGAGCGGTTATACGGTGATAATGGGCTTGATGTCATGGATCTTTTGAAGAAGAACATGCATAGTGCTTTACCGGTGATACTGACGCGCTTGAAGCAGAAGCAAGAAGAATGGGCAAGGTGCCACTCTGATTTCCAGAAAGTTTGGGCTGAAGTATATGCTAAGAATCACCACAAGTCACTAGATCATCGTAGTTTCTATTTCAAGCAGCAGGACTCTAAGAACTTGAGCACAAAATGTAAGCTTCTATATCAAAATTTTACTTATTAAGTTCATTATGTGAAAATCTCAACCTACTTTAGGATTGATAAAACCACATCCATTAGCAACTTCTTTCTCAATCTCGTCATTTTGAAGAGAGGATGGTGAAGCGAGAGAAAGTTCTGTTTTTTCTTCAATAATAGATTGCTGATTATGTATTTATCTGGGAGTTACAGTTTTGCATCAATGCCATTGTTTCGTTGTGGAATACAGGTTTAGTGGCAGAGATAAAAGATATCAGTGAGAAAAAGCATCAAGAAGATCTGCTTCAAGCTATTGCTGTTAGAACTATGCCCTCTTTTACTCCGGATTTGGAGTTTGATTATTGTGATACACAAATTCACGAGGATTTATATCTGCTAATCAAGTATTACTGTGAAGAAATATGTGCCACTGAACAATCAGATAAGGTAATGAAGCTGTGGATAACCTTTTTAGAGCCCATGTTTGGCACTCTTTCGAGGTCTCAAGGTGACCTTGCTATGGAAGATGTATCAAAGTTGAAAACCAACCAAGAATTGCATGATGCATGCGTGGCAGTGAAGGACAGCTCTTCTGGGTCAAAGGGTAAACATCCAATATCCCCAAAACTGCTGAAAGATAATCCAACAATGCAAGGAATCTCGCCTGGGAAAGATGTCTCAGCCAATATACTGAAAGGTGCTCAGCATGATAAAGTGCAAGATGACACAGATATGTCTTATGAGGTAACCCCTTGTGTGTGTGGAATTGTTTTTAAACTCAGGTTGTATGCACTTCAGTTGTGATGAAATGAAATAAGAGGTTTCCTTTGTTAGTTATCAAATTGACACCTTGATGAGCAATCAGTAGAAACCAATCATCAGTATATCTATTTACGAAACTTTATTGATGTTTGCCTAATTTTGGTTCATTGTCCGCAGGTGATTCAGTCTACCAAACTTGTGTCAGCCAGAAACGATCAGATAATGGAGGATGTATCAGTGGGAAATCATGAGGCTGAGCGAGAAGAGGGTGAATTATCTCCCACTAACAGTTGTGAGCAAGGCAACTTTGATGTTAGCGGACAAAATGGCCTCAAGCCTTTACAAAGGGTGATGGACAATGTAACAAGCAATACAGACCAGCAAAGTTGTGATATAAAGGGAGCATGTTGCACTGAAACGGGAACAAAGGGAAATACTCACCCTGAAGATGACGAAAATTGTCACAAGTTATCAGAGGATAATGAGACCGCCTCTGAAAAGGTTGTTTCAGGAACCAAGTCTGGTTGTCATGAAAAGCATAAGGAGCGTATTAGTGTGGCTGGAGAGGTGGCTAATGGAAAAGAAGGTGAAGATGGATCCTTTGCATTTACAGAGCGGTTTCTGCAAACTGTAAAACCTGTTGCCAAGCATGTGTCTTGGCCTCTGCAAGCTAGTGAAACTTGCTCTCAGAATGATTCTCGAGTTTTTTACGGGAATGAT
Organism: Camelina sativa; assembly: GCF_030686135.1. Lineage (NCBI taxonomy): Eukaryota > Viridiplantae > Streptophyta > Magnoliopsida > Brassicales > Brassicaceae > Camelina > Camelina sativa. Next base: position 4,043,403 of record NC_141882.1, read on the forward strand.
TCTTATTATGTGCTATTTAGGCTTCATCAAGTAAGGAATTTTTTGAAGCAAGTTTCTCAAGTCGTTAATATTCTTGCTATTTTTCTCCTCCCGTGTTAATTTTCGTATTCTTCTGCTAATTTTCCAGATGTTGTATGAGAGAATACAATCAGCAAAGAAACATGCAGAAAAGAAGTGGAAGGCTCCGGATAACACAACTCCTGATTCGTATCCCAGGTGATTTATCTTCCAATTTAATGTCTTTGTACTGAAAAATGGTTCGTTACTGATTTTGGAAGCATAACACTATTAGGTTCATAGATGCACTCTATAATTTACTTGACGGCTCTAGTGACAATACAAAGTTTGAAGATGAATGCCGAGCTATTTTTGGAGCACAGTCATATGTTCTCTTCACATTGGACAAGTTAGTTCAGAAGTTTGTTAAGCATGTAAGCAAAATTAGTGTATTGTCATCTCAACCCTCAACTTCCATTGCTCTTTTTTTATCTGTCTCTTTCTTGACATTGGGATGGTTTGGATATGCTTCAGCTGCATGCTGTTGCAGCTGATGAGACAGACACCAAGCTTCGACAACTACATGCGTATGAGAACTACAGAAGACTGGGGAGATTCGTTGATCTAGTGTATCATGAGAATGCACGTGCCCTCCTCCATGAGGCAAACATATACCGGATCAGATATGTAGGTTTCTCTTAACTACGCATCTTTGTCCATTCAAATTCCATAACGTACTCTAATAACTTTGGAACTGATTGCAGTCATCAGCAAAAACACGTCTCTCTATTCAGCTTATGAACTGCGGGAATAACCAGCCTGAAGTAGCTGGTGTAGCCATGGAGCCGGATTTTGCAAATTATCTACAAAAAAAGTTTCTGACATCCGTCAATGATGATGAGAATCATGGACTGTTTTTGAAAAGGTGAAGGAAGTATGATAAAAGCATATGGTGTGTATGTGTAACATGTATATATATATATATATATATATATATTCCTTAGGTCCACAGTAACATTTAACCATACTCGTGCAGGAACAAGGAGAAATTCACTAGTGTAAATGAATCTTCGGGGGATACAATTGCAATGGAAGGATTGAGTATTATTAACGAGATTGAATGTAAAATGGCTTGCAGTTCTTCAAAGGTACAACATATAATGAAACTCTTTTGTGTTGGGAAAACTTGCTGTCTAAAATGTACATTTGTGGATGGCTGAACCTTACTTTGCCAATGATTTAACTGCTGTAGGTGAAGTATGTAGCAAACACATCAGATCTTTTGTATAGAAGCAAACAGGGGAAACCGAATTCAAAGGGACCGAGGCTTAAAAGAGTTAGTGAAATTTCGAAACAGAGAAGAATATCGCGGTTTCACATTATGCTGAATTGCAAACTTTGTGCCTTGCCTCCTATATAAACTGGTACGTACTCAATTCTTCCATTAAATTTTCCCTCTTGCATCACATAAAGGCCGTGAGAATTTCCTTGATGTATTGCTTCTACATTTGCGATACTTAATCTTGTTTCAGGTGTGTTAGTGTTGAGGTTCCTGATGGTAGCGGCTCTTATGGCTCTTATAGGTTATGCAAAGCTTTTGGTGGTGGAGAAGTTTACTTGTTTTTGACGTGACATGAACTAGGATCGTATAGCTCATGATTCACTAGGCCACATTTGTTCTGTTTTGCGTTTGGAGCCTTACATTTTGGTGTATAGTTTTATCAGAATAGATGATACGGAAGTTGCCAAAATCGAAGACTCTAATTTTGTTCATTCATCATATACTTCCTTTTACATTTTATCTTAGAGAATGTGGAATAGTTTTTGGATGAAAAGAAAAATAAACCTAAATCAACTAAAATGTAAATCGAACGTAGCACCGTTCATATCCGATGAACAGTCCGGATCGGATCACCCAATCCAAAATTTATTAAAAAAAGGTTATCGACTAGTGCAATGGTAAAATAAAAGCTTTTACACAATAGACTTTGAAACAGAGTTGTGCATTTTAAATTAATAGATATAACTACCACCACCATGCCTAAAACTATTAACAAGAGATATTTTAATAATGTAAATTAATTTCAATTTTTAATAATAGAAGACACGCGTAGATCAACACCTAGTAAGCCTATATATGTAAAGCCATATTTTCCAAACTTGTAAGTACTCATAACATTACAAAGGCTTTCTATACTAACAAAACTAGTCAAAATGGCACACAGTGTCAATCTAGAATTGGGTCTAAGCCAATATGAAGATGATCCTTGGGTTCTAACGAAGAGGCTAACTGACTCTGATGTTTCCATTAAGGCTCAGCTCTATTTACCGAAACAACTGATGGAGCACTTTATAGTACCGGAGATGGGCAATGAGCTTGTCCAGAAATTGGCAGCTGGCATTGATGTCAAAGTCAGAGATGTTGACCGTATTGACCATTCTTACACCGTAAATCTTAAACTACGCAAAGACGGCCAGTATCATTTCGGAAAAGGATGGCAGCTCTTAAAAAATACCAAGGGTTTAATAAAAGGAGATTTTATTGGCCTCTATTGGGATAAGTTGGCAGGAGAATTCAAGTTCAAGCATCTCAAAACTGGATCACCTCACATGCCTAGTAGTAGTGGTAAAGGGGAAACTTCGACACAGGAGAAGGAGAAACAAATACTCAAGTAACACAACTATCACAGAATTAAAGACAAAAATAAAGATTAACCTTAAAGTATATATATTGTGGAAATGTACACACATATGCATGCATATATAGGATCATAATTACGTAGAGTTTGCATACTAAAAACTAGAAAGGTAGACTAATTAAAGACATGCTTTGGTCGTGTACTCATGTCATCCTCGCTGTCGCAGCACAATGATAAAAAAAAATATATATATGTTGCTCGTTATGAGTTTAATCAATAATAAATCTTTCACATTCTAAAAACATTTCATAGTTAACGAGATAGCTTTTTGACCAAAAAAAAAAAAAGTTAACAAGATAGCTAAAAAATAATGGCAGAAAACCTCAATATGGAATTGAGTTTAAATTCATGTTTATCGAAATTTGTATTATTTTAAGTTAGTCATTTATACATATTCATATAGTATAGGTTGTTCACATATTGTAGTTTACAGTTTTAGCATTTTAGCCTTCATGACTTTTGCGGTTCCTAGCAAACATCCTGGCCGTTAATATCGTAAGCACTCTTCAAAACCTCTTTTGGAATCGGGGACTTTGAAATGAAAGACGACAAAGACACAATCTGAGTCCCAGGGTTCTGACTACTCAGCCCAGATACAGCCAAAGCAGAGCTCACCGTATCAATGTTATAGAGAAAATGGATCAACCCTTTGGGAAAAACGAATGTCTCACCCGGATGAAGCTCCTGGGTAAAGACCCGACCCGACGTATCCACGAACCCTACGAGAAGCACACCGTCGAGGCAGACCGTCACTTCTGAGGCACGTGGGTGCACGTGCAGTGGAACGATGCCGGAGGCCCCGAAGTCGAGCCGGGCCATTGTGAGGCCCATTGTGTTGATACCTGGGAGGTTGGCGGTCGTGGTGACAGTGACGTTGATCATAAACGGTTTGACCTGAGTGTTTCCGGGTCTGGATAATGCGGAGGTTTTAAAGTCGGAGACGGTGGCTTGTGTCGGATCTTTGCAAAGTACACCGTTGAGAAAGATTTGTTGGTGAGTTGAAGGAGGAGAAACGCAGTAGTCTTGGAGCGAGTCCGGGTCAGATTTTACCCCAACCATCAGAAATGTGAACGTTAATAGTAAGTTTAGAAGCATAGTGAGAGAGAAGTAAAAGTTGAGTTAGAGTTTGTAAATAATGAACTTGAGAGTAAATGATGTTTAATAAGTAATTTTTTCTATCTTGTGCTTGCTTTACAACTTTCTATAGTATATGATTATTCTTTATATTCAAAGTTTGGATATATATGTACTCTTTGTTTGTGTTACAGAAGAAGCAAGACAACGTTCAATGTGTAAACCAAGAAATTAAGTTTCATTGTAGTGCTGCAGAATTTTATTTTAAGCAGAAGTCATTAGTAAGATCTATTTTATTAGCCGTTAAGCAAAGAAAAATAAAACTTCCCTTCATACAATGGCCTTTATCATACAATACGATCACTTTTAAGAAAAACGTCGTAAATTTTTGAAGATCCGATCGATAGCACTAAACAGTATTCCCAGAACCAGTTGAACTAACCATGTTTAGATAGAATGAAACACAAGGTTTTTGTTGCTAATATAATGATCGATGGTGCATGTAAAAGAGTTATCGAACAAACTTGATTATATCACATAGTGTGTATCTTGACAACATGTCTATTAAAATTATGTGTTTGACCCATAATAATTTTTAAACGATTGAGTTAATCAAAAGAACGAAAGAAAAAATTAGACTGTAACGGTCTTCGAACATTGAACAAAAAGAATATTAACTAGAGGTAGATAAACTCAAGTAATGTACTAACTAGTTGGTCTCCGTAACAAAAAGGAAACAATTCAAGATCATTAATTCGAATACCGACAACAAGAAAGAATCTAATTTTACTTGGTGTTGTTTCCACTTCGAAGATAATAGAAATAAGATTCAAAAAAAATATATATATATATATATATATTTTCTTCAGAAAAATAGCAAAGTATTAGTAGCCGTGGACAAAAGTAATCTATAACATGTCAAGGGTAAAGCAAAAAACATGGAAAGACACATGCAACAGCGATCGGGACACTACAGTAACCAAAGATGAAGAAAAATAAAAATAAAGATATGGTAGGGAGATTTATTCCCCCACACATGAAGGGACAAAACGCTAACCAAAGGAAATATTTTTTTGTTTAAATTTATTGCAAAATTATAAAAATACGCCAAACGTGAGGAGTATCGTTTGGGGATGATTTTGTTTCTATATACATTGCATCTACAAAATTTTATAATTTGATTTTATCCTTCCAATGTGGTTGGCTCTGTCATTAACAGTACACGACTATTTAGTATCACTAATCTGATTCTTTATTCTTTTATCTTTTGTTATTTCATAGTAGTAATTTAATAAGTGAACAAAAGTCATGTGTGGAAACAGTTTTGTTCATCGGTTGAGTTTAAAGAAAAAGAACACCCATTTTTAAATTTGGATTACAAGCTAAACCAAATTTCAAATGAATGAGAATATCAATTGGACCATGTCATTAGATTGTTACATCCGTCTTTTCGATGATAACTCAGTTTGCGGCCAACCGCCTCGCTACCTCTAGCACGGCACCAATCCGATATCCGTAACACACACTTTAAGCAATATACTACAAAAGTTAATGTATATAATATTTGTATGATCTCGTTGTCAATAAAACACTGAAGGTGTCCTCTTTTAACTTTGGCTAATTAAAAGCTAACTCAAGCTTAACCTTTCTGAGTTATAACGGATTATTAACCTTTCAAAACCGTATCCATATGAAGATCTCCTAGTCGGGTAAAAAAAAAACACATCCTATGGATTAGAAAAAAAGAACACCCAGAATGGGTGCCAGGGACAACGGATCTATAGAGACTATTTATGGAGAAATATGTCCCAGTTGAAGGGAACAAGAGTCGCCCATTTCCAGCTTTGCCATTCATTCTTTTTCTCCCACCTTTGTTGTTTTTTAATTTACTTTCTTGCTTACTCTCTACACATCTACACATGCATAATGATGCTTCGATCCACACTTCTTTGTAGTATATTGAAGTGTTCTTAAGGGTTAAATTTGTATATTAAAAGTTGCATTAGAGGCCAGAGCATCGGCTTATACAAATAGAGATATCAATACGTGACTACTGACTGTAATAGGGAATATTTTGGTTGGTAAACTGATACCTGATCAAGCTCTCAATTAGTCTCAACTGTATATATATATATATATATATATATATATATATACTTATGTAACTCTTAAATTACGATGCTGGATTCAAATGGTAATTACTAGTTGTAGTATTTGGAAAAGAAAAAAAAAAAGCATAGCTCTTTGATTCTTAAAAAAAAAAAAAAAAAATCAGAATTTCTAGCTAACGTATTGATAATAAATAGAGAATGGCGTTTTACAAAACTCAAATAACTCTGTGTCATCAAAATACAGCGTTTTATCCTAAATTCAGTTTAATCAAATCTTCAATTAAAAATATGTATGCAGGTTTTTAAAGAATTGACAAGGGATCCTAAATGTCTCTATAATTTTTATATACATTGCTTGTCTATGCAGGTTCATGACTAAGTAAGAAAGATCACATAACCAGACCCATACATGTATGATAATTTAGGACCTAAACACATGAGATATTTTGCCTTAATTACCAAACAAAAAATAAAAGAAAAAACTTTGTGGAGAGAAAATAAAATGAAAGGAATAAAGAAATAAGAAAATTCGAAGAAAGCTTTTTAATAAGGAAAAGGAAAAGGCCCACGTGGAGCGAGATTTTGTTAAAAAAAAAAGGACATCTATAAATTTGACGGCGTTAAGTCAACGTGCAATTAAAAACACCGTCAAAGGTAAAACAAGTTAACGGAGATAGATATTACACGGCGTCCCAGAAAAAAAAAAAAAAAAAAAGAGTTTTTTGCCCCACACTCTAATCTAATCCGGGACTCCTCATCTTCTGCCTTCGTATCGGCGATTCCTCCGGCGACGACGTCAACACATCGTCATCTTCATCGTCATCTATTGGCGAGGACGAAAACATCTCCACCGGAGAAGAAGAAGAAGAAGAATCCGACGAGTCATGCGAGATAGTCAACGGCGGAGACGATTCAGTCGAAATAGTCAACGGCGGAGTAATAGTAACGGGATCAGAATCTTGAGGAAGCTTCCGTTTGTTACCGTTGGAGAGTTTGACGTCGTCTTTAGTAGCTAAGTGACTTCTGAGGCGTTTGACGTCGGCGAGCTTCACCGGTTTCAGTAAGAAATCTTGAGCACCTTCCTCAAGGCATCTGTTCCATTCATTCATCATATATCCCATTATCAAACCTAACAGTTTCCTTAATAAAAAAAATCACAAAATCTGTTATAAAAGTATCGACAAGAGTCTCTCTCTCTCACCGATCGATCCTTGTCAATACGTTCTCGGACGACATGATTACAACCGGAACTTCTCTAAAATTAGACGATTCCTGTTTCAGATCACACCGGAAATAAATATTCCACATTGTTAATTCAGAAAACAAAAATCTAAAAAAAAAATGGGCGGGCGGGGGAGAAAGAGACCTTGATCTTCTTGAGAAGCTCGTAACCAGTCATACCAGGCATACAGTAATCAGTTATGATCAAATCAACCTTCAATCTCTGTTTTCATTTTCGTAACAAAAAAAAAAAAAAAAAAAAAATCAAATTAAATCACGAATTCGTATTCCTCCTCAAAATCTCTCTGAGTTAGAAAACTTACATCGAGTTGAGCAGAAGCTTTGTCATTATCTAACCCTAGAAATTCCAAAGCACGCCATCCACTATCTACCGCCGTTACTGTCATAATTAATAAACCAAACCACCCGAGTTTTAATTATTTTGTTTTTTCCGGCGAGGAGAATTATAAAGAGAAAAAGAAGAAGAAAGAGGAACCTTTGCAAGAGTTGATACGAAGCAATCTCTCGATGACAATACGATCGACGAGACTGTCATCAACGGCTAAGACATGAACTTCGTCTAAATCCGACGGTGCTGGTGCAGATTCCATTCCTCCAACGCTCATCATATTCATCTCTGCTCTCATTAAACAAGAAACGCCACCGTCTCTGCCCATAGACGACGAGTTTATACTACGTAGTAACTGATGATAATTAAAGAGAGAGAGAGAGAGAGAGAAGAAGAAGAGCTCACATCTGTTTCTTTTCTTTCCTCTTGTGTCTTCCTTTAGATAGTTTTTTATATTTCTGTGTTGTCTTTATTCTTTTTCCTTTCAAACAAAAAAAATAAAAAATCAATCTGTTTTTTTCATTTGTCTTTTTTTTTTCAACTTTCATTTGTCTTTTTTTTTTCAATTTTATTTTTTTAAAGTTTACAGCGAGGAAAATCCAACAAAATCTTTGGTTTCCTATTTTATGTGAAAAGATGTATGTTTTATTAATTAGTTTTCTTTTGTGCAGTGCTTTTAGGGTTGAAAAAAAAATGAACTTTTGTTTTTAATCTTTGAAAAACAAAAATAGTATTTATTTTTTTTTAAATGAGATTTCTGAAAATCCGGTGGGGGCCTATTTTGCGAATATCATCCAGATATATCCGTACAAAGGAATCGAAATTATTTACAAAGAAAGTATATGTATACAAATAGAAGAAGATGGTGGAGAGATATTATATATATTTGGTCAAATGAGTGTGAGTGAAAAAAACTTGAAAAATGGAATCACCATTTCAATTCATAGTAGATGCGGGCTGCTCCGTTTGGGATTGGGTTTGGTCTTTTTTACTGTTCTATGTGTTGATTGGTCAGTTTCTTCTACTTTTATCATTTTGTATTATACAAATGTACTACTAATTCAAATAACTATATTAAAGTTGACGAGAAAATCAATATACATCTGACTTATACTACAAATCTATGTTATCCAAACAATTTAATTCCAAAGCTGTAATTTATTTATATCGTTTTCAAATTCGTAAAAAAATTAAAATACAAAATAATAATAATAAAGAATTTTGCATTGACGTCCACATTAAAATTAAGATCCGCGGGACCCATGAAATCTAAAAGAGAGGGTCCACTAATATTTTGTTAAGAACAATTTATAATAATTAAGTGGTGGTCCTTTTCTTTTTTTCCTTTTTTTTTTCTTCCAAACATAATTTGCTGTTTCACTCTTTTAGACACCACAGCACAGCGTATCAAATCTTCGAGATTGCTTTTGCTTTGTCTTTCCCCACCCAATCTATTTTATTTTTTTTACTTAAATAGTTGTATATCAATAAAAAGTGTTTATTAAGTTTGTTAAATTGGTCAATGCATTGTTTCACGAGATTTATAATGTTTAGTTAAAAGAGATTTTTCTTCTTTTGTTGATTTCGTTTTTTTTGTCAAACTCCTTTGTTAAAAAATATACATTGTTTCAAATAAAAACTAAAAAATTTCACTGCAACATCTAACAAAAGAAGAAAGAAAAATGCTCAATGACGCGTGTTCAAAAAAAACATAGAAATGGATATGCCCATTTTTATAAAACAATTTATGCGACATTTAAGATTTGATTTGTGAATTGATTTTTCAAACGATATGGGCCAACGAATGATGGATCAAATCTTCATGATGTCAACTAGAAATCGAGAGTTGAACAAATAAATCCATAATAGTTGTGATCGACGTGTCGCACATAAAATCAATGTATATCTTTCTTTTTTTTCTATGAACGTTGAACATCAATTAAAACAAAAAAAAAGACATTGACATTTTCCTTTTAATAAATTTTATTTTAGTACTCGATTGAGGTTTGGAGCATCTTTTTACTCTAATCATTATTATTGTAAGTATTTTCTCGGTCTTCTTAATTAAAACCCTCCTTCACAAGAATATATTTCTAGCAGTAAAGTTGCTGATTTGTTGACCTAATTATACTATTCAAAATCATGTAAAAATAAATCTCTTATATTTCAACATCTCCAAAATTTCCCCGGATACACACGATTACCAATGGATGTATTGGCTTATGTTCTTTTTTAATACATCTATACTAATATTTTTAATTACAAATTTGGAAAATACTTCATTTTTAAAAGAATTACAAAGAAATCATGAAATTACAACTGGATATCAAATGGTATGAGTAGTAGATTAGTTCGCAAATTTTCGATCACTAAAAGTTTGGTTAATGTCAACTACCAAATAAAATAAATCGAAAACTTGATTTTGATGACAGAAAGCTACCCAACATATATATTGCTTTATGATTTTCAATGTGAGATCCTAACTTTTGTTTCACAATCACAAGCTCCTATCTAAATACAAAAAGCCACAATGCATTGTTGGATCTCTTATGAATGACACTTTAACAAAGAAAAGAACCATTAGTCTTTCTCCTTCCTTGGCTTCTACGTTGGTTTCGGTTATGTCTCCTATTGATATATTCAGACCTCTTTATCTTTCATATAGTCTCTATATTCCTAATCCTAGCTCAATATCTAGCTGAGCTTTTTTTTTTCTTTCTTTCTTTTGCTTCCAAATTATGTTATTTTTTTTTTAATCAAAATTTTAAACATCAATATTAGATGAAGACATTTTCATCTTTGGTGGAGGAAAAAAAAAACGTTTGTCATATTCTAAGAAAATTTTCGGCTCTAGCAGGTACAAAGCATATAATAACAAAACTTCGAGACAACTAGAAGAGTACAAGACAGTTTAGACAGAGATAATAAAACACTTTCCAAACAGTATTATAATGTAAGAATTTCCTTGAAGTTTATGGGCCTTTAACAACACAATTTAGGCTTCTCTATCTTTATTTCTCACTAGTTAGTTGTTGTATGATTTGTATTAGCCCATGGAGGCGAACATTGTTCAGTTAATATATAAAGATTAAAATATGATAATGAATCTAAATATATAACCTGAAAAGGTTGGGTTGGCAATCGAAGTAGCTAGTGAAGCTTTTTGATATTCATGTGTGAAACTGAAGCTTTTAGCGAAGGCCCAGAGGTGTCTGTGTCTGATCCATATTTCATTAGGGTCGGACAATTACATTATTATCGAGATAGGAAATGTTTTAATTTCTGTTATATAAAATTGGTTAGTACATCTTTAGATGTTTCGATGTATTAATTAGTTGTGATACTCGTACAACCCTTATAAGTTTCCTTAATTATAAAGAGACTTACTACCCAATGGAATACAACTACATCCAACCTTTTAACAACAAAAAAAAGTGGTCAAGACAAGAGTTAAACCTTAAACATGGTCGAATAGATCAGGTTTAACGGGTACCCTAGACTAACTTATTTTTCAGAAATGGGTTTTGAATTGTAATGTTAAGTTGTTTGATGGATACCAATATATAATATAACAAGAGAAGGTGAGGTGGACATAATTCAATAAGTAATTTATTTATATATAGATATTAATATATAGGTTTACTATATAAAATAATATAGAAACCAACCCACCCACACCCAGTAGCCACCACACAGAAACTTTCGAAAAATAACCATAATGAGCTAAATTATTCCACATGCTATTGGATAAATATAAGATTATTGTTGACAGCATACTTATTTGGAATTATTCTTTCCCTCGATTGCTACAATATACTTAAAAAACAAAGGACCTGAGAGAGAGGAAAGAGCGTTTGATTGCATGAGACACCAATTTGGTGCCAAGAAAGTCCACCAATCAGAGATCTTAGGTTGTATGAAGGAATACAATTATAACACCTAATAAGGGATTAATTAATATTATTTTAATTAATTGTCTTGATCTATCTTTTAAGTTACAAAGCAGTGGGGTCTTGATGGAACAACTGTCCAAACCAAATGCCATTTCAATATTCATTATACTTATTTTTATTAAAATAAGATTATCTCATGACTTGATTCACCTGAAAATAGAATAATCTATACCTTTTTTTAATACCAAATTTCTTTCTGTATAAAATATTGTCTTCTCATGCTTTATGAAGATTTGCCCAAGATCTTGTTTTGAAGATTAGACTCATGAATATAGTTTTTATTTGTTAAATAGTATAGATGCTTGCATCATTGCCCACTTCTTGTATTCCTTCATTTGGCAACTAACCATTCTCTCTATTTTAATTTAATTATTAATATGCATTCATTAAACATGGTCAAGATAGGCTTTTTCTTTCTTTTTCTCACAGTACGTAATTAGACAAATAAGATTTGGTTTAGGTGGAAGACATTGAGATAAATTACAAAAAAGCTTCAATTCATGCTCCATCATCAGATCTCTTTGCGAGCAACTTTAATTGAAGGGAAAACTGTAAAACATTAATGAATAGTAGTATCACAAGAGAATACATCACTATAAGAATATCCAGTAAATTTATAGACTATTTTTTGTTTCCTTTTTTCTTTTTAGAGAATACCGAACCGACGACGATTCGTTTTATATTTTGTTGCATTGCTCTTGAGTGAACATTTCGTTTATTCGCTTAAAAATTATGATGGACATGCGTCATTCAAATAGAGTGAATTTTTAATATTATTTTAGGGATCAGAGTATTATTCTTCAGCTTCCATGTTGATTATAATAGGTTTTTGGGCTAAATTGGTTAGCTTTATTTTATTTCCTATCTTTCTTTGACTTTTGATAGTATATATCAATAATAAGATATTAACATCTTAATCTTCTCTTGTAGCTTAGAATATAACTTTTGTATTATTTGTCACAAGTGGTGTGATCGCTGCATGCCTTTTCATATATACTTTTTAAATGTATCGTATCTCAACTTAATCTAACTATTTTATTCACGCACTAAACAGAAAGTATTTTCTCACAATATTTATAAGTAAAGGTTATCACAATTAAGCAAATGTATGTATAATGCATAAGACAAAGATAAAAACAAGTTGACAAGTTAAGTCTTTATATATATTTTTAATTAGTATAAAGAATTTTCTATCCCAGTCTTTATTATATAACGTTCCTATATATATATATATATATGTATGCGCGTGGTATCCACATATGTATAAACCTCTTCCGTGTTAGTGTAATACTTATTGTACCTATCAAGGTTTATTTTCCAAGATCATTTCTCGTCACACCTTAGATTCAAACAAAGAATTTTATTATAAACCCTAAAATATTATAACTCGATGCTGTTCATGACTAATATAAAAAGCCCTTCCAACAATATAAAACTCCTTAAGACATACAAAATATTATACTACAGATGCAATGCATCATTAAATACAAATTATTAAACTAAACGTCCTTCGCCTCCTCTATTTGCTATATAAAGAAGATCATTTACACATCTCCTTAAGCTAATTAAACCCCATCGACAAACACATATACATAGATATACACAGATATATGTCTATATCTCCGACAATGTCTCGAACAGGCGAAAGTTCTTCGGGCTCGTCCTCCGACAAGACGATAAAGCTATTCGGATTCGAACTCATCAGCGGCAACCGTTCGCCGGAAATCACGACGGCGGAAAGCGTGAGCTCGTCCGCAAACACGACGACGACGTCGTTGACAGTGATGAAAAGACTCGAATGCCAATACTGTGGCAAAGAGTTCGCAAATTCTCAAGCTTTGGGAGGTCACCAAAACGCTCACAAGAAGGAGAGGTTGAAGAAGAAGAGGCTTCAGCTCCAAGCTCGACGAGCCAGCATCGGATATTATCTCACCAGCCACCAACAACCGATAACGACGGCGTTTCAGGGACCATACCAAACGCCATCGTATTGTGCGTTCTCCTCCATGCATGTGAATAATAATAATCAGATGGGCGTGTATAACGAGGACTGGTCGCCGATGTCATCGCAGATTAGCTTCGGTAGTAAGAACACATGTCAAGATCTTAATGAACAAAGCGGTGAGATGGGTAAGATGTACGGTGTACGACCGAACATGATTCAGTTCCAGAGAGATCTGACTTCTCGTTCTGGTTCAAAGAGAAGCATTAAGTCGCTGGATCTTCATCTATAGGTCTCACCGGAGATACGGCATAACAAAGATATATATATATATATATATAATTAAGTTATATACTAGTGGTGTATTTTATTGGGAAAAAGAAGGGAAAAAAAACACACGAAAGATAGTGTTCGTGATGCAATTTGAGTTTTATTTATTAGCTAGGTTAATGTATGTTCTTTAAAAATTCATAATCCAAGTGATGTTGTAGAAATATTCAAAAAGAAAAGAAAAGACAAAAAAAACTCAATTAGAATACTTATCCAGCAAATTCTCGATCCTACCATCGTCATCCGAAAACAAAAACAAATTAGTATAGAGTGGATCAACTATTGATATATTATGGAATAATAACACTACGCCATAGTGATCAAACAAAATCATTTTCTTGTTCCTTAGCTTCGTATAGTTTAACAAAATCTCAACTCTACAAGGTTTCTATAGTTTTATCATTCGTTATTGTGTGCTGTGTTAATAAATGGTGCATTGCTTAATTGATGGAGGAAACATGTTGAAACATTATCACTTTCTTGTTGCTTAGTCTATTTATGGCCCATGCGTACGTTCTTCTCTAATTGTACATTTTTTTTTACTTCAATTGTACATTTTAATTGTTTTTTATTACCATATGTACATATAGATATACTTCCAGTCGTACGTATATTCCCATTACAAGTAGTGCATACATGTGTTTATACGTGCATGTACTCGTACACGCTTCAATTTGATTTATAGTCAAATTTTTAAAAAATAAGGAATTAAAAATTTAATCTCACAAGTTAAAATATGATCTTTAGTTCAGAAAAAAATTAATAAAAACGCTGAAAAATGTTATAAACACAAATGTCACACTTCCTTTCCAATTTTCGTTTGCATTTGACGTAAACTAATTATACCACCACATAGGTATAAAATACAGTCTTGAACTACACAAATCGTTTGACAAATATAAAAAACTACACAGATCCAGACTCTACCGTAATTAGTAGTTACTTGCATTGTAATATGGATTTTACTTTGGGACGCTAATGAGGCATTTTTGTGCTTATTATTTTCAAACATACCTTTAGGTTAATATAAATAATTCATCTTCTGGCATAAAAAAAAAGTTACCGAATATTTCATACACTCTTATATAATTTGGATTTGTATATAATTTCAAATTAGATGTGTATGTATATAATTTGGATTTTTCATATCTGTAACCTTTTTACTCTAAACCGATTAATCGAGACTACAATTTTGTTGGCTACAAATGTATGTATAAACAAAAGAAAGAGACGAATAGTTTTGATTATTTGACTTCATTTCTTTTGAGACAATAAGAGAGAGAGAGATATGTGAAGTCTGAAAAATACTCCTAAAACGAACCGAATAAGTGAATTTAGTGGTGACATTGCTTGACTTAGATTTTATTCTTTCAAATAGATTTGGTTTAGGAATATTGATTCGAAATTTCCCATTAAGTTTCTAAATAAACCTGTGCAGCAATTCATAATTGTACCACTTATAAAAATACATATTAAATATTTTAAATGGAGTCGGCAGGTTGTATATTTTAATCAATAGCGTGATTAGAATGATAAGCTTAAGATCCAACATCCAATGTCGGAGGTTCCTTTTAATTGTGAAGACACATGTCACTTCCGACACCAACGGAACTCCATTTTGCTTATGTGTGTGTATTTAGATGCTTATCCCATTTCATTATTACTTTTATTTAAGAAAAAAGTTTTCCTTTATTGTCCATTTCGTATGTTTCCTATTTTCGGTAATATATGTTTTTGTTTAACTTTGAAACGTCGCGCTCCTTGCATATGAGTACATAAAATACGAGCGTTCGACCAAGTTGGAATTTGCGTAATAACAGTTGTAAATTTGTAGATTTCTGATTCCTTTTTCTTTTATTTTCTGAATTCTAGCAAAAACATTTGTATGTACATGATCTTTCCTAACGTAAAATCATGTAATTTCTTATTTGTTTTCGTATACCTTAATTACTCATGACGTCCTCTCCATTTTGATAAAAGAGATGCGATAGGTTTGCTCGAATCCTTTGCCTATGATGATAAACTTCAATCCTTTGCCTGTGATGATAAACTTCAAAGATGTTGATCGTGCATGGTGTGGTCTGTTTGTGGTTGCAATTGAGATAGTGGCATGTGTGGACTAGGATGATCCACGAGTATTACAGAAATGATCGGTTTTGTGGAGCGTTATAGAATTGAGGACATAATTAGCAGTTGTCTAGATATAGCTTCGAAAACCGTAACTTTCCCTAAATTAAAAATAAAGTTGCTACCTAATATAAGAGTTTTCGTATGTTTATTAAGCATACATGCAACATGTTATCATGGCATATGTATAATCATAATGGAGGATAGCTACTGATTAAAAGAACGAAAACACTAATTATCAGTTTTGAAATGATATTTTGTTTAAAGAAGAGATAATGTTATCTAATGTTGTGGGAGACAAGGATAGATCCAAGCCAGGTAAGGTTAGCTTGTTGATCTAAATGGATTAAACATTTAGTTGAACAAGACTTCGCCATCTGTACCACCCATCCTATATATTTCTTTCAATTAATGGATTATAATTTAGTAAAATGTCATATATGCCTCCATTATAACTTTTATTATTGTTATTATTGGCATTATTGCTTTCTTAAAAGCAAGGTTTATTACTAGTATTTAGCAAAAGCTATTGATTGGTCACTATGAAGCGTTATGTTTGACAGTCAAGAAGAAAACTATACATAACGCAATACTTAAATTAAATTGTTATATTTGAATTATTATATCAGGTGTAATCTTTTGAAAGACTCCTTCTGTTGTGTGTGTACTTGTTATCTTATAAAAAGGACAATATCATTTTCTACGTAAAACAAAGGACAAAAATTATTGGTTACTATATTAGTTGAATGATTCTTGATCTAATTTAAAACATTAGCGTTAGATGTAAGTTTATGAAAATAAAATTGATTTTATAAATGAATCAGTTGATCTATAACAATAATTTGGTAGAGCACCCATCAGACAGATCTTATAATTTCTTCCAGAAACTACGTGATTAGAAGACGTGTACTAAGTGACAAGTAAAATATAAATTAAGCTTAATCTAATGCATAGTTGGCTATTTGCGTTCATCATTATTTGCTAAATAGTAAATATTCGTTTCACGTCGTGTGCACTGTGCAGGCATCAATTTGTTTTTTTTTAAATACTTTAATTGTAGTAAATAAATAGTCTAATGACAAAAAATAAAATAAAAATTGTAGTAAAAGAGTCCTAAACTTTTCATAATTTTTACTATCTTACAATATAAAAAAGAAGTTATAAAAGAATAACTTTTAACCGTTGATCATGGTATTGATTTTTGGCTTCCCAATTCGGTTTAAACCTCGAAATGTAGAAACCCGATCGATAACCACAAACCGGAAACAATGTTAAAAAGAAACAAACCGGTCGGTTATCGGGAATTGATTTCTAGGGTTTTAAGGTTTTGACTGACGGTTGACTTAGGGCGCGCTTCCCTGCTTTGGTTACCACAGAGAGACAACACATATCAAAGCTAGCTAGCTGCTCTTTACCACCTCTTTGCTCGCTTCTCTCACCATCATCCTTCAGGTTCGTTCTTTGTTTTAGTTTTACGAGGAATTGGAATCAGTTGGCGTAAGTATTGGAATCGAAAGCTTCAAACTTTATTCAAATTGAGTTTTGTTTCTTTCTCAATTAGATAGCAAAGCCTATGACTTTGGTTTTACAATAAGCTGTGTTTGATTGAATTTTGATTTGGGCTTTAAGGTTAGGAAACAAAGAAGAAACTAGTGCGAAGATGAGGAAGAAGGTAGACGAACGTATTAGGACTCTGATTGAAAACGGTGTTAAACTCAGACACCGTTCCATGTTTGTCATCGTTGGTGACAAGGCTCGTGACCAGGTAAATATTGCTTTTTATCGAGGATTTATACTTTGCATTTTCCTTCTCGGGGATCAAAGTCTAATGCGTTTCTAATTCGTTATGTAATAGATAGTTAATCTTCATCACATTTTGTCAAAATCGGTGGCCAAGTCCAACACAAGTGTTTTATGGTGCTACAAGAACAGACTCGACATTAGCAGGTTCGATTTTTATCAACCTTGAGTTTGAATAAATAAAGATATTTCCCAAAGTTGAAGCTTTTACCTGAAACTTTGTTATTAGTGGCTTAATTGAAGCCTAGTTAACGGGTCAACACATTCTTTAGTGCGAGTTTCTTTTGGTCTTTCCATGTCGAGAATGATGGAACCTTACCTTGTGAACTAATTTACGCATTATGTGGAATATTTGTCTATAACGTGGTCCTAAGATTTAAGAATGGAAATTGGTTTTGTGTGCAGTCACAATAAGAAACGTTCGAAGCAGTTGAAGAAGATGAAGGAGAGAGGACAATTGGATCCTGAAAAACTTGACGCTTTCTCTCTTTTTCTTGATGTGGGGGATGTCACGCATTGTTTGTACAAAGACTCTGATAGAATTCTTGGGAATACTTTTGGCATGTGCATCTTACAGGTACTCTCATTATAGCAGAAGATATATTTTTGCTTTAGGTTACTCATATTTTTATTTTCTTTCACGTTTAATTTTGTTTCTTGATACATTCAGGATTTTGAAGCTCTAACTCCAAATCTACTAGCACGAACAATAGAGACGGTTGAAGGGGGTGGGCTTGTTGTATTACTATTACAATCGCTTGCTTCACTTACCAGTCTCTGCACAATGGTTATGGTATTGACACTGACTTTCGTAGTTATGTTACTTAACTACTTATTTGTAGTTACATGATTGGTTCTATTCATATCAGGATGTGCATGATAGATTTCGAACTGAGTCACACTCTGAAGCGTCCAGACGTTTCAATGAGCGATTTCTATTATCACTAGCGTCTTGCAAAGCATGCGTTGTCATGGATGATGAGCTGAATATATTGCCACTTTCGTCTCATATCAGATCTATAACTCGAGTTCCAACAAAGGAGGTAAACTTTATAACAGATTCACATTTTTGTTCCTTGGGTTGTTAATTTTTTTTGTATTTCATCACACCAGTTAGCATCTTTACTTTTTTACTTTCATGTGTTTGTAATAAAAGGATTCGGAAGGGCTTTCTGAGGCAGAACGAGACCTGAAGAGTTTGAAAGATGCACTAAACGATGATTTTCCTGTTGGTCCTTTGATTAATAAGTGTTGTACATTGGATCAGGTATGTGGTTTAGTCACCTGTGTACATTGGATTAAGATAACATCACTTTGGATCAGGATTATATATGTGCTTTGTCGTTTGTAGGGTAAAGCTTTTGTCACGTTTTTTGATGCAATACTGGATAAGACCCTCCGCAGCATTGTTGCTCTGATTGCTAGTCGTGGGCGTGGAAAATCTGCTGCACTTGGTCTAGCTGTTGCTGGGGCTGTCGCTGCTGGGTAGGCTTGAGTTATTGTACTCTTTTATTCATGTATGTTCCAATAATATTTGCTAGCTTATTGGCACTTTATCTTATTTGCTGTTAGGTACTCTAATATTTACGTCACAGCACCAAGCCCAGATAACTTGAACACGTTATTCGAGTTTGTTTGCAAAGGTTTCGATGCACTTGAATACAAGGTAATGTGAACTTCTTTCTTCTGGATATGTATGAGGCATTATTCTAGAAATTTTTCATGTTGGGCTTCTTCCATTTCGTTGCCTGAAAGCTGGTGTAGTCATAGATTTGAAATATGCACTATATTGAGGAAGAAGAAAGAGTGTTTTGCATGTTAATTCGAGATATCTATATAGTTTCCTGAACACTACCTCAACTATATATTTTGTAGGAACATCTTGAATATGATGTTGTGAGAAGTGTGAATCCTGACTTTAATAAAGCCATCGTACGGATAAATATCTTCAAGCAGCACAGGCAAACTATCCAGGTTTGTTCAATCCTTGTTTTTGTTTCTTTACTAGCCGTAATTTGTGTCGATCACTAAGTTGCTTCATTTTCTGTTTTTTTTTTTCATGCAGTATATCCAACCACATGAACACGAGAAGCTCTCACAAGTGGAGCTGTTGGTTATTGATGAAGCGGCAGCTATTCCTTTGCCAGTTGTGAAGTCTCTACTTGGCCCTTACCTAGTTTTCTTATCATCTACTGTCAGTGGGTATGTGAAACAGGAGTAAATTACATTACCAAAATATTGAAAGTTAATATGCATGGTGTGGTTAATTTGGGTCAGTCAGGCTACTGATTTTTGTTTGTTTTGCCTTTCTTTAACAAAGCTATGAGGGTACTGGTAGATCTTTATCCCTCAAACTCCTCCAACAGTTAGAAGAGCAAAGCCGAGCCCCTGTTACTGGTGTTGAAGGCTCTCTTTCTGGTATGTAACTGCTACATCTAGTTTTTACTTTTGGCAAGTGGCAATCTTGAGATTTTTTTGTAAAGATCCCAATATTGTATTTAAGGACATAGAAGTTCATCTTTTTAAAATTATTGCTCCAATACCTATGTGTAGTGGCTTATGAAGAAAAAAGTGTTACTAGTATTTTCGTACTATGTTTATGGTTTTTGAGTAAACTATTGTCCAATGCCTAGGATTGAGGAATTTGTGTGAATATTTTTTCCAAGAACGTAAGTTTTGTTGTTAAGTCAGGCCTTAAGGGTCTCCGAAGGTTGACTCGACTGAAACTTCATGCTGAGTAGTCATGCATTATGATTTTAGATTTTAGATTACTGTGTCTGATGGGTGTTCATATTCATTTTTGATTACTACTTTCATATTTTAGTATGTAGTATTAGATAGCCTTTTTTCCCTTCGTCCTCTAGTTGATGTGAATCGTTATCTCAGGGAACTCCCTGACTGTCTGAAGTTTCTTTGGATTCAGGTTGCCTTTTCAAGAAAATAGAACTCAGTGAATCTATTAGATACGCTTCTGGAGATCCAATTGAATCCTGGCTTAATGGATTACTATGCCTTGATGTTGCTAATTGTCTTCCAAATCCTGCTTGGTATTGAGATTTCTTTCACTCAAAATAGATAACATGTTGCTACACATTCTTGCCAACGAGTGATCTAATGACTGTTTTCTTTTCTTGTTTATGTAGCCATCCTCTGCCAAGTCAGTGTGATCTTTATTATGTCAACCGAGACACCTTATTTTCTTATCACAAAGACAGCGAGCTGTTTTTACAGGTAATTATAATAGTTTATTTTACTAGCCAAGTACATTTAGCTACCAATATTTTGTTGTTAAGGCATTAAGCGGCATTCTGCAGCGAATGATGGCACTTTGTGTCTCTTCTCATTACAAGAATTCTCCTAATGATCTTCAACTTCTGGCGGATGCTCCTGCTCATCATTTGTTTGTCTTGCTCGGTATGCAATTGTTCCTCCTTTTCATTGTTAGAGATAATCATCAGATTAGAGTATTGCCTTAATTTCTATTTGGTACAGGTCCAGTTGATGAGACCAAAAACCAGCTCCCTGATATTCTGTGTGTTGTCCAGGTATAGATTTCTTACTTTCTGTTCTGGTTTTTAGAATTGTTTGTTTGGAGAAAATCAGTTAGTTGGACTAACATTTAATAAAAGCAGATGCATCTTGGCGTTCTTATGTGATTGATTCTGGATGTAAATCATTGAAATTGATATTTTTGCAGGTCTGTCTCGAAGGACAGATATCTCGGAAATCCGCCGAAAAAAGTTTAAGAGAAGGTCATTCACCACATGGAGATCAAATACCATGGAAGTTCTGTGAACAGTTCCGGGACGTTGTTTTTCCAAAGCTTTCTGGTGCCCGTATAGTACGCATAGCAGTCCACCCCAATGCTATGAAAGTAATTTTTCTTATTATGGTCACTTTTATTTATCTTATAGGCTTCCCTGAGAGAACTAACAAATTCTTGATTACATTCTATGTAGATGGGATATGGGTCTGCTGCGGTTGAACTCTTGACCAGGTAAATGCATGATTACAAGTACAACGTAATTGATTAATACATGCAGATATTTAATTGATTGATACGTGCAGATACTTTGAGGGTCAGCTAGCTTCAATATCAGAAGGTGATGATGAACTGGATGTGGAGCCTTCACCAGTTAGAGTTACCGAGGCTGCTGAAAAGGTTTTTGATTTTGTTTTAAATCTATCCTTGTGGGGTTTTGTATAATGCATTCCAGTTCTTACTTAGTTTTTTTTTGTTTTCCCATAGGTTTCATTGCTTGAGGAACAGATAAAGCCTCGTGTCAATCTTCCACCTTTGCTGGTTCCTCTTCGTGATCGACGACCTGAGAGACTCCACTACCTCGGTGTCTCTTTTGGGCTTACTTTGGACCTTTTCCGTTTCTGGGGAAAACATAAATTTGCTCCATTCTACATCAGTCAAATACCAGTTGAGAATATCTCTTTCTCCCTTCTCCTGAATTGCTTATTCTTGCATTGTCTAGTAGTTCATAACACAATTTCTATATATGGTTTTATCAGAGTGCTGTGACTGGGGAGCACACATGTATGCTTCTGAAACCATTAACATTAAGCAACGACGAATTCGAAGTTGATGAGTCGGATGAACTGGGCTTCTTTGCTCCCTTCTATAAAGGTTCATTGATTCGTTAACTGAAATCAATTGTTTCTGTATCTCCTAAGTATGGTTTGTTTTAATTTAATGTTTTGGCCAATTCTTCTACTCTGTTCAGATTTCAGGATAAGGTTTTCTAAGCTGTTGAGCGATAAATTCAAGAAGATGGATTATAAACTTGCAATGAGGTTAGCGCTATTCATTTTCGTTTCCCATGCAACTTTGGACCTTTTCTGCAATACTATTGTAGGTTTGACATTATACTTGTTGTGTTGATAATATTCTCATTTCTCTCTTTTGTCTAGTGTCTTGAACCCTACGATCAACTTCCCAGAGGTTGATTCTTCGGGGAATTCACCAGATGGCTTTTTGAAGAAACTCGCCGGTGTCCTTTCACCTTATGATATGGAGAGACTCAGAGCATACACTGCCAATCTCGTTGACTTCAATCTGGTTAGATCAACTTTCTGAAATTCACGCAATTTATGGAAATATTTACGGACTTACTCTGCGTAAGCAATATATTGGGATATGTAATCTGCTTAAATAACTTACACAATGATAAAATTCTGCTAACAGATTGAGACAAATACCAACCACTTGTTCAAGCTTGATATTTTGTCTTCTCGTTTGGTTTGGTAACTATTTTTTATTTTGTTATCTTCCCAAAGGTTTATGACATCTGCAAAACTTTAGCTCATCATTATTTTCAAGAGAAGCTCCCGGTCTCACTGTCATATGTTCAAGCATCTGTACTCCTGTGTTTGGGCTTGCAGGAGTCGGATTTCTCGAGCATCGAGGTACAGTATCTCTACTCTTAATTAACCTTCGATGATCTGGACTGCTGCGTTATGTTTTACCACATATGTGGAGATAACTTGTAGACACATCTGGTTCTGGATGCTCTAAATTGGATATTTACGTTGACTTGCAGAGACAAATGCAGTTAGAGAGGGGACAAATACACTCTCTTCTATTGAAGGTTGGAAAGAAGTTATACAAATATTTGAATGGAATCGCAACAAAAGAGATTGAATCCACCTTACCTCGGTTGAAAGATGTAAGTTCAGATGGAAAAGTTAACAGTATAATTCCGTGTTCTTTTGCTCAATCATAATATCCTCCCTCATTTTTGGAAATTAACAAATACACACATGAATATTTGATTGAAATGATTCATGGTGGCTTTTGGTTGCAGAGAGTGCTTGAACCTCACAATGTATCAGTAGACGAAGATCTCAGGGAAGGAGCTAGAGAAGTTGAGGTAATCACTTTTGTTTCTGTGCATGCGTATATACTATTTTGGTTGCCATGCAAGGTCGAAACATAATTCACACTTTCAAATGTTTGGGTTTAAAGGAACAAATGAGGGCAAAGATAGAAGAATTGTTGGATCCCGAGCTGCTTGAACAATTTGCTATTGGGGACAAAGACGCTGAGGCTTTGCAAAAGTCTAAGATCTCTTCAAGTGGTCTTATAAGTATTGAGTCCACCAAAACAGATAACAAGAAAGAGAAGCCAAGTGGTTTTGACAAATCCGCCAAAAAGAGAGGCAATGATAAGCACTCCTCCAGGTCCAACAAGAAGAGAAGAGCCTAATGTGGAGTTCATGTAAACAATTGCTTTTTTTTTTTTGTAACAGTGACCAGGAAATTTTGATCATTGGGTTTTCTATGAATCTGTATATTTATTAAAATTTTGGTTTGATCACAAAATGAAAAAAAGAAAAACCTGCAGATTCTGTTTGGGCATTCTACAACCATAGTACAAAGTTTTCTATTGAACTATAACTATATTATTCTTTTACAGCAATATGTCAAACTGGATCACATCTCTGCAGCAAAAGACTTGCCACATCCACAGGTTTGTGTAGCGTTAGGGTTCGTGAAAGAGAAGCCTCCACCAATCAAAGCATTGCTGTAATCAAGCTGCATTCCAAAAAGGAAGAGCATGCTCTTCGGATCACAAACTGCAAAAAATTGAAAAAACAGAGCTTTCACTTTACAGAAGTATAACCACTCGACTGCAGAAGACAACAATAAACTAGAGTCTAGTTCAAAAAATGGGCAGCAATGTATTCATCTGTACCATCTACTTGACAACAGGAGTCTAAAACTTAAGCCAAGAACATTATCGAACAACCTCAACTCTTTTGCTTCAACACACAGAAACTGACATGCATATTCTAAGTATGGCGAGTCTACATCATCAACCAACTTGCTGATCTTACTCTTAGATCTTATTATATCATCATGATGGAAGGATAGTTACCTATAGTGAATCCTTCGTATTCAATGTTGGAATCATCTGGTCTTGCGTTTGCTCTATTCTCAAAGTCCATCGTGTAAGACATCCCTGAGCATCCTCCTTGTTTGACACCGATTCTCAAGCACAAATCTTCCCCACGTTCTGATCTCATCTTACTCAGATGCTTAAGTGCATTATCAGACAAAGATATCGCCGGCTTCAGTCCCTCCATTGAAGGTGCTGCTGAGAAATTCAAAAAGCCTCTTTATATTCTCATAAAAAAAGCAATCCAAAGTAAAGCAGAATTACGAGGAGACATATATAAGCAATCAAAATCATCAATTTCAACGAAAAAAAATCTGATTTTTAAACAAAAAATGGCAATAACAAGACATAAAGGAGAGCAATTTCGTGAATCAAACAAAAATACGAACCTGGAACTGAAGTGGATCGAACATAGAGACGGTTTCTCTTACTGAGATTGAGATTGAGATTGAGATTCACATATGATAAACAAGGAAACGAAATCGAATTACATGAAACCACAGAACGTAAACTTGTGTTAGAGATCCTTAGCCCAAGAAAAGTTGGATTTGAAGTAGTCGTGATTCCAGCAAACGCCATAATCGCCTGAGCTGAGGAACCTCTCAAATGCGTGTATTAGAAGAAGACCAAGAAAAAACAAATCTTTGCACTCAATGAAAGTTTTAAGTCCACATGTTAATTTGTTTTCAGGTAGGTGTGTGTGATTGATTTTATTTTATTTTTGTTTATGATTTATGAACCCTAAAGCATGTCTCTTTCGTAGCTATCGGGTCATAATTTTAAACCCGATTTTGACCCGGTTATGAGTTGGGTCTTACCCGAACCTAAAGGAAGAAGACACACACATAGCGCGAAGGTAAACAAACTTCATCTTCTTCATCGTTTCTTCTCTTCTTCTCTGATTCGTCGCTTTGCTCTCTTCTTATTTCTTCATCTTCTTCAGAGGTCAGTTCACACAGTGCATATCTCCCGAGTCTATGCATAATTAAGTGGCTCTTTTAATGGCGTCTTCTTCCACCAGCTCTCTCAATCTCCACTCTCTTCCCAAGGTAGTAGTAATTCTACTCTTCAATCGCTTGTTCCATTTCACTTCTTTTTGGCTTCTAACTCCGTTTCCTCATTGAAATTTTGAGAAGGCTTCTTCTGGGTTTGGCCAATGGAGGAGGACTGGGTTAAATCCGGAATCTTTGGGTAGCTCCGTTTCTAGGAACCGATTGTGTGTTTCACCGGTGGTGGTTCTCAACCGAAGTCCGAGACTTCCGGTGATCAAAGCGTCGTATAACTCTGAGGGTGGCTCGAAGCGTAGTAGTAGGGTTTACAAGGAGTCACAGGCGGCTAGTGGTTTTCCTAATGCTCCAGTCCAGCAGATTGCGTCTTCCGTCTTGCCCTTGGGCTCATTTGCTGTCGTCACTTTCGGTACGATAATTACTGTGTTTTCTCATCCTTTTATGTGTAAAGTTAGTTTGCTTGGTATTGTAGGTGATTGGTATCTATACGAGAGATATTTAATGATAAAAAGTTTCATTTTTTCTCTCAAAATCGTCGATACTAATTTGTGTTTTCAGCTGACAGTTTTGTGGAAAGTGGTTGAGAAGTTCATGTCTCCAAAGGCTCCAAAGACTTCTGCTGGAGAAAACAAATCTTCTTCACAGGGAGTGAAATGGTCCATTGGGGCCGGTACTAATTTGTTACAAGGATTTGCTGCAAAGGTTGATAGAGAGGCCAAGCAGAGGCTTAATGAATTTGCAAAAGAACTCAGGTCATTCAGAAGTGTTGACATGTCAGGTGCATTGAATGATTTAACTGTTATGACATTACTTATTTGCTGTTTCTAATTCCTCATCTCTTTTCCCTAAGTGTGGAATTTATCCTTTGCCGGGACAGACAATTTTATTAAAATTAAATGTGATCGGTAGTACCATCTTTCTTTTGTCTTAAGAGATATGGCTGAAGTTCAGGACAGTGTGTATAGAGCCAATGGATAAAGCTCATCTGTGTTTTAATTTGCAGGATGCAACTTTGGAGATGAAGGATTATTCTTTCTTGCTGAGAGCCTTGGGTATAATCAGGTTATAGTTCTCTTTTGTTTTTCACATCTGTTATCTGCCAACTCATTAGAGTCCTGATATTCTATGTTGATTGAGTAACCATATCCATGTTTGTGTTTCAGACTGTAGAGGAAGTCAGTTTTTCTGCCAATGGAATTACAGCTGCAGGAGTTAAAGCCTTTGACGGTGTTCTTCAATCAAATATTATGTTGAAAGTTCTTAACCTCTCTGGAAACCCTATCGGTGATGAAGGAGCTAAGGTTAATGGAAATATTATATAGTCGTTTTAAGTTTAATTACCGGGTGTTTGATGGTAGAAAAATCCCCAGTTCAATCAAGAGAGGAGAACATATCGATTTCTGCCTAGATCTTTAGCTCTAAAATAACATGGAGCTTATTCTCTGTTTGTACGCTCCTTTCTGAGAAGGGTTTCTCATTCGTTTTTTCTTGTAATGGCAGACTTTATGCGCTACACTGATGGAAAATTCTAGCATCGAGATACTTCAGCTGAACAGTACTGATATAGGAGATGAGGTTTGTTTGAGAAGATGCTTTGTTTTACATGTTTTTCAATCTCCTAAGTTAGTCACAATCCTTTAAAATGTTTTCATGCTTTAAATAGTTCCAATGTTCTTGCGCAGGGTGCAAAGGAAATTGCTGAGTTGTTGAAGAGAAATTCAACCCTGAGGATTATTGAGCTGAATAATAACATGATTGACTATTCTGTAAGTTCTTTCTGATCATGTGTATACCGTTATATTTTATAATTAATCACCCAGGTTTATGAATTTAACCTGTTGTGTCTTTTTCCCTTCTTTTGAAATGGAGGTAGGGATTCACAAGTCTTGCTGGAGCTCTTCCTGAGAATAATACAATACGCAACTTACATCTCAAGTGAGTTTAGGATTATAAGTGGATGTTTTCTTTTGGGATTTTTATTTATTTATTTTGTGTATAGTTTATATCTCTGACATACTGATTTATGGATCTGTATCAGTGGAAACTACGGTGGTGCTTTGGGTGCCAATGCTTTAGCTAAAGGGCTTGAGGGTAATAAGTCTTTACGGGTACAAATTTTCCTCATGTCTCTTTCTGTGTATATCGTATACCATTTCGTAGTTTAGACTTTAGATGTGTTATCTTATATGATGCTTTAAAGGTACTTTCTGATCTCATTAAAGACAACCAATGAATTAATGTCATCAACAGTTGATCTGTTCCCTTGGCTTTTCTACCCACAGGAACTTCATTTGCATGGAAACTCTATTGGAGACGAAGGGATTCGAGCTTTGATGGCTGGTCTATCTTCCCACAAAGGTTTTTCAATAGAACACTCTTCATACGTCTATATTAACTCTTCCTTGCCTCTACTGTAGATCAGTAGTTATACTGAGATGCATTTTTGTGTGCAGGGAAACTGGCTTTGCTAGATCTTGGTAACAACTCCATCGCTGCAAAGGGTGCCTTCTATGTAGCAGAATACATCAAGAGAAGCAAGAGCTTGGTTTGGCTGAACCTGTACATGAATGATATAGGCGATGAGGTACATACATACAATTTATAACAATAAAGCTGGATTGTGTCTGTTGCTTCTCTAATATCTGAAAACCTTGTCTCTTTTTGCTCTGTTGTCTATCTTTACGATTTTCAATGGTTTCAGGGAGCTGAAAAGATTGCAGATGCTCTGAAGCAAAACCGTTCGATTGCAACCATTGACCTGGTGAGAAGTGACCATCTTCTCCAGTCTCCCAAAGTTTTGTACCTTGCGCCCAAGTCGAGCTATATGTTCTGCTAACACATTTTGTAATATAGGGTGGAAATAACATCCACGCCGAGGGAGTTAATGCGATAGCTCAAGCTCTGAAAGATAATGCAGTTATTACGACGGTCAGTGT
The DNA here is from genome assembly GCF_030686135.1 of Camelina sativa. NCBI lineage: Eukaryota > Viridiplantae > Streptophyta > Magnoliopsida > Brassicales > Brassicaceae > Camelina > Camelina sativa. The sequence continues at coordinate 4,071,856 of NC_141882.1, forward strand.
CAAAAATCATTCTCATCTTTGTTTCCTTGTTCACTTATAGCTTGGATGATTATGACACTCCCACTGTCATTATTTCCTCAGTTAGAGGTTGGTTATAATCCCATAGGACCCGACGGCGCTAAAGCATTATCTGAAATTCTCAAGTTCCATGGAAATGTAAAGACGCTCAAACTTGGTTGGTGCCAGGTAAAGCCTGTCCATAACTCTTTTATCTATAAAATAAAATACTTTTCACAATTGCTTATTTCGTTTTTTCATTGTTTGATTTTCATTCCTCTGTCCTGCAGATAGCTGCAAAGGGTGCTGAACATGTTGCAGACATGTTGAGATATAACAACACGATCTCGGTTTTGGACTTGCGGGCAAATGGACTAAGAGATGAGGTTAAATTTTATCAGCATTCAGCTTGTTTTATATGTACTTACAATATTTCTACCAAATATGCTTTTTTTTTTTTTACAATTGTGAATGATTGTTGTTTTCAGGGAGCTTCCTGCTTAGCTCGGAGCTTGAAAGTAGTTAATGAAGCTCTGACATCCATGGATCTAGGATTCAATGAAATACGGGTAACAGAGAAGATACTTTCTACATTAACAATACTTCTCTTCTTTTGTAAGCAGCTTGATCTTATTATCCTGACTCGTTTGCAGGATGATGGGGCATTCGCCATTGCTCAAGCTCTAAAGGCCAATGAAGATGTGACGGTTACATCGATAAACCTTGGGAACAACTTCATCACCAAGTTTGGACAGGTAAAGAAGAACACACATGTATTTCCAATGTTTTCGTCATGAAAGATTCTGGTTGCTGAGAATATGGTTATTTGTTTGTTTAATCCCCCAGAGTGCATTGACGGACGCTAGAGATCATGTTCTAGAGATGACTGAAAAGGAAGTAGAAATTTTCTTCTAGGAGAGACAAACTGAAGTGAAGAAGACTTTGTCACTCTGTAATTTTTGCACCATTAGTTGTCGTCTCATTCTTTATTAACGTGTGGGGTGATGATTCAAACGAGAGAAAATTGTTCTTTTTTTTTTGGGTGGGTTTTACGGTAGGATTCAATTTCATTGAAAAGAAAAGTTTAATGAAAAAAATGGTGTTTGGTGTGACGAAGAAAAGAGAGGCTTAAGATCTTATTCAACTCAAGCTGTCCACAATGCATGCATGCTATGCAATCACTAAGCCTCGTTGCCTTTGGGTGATGCTAAATACAGCTCTTTTAGTGTTCCAGACTTGTTTGCTCCTCCTGCTGTCGGTGAGTATACAGCCACCATATGCTTCAGAATTGTTTGCAGTCGGGCCCAAAATTTCAAGAGAAGTTCCTTGTTTAATTCTTTCTCATCTTCTTTCAAAATGTGACATCCTTCAAGAAAACAAGACAAGTCCGACTCGAGCATCTGAAACTAAACAAAACAGAACATTGAAATACGGCATCACGCAAATGCATGAATGGCCAAATTTTCAAATCTATGGATCGAGCACTTACAAAGTTTGATTTCTTTACAAACACGAAGGACGTAGCCTTGAACGTCCAAATTCAACGGCACGGCCCTGAATTGGTTTTCAGTGGGTCATATTATATATAATTAACCTTTTTAGAAAAAAAAACACAAAGGCTACGGGTCAAGTGAGGAGTTAGAACTCTGGTTAGAATGGTTAAATGAGTTATGTTTTAACCAAATGAGATAAGTTTACTCATACGTACTACATAACATAACAAACAATTTGTAATATAACTGGGGTCATCTGACCCCATTCCCTTGAACGTAGGTCCGCTATTGCGTCCAATGATTTCTTATAATTCTCATCTGCCAAAAGAGCGTGCTCATTGGCTTTCTGATGACATTACTCGTAAAAACCTTTTGCAGCGACTATGGTGACACCTCGCTAACTCAACACAAGCGCATGCGACTTCAACTTTATCAGCTTCCCCGAGATATTTGTATGAAGCCAGTGCCCCTCTAAGAGCATCAATGGCTGATAATCGACCAGGAGAAGAATTATCAGTGTTGTGAGAGATGCTCTTTAATACATGAGGTGCAACGACAACGGTTCTGAATGCTTCGTCCAAATGATTACCAAGACAATAATATTCATAACCAAGCTCTATGTAGACTTGAGTTCTCAACTCTTCTGAAACATGATAACATTCTCTATGGAAAAACTGAGTTATGTCTCTGCTGGCAGAAAGTATAACGTAATCTAGCTTTGTAGCCTCCAATTTGATTCCATACCCACGCTTTCCTTTTGGTAAGAGATTGTAACTCCTTATCGCCACTTGGAAATAATATTCTTTGAGTTTGTTGGTAACACTCTAATGTGCTTTCTTTCTACATCATTCTCCTTCCAAAACCTGAATATCTATATATTTTTTCATAAACTAAATAAGTCGCGAGATTCTTATTTGATTATAATATTCTAAAATTTCATTCAAACAAAAAAACCAAAACATGTGATATAATCAAAAAGTATATTTTTGTTTGAAGGTAATTGTTTGGTTTTTTTGTTTGAATGTAATTGTTTGGTTTTTTTTGTTTGAAACCAGCATTGTAGACTTCAAAGGTTCTTTGTTCCGACGCGTTTGTTGGAGATGCCAGGTATTTGGCCAGTTTTCGTCTGGAAACACCACAGTTCATGATGGTCATATAGCAAATACATGGTCGTCACTATCCTTTAATGCCATCATAGCATTAGTCAATAGGTAGATTCTTATCTGATTATAATATTTCTAAAATTCCATTCAAACAAAAAAACCAAAACATGTGATATAATCAATTTTTTGTTTGAATGAAATTTTAGAAATATCATTCGAGATGGAAAGCATATTAGAAAGCATATTTTAAATTCTAGGTGGGGGTAAATTCATATTCATTTTATAATATCTAGACCGTCATATTTTAAATTTATTGAAAGCATATTTAGAAATTTATTGAATGGAACCCCGGTTATCACTGAGTAAATGACGGTCCCTCCACTCAGAGATATAAAGTTTAATCCTATAATCAGCGACTTGTGGGGGTAAGTGACGTCTAAAGTTTCTGTAAACTACATCAGTCTCAACTCCAACAGCTTTAAAAGCTCTAAAAACCCGGCCAGATATTCTAGAACTATGGAGACTCTCTACAACTGGAAGAAGAACAGTATGTAAACCTTCATAACCACGACTAAGTCGGAGGTGTCGTACGCTAGAGAGAAAATGGTCGACGTCAGCATGATTATGGAGCTTCATACTTTCATAATACCAAAGATCCAGCTTGTAGTACTGAAGCCAACCAAAGAAAGAAACATTACCACATTATCATATCAAGTGATTATATAACATGTTTTGGTTTTTTTTGTTTGAATGAAATTTTAGAAATATCATAATCAAATAAGAATCTAGCAAGTCATTTAGTTTTCTAAAAATATATCCAGATATTAACTATACAAAATATAGTATCAAATAGAAAACCTAACAAGTACTATATTTATAACCCAAAAAATCTAAATCATTTCATTTGTATCAATTTTAAAACAAAAAGATTATACCGAATATGTATTTTATTTATTCCGATCCCATACGTATTTGTTCTCACATGTCAAACGCCGCAAAAAAAAAAAAAAAAAAAAAAAAAACCATTTCTATCTAATTGATCTAAGAATTTTTAAAAATTTATATTATTATTTGAATCTTTAACACTCATTGTAATTAATTTAAATGAATAATGGACCAATGATGCACTCTTTGCCTCTTTGGTCTTTGGCCTAAACAAAAATAAATGTTCTTTGTATTTATATGAACTGACTTTGGGATATATGGGCCCTCCTAATACAAAATGATGGGCTTTAAGATTTGGCGGTGATTATATACCAGTTAGTATAACCAGATTGATGATAACCAGATTGATGACTTACGCGCCCGGTGTATTGTATTGTATTTACGAATTAATTTAAAATTATAAATTCTCTAATTTGTGGCGTTAGAACTCATAACTACTAGTAGTACTTAAGAAGTCCTTTGTAAAAATCACGAAAATTGGTTAGTTCAGAGATTTGTGTTCAAGAAAGCGGAATTAGCTATAAAAACTAAATCCGGTTTAGGACATGTTATCTCGGTCTGGTTTTCGATTCGGTTCGTAGAAAACCAGCATAATTGGGGTACTCCTCCTGCTTTGAAAGACCAAAAAAAAAATCTCTGTTCTGTAGAGAGAGAGAAGTAAAAAAAAATGGCGGCAAAGCGAGGGAGAAACCGGTCGCCGTCTCCGGACCCGGAAGGGATGTTCGCCGGAATGATAGTTTATATGGTCGAAATCGGAGTCCAGCGTCGTCGATTGCAGGTTTTTTTTTTTTAATTTACTCGAACAAATAAATTTTTTTTTTTTCTCAATCCATATGTTAATAAATTGGACAACATGTTTCTGATTTTGCTGGCATGCTATGTCTGTTTTTTTTTTTGTGCTATATCAATATGAATGGAAGATCTGGAAGCAGAAGCTGGTTCAAATGGGTGCTGTTATCGAGGAAGATCGGTTAACTAAGAAAGTCACTCATCTTCTTGCTATGAATCCCCAAGCTCTTCTCGACAAGTTTGACAAAAAACGTCTCTCACATTTTAAAGGAGTGAGTTGGGTTCTTCTATCTATTGTGTGTTGTTCATGAGTTGTCTCAACGATTAGATTACTTGGGAACGGCAAAGTTGAATGCTTTCTGTTAAACATTTGGTTTCAACTGTTAAAATTTGATTTCTTCCTTGTTTGGTTTAAACTCGCATTGTTGTTTTTCTTCTCATGAACTGTCTGAAATCAGTTTTAGTATTATAATTTCGACATTTATGTGTTTGGTATCTCGCTTTAGTCTTCAGTAGCCTTTGTTGGTGACCTGATATTTCTCTTCTTGAATTTGTATTTGTGAGCAAGATGGTGACGAGTTTATACATTGGCTGTTCCTTGCAGCGTCTTGTGCTTTACCAGTGGTTAGAAGATAGCCTTACTACAGGAGAGAAGGCTAATGAAGACTTGTATCTTCTCAAAATTCACTCAGATGAAATTCAAGAGCCCAACAAGTCTTTACCTGCAGTAAGTGGTGGTGAGGATAAACCTTCAATTCCAAAACGTACTAAAGGTTCCCCTCATGTTGGTGACTTCAAAGGCTTAGAAGGCCAACAACGCGATGCACAAGGATCACCTGATTCACCTACAAGTTGCAGTGTTCCCTCTACTAGTGCCAGCCCTGGCGAAGGCATTGCAGACACTCCCACTACTAGTCCACAATCAGAGGTAAGCCTGACTGATGAGTTCTTTTTTTTTCCTAGGAGTTAACTATACTAGAAGTTGTTGTTTGCGTTTTCTGCTTTCTCAGCAGGAATGGTGTTGCTATGGATGTTCTTATTTGATCTTCTTTTGTTTTGTAGTCCACATCAGTCTACAAACCACCCGACTTGAACAGAAATATCGCTGAGATATTTGGAAAGCTAATAAACATTTATAGAGGTACGATCCATGGTGTTTGCATATTATACTAGTTTCTTATATGAACTAAGTAACATAACTCTTTCTTTTCTGTCAAAAGCTTTGGGTGAAGATAGGCGGTCCTTTAGCTATTACAAAGCTATTCCTGTCATTGAAAAGTTCCCCACTAGGATTGAAAGCATTGATCAGCTCAAACACCTCCCTGGAATTGGAAAGTCAATGAGAGATCATGTAAGTGAAGAAATGCTTCATATATTTTTTGTGTATGTGGATTTTTTGATAAAATTTTGGCAAGCGTTGCATAAACCAATGCATTCTCTTTTCTGAGTGCCTATCCATAACCTTTATGTATTTCTGTGAGAACAAATCTTTATTCCTTTACCTGAGTTTGGCAGATTCAAGAGATCGTGACAACAGGGAAGTTGTCCAAATTGGACCATTTTGAAACAGATGAAAAGGTAATGTAGAGGCCATTTGCTTTTCTTTGCTTTTTCCTTTTTTTACCTTGAAGAAGATACTATCAATGACCTGAAGCTAGACGTGTCTGATATCTCTCCAACGTTTACTGTTACCACTTTAAATGTTTCCTTACTTTGATTGAAGGTTCGTACGATTAGTTTGTTTGGGGAAGTTTGGGGTATCGGTCCTGCAACTGCATTCAAGCTATATGAGAAAGGACATCGCACGCTAGAAGACTTGAAGAATGAGGATTCACTAACGCATGCACAGAGGTTGGGGTTGATATATTTTGATGATATCAGAACAAGAATTCCACGTCACGAGGTGTGATTCTTAGGCTTCAACGTGAATTTTGTTTGTCTTTATTATCCTTCATTTTCTCCTCATATTTCCTCACTGTCTGTATTGTAGGTGCAAGAGATGGAACAACTTCTACAGAGAGTCGGCGTGGAAACTTTGCCTGATGTATGAGAATTATAGTTATCGGTTTGCTCCATATTTGGGTGATGACATTTAGTGGAATCCTAACCATGGCATGAAAACATTTTAACTTCAGGTGAATATCGTATGTGGAGGATCATATAGACGTGGGAAAGCTACTTGTGGAGATCTAGATATAGTTATCACACATCCTGATGGACAAAGGTACCTACAATCTTCTTACCTCAACTTCCTGCTAAGTTTCCCGTCGCGAAGTTAACTTTAAACTGTTTTTGCTTATTGTCCTGACCAGTCACAAGGGATTTTTGACAAAGTTTGTAAAGCGTTTAAAAGAAATAAACTTTCTAAGAGAAGATCTTATCTTCAGCACCCACAGTGAAGAGGTATCTTTAATACATTTTCTTCTGCATTTGTTCTGTCAATCATCAAAAACACATTACTTCAATTGTTTCAGTGTCTCTTAAAATGATCTCTTTTTGCATTAGATAAAGATTTGTTCTCCCAAGATTGCGCGTGTTATAAAACTTTCTAGTTCAATCACAGTTCTCCTCAGTGATTGCCCTTATTGTGCAGGGTACTGATGCAGGCGTTGACACGTATTTTGGCCTGTGCACTTATCCTGGTCAGGAGCTGCGGCGCCGTATCGATTTTAAGGTAACACCTGAAAACTCCTCATATCAAGCTTATTGCAAAAAAGTACTAAGTTGGGTTGACCATGATTGATTCAACTATCACTAGGTTGATCTCTTCCCAGCAAATCGTTCAATAACAATAGGTCATAAATTGATCACAGGTGTATCCAAGGGATATATATGCATTTGGACTCATAGCCTGGACGGGAAACGATGTGTTGAACAGGCGGTATGAATATGATATAGTACATGTGAACATCACCAAATACATACATTGTTGGTAAAGAAAGAAAAACAGATATAGTTTTATATGCCATGGAAACCGCAGGCTGAGATTGCTAGCAGAATCCAAAGGCTTTCGACTTGATGACACTGGACTATTCCCGGCTACTCACAGCTCTAGTGGCAACCGGGTAAGGGAGATAAGCGAATACATGAATTTTTTGTATAATTGGTTTTAAAGTGAATGAGTGATGATTTTGGAGCTGTGATTATGTTTCTTTCTCAGGGTGCTAGAGGAACTGCAAGTCTGAAACTCTCGACTGAGAAACAAGTCTTCGATTTCTTAGGATTTCCTTGGCTTGAGCCACACGAGAGGAATCTCTAAAGGAATCAAGCCTTTGGTTGTTGAAGCTAAAGAACAGTCTTTTTCTTTTGCTCGTTTTGAATAGGTTCTTCTGTAGTTTAATCGGTTCTTTTTGTAATTGTATATCCTTGAACAACTGAATTAGATGTTGTGATGTTTTGTATATCTTTAAGGTTTAAACTCATAAAGCTTATGGTACTGAGGTAACAAACAACTTGTTGGATTTCAGACTTTCAAATTTATTTTTCAATTTCAAATATTAATTACACGTGTCATAAGCTGTATGGTTTTAGTGTGGAAATAAGATGTTTCAAAGTACCACATCGGAGAGATTGTTGAAAACAAAGTTCTTTATATATGGACAGAAACCGTCAATGGTCACGACCTTACTTGAACAGGATCTGTTCTATAGGCTCGTACCTCTGTTTCCTTGATTTCTAAGGAGACAGGCCCTTATCCCTGGTTGATGAACCATGACCGTGCGATCAGAGCGTGATTAACGGCTACGATCATCCTCGGATGCATCCGCTGCTGTAGAGGATCGTTACTCGGCTCGGTTCTACCTTGCCGGGGTGGTCGCACGGCGGTCTGACAGGTTTCTTTTTTTCACCCTCATGACTTTCTTTTTCCTTTTTGTTACAATTTGAACCCAAATCTTTGTACTTCTTACAATTTAACCCTGAAATATTCGATTCATTAGAATTGAAACCTCTCTAAAACCCTCAGCTTTTTGGTAATGTTTGCAGAGAAAAAGATAAGGTTTTGAAGAGTGAAGCAAACCGTAGTTAGCAAAAATGGCTTCACCATCTATGCACGAAGCTCTCTTCTCTTCACGGCTTCTTCAACTCAATTCATCTTCTTCTAATTCTTCCTCCTTCCGTTGCGCTCTTCCAATTATCTCTTCACCAGCTGCAGTATCATGCTCAATCAAATCGACCCAGTTGTTTAAACAGCGTTGTAGAACCAAAGTGAGGGACTTTTCTCTTTCTTCACTTTCCCGGAGAGGGTTCGTTTGCAGAGCTGCCGAGTACAAGTTTCCGGATCCCATACCTGAATTCGCCGAAGCTGTGAGAGCTCCTCATTTCCTCTTTTCTTGTTTTCACTCAATTTTGATGGGTTGTTGTTGTTATGGATGATTGAAACCTAATTGATGTGTGATAAAACCAGGAGACTGAGAAATTTAGGGACCATTTGTTAACGAAACTATCCACGAGGGATCTTTTTGAAGACTCTGTTGATGAAATTGTTGGAGTCTGCACTGAGGTATTCTTAAATGTTTCTCACTTTCACACTTATATATCTTATGTGACATGTCTTGAATCGTGTTTTTTTACATGTCTTGATAATCTCTATCTCTTAGTCATTGTGTACTGTCAAGTGTCAACTGAATGTGCCTGTTAAGATAATGTCCTTTGTAATGTTGATGCCTCGTTTTTAGGGTTGTGATTTATGCAGCATTTTCCTGAAAATCTTGGGGAATGATTTAGTGATCTTATACTAGTTGAGCTAGAGGTCTAGAATGGAGAGGGTCATGTGACTCAGCTTAGAATTACATGAGCGGTTTTGAGTTTAAACCTATGTAGAAAGTTCAGCAAAAGGTTAGTATGGTTTGAAAATGAGAGGGTATATTTTCATTTACTCGGATCCAAGATGTTGTGGTCTTAGTAATGATCCGGAAAAGAGCCTTGGTAAGGGATATAAATCTAAATCTGGTTTACCAAAAATTGCTTGGCAGTTATTGTTGCGTGATACCTTAGAACCATTCTCTAAGTCTGTTATGATTCTTGGCATAAGACTCGGGAGTAAACGGTTTTTGCTTTGGACCATTGTGGTTCTTGACAGATCTTCGAGACATTCTTGCGCAGTGAGTATGGAGGACCTGGTACGCTCTTGGTCATACCTTTCATTGACATGGCGGATACTCTCAATGAAAGGGAATTGCCAGGAGGTCCACAAGCTGCACGAGCAGCTATTAAATGGGCTCAGAATCATGTAGACAAGGACTGGAAGGAGTGGACCGGTACTGATTAGTCCTCCAAGCATCAAAATATACTCCTTTTGAGTTATTTAGTTCAGTACGAGTATAGGAGTGTCCTCAGTAAAACTTGGAGATTAATTTGCAAATGTTGGTAGTTAATAAGCTCTGTTGTAGTATTCTTTTCCCGGATCAACTGTTTTCACCTGATGGTCGAATCTATGTACGTCAGATCTGTTAAGTGTTGTTGATTCAAGATTACCATGTTCAACATGGCATGTTGTGACGCCATTTAATATTTCATCAAAAACCTTTTTAGTGTAAATTTGCCCAAACGACTTTTGTAACAAGAAAAAGAGAGAATGAAAGATAACAACAACAAAGCTCTTTATTGTTCTAATTCAGAAGTCATGTTTCCTCTGAATCTATATTACAACAACAAAAACCACACTTCTTACAAACTTCCATCGATTTCTCCATCTGCGAAAATATATACATCGACGATAGAGAGAAAAAAAAAGGAAGAAGAAGCTCTGTTCTGTTGGCTTTCTTGAGCTTTATCTCTTCACATCTTGATTGAAGTCTTCATCCTTTGTCATAACCAGGAAAAAAAGGAACCAAAATATATTCAGTAAGGTTCCGGATCAGGTTCTCCACTCTAGATCCAGATACACTGTCTTGTCTCTCGAACAAAAACCAAAAACATTCAGCTTGTAGCTTCGGAGATGCTCTGAAGAGACGGCCTCCATGTTTTGGACTTTAAGAGGGAAGTTGAGCTCATTAACACACGAAATTGCTTCCCTTGTTTCTTCTCCTACCATAAATAAAACAAACAAACCCACATTAACTATATTTTGTCTAAAAGTTGACAAATCCATCAGTTAGAGGAATCTACCGGAACTTTCTTCTCGGACAACTTCTTCACTGTCGTCTTCATCGTTGTCTCAATCTGATGCTTCTTCGTCTTGGCGGATTTCTTTTCCCGTAAAACCTTCATCACTTCTGTATTCAATCGTAAATTTCAAATCACACGAATGAAAACATAAGAAAGAAACAAAAAAAAAAAAGAAGAAGAAACCTTGTGAAGTAATAAGCCTATAAGCGTGGCCAAGCACGAGATTCTCCGTTGGGCGGAGAAGCTGAACACGTGTGAACCTCACAGCCTTCCTTTGTTTCTTATCGTCTCGCTTCACCGCCCCCGGTATATTCTTCTCTTCCTCCTCTGTCAAAGGAACGATGAGAGAGACGTAGTGGCCAGGGTACATACTCATGACCTCGGTGACGGATACAGAGCCATAGTATCGATCAATTTTACCGCCGGGATGCTGTAGAACAAGAAACGCCGCGTTCACCGCCTGACAATTCCCCATTTTCAGAAGGAAAAAAAAAAAAATATGATTAAGAAAAGAAAAAAACAGAGTTGTAAAGAGACTCTGTGAAAAAAAGAAAAAAAAAAGAGAAACAGAGGAAACGAAAGTGTTTTTGTTTTCCGGCGAGGGTAGGTCCACACACTCTGCCTTCACTTTAGCTTTACTTATAAACATGTGAAATCACAAAATTTATATTATGGTCTTATACTTTTATCGTTATGAGTTTCATGAGTACAGTTATCTAAGTATTTTAGTAGTATAATGTAGTCATGTAGATTTGTGGGCTGTACCTGACGTTTATAAATTTCTTGTAAACTGCTTTTTATGTTTTGGGAGTTGAATAGGAATAAGGATGGTCGGAATTTAAAAAAGTCGGTTAGATTTGGACAGGTGTGGCGACGCCGAGACAAGAGAATGATGATTAAGATGTCTACTACTACTATGGTTTGTGATTGTTTTAAAAAAAGTGAGATAAAAAGTACATTGACATAAGAGTGAACGGGAAGTATGCAATTGGTGATTTGATTTTGCATATATTTAAACTTTAGTTAAGATTTGAATTAATTTATAATATCCAAATTTATTGAGTTAAGTTACACTATATATTGAATCGATCTAACACGGATAATATGTCAAACGCTTCCTTGTAATGTTCAATTATCTACCAACCATACTTAAATGTATTTTTTAATATTTTATATAATGTTTTGAAACGTATACAATTTTCAGATTTTGTAATAATTAGATTTATGGTTAACAGACGTACTACTACTAGCTAAGTAAGTAACTTGTAATAGGGAAAGACAAGAAGAGATTGTTCTTGTCAACGGCAAAACAGAACGTTTATAAAATACTTATATTAAACGTAATGAAGACTTTTTGTTTACTCTTTTTTGCAAGATCCAATGCATTTCCACTAACGATCATCTTTTTATACTCCCATATACTGTATCAATTTGATTATATTAATGGATATTTATCTCGTTATTTTCTTCTCTTTGTCTACCCTAACATCAAAAAAATTTCCTTCCAATAAAAATTGCTATGGCACCACTTTAATCATTGAAACAACCGCACGCATGCTTAAGTCTTTCTTAAGGCGTTACACACAAGTGAAGTTCGACTAATTTTATGTAATAGATGTATAAGGGTAATTAGTTTTGCTGGTTGCATTATAAATCAAGATGTGACGGAATTTGATCTAGAGAACAAATAATAGAAAGAAACTTCAATTCTTTCCCTGGTATAAATATGCGCAGCAACTAGTTTCACGTTGAGGTCGATGTAAAGTAAACAACGGAAAATTTTAATATTTCGTAAATATTTAGACTTTATTTAAAATTGCATGTTTTATTACTTGTGCATGGCATATTAATTATAATGTTGTGTTAGTACTATAGAGACCAAATCACGTTATGCAGCAACCAACACGTAACAAATCAAGATTTAAGATTGTAAATAGTGTCCTTTCGTTTTTGGTTAGGGCCAACATCAATCGTCAGTTTTTTTATAATGTTAATTAAACAACATCGTAAGTTTAAATAATATAGCTTTTCGTTAAACACAAACAAAACCTAGTAACTAACCATCTAATAGTTTTAATCAATGAATGTATATCCAACAATTCGTATCCCAATTAGTTAGTACTGAACTTTGATCACATGCATGAACATGAATCCAATAAAAAGTGAGAGAGTGTGTGCTTTCCTCAAAAACTAAAAATTAGTCTCAGCTCATTGTAAAAACGTAAAGCACATCATAATCAGAATTTAGGATTTTAAACAATGGAGTATAGATGATCATTTTTATATTTTAATACTCAAACACTTGATCGCATGAAACATATGAATATGAAACGACGCTAACAAACGCAACCTTCGACTACATGTTCACTAGATATGATGTTTTTGCTCCAAAAAAAAAAAAACAACTTTTGATGGAATTTTTCATGTTTGGTTAAATTGAAATACTGAAATTCTAACATAAAGTTTTCATAAGATGTTAATATGGAATATAAATACTTAAAAAGATAAGAAAAAAAAATTCATAATCTATTAATCTCCATGACATAATTTGTAATACTGTATCACTGTTATTTTGTTTTTTTTTAACACATATTGTAGCACTATTTATTTATACAACACAAAAGTTGGTTTTACAAGTTGGTTTTAACAAAGCAATTAGAGAATAAAAACTAGACCCAAATCCAACAAAAGCCCAATTGATTCAAAGAAGTCAGATGAAAAGGAATATATCCGTTTTATATTCAAGGAAAAGGAAACTGATCAAGAAAAGAAGAAAATCAAGTGACAAAGGAAATCATGAAGAAAAGGCAAACAAAGAAAAGTGGAAAGTGTTACAATAAGAATTAGCAAATTACTATTTGTGTGTTAGAATCATAACTATATATATAATTAGGGTGCTTGTGTTAGAGTTTTAGTCATAAGAAAACCAAAGAGAAAAGAGAATAAGAAAGAAAGAGATTCACAAACAGAGATTTAATAAATAAGAAGAGAGGTTTATGTGTATCATCGGATCAAAGAGATTCACAAGAAAAATCCCAACAGATACTTTTTTATATCATCGGATCAAAGAGAAGGAGGAAGCATGGAAACCCTAACTCGAAATTGCAAGCACCCATATTCCTTCGGCAGTCCGTGTATCGTGTGTGGCAAGAATCTGGATGAAACTGGTGTTTCGCTCCGATGTATGCACCAGGGTCTACGACTGAATCGAGACGAAAGAAACCGGATCCGTAAATCCGATATGAGAATCATGGAAAGCCAGAGAAAGCTCTACTTATTCCTTGATTTAGACCATACGTTGCTTAACGCAACTAGAATCAACAACATCACAACAGATGAATACTACCTGAAAACCCTAACCCTAGAGGACAGAGAGAGTCTTCTTCTCTTCACGGTCACGGTGGAATCAATCGGATATATGACTAAACTGAGACCCTTCGTAAGAACGTTTCTAAAAGAAGCAAGCGAGATGTTTGAGATGTACATATACACTAATGGCAACAGATCTTACGCTCGAGCGATGGCTAAGTTGTTGGATCCTGAAGGAGTGTACTTTGGGGATCGGATTATTTCTCGTGATGATAGTACCGTGACATATGTGAAGAATCTTGACGTTGTGCTGGTAAATGAAGAATCTGTTCTTATTGTTGATGACTTTAAGCATGCTGGTCAAATAAACATCGAGATAATTTGATACAGATTAAGATGTATCACTATTTTGCTTCAAGCTCCAAGAAGTTTCCCAAGTCGCTATCGGAGTTAAAGAAGGACGAGAGCGAATCAGATGGAGCACTTAGTACTGTTCTTAACGTTTTGAAGCGAACTCATTGCCTATTCTTTGAGGACACAAGTAGAAAAGTGAGCTCAGTACTGAAACAAGTGCTGAAACGAGGGAAGGTTTTAAACAACATCAGTCTAAAGACTCCAACAGAAGCAGAGTGTTTGCTCCGAATGCAGAATGAAGCAAAGCCCGGTAAGCTCAAATCGATTCAACTATCGATTCCAACGGCTACTTCACCTCGAGACAAAACCATAAAAGAGAAAGAGAAAGCTCCACCTAAAGACAAAACAAGAGGAACTAGGGAGGAAGCTGCGTCTGTCTCACCCCAACACCGTACGACTAAAGCAGTCACAAAGCAGTCAAATCATAAAGCAATCATCAAGCTGTCAAATCAATTTATAGCCCTCGATTCACTATGTGTAAGCTGATTCTGATATCTGTTTGTGAGCATTAGGGTTTATGTCAAGTGTATAATAAATAAGCCATTTGTGGCATTGTAAGCCTTTGAGCTGATTAAGAATACAAAAGTTCCATCTTTACTATATATAGTTTCATTTTGCTTTCATAGGACACTGAGTCGATATAACTCTGATTCTAAAAATGTTTAAAATGTCATTTAATCAGTGAGAAGGAAAATATTTGCTGAGATTGAGAGGCAAAGAGTAGAACTCTGCACTTCTGTTATCGGTTTTGAACGATCTAAATGGCTTCCACCATTCGGATCCTCGATGTTTCTTTGTTGTCTTGTCCTTAGGAGGCAATGTCATGTCTAGAAATAAGGCCAAAATCCCGGAAATAAACGCTTTAGATGAGAAAGGAACGTTTATGATGATGTTGAACTGCAGTAAATAAGAACAATTTGAGGGTTAGTTTATTTGATGATATCGGTGTTAAGAAGATGTGGTTTCTAGTGTTCTTACCCATGTTGCGGATGTGTGAACGGGTCCATAATCATGGACAATTGTGTACTGGTAGAAGTATTGAGGTATTGATAAGCCCATGAAGATGGAGAATCCTAAAATGAACTTTGTTCTGAAACTGTTGAGATTGCAGAACTGGAGTAGACTTAGACCACCAGCACCTGAGATTTTTGGTTTTGGTTTTGAGCCAAGATATGTATTCATTGCGCGGTTCCAAAATACAAAAAAAAAAAAAAAAACAGAACAGTCTGTTTCAGTAGTTTCAAGAACTGTACCAACATATGAGAAGAACAAACAGTAAAGAGCTGCGCTGATAGGAGCTGGAACTAAAGCAAAGATGCCCCCAAATTTACCTGAAAAAACGAAGCTCTATGTATGTTAAGAAGCTTCAGAATTGTAGATTTATTACAAGAAAAAGGCCCTATGGAATCTGAGAGAATATACCAAGAATGGAGAAGAAGATCATGAATCCGGCTGATACTTGAATTACTCTTCTACTACCAACCCTTGTTAAAGCCAATAAACCAGCATTCTCCCTACAAGGATCATCAAGAAACCGTTTGAACATCATGTTGTTTTCGAATAAGAAAGTCTTTTTCTGGTTTTATTTTTGTTTTGGAGTTTAGAGATGAAACTGTGTTTACTTACACAGACACGGCTGTTGCATTTCCTGCTCCAAATAATCCACATAGAAGAATTCCAAATCCCTTATAAACAAGAGAACCACATTAGTATTGAGACTGTTTTGATGATTCAATAGATATAAATAGTTTTAAGCCTTATATGAGTTTCATGGTGTTTTTTAGTTTCACCTGCCAACAGATTCCACGGCTCAGCACAGAAGGTGGGATTGGTGTTGCACTTGCATACCTTGATACAGCAATGTATGTCCCTGTGGACTGTTCCAGTGATCACAGTCACAAGGATCAAATACATAAGTATGCCTCGAAGTTTTTATAACATATAGTGGAAAAATAGGAAGAGAGATTTAGGGTTTGACCTCAACAAGAGAAACGAAAGAAGCAGCCATGATAGCGAAAATATCTCCTGCATTAAAAGTAGGAGTTCCCCATTGACTAGGATAAGGCACTCGAATCCTGAATCAACAAGCTTAGCATTACAAAACCGGTCTGGGTAAACCAGAAGAATATATAAAATTTAATGATCTATATATACCATGGAGCGGCGCTAATGATGCCAGCATGATCAGGTCTGCAACTGATTTGAGTATCGATTCCTGTGTTACTGTAAGCCCCACCAATGGTGAGAATGTATGCATAAAGCCATACAATGGCCACTGAAAATATCACAGCAAACCGGTGGAAGAAGATGGAGAATCTTTCTACTTGCATCAGATGAGGAATGTACTGCAGACACCAACAAACTGGTTTAAAAACCCACAATTTGACAAATTGGTTATGGGAAGGACATTAACCTGTGAGAATAGGATAAGTAGTATGATCTCAGGCAGTCCAATCTCAATGCATTTTGCTAGCTGTAATGAGCAGAACACAAAACTCAGGAGTTTAAAGTAAATACTATCCAAGAGCATACTTAACTCTATGAGCATGTATATGTATAAATACCATAGGGAATCCTTGTTCATATAGCCCAAAGCCGGAAAATGCTACAAGAGGCACAGCTGATAAGGGACTCAAGTACCTAAAAAAAAGAGAAACAAAAACAAACAATGTAGACCCGAAAACGCCATCATCAAGAAACAGAGGAATCTCTGTTTTACATGCAAGGGATTCTAACCTTACTACATTGCGCCAAAGGCCGCTGAAACCAAGAAGGATCTGAAGAAATGAGGCAAAAATAAGAGCACCTTGTATTCCACGCATGATCTTTTCAAATTTCTGCAAACAAGGAAACAAAAGCACACCTAGTTGACTTAGTAACAAAACTTACACAAAACAAAGAGATAATGTAAATAACTGATTTCCTCCTTCACCAACCTCTTGAGGATCCATAATGTCATCGTACCGAGTAGCTAAGATGATTGACATTGTGGTTGGCACATAGGTGTAAGAAGCACTAATGACAGCAGGAAGACGTGTCCCAAACCAGATTTGCAATAGCGTGTTGAGTCCAGACACAAAGAGCAATGTCTGAATCAACTTTACCTTATCTTCCTGCATTTGAGTCAAAAGACAACCAATTTTACATACCCGAGACAGTCTTATGTCTTTGTAACATTTTCTTATAAAAGACTTACGTTTCTTCCATCAATCTTTGAAGCTAACATTGTTGGAATGAGAACTGTCGTTCCAAGCATCACTAAGTAGTGTTGAAACCCCAGAAGTATTGTCTCCGCTGATCCCAACAAAAATAAGGCTAATTTTAGAAATCTTTAGTTTTTCACAAATTTTGGTCATGGTAAGTGAAAAATATGTGAGGAAGAGCTTACGCCAAGGAGGAGAAGTTGTGAGGCAGTAAGTGATACCGTAAAGTTGATCCTTTACCGGATGGGGCTGAAGATCTTCCTGTTTCTGCGGCGGCTCTGCGTTTTCTCCTGCCATTTTCTTCTTCTGCCGGTAAAACCCAAAACCTCAAGAAAATAACATAAAAAGGTGGAAAGCTCGGAACTTCTTGGATAAACCCAAAATGTAAAAGTGGGTGAAGCTTGTTGTGTGGATCTTCAACAAAACCCACAAAAGAGAGGTGGAAACCAAAATTATGATCAAAGAAGTTTAGAAAATATGGAAACTGAAACGCTCAGAAACTGAAAGTGAAAGAAGGAAGATGACGAGATAAAAAAGAGTGTTGTGTGTGGGTGTTGGCAGTGTCGCAGAGAGAATAAATGTAAGGAACGTTTTATGGAAAAAGAAAGAGTTTTGTAAGTTTACGTTACGACTTTGAAGAAGAAAAAATCTACAATTGAGGAAACCAAAGGGAGAGAGTATGACAAAACATAATGAAAGCTTGCATTGAATTTGTTGAAGAGCGTGAATGACTAGTAGTTTTGAGTTTTTTAATGGTGTAGTCAAAGAAATTAAACATCTACTAGTCAACTATATGATATTATGATTCTATTATAAATTAGAAAAAAAACCTTTTAGTAAATAAGTTTCTTAATTAACTTTGGCCTCATTTATAATTATTTCAAAAAGTAAAAACCACGTTAGATATAGGTTTTCGCATTATTTCTCTTGCTTCACGTTTCTGTCACATAATGGCTTAAAATAACAATGAGTCAAGTGTAGATTCTGACGAGTGATATAGAGTGAACCCTTATTGTCTTTTTAAAAACATTTTGGATTTTACTTTAACAAGTAATGGTTAAAGTAAATTTTAAATATATGTGTTTCAATCTTCACCGTTGGAATTACACATGAGGGAGCATACAGTAATTCAAATTCAATGCTGTTAATCAACTAGATTATATCCAAAGTTAGACAAGTGTTTAAAAATTTTAATCATTTTCGTAAGAGAATATTATAAGAACAAAATATAAGAAGAAGAAATTTGAAACCTTACTTTTCAACCGCTAATATGTTACGTACATAAACTTATATCGTAAGAAAAAATGAGTATTTGAGAGAGTAACAATGTGTGTTTTTAATAAATAAACAAAAAATCAGTTGCACTCAGCAGGCATTACTTTGTATCTCGACTTATCACTACAATAAGAATAGAACATTAGCTTCCTCCTAGCCCAATCCATGGCATTGATCTGATTCTTCGACAACGTGGCAAAATCCTGACCATCAACAGGGTCCAGACTCGAAACCGACCCGCCCGACTTGGTGCATGGCCCGGTCCCGGTAGAGGAGCCGTTGTTAACGGAGCAGCCACTTAACTCCACGTCAGCTACGGAAACCACGAAGGGGCTGTACTTGTAGTTGACAGGGTACTTACCACCTTTAGTGGCCCACTCTGAACCGTCCCAAACGGTGACGTATAGAGACATCGGTTTAGACGGGTACGCGCTTGTGAAGGCTCCCCGGTTCGGAAACTGCCTAACCGGAATGTTGTCTACCAAAAATCTGTAAAACCCATTCGCCGGTTTAGTTAATTGACAATTAGGGAATCACAGTTAGATTTTATTGAGTTTCTTTCTGTTCAACTAAAATATTATTTAAGTATTAAAAACCAATCCCTAAATATATTGTATTAATCTAAGAATATCATCAACTTGTATCTTTGTTTTTGTTTGACAACATGCATTAGGTGGAATTTATTAATTTGTAACTTTAGTAGATGACAAATGGTCATTAATTATGCTAATTAGTCTAATGTCATGTCAAATCTAAAAAATTGAACTGAAAATAACATTCTAGTTACTACCTCCATGAATGCATTGTCTTAGGATATTCATTAGGGATTCATGAATATATAATGTTTTTGTTTGTGTTGACTTTTTCTTGGCCCAAAACCTTTCCTTTTCTTATTTTGAATGACAATAAATAATACTTATATTCTTAAGAAAATAAGAAGAAGATGATCATAGCCATGACTAATGCGTGAGTGTGACTTACACAGTATGGTGGGAGTTCCAAATGAGGGTATAGTCGTGAAAGGCTTGCGTTGGATCAAACCAAAAGTAGAACTTCTCCTCTCTTCCCGTTCTCGTACTTCCATTTGCATACACATTCGTTTGGATCGTCCAATCATCTCTCCTACTTCTACCCAACAGTTCTATGTCTATCTCGTCGTGGCTTTTTGGATAACTTTCTGCGTTTGATAACTGCATGCATATCGAAAATATACATTAGTATATATCTTCAAAAGAAAAACTATATTTGATGATCTCAACACTACTCATTTTATAACTATAAATCATATTAATTATACGTACATAGAAAGCAACCACAACACCAGAGGCAAATCCAGCAGGAAGCTTGAGTCTTGCACTGAAGAAACCATACTGATACTTGTTCTTTGACATCAACCCAGCTCCTGCAAATATGTCAATATCATATATAAAATATATATATATATAAGTTCTTTGGATAATATGCATAAGGAAATCACTAAAAAGAAGGTTATACTAATGGGTCATGCGAATCCGACCATTCACGTTTCTTTAGGTATTAAAAACTAGTGTACGAGAAATTAACTTACTTGACTAAAGCAATTTACAATGTTTTCTTATATATATATATATATATTTAGTTAGGAGTCGATCAAAAAATCAGAAACAGAGGTAACAAAATCAGAACAGGACAGAATTGAGTAGAGGAGAGTTGTAATACCAGATGATTTGTCGAGAGTGAGCTTTGCTAGGGAGCCATTGACTACAATATTGTGATCCCCGAAACGTCTGGAGAAGCCACGTTCAATGGCGATCTTACTAAATTGATCAGTGAGGCGAGTTACGCTTGGTGTTGTGAATTTCCTGCTGTGTGAAGAAACAAAAGACAATGAACAGAGACAAAACACAACTGCTGTTTCCCAAATAATCTTCATGTTGTACTTCTTCATCAAAGACGCCATTCTCGTTTGTGTTTGATTACTGATTAGTTTGTATATATTATGTTATCTGTGTCAGTGGTGTATATATATAGAGCCATAGAGGTAAGGGTGGGACAGTGAGATTGGGTGAATTGGGTATTTGACACAATGAGTTGTAGACAAGCTGGCTCTTACCTCTGTTCTGATTGATCCTCGTTAGAAAAGAGACCACCATAATGGACTCTTTTGTCTTGCTAGTTGTTAGTTGTTACTGAAGAATGTTCGTAAATAAATGTCTCAATCTATTAAAAAAAGTTAAGAAAACGTATAAAATAAGAATTCATGCATGTGACGACGTTGGCTCCGTTCAAGAGTTCCCAAGTGATTAGTTTGGCTGTTTATGATTCTTCGATTATCATAATTTCAGAATCAAATCACTAGCAGCATACATACACTTCTCCATAAAATTTCAGAAAAGTTTCTTATTATAGGATCATAATGACCAAAGGAAAACATTGAATTCAATGTTGCTGCAGCACATGTCAGACTAACACACTTTTTCTTTCAGGTTTGGGACATATGCATGTGGGCAATTCTGTTTCCCTCTTTCATTGATTTGATACAATTAAATTTTGCCTTCATTAATTAAAATTTATAAGACTAAACCTTACTATTATACACACATGCACACATACACATTAACGTGTCTATACGACTTCACGATGAAGTGGGCATGGTAATGCTATACCATGCTTTGACTTCTTCTTTCCTCTTTTGCCACTTTTTGTTTTATCTCCCTCTTTTTGTATAGAAATAATTAATTTGCTACACCTTTTGTTTGTCTTGTTATTAAATTGGATCAGAACATCTTAACACACCGAATGTATTTTTGGAATTATTTGATAAGACTATTCTAAACAAAATGTAATTTGAAAACTAGTATATTAATACGTATAACTTTAATTTTTTTGGCATATGTAACTCATATTTTTCTTATGAGAATTCTATATTTGACAGTCTTTTTTTTATGGACTAGTTAGTTTCTTAAAAAATAACGTTTAACTTAATAATAGTTGAAATATAACAGTAAACCTTTTTTGTTGATTTTTTTTAAAAAAATTGTTAAAAATAATAATTATTATTGTTTGATAAACTGAATAAAAGAAGAGACGAAAAAGGACAAGAGAGTTTGTGATGTAAACATAAACAAGTTGTGACATGCAATTCAATACAGCAACTCTCAGGCTGGCAATTTACAGATGGTTCATATCAAACCTTAACCAACCAATCAAATCTGCATTTTCAGCATTCATTTATAATTGATACTTATGCCTTATTTTATTTATTTTCTTCTTGATTTTATTCTTATTATCATAGATATTGTTCTTATGAGTTTAATTTTAAATTCGGCGGGCAACATCACGTATCCTCTCTTCTTGATCATGTCACCCTAACAAACTCCACAACACACAATCATACGTTTACAAATATTTTTATATAAAGATTACGAGATCTATATTATTATTTCTAATTAATTACTCATATAAATATTACTTCCTCAGATTCCAATAACAAATTGATAATTCAAATTAGATGGTTGCGGTAAAATATTTTCTTGGTCTGTCATTAGGTAAACAATATGAGTAAATATATATAACGCGGCGCATATCTTACATAAACTTTAATGGGTCTGAACTTCCTAATTGTCACACTCACACAACAACTCACAACTAGGTGTGTAAGGTAGGGTTTGTTTTATCCAATTAAACAAAAACTTAGTTGTTTTTAATGTGGAAGCGATCATTTTTTTTTTAACTTTTTCGTGTTGTTAGAATATTTGTGCTTGATTTATGATGCTAGATGCAAGTTGCAAGACCTAGTCCTGATAAAAGACGATCTACGATACTTTGTGTTAAGATGGAATCGTTATAAACGGGCAAGGCTGGTTAGCCTTTGCCCTGACAAAAACGATTATCTGGGCTTATTATGGGGATCTATAAGGATGGGCCAAGTGTGTATGTCATGGGGGGAGAGAAGGATCGGATCAGCTCTGACTATGTTAAACAGAATTATATAGATCATAATCAGATAATGACTAGTAATTTAGTATTGAAAATAAAACTTGATTAATATATTGCTATCATTATATTATTGTAAATTTTGTAATCCTTGAATGTAAAACTAACTTTAGCTTAAGAAAACAACTAAACGTCCACAAGGAAGAATAGAGAGAAAACAGCTAAACATCAAACGATTAACATAGCTTTTATAGCTTAAATTTTTACTTCGTGGTAGGAGGAATTGCGCCTGCAATTCTTGAACATTGCTCTTTCAACATTGGAGGAAAAAATGGATTGATTGGGAGTTTCGGCAAGCAATTGGCTTCACCTTCCAAAAATGCTTTGCAGCAAGCTGGACCAATGTTGCCAAATCGTCCACTAAGTATGGCTTGAGAAATTTCTGTGATACATCCTGGAATATTCATCACAGATGACCAACATTTTGCAATATCGGGGAATCCTGGCATGTTGGGACTGGGTTGGAATGGAAAAGGAAAAGGAAGTTGTGGTAGCTGAGCATTTGTGGAGACAACAACTGATACGATCACTAGAAGAACAACAACATTCTTGATAGACATAATTGAGAAATCTTAGAATTGATAAAAAAATATTATAACTCTATGTGAAGTTTGTTTTGTTGATTGATGAACAATAACAAGATCCTTGCCCGTTTATTTATACGAAAACAGTGCTTATATGGTATTAATTGTGATGATCAAAATGTCTTGGAGTCTTAAATTAGTCGTTTTCAAATTAAAACAGAATCAAAACGTCCGATGATGAAACGGACGACATTGATTAAATAGTATTAAGAAGACGTGTCCGATAACTAAGCTAGTACATCTTAATGAAACCGGTTTATAATCCTTCGATTTAATTTTAAATTGTGGTTTGATTCTAATTACAAATTAAATGGCATGAAATTATAATGAAATGTAATGATATTTCGTGATGGACAGCCGAGACAAAGTGGCACGAAATGATGATGTTCCCGTGATAATTCCAAGTAAATGCTCTACCAAATAAATCACAACTGACAAGTACATACATGTTGCTTCTTATTCGTTTTCCTCTAAATGAATTTGGGAAAAAAAAAAAGAAAAAAAAAAACTCAAAGCAAGTCCATAAAAAATAATCAACGGTTGACTTTGCCTTTGAATGATTAGTTCTTGCATTTTTATAAGAGATGGTCAGAATCGACAGTCCAAGCTGATAAACTAAAGAGTACCACCTGGAAATATCCTACTTTATAGCATCTCAGGTATGGTATTTCCAAAATAGTATATCTAAAAAAAAAACGTTGAAGGTGATGAAGCTTCAACAAGCCATAGATCGGGCATGGTAATTTCCGGATAATAACAATAATGGTGATTAATTGGTTACTTTTACTGTAACATAAGGACTACTTGTGACATGATGTGATTATAGAAAAAATATATCCAAAGTACATAATATAATCGACTGATAACATAAACGAAAGAAGTAATCATGTTAAGGATTCGATTAAAAGACACAAGAGTATAACGAAGTTATCTTATTACACCATGTTTTTTTTTTTTTCAATTCCGTGAGTTGCTATTTGATATGAGGGATTAATTATTTGTGGAATGCTATGGATATAGTTACACAACCCACGATAAGTTAACAAAGCAAATTGTGTACTACTTGATCACAAATCCCAAAAATCATATTCATTCCCATAAGTTTTGTAATCAAAATGCATACAAATAATCAGATAACATAGTATCGGTTTCTGTAAGTATCTCAACTATCTAGACTAAGTCATGACATTAATCACTCCTATCGAAAATTTAATAAAAGAATTTATGATACAATTGGAAAAAATGAACGAGGAAATATCCTATATCTGTCCCTTACACATGGGGTCGTACCAAATGTCGGCAGACTCCATGCACGTAACTTCATGACCACGTGGATCCTCACACACTCCACTACGATCTACGAAGCAACCTCCATCTTCCTCGTTTTCGACGGTTCTGATCACGTGGCACACTGTCAATGGTCAGGGTTTCCAAGTTACATTAACCAATTATATATCGCCACGCGTCTAAAAAATTTGTCAACTCTTTATATAATTTCCCCCACCTTCCATGTCGCCGTGTTACTCGAAAAAACAATCACAAACATCCAAAAACAAACTTTGATCTTAAAAAAGTCATAGCAGCATGATCCATACTAAGACCGGGTCAGGTCGTCGGATCCTGACTTTTCCGGCTGTGCAACCATGCGAATCAATCTCCATAGTCACCTTACTCGACTCACTCATTCAACTCGCCGGCGACATTCTCGCATTCAAGTCGAAACACTTCTCCACAAATAAACAAAGCTTCAGAGAAACTCTAAGGCGGATCCAAAACCTAGTTCTCGTCTTTGAAGAGATCCGGATCCGAGTCGGGACTCCGAGACGCTATTTCCACCACGACTCTGCTGCCGTCTTAAGTCTCAAGGAGATCCACGTCATCTTCCAGAAGCTCAAGTTCCTCGTAGAAGACTGCACAAGAGACGGGGCTAGGCTATGTATGATGATGAACTCTGATCAAGTCTCGGATCACCTACGTGTCCTGACTCGATCCATATCCACCAGTCTTAGCGCGTTTCCCGTCGCATCCGTTGACTTACCGAACGAAGTCAACGAGCTGGTTGACTTAGTGGTGCGGCAAACTCGTAAGTATGGAGTCGAACCTGAAACAAATGATATACGGGTCATGAGCTCCGTCAATCGGATCCTTGCTCTGTTCGAGAACAGAGTTAGTCCAGATTCGGATGAAATAAACATGATCCTAGATTACGTAGGGATCAGAAAGTGGAGAGACTGCGTCAAAGAAATCAACTTTCTCGGAGAAGAGATAGCTGCGGAGCGGTTAGATGAGAAGAAGAAGAAGAAGAAGAAGAAGAAGAATAGTAACGTTCGAGTTGAGCTTCTCAGTAGCTTAATGGGGTTCATATGCTATTGCAGATGCGTTATACTTGGACGGATCGAGAGAGATGATGATCATCAGCATCATAACGTAGATAATAGTGACAAAGACCAAGACTTGATTCGAGGATTAAAAGTTGAGGATCTCCTTTGTCCAATCTCACTAGAGATTATGATGGATCCTGTGGTTATAGAAACAGGGCACACATATGATCGGAGCTCCATTACAAAATGGATCGGATCCGGTAACGTCACGTGCCCTAAAACCGGAAAGATTCTCGCGAGTACTGACTTGGTTGACAACGTTTCCGTGAGGCGAGTGATTTATAAGCACTGCAGAACAAACGACATCGTTTTGACGAGTATTGTTGGCCAGAGAAGGAAGACTCAAGACGATGTGGTGCCGGAGAGTTTGGCTGCAAAGGGAGCTGCGAAACTCATAGCAAAGTTTCTCACTTCAGAGCTACTCAATGGCGGCGAAGAGATGATTTACAGAGCCGTGAGAGAGATTCGTGTTCAGACCAAGACAAGTAGTTTTAACAGGTCTTGTCTGGTTAAAGCTGGTGCCGTGAGTCCTCTCTTAAGGCTTCTTAGCTCCGGAGATTCCAAGATTCAAGAAAACGCAATGGCTGGGATCTTGAATCTCTCAAAGCACGTTACTGGTAAATCCAAGATTGTTGGAGAAGGGCTAAAGATCATCGTAGAGATTCTCAACGAAGGAGCTAAAACAGAGACGAGACTATACGCTGCTTCTGCTCTGTTCTATCTCTCTTCCGTTGAAGATTACAGCAAACTGATCGGAGAAAACCAAGATTCGATTCCGGGATTGATGAAGATCGTTAAGGAGAAGATTACGGCGGTTCGGCGAAACGCAACGCGTTGCTCGCGGTTATGGGTTTGTTGATGCAGTCTGATAACCATTGGCGTGTTCTCGCCGCCGGAGCTGTTCCTATACTTCTTGATCTGTTGAGATCGGAAGATACCAGCGGCGAACTCACGGCGGACTGTTTAGCGACGCTAGCGAAGCTGGCGGACTATCCTGATGGGACGATTGGGGTGATCCGACGTGGCGGTTTGAAACTCGCGGTGAAGATTTTATCTGCGTCGGATGTTTCGCCGGCGGTGAAACAGCACTGTGTTGCTCTGATTCTGAACCTGTGTCTTAACGGAGGTCGTGACGTCGTTGGGGTTCTGGTGAAGAAGTCGTTAGTTATGGGGTCGCTTTACACGGTGTTAAGAAACGGCGAATATGGGGGAAGCAAAAAGGCTAGCGCGCTTATCAGAATGATCCATGAGTTCCAGGAGAGGAAAACCGGTTCGTCCGGTTCAGTTGAACCAAGTCTTCAAAGAGGACGGTTCGTTCACGCCTGGTGATTTTGGTTGGTACACAGTAACTCTTGAGTATTTAAAAGAGTTATTTACCAAAAAAAAGATAAATGAATTTCACCTTTTTTTTTTTTTAGTTCAAAAAAAAAAAAGGGTGAAATTCATTTATCTATTTTTTTTTACATATGTAAGTATTTGTTGTATAAACCAAAGAGAGATGGCAATAAGCTTCATGTTTTTTAAGAAGCTGTGTCCATAGTCCATACTTCATACTGTAAATTTTTTTCCTTTCTCGATGTATAAATGAATTAATAAAAACAATTACAATACGAAGCAAACAACTTAGCTTTTTAATGCAAATTGTGACCTAAAATTAACATTACAAATATATCTTGGTCCAAACTAAAGACAATAGACACCTAATTTTTTTTAGTTGAGTTGGAATCTTATAATCTATATATTTATATAGAGTTTTCTAATTTTAGTTTTTGACTCGAAAGCTTATTATTATTTTTTAAACGTACTATATATTTTTGTTATATTTTAGGAATTTATATAATATTTTATGAAAAAAAAATAACTAAGGAAAATTTTAGAGGGAAACAACAAAATCTATTTAATTATCTATTTTTAAATGATAAAATCTATTAATTGGCCTTAAGTTAGAAGCCCATAATTTAATTTATATAGAATTTTAGTTTAAAGTATTTACTGGATTTGAATTCGAAGCCCATTATCTAAATAAATTTTACAATATATTTTGAAGAAACCACGGAGAAATTTGCAAGAACCACATGAAAAAGAGATAAAAAAAAAAATAGGGAAGCCGGAGAATTCAAGAAACCAAAACCTAAAATAATAATATATCGGTAGTTTTTTTTATTGATGAAGAGAGATGAAGAGGCAAAGAGTAATCGAGTTAGATCGTGTGGTGAAGACAAAGTTCAACATAGATTGGGACGATGCTTTGGCCGAGGGAGAAGTTCCCGAGCTGGAGATCATCGGCACTGACAAAATTCCGCCGTCTGAGCCAACTCTCTCCGGCGAGGAATCCGCCGTATGCGTGCGATCCCTCAGGGATAACGAACTAGACGATCATCTGAAGCGTCAGAGATCACTTCTGATTGCTTTAGGTGACAAGTTGCCAGATAAAGGCGACAAAATCCGCAACAGAATTGGAGACATTGAGTACGAGAAGCAGCGGAGGATGTTGCAACGGACCAAACCGGTATGTTAGTATGTGTTTGGACTTTGGAGGATCCCATTGGTTCAAGTTTCTTTCTGGCTAAAGCTTCTCATTAGTTCTTAACCTTTTCACTTGTTTAGTACTATGGTTCTGGTTTTGTTTGGTATTTTGTTTAGAGGGGCTTAGCGGATGGCTCTCTGTTTTTAAAAGATGGATGGATTTATCTGATACAATGTCTTGTGACACTTACTTATTTTAGCAGGATGCGGAAAATGATGCATGTCAGATTCTGGAGCAACCGAAAAGCTCAGGTATCTTGTTGTCAGGTTTATCCCCCAGCTAATGTTGGTGTAAAAGTGTAAAACTTTTGTCTCTAACATGTTAAGTTCTTCCAGGTGTGT
The DNA here is from genome assembly GCF_030686135.1 of Camelina sativa. NCBI lineage: Eukaryota > Viridiplantae > Streptophyta > Magnoliopsida > Brassicales > Brassicaceae > Camelina > Camelina sativa. The sequence goes on from NC_141882.1 coordinate 4,100,300, forward strand.
CTAGGCAAGAGAATACAGCCTCAAAAGACTCCTCTAGACAAGGGTCGAGTGACAATCCCAAAGTATGGCGTTTCTTACATTCCCTGTTGTTTAAATCCTTTTATGTCCCTGCTTCTTGATGCAAATTGATATACTTCGTTTAACTGGTGGATGCTCAACCCGTGAAGCTATTTAATGACAAAACACAAGATTTGGAACGTGGAAGCTGGAAAGGCAAATCCAATAAAGATTCAATTATAGAGAAAAGTAATGGGTGGCGATCGCTGCCAAGATTAAGTAAGTGTAATGTAAGTGAAAGAAACTTTTATTCTGGATCTAAGGATCCAAAAGGGAATCGAAAACTCAACGAAGCTTATGGTAAAGCAAAGCCAAAGGAATCTTCTCCTTATTTACTAGTCGACGATGATGATGATGATGACGACGATGTAGTTGGCTATGAAACTCCCAGGTCTATATATTTTCTCCCTGCTACTGCTTCTGAGATTTTCTTGCATGTCTTTTCAAGTTCAAGATTGTAGGTTACTACTATGTATGCCATACCCTGTGGCCCTGGCTAACCATTGTTCGTAAGAGAATTTAGTATGTTACTTATATGTGTGCATCTTTTTATCACAGGGAGTGGAGTGTGAAAACAACACCATCGCAGTGCAAGAAGGTATGTCATCTTATGCCATACAATTGTATTCTTGTGCGTAATTAATTTATAAAAGGACATTAGCACCCGTTTTGACACTTTTTGTTATAGAAATCAGATGATAAAGTGATTAATTTGGATGAAGATGAACCTCAGTCTCCAAGGGTACTAGAGGAAGCATGTGAACTTCCTGAAGGGTAAAAAGAGAGTTACTTGTGTTTATCTTCATCAATTGACTGGCCCTTCCTTTTTGAAATAACCTAAATTTTGGTGAAATCTGCAGGTTACCGGAAGATATTTACTACCCATCAAGGTGGGTAAAACATTACCTTGTAGTTGGTGTTATGTTTTACTAACTGTGATCGTCAATAAGATATATGAATTTCTTTCTTTTTTCCATTTCATCCAGTGATCAAAGGGACGGGCGAGACCTTGTTCAAGTGTCTCTTGAAGATCTGAAATGTCTTTCACCTGGAGAATATCTTAAGTCGGCAGTTATAAATTTCTACCTCAGGTTTTTCTTAAGTACCGACTTGCATACTTGCATTATTATCTCTCTCTCTCATGTTATGGCTTTTATGTGATTATTTTCGCTTCTGTTTGACTAGGTTCTTGCAGCACAATGTATTTTCAACGAATGAGACAGCTGCTCATTGTCATTTCTTCAATACGTTTTTCTACAAGAAGCTCACAGAAGCTGTTTCATACAAGGTGATTCTTTTCCCTGATTCCTTTGAATAATAGAATGACAAATCAATGGTTCTCAGCTCATTATTTTTGGTTTTGCATCTCAATATTTAAAGCCCTCAAGATGGTTTAAGTTTCAGTATTCTATTGTAGAAGGTTGAATCTAAATACTTCATATGCAACTTTAACAAGAATTGAGAGGGAAATGATAATACTACATCTTCTTTTGCATCTTGTGATTCACATAAGTTTCTTCTTGGTTATTCGTGTTGATCGGTCTCTTCGTCTTCACCTTTCAATATGATCAGGGTAATGACAAGGATGCATTTTTTGTAAGGTTCAGGCGGTGGTGGAAGGGTTTAGATCTATTCCGTAAATCATATATATTTATTCCAATACATGAAGAGTAAGTAATTTGCTGACCGTTGTCTATTGAATCCTATGATTGCATCTTTATGGCATGAAGAGTAGTTTTTGTCGTCTACGCTCTATACAGATGCAAAAAATAATGCTTTCTTAGATCAGAGTGATTCCATCTCAGTCTGTACTTTGTAATGGAGAATTGTTACACTCGGCACCAATTGTTAAATGGTCTAATGGTCTTTTTTTCCTCTTGAATGTTTCAGTCTCCATTGGAGCTTGGTAATAATATGCATCCCAGACCAGGAAGACGAATCGGGATTGACTATAATTCACTCAGATTCATTGGGACTTCACCCAAGAAGTTTGATTTTCAATAATGTCAAAAGGTGAGACCTAAGGAACCCGTACCAATGATCTGATGCCTGATTACATAAAATTTCTCTGTGTAGACCTTCTTCATATATATTCTATCTGTGGTTTTAATTATATCTTTATTGTTGCAGGTTTCTGAGAGAGGAATGGAACTATCTAAACCAAGATGCTTCCATGGATTTACCAATTTCAGCAAAAGTATGGAGAGACCTTCCCAATATGATCAATGAAGCTGAAGTGCAGGCTAGTCCTTTATCACTTGTTACGTTGCAATAGTGTTTAAAGACAAATTACAGTATTCATCTTTTTTTTTTTCACCACCTACTCAGGTTCCACAACAGAAGAATGATTTCGACTGTGGTCTGTTTGTGCTCTTCTTCATAAAACGTTTCATCGAAGAAGCTCCACAAAGGCTGAAACTAAAGGATTTGGGAATGGTGCGTTTCTCTTCTACCTCCTCCTGATCTCTTCTAGTTTGTTAGCACTAACTCGTTTTCTCGAGTCCATCTCCAGATTCACAAGAAGTGGTTTAAACCCGATGAAGCTTCCGCTTTAAGGATCAAAATCTGGAACATTCTCGTTGATCTATTCCGTAAGGGTAACCAAACAGATTAAAAGCTGTATAAAAGAGAATCTCCTTGAGATCCGTGTTGTGTTTGGCCACTCTTAACTAAGAAATGAAAGAAAAGTTTTTTGTTCACGGGTCCCTTTCTTGTAAGTCCTGTAATAACTAGGCATGATGTAATCATAACAAAACAACTACGAGCCAATAGGCAAATAGTAATGAATCCGAATGAAAGCTAACATTGCTGCAAATCCTCACGTCTTACATGCTATCTTTATAACGACTCAATCAACAGTTTCTCTCAAGCGTTTAAAAATTGTTTCAGTCTCCCCTCTACATAATCCATTTAACTCAGATTGTTACAACATTGAAGAACCTAAAACAGAGGAAAGCACAACTTAAAGCGCGTTTATATCCCAAAGATGCAGCATTCTGTATTAGCCCAGGCTAGGCCGTGATCTCTGCGCCTTCTATCTCTCTCTCTTTCTCAATGATGCTTTTGTCTTGTTTTAGTCCCTGCAAATGCGCAATAAACATCAGTATCAAACAATATGACTGACTTCTATAGCCACGAGGTTATAATTTGTTACATGGACTAATAATGAATCTAATGATCAGAGAGATCTTACAAAATAAGAGTAAAATCTTGGTGAGTAATAAATCAATAGGATCAATGTAGAGATTAGTTTTATTATCCGCCCAACAGCAAAATATTGCTGATAGTACAACATGTAGTGGAATTCATTATCCCTTTTATAACATATGTACTAATGAATCCATCGAGTTGTCTGTCTCTCTAATATTTTCTAAGTTTAAACTATCATCCAGCGGATAGGGCTATAAGAGATCTGATTCCTAAACTTTTAAGACGCATCCTACATGCATGCTACTCATACGAGAACTCTAGCTTTGCTACACTTATTTAATGCAACAACTATTATGCATCTGTTAAGTAAAAGTGACTTTTATAAACAAGGCATGCATCATGATAAACCAAACAGATTGGACGAAGGTTACTTACCAGTACTTAATCAAGCCGTCCCAGCCACATGTTGCGACTTTACTCTGCTCCAGAGGATGCCACTCGGCTCCAATGCATACTCCATTGTGACACTTAAGAGTCCTAAAGACTTTGCAGCTCTTCCAGTCCCAAAACCAGCACTTACCCTCACCATCTCCTGACATCACAAACCGTCCATCTGGCGAGAAATTAACTTGGCATGCGTAACCAGCGGCAATGTGCCCTGCAAACCTCTTCTTTTTATTCAGCTGAAACCTTTCTCGGGTACTGTAGATCAGAATCTGGTTATCCAAGCTCTGCGCAGCAAGCCAATTTCCATTAGGGTGGACAGAAATCGAAGGCATAGAGTGCATATGGGGCTCACTGATATACTTGATAACCACCGGGATTCCGAATTCCCACACTCGCAGAGACTTATCATCGCTCGATGTGACAAATCTTCTGTTATTGTCCACAAACGTGATTGTATTAACTGCACCCAAGTGCTGATCATACTCCTGTGTGATCTCCCCCGTGTTAATATCCCACTGCACAATCTTCTTATCACTCATACCAGCCAACAAAATGTTCTGCTTGTCATCATCCGGATTCAGCTTAACCACATATGGAATCTTCCCAGTGGAGAAAGTCGAGATAACCTGGCCAGTCTCCGTGTCCCAATACTTAATGTTCTTATCATACCCAGCAGTTAAGAACTTAGTCCCATCATTGGAGAAGCAAATATCCCTCACAGCTTTGCCGTGACCCATGTAGGTCCTCATGCATTTACCAGAGTTATACACATCCCAAATCTTAACCTTACAATCCATACCTGCAGAGAGAAGCAAATGTCCATGCTTTGGGAAGAACCTAATAGCAGAAACACCTTTCGTGTGACCACTCCATGTATGAACCAAACGTTTTGGGATGTAGCAATGATCGTTGTTGGCCTTTGCATCTTTCGGAGCCTCAATCCAAGACCTCCCTTGGTAATCTTTCTCCTCTTTGCCATGGAAGGTACTCTTATCCGCGTAATGCTCTCCTTTAGCTTCGTTTTGCTGTCCCTTGTCTTCCTTCTTCTTGGCATGCTCCTCCGCATACTTCTTCTGCTCCTCCGTTAACTCTCCCTGAACAACCTCCCTCTTCCTCGACCAAGGACTCTTCCTATTCCTCGTAAGCCAAGCTTCACTCGCCGGATTCTCAGCCTCCGGCTCAATCTCTTCCTTCTTCTCTTCCCCATCTCTCTCCTCTTTGTTCTTCTCAATCTTCCTCCGCTTCTGCTCACTCTGCCGAACATTATAAACCGATTCACCGTCGTTCTTCCTCAACGCCTCCACATCGCCGACGTAATTCATCCCAGACGGATCCGCCGCGTAACCATGCCTCTGAAACGTATTGTGCTGCTCATCAAACATAAACGATCCAATCGAAGCATCTTCCACAGACCCTAGCTTGTGATTCCGCATCCCCTGAGCGATCCCGTCTTTCGCGTACGGGTGCGCGGGGCCGAACATCGGAGCCCAGAGCTGCTCATAGGTAGGGTTAGTCACGACGACGTGTTGAGTCGGATTAATCGGCTTCGAATTCGATTGATTCACGCTAGCCACCGTGAGAGCTAGCGCTGTATCGTCAACCTCCGGTGCAGATGATTTCGCCTTTAACATACGAAGCGGTGAAGATTCCGGTGAAGATTCGACGGCTTCATCTTCTTCGTACGATTGAATCAGATCCATCTCTCTGCGATTTTGCTCACACCAAAAGTGTTCTTTGTTTCCTCTGCCTCTGTTTCTCTTCTCTACTAATAAGGGTTTTAAAATTCCTAAATCCAATAAGGATTCCAATTTTTAAAAATTGACCCTGACTTTTGTTTTGTTTTCAAATTCGCCCCGATAATTTTGTTTTTGACATTGACGTCCCCGTGTAAAAATCACACCAAGTCAAACCGATATAAACCGGACGAAACAAGTTAATTAAGGTTTCTAGTGATTGACGGTGGCGAGATAAATAACATGGAGAGGCCAATAATGATTTCTTGTCGTTAAGTGATCGAGTACAATAATGTTTACTTAGCTTGGTCATATCTCCGTAACTCATACAATACATTTTCATAACAACTTCGTACAAAGATAACGAAGAGTTACTAGAGTAACGTGTAAATTATTTGCTTTTAAATACTCATCTCAATCATATTTAAAGAACTAAACACTAGCGTAGACTTAATTATAATTAACTATGTTGAGTAGCACGAGATTGTTATATTAGTTTGTTTTTCTGATTAAAAATTATTAGGATTTAGTTAACATTTTTTCGAGAATTTTTGCAATATGAAGAGCATACCAACAAAACTTATTTATATGGAGAAACTTTGTTTTTTTTGGTTTGGAATTTCATGCTTCAAAATATATACATCCATAGATGATTCTTCAAAATCTATTAATTACATGATTAAACCCCTTGTAGATTTTGGTTTATGACAATTGAGAAAGTAAACTCTCAAATATTTATTCCATCATAGTATATTCGCCAAATAGGTTGGTGAATATATATATATATTATCAACAATTTGATTTTCATTGCACTAGTTAGTAAGACATGTACAATGGTTCCAACATGTTGTTGTGTCCACGATGACATTGTGAAAATAAAAATGGCTATTCGGAATCGGAAGTAACTCTAGAAATTTGGAAAAAATATTGTTATCCAAAAAAAACATACAATAGCAAGAACCAGATTAACGAGAGACTCCGCATTAATCACCAGAAGCTGTAGGTCTCAGTAAAAATAAAGCTGAGAGATATAAACCTTGACATGATTTATTCTTAATGTGTTTAGGTTTTAAAGATAACAAAAGATTTCATTAGTGAAGCACATATTTTACTTCTTACATTAAACGTAGATGAGATTAAATTTTTCCATACATAAAAGATATGTAGATATTAACTAGGCGTCCGATGAGGATTTTTAAAGCGTGTTCAAGGACACTTGGGTCCTCCTTTGGAGTTTTTTATATCACGGTAGCAAGGACATTCATCTTTGTTTCCATAAGTGCCCGATGGGACACAGTTACACTTCCCGCAACATATATTGCAGTCCTTGATGCACTCTTCATGTTTTCTGTCATTCTTTGAGCATCTCACATTGCACTTTCCACCGCATGCTGCTAATTCATTTAAGCATTGCATATATATAAAATGTTAGAATTTCATACAAACAGTTGTTTAAAATGATAAATTTACCTACAATAACTAACTAGATTTAAGCATTACACTTACACGAATCAGCGCTTGAAATTTCGGTAAGTGAAGTCGTGAGGAGAAGAGAGATAATGAAGAATTGTATAACTATGAGCTTCATCTTCTTTTTTGGTTAGATTCCAAAACCTTTTATCTTTATTTCTCGATAAGAGTCAAAAATAAAACTTGAAGATTGCAAAGAAAAAGTAGTGATGATGATGAAATGTGACTACAAAGGGGTTACTTATAGTTGAGAATTTGAAGTGAAATAATTATTATCTTTATCCAATTTAAATAAAATATTTACAAATAAAAGATTTCTTACTGAAGAAAAAAAGAAAGATTTCTTACTTGTTATGCCAATGTATTTATGAATTAGTAATTTGTTTCTTAAAGGATGTTTTTGGATTGATTAACATCAGATTCTAGTACATGACATTTAAAATTATTAAAAAATTATTTAAATTACAAAACCAATAAAACCTCTTTATAGTACATAGATATTATCTCTATCTAGACTATAATAAATTGCTCAACTTTAACATTTACAAAATAAAGGCTGATTCGGAAGTGTTTCTCTGCTCAGGGAATTTTTTTATTTTTTTCTTGTGTGGTTATAATTAATAATGACTGTGTACGGCAAGTTTCGTGTAGTGGATCTTGAAATAGTTGACAACTTAAAAACGAAAACAAAATCATAATCAGATTCATTTCTCTTTGCACAAAAAAAAAAAAAAAAAATCATAATCAGATTCAATTCTCTTTTTGCACTCACACAAAAAAAAAAAAGCAGATTCATTTCTATGCATTGTTGATTCTCACGAACGAATATCGGCAGAAGGAACGATCCTTGATAGACACATTCCCGAGTTCTCCTACTTGTAACAATGTCCTTTTCTTCTCCTTCAAATAATTTACCTTCTCTTTCACTTTGATCATGTATGTTGTCGCTTGATCTATAAGGTGAGGTATTGGTAACTGTTAGTTAGAGCCAATAAAAACCCAAGTTATTTACTTTTATATTTTTTGCATCAACATGGTTATAGTCAATATGTAACCAAAAAGTTAAGAGCTAATTGGGTGTTCATAGAGGGACTACTGCCTAATCAATTTAATCAGTTCTTAAGAATAATGCGTACATCTAATTAACAATGACTGTGTACGTAGATATATGTTTGTATTATTGTATATACGCATAAAACACATGTGCAATTTTTTTTTTTTTGGACAAACTGAAGTTTCCATTCAATCAAACAGAAATATTACAGAATGAGGAAAGCAAACCCCAAAGGTTTAAAAGGTTACAAACAAAGGATTTCCCCAAAACCATAGTCAAACGGTAAGAAGCAGCTTGAGCCATGTGAGGTCACAGGTGCTAGATTGATCAACATCGAAGGATTCAATAGAAGACAAGGTGGTCACGGTCTTAAGACATTGTGACGTTTGGAAAGGAATCAGAGCGAAAGGACTCACCGGAGCGAGGAGCACTAGCAGAAGCAATACAATGGCAGGGATTCGGTGGGCTGTAGCCCGGGTGATGGTGACAGTGCTGAGAGTGGTTTGCTGAAGATCGTCGGATGTCAACATTGAGGTACAGTGCAATAGACCATAGGGCAGCAAAACTTCACAAATAGCACAAGCAAGGGAAGCAAAGACCAAACTGAGCCATGAGGATATGTCAAAACGTAGCGATGTAGGTGGGTTCTCTCTCATATGGCGCCTTTTGCCAAAAAGATTAAGAAAACCACAAAAAGTAACGCAACCGGTTTGACAATGGTAAATGTGAATGAGGTTTAGTCTAAAAACACATGTGCAATCTAATAGATAAACATATAGAGAGAAAGAGAGAGAGTTATACTAGCTAGCAAGTGATCATATAGAGAGAAAAGGACCCTACGAGTGGGAGAACATGAGAAGAGGTTTTTCATGCGCATTCATCGCTCTGAGGTTTCGTTGTTCCCTCAAGGACGATGCAGAGTTCCTTCTCCTATTTCTCTCCCCCTATTCATTCTTTTTTTTTTCTTTTTCTTTTATTAATTATGTTACTATAATAAATTTCTTTCTTTTCAAATTCATCTCTGATTATATATGTAAAGATTATGGAGAAAGAGAGTCACAAATATCAAATTTGAGAGAAGAGAATTGCGTAATTATATAGGAAAAACAAATTATAGAGGAAAATGATGTTTTGAAAGAAAATCATTGATTTTGTGATTGCGTCTGTGAGTTTACATGCTTATTTTTTATACCAAGACTTTGTTACTATGTAATTTTCACTCCTAAGAGATACTAAAATTTCCATTAAAATGAGTTAATGAATCTGATGAGTTTGGTTATAATGAGTCCATGAGTTGACTTTGAAATTTCTTCATTAATTTTGGAATTTTTTTTAATGAAGGTTTTAAAGATTTTTTTTTTAGTTTTCTTGTAACATCATATTATGGAAAGAGCTCCTTAATTTTGATGAAAACAATGTAAAAATAAAAAAAGTCATATAGCATTTGGCCTTTTTATGATTGCGTCCGTGAGCTTACACACCAATTAATTATATGCATGCATCTTCTTTCCTACCAAGAGTGATATTTCAAACAGATGTGAGATTCATAACGTTAAAAGTTTTGAGTTCAGTGAGATGCTGATTAGTACAATAGGTGTTCGTAGCAAAAATCATATCGAAAACCATTTCATTGGCGTAAATTAGTCAGAGGACACAATAGACAAAAATTCATTCCTTACAAAAGTACTACTATCTAGGTTTTACCCTGTGGTACATCACGGGTCTATTATCTTGTTGATATGATACTGTAATAGTTTAGTTGTGTTGGTAGTCGATGGTGAATTGCATATATATATATACTGTTAACGGTTGTAGATAAGTTTTGTATAAACTCTTGATTCGCAAGTTGATAATATACATTTTATGATTTAGTTAGTTATGATTTAGGAATGAATGATACGACACATTTTTATTTTGATTCTTAATTGATATTATTGGATTAATAGTGTACATTTAAAGCTAATAAGAACTTACCAAATATGTAATCGTTTATTAAATGCAAATTAGATATTTCCTAAGATGTATTCATTTTGAATTAATTGCTATATCATAGGGATGTGATTACAGAATTTGTGTTATCAATTTTTTTTGTCAAACTCAACCCTAAAAATTCGGCATGGAAATTAGTTCTAACCTAAGATACAATGTGCATTAATTGACATTAATTGGATGTAAATAAGTACGCTATGGATTAAAAACCGGCCCAAAATATTCGGTAATCTTAAGAAAGATCTGGGTAATTGAATCGGTTGTAATTTTAATTAAAAATCTGACCCAAAGTTGGCAAAAAACCAAAAAGTGATGGTACTCTATTGTACTTTAAAAATGTATTTCGAGCTCAATACAATATGTGGATATACTTGTTTGATTATAAATATCCTAAGACAATTTTTAAAATATATATCTGTTTATAAAAATTCAAATCACATCATATGCTGAAAAAATCTAAAATTTTATTAACTTTATGTATTAAATAGTAATTAAAATAAATAAATATAAGATTAAATAAAAGTGTAAGGAGAATTATATTTTAATCTAACATATTGATTTAAATTAGGTAGATAATTTTTAGGAAATTAATATTATCAAATAAGAAATTATTGTGTTTGGTTATAAGGATTATAGAGAATTTAGTTGAGATTTGTTTGGATACAAAAATAAGAGATGATGACACAAAAATGTACTCCAAAAATGTTAAGATAGATACTGCATGTGTACTACGTTCCCATCAACGAATATATAGAAAAGGAAAATTGTTTTGTATACTGATAGAACTGCATGGACCACTAGATCAAACAATCCCATGTCCGATTAATCAGGTGCACATATTTATCATCCTAAGTATAGTATCACAGGCCATAAACTTAAGATTATTCAACATTAATTAAGCTATCATTATCATACAAGGAAAAGGACACAACCTATTCCTTACAGCTAGAAATTAGTAAAGGCCTCAACTCTCTTTTGGCCGTATTAATTGTCTACATCATTCACTGGAGAGCGTCCACGGGAGATGATTACAAAGATAGAAAATTAAGACTTGTCTAGCTTGTTGAGTCTTGCTTGGAGAGAGTCCAGGTAGATGTTAGTCATAATTTCGCAACCGAGTAAAAGTGTCATCCAAGTTTTAGCAAATCGTACAATGCTAGATACTTATGGAATAACACTGTATATAAATCGTCTTGCCGCTTGACCACTTTCTTGGAAACTGCAATACGTGCCAATTTTAATCTTTTTGCATTTTTCACATGTTATCAGTATTATTAATTTTTTTTCTTTCTTCAAATATTTGAATTCCACACGAAGAAACTAGTCATTTGGGCTCACAAGAAGAAGATATATTTGCTTGGCTCGTCGCCGTCGCAATCACCAAAGATTTGGTGAATCCCTACAACTATGGCTTCAAGGATGAGCCTCTCCGTAACTATGATTTGGTGAATTGTCTAGTCCACAATAGATAACAAATACTTCGCTTCGAAATTTCACACTATTAGTAATACTCTTTTTGCAGCCACAATTTCATAATCCCCCAAGTCATCACCATTTGTTTTCTTTTGCATTTTGGTTGTAAACATTACGTTTTGTTTTTTCTCGTCTTTATCAGGTAACAAACTTAAATCGAGGAAAAAAAAAACTTAAATCGAGAGATTTAAAAAAAAAATTTGAAATCCAAAATGAAGATGAAGCTCGAGGTTCTATTCTTCATATATAATGTTTAAGCTCCTCACATCCTTTTCATACTTTCTGATTCGTGAAATTAAGTATACTTAATCTACTTAATTATCCTTTGAACTAAGTTGTCTAGCAATAATTATAATATTCTATATTTGATGATGAACGAATTAGCAGCATGTGGTGGAAAGTGTAATGTAAGAAGTGAGTCAAAGTACTACAAAATATGTGGCGAGAAGTGTAAATGTGTTCCTTCGGGCACTTACGAAAACAAAGATGAATGACCCTGCTATCACCAGGACATGAAAACTCCAAACTCCAAATGTGGCCATATTTATTTTTATTAATTTTTTAATGAAGACATTTGTCATTCTTTTCATCTTAAACCATAATAGGAAAAAAACTGAGATCTCATGTGTATAGAGAACTAACACATTTTTTTATAAGAAAAAACCATATATATAAGTATTGCAAACAAACTAGCGTGTAGACTAATGACTTGGGATACAATAAAGCTTAAAAATAAGATAAACAAAATCATGAGATTATACACCTTACTCTCTCCTCTATACTTGATGGATCAATCCCGATCCGACATATGATAGCCTGAAGATATTCATTTCGGCGATTATTAAATAATCATATATAATCCTTCAAAATTAGTTCAAAACTCTATTTAAAAGACGGGGCACATCGCACATATATAAGCCGTAAAAGAAAGAAAGACGTAATCCACATGCATGTGTCTTTGTAATAGATACAAACAAGACGTGTGGATGAGTTCATACATACCTGGGCTATGATGGTATAAAAGGTCATATTATTCAAGTTCTGAAGATTGGCGCTCATAACTTGAGCTCCTTCTTCTTCAAAAACACTCACAAGCTCACGTAACAATACTCTTTTTATGTTTGAATCCATAACCAGATTCATTTCTATGGTCGAATCCCGTGAATTAATACTGAGTTTTGGCTGATGTGACGACGACCCTTCAGAGCGATTCTGGACTTCTCCTCTTAACAATGTCCTTTTCTTCTCCTTCAAATAGTTTACCTTCTCTTTCAGTTGGATCATATATGCTACCGATTGATCTATAAGTTGAGGTACTGGCAACTGTTAATGACAATAAAAGCACAAAATAAACTAATCACGTCCATGATTTTTTTGCAAAACTTTGCTTATAATCAATAAATTAACTAAAACATAAAAGGCAAATATATGTCTATATATGAATCATTTGTTTTTAATTTTTTTATACGAAAACTGGGAACCCTAGCTAAATGCTGCATTGGCTAGAGAGTGAGACCGGCCACAAGCTAGCATGAGTATTGGACTAGTACACCCAATATCTAAATATCTATGGTTTACGCAGCATAGGCGCGCGGGTTCGTAAGTGGCTAGGCCATTAGACGACACCAATGTGTACATCTAAGAAAAATGGTGTAGTTACATATAGACATATATATATATATAATGAATATAGTACATGTAAAATGTTACAGACAAGAGAGAGAGATAAACGGACGCTACGAGTGGGAGAAACATGAGAAGAGAGTATAGAGAAGAGGTGTGTCATGCGCATACGTCGCTCTTTCTCTCTGAGGTTTCGTTGTTCCCTAAACGACGATGAGCTTCCTTCTCCTATTTCTCTTGCCCTTTCCATTCTTTTTGTTTTCTTTTATTATGTTACTATGTAATATGTTTCTCTCTTTTCAAATCCATTTCTCTTTATATATAAAGCGATAAAAAAAAAAGGCATGGATCAGAGAGAGAGTCACAAATCTCAATTTTGAGAGAAAGAGCTTCGTAATTCTAGAGGAAAATGATGTTCCACAAAGAAAGTCATGGCTTTTGTACTTGCGTCCGTTAGCTTACACACTACTTAAGACTTTTACTTTGTAAATTTTACCCTTATATATATTCCAAAAAGTTCCAATAAGATTTTTAACTTGTTGGTATTACTGTTGGACTCATTTCTAGAACTTGGTGTTCAGAGATTAACTTTTTTTTTCTTAAATGTTCAGAGATTCAATTTTACAACTCTTTAAAAAAAAAAAGACCACAAGCCATTCCTTACAAAAATTAAGGTGTTGAACGTTTTTTTGTCCGTATTGTGTTAACATGATTCACTCGAGATGTCGTTTAATATTAAGACTTGGACCAAGTCTACATGGAATATAATGATCTAAGCGTTCACCGAAGATGTTGAGTCTTGGGACCTTTTTTTTTTTTTGGGGCAAAAGTCTTGGAACCTAACCTATGTAGCTAATTTCACGGACACGATGTAAATTAAAGCTCGTACTGTTAGACCACCGTTGATTGATTCGATATCTGATGAGACTTGAGAGCTGAGGTGGGGTAGGGGGCTAAAACGGAAACGGATCAATGAAGAAACCTGTTTCCATTTGTTGTAGAGTGAAACGAATAAACCCCACAGTTGTTCATTGATAGTCCGGTTAATTAGTTCATAGCTTTTGGGTCCGGTCAATAATGTTAGGCATAATCTAGCAAATCGCTTTCAAAAACTAATAATGGTAGCAATAATCAATCAAGGTGTTTGCAAAACTGATGGAAAACATGTTGTTAGCCGCAAAACATGTTTTTTCCTAATTTTGCAAGATGTTCAATGCATTCTAATCCAATAACGACTTGTATATCTATCCTATTTTGGGTATAAACGACTGTATATATATATCGCCTAGTTGTCGCTGTTTATTGCTATATTCTTTTTTTTTTCGCACATGGTTGTGCTAATTCTGTCAACTCGCGTATGATTTTTTTTCCTTTTTAAGTTGTGAAATCAATATGCACTAGGCGAAACTTGCCGTTATTAATTTGTGCAAATCAAAATTTGTAAACAACAAATTTCAAGGATTTTTTTATCCCAAATTTGAAAGTTGGGGATTTTTATGGCATTTTTTCCATTTTGAAAATGATAAAGTTAAGCAATTTTGTATTGTTATTGTTATACTCTAAATAGAGATAATATCTATGTATTATAAGGGGTGTTATTAGTTTGTGATTTAAATAGTGTTTTAATAAATTTAAATGTTATGTAAAATCTGTTGTTATTCAATTTAATAACATCCTCTAAAAAACAGATTTCTAATTTATAGATGCTTCAATATTGGTTATAGAAATAATAAGTAAGAAATCTTTTATTTGTAAATAATTTATTTAAATTGGATAAAGATAATAAATATTTCACTTCAAATTCTCGACTATAAGTAACCCCTTTGTAGTCACATTTTTCATCATCATCATCATCACTACTTTTTCTTTGCAATCTTCAAGTTTTATTTTTGACTCTTATCGAGAAATAAAGATAAAAGGTTTTGGAATCTAACCAAAAAAGAAGATGAAGCTCATAGTTATACAATTCTTCATTATCTCTCTTCTCCTCACGACTTCACTTACCGAAATTTCAAGCGCTGATTCGTGTAAGTGTAATGCTTAAATCTAGTTAGTTATTGTAGGTAAATTTATCATTTTAAACAACTGTTTGTATGAAATTCTAACATTTTATATATATGCAATGCTTAAATGAATTAGCAGCATGCGGTGGAAAGTGCAATGTGAGATGCTCAAAGAATGACAGAAAACATGAAGAGTGCATCAAGGACTGCAATATATGTTGCGGGAAGTGTAACTGTGTCCCATCGGGCACTTATGGAAACAAAGATGAATGTCCTTGCTACCGTGATATAAAAAACTCCAAAGGAGGACCCAAGTGTCCTTGAACACGCTTTAAAAATCCTCATCGGACGCCTAGTTAATATCTACATATCTTTTATGTATGGAAAAATTTAATCTCATCTATTGTTAATATATGAAATAAAATCTGTGAGCTTAAAATGCCTCACGTATGAGATCTTTTGTTATCTTCAATCTAATTCCTAAACATATTAAAAAAAAATTATGTCAAGGTTTATTATCTCTCAGCTTTATTTTTACTGAGACCCAACAGTTTCTGGTGATTAATTAATGCGGAGTCTTTCATTAATCTGATTTTTTGGATAAAAATATTTTTCCAAATTTCTAGACACAAAAACATGTTGGAACTTCGAACCATTGTACATGCCTTACTAACTAGTGCAATACAAATCAAATTGTTGATAATATATATTCACCAACCTATTTGGCCAATACTACCATGAGTCCATGATGGAATAATATATTTGAGAGTTTACTTTCTCAATTGTCATAAACAAAAAATCTACAAGGGGTTTAATCATGTAATTAACAACAGAATTTACCAGTTGCGCCGACCAATGCAAAAAAGTAAGGTTGTTTCGATGTTAACGACTTCAATGGTTCAATAATAACATAAAACTCATTGGATCAAACTAATCTCTACGTGAGAGTACCCATTTATAAAAATTTCCATGTAAAAATACGAAAACTAAAAACAAGAGAAAGATCCCATGATATGTGTAAATAGAGAGAATCAATCTACAAAAAAAGAGGGCAACCTGAGATTTTCAAAACAAAGAACAGTAAATCAGAGGCAAGCAGGATAATACATAAAGACTCAAAACCCACCAAAACTAAAACTCAAACCACAGAGGCTTTTTGCAATAAATTTTTTTTTTGAGTCGCTCTCTCTGCTTTCTTTTTGTTGGAGGGAACATATCAAGTTTCGACGGTCACAAGCTCATACTCAATCAGCGAAAGATTGTTATCATCTTTGACGGTGATGTCTGTAGGCTCTTCCGCAACTTCAACACGTCCCCATCTATCAACCGCAAGCCTCATAGACCCCTTGTACATGTCGATCTTTGCATTGCGCAGAGTCACAACGCTGCCCTCTTTCATCAAATCCACTGATCGATAAAAAAGAAAGATTCATAACATCAATTACAAATCACACGAGAACATACCCTAGTATCTGCAACCCTAAACTAACGATTCCTGTGTGTTTTCACTATCCAAACTCAATGTATTAAAGTATAGCAAATCACATTTTTCCTAATATTATTTCTGAAATTCACAACAAACATGAGTGTTCTTTCTAACCTTGGTCGTTTCTAGCAGTAAAGATAATGATTCCAGTCTCATCACCAACTAAACACTCAGCAATACGCATCTGACGAGCCTGAGGACCACTGGGACGACCACCACCTCCTCTCTGCATCACCATCTTAGTGCTGACAACTTTGACGTTGAGTGAGTGACCGTTGGTTCCTGGTCTCAGCTCATTAACCTTTGTGAACACTGGCTTCCTCAAAGCAGGCGTTGCCTCAGCCATAGTATTTTTTTTAATAACAAACCCTAGCCATACAATAAAAAAACAATACAATTTTGAGATCAACAAGCAATTTGATATATCTGATTAGACCATCAAAAACCCCACTCCTCACATCCGATCATTACAGCTTTAAACAATTTAACACAACAAGAGTTACATATTACGCATCTAATCTCCTACAGAACCTACGACGACGAGATTTAAGACAATTTAACTAATCAAACACAAACACAACCCATCAATACGCAGATCAGAGAGATGATATTGACAAGAAGAAAAGTGTAGTAATCACGCTAGGGTTTTTGCGAACTCACTCATGTACTTACGTTATTGGTTTCGGGAGAAGAGAGACGACGACGACGACGACGACTTTGAGCGATTTAGATCTGTTTTGTGTTGATGAGTTGAGAGGCGATAAACACAAAGACGAGATGACGCGGCGGTCTTTTATTCATTCATTACTCACCGTAGATCATTGACCTGGACACGTGTCGCGTTCCTGAACTATCTTTATTAAAACTACCCCTTGTATTTTTGTATATATTTGAGATCGTCCTTAGAGCTTTTGACTAAATTGAAATTACACCCTTGAATTGAAATGTTCTCTTAACCGATTTTAACTAGACCGGTTTGGTTTATCAAGAACCTGTTCACTGAAGTCGGCGAGCTTTTTTTCTGATTTGTCTTTTCCACTCATCGATGCTGCTTTTGCTTCCATGGTAACGCTCTCGTTTCCATCTCCTTCGCTCTCTTTTGTTGAGGGCGGAACATGTAAATCTTCTCACGTTTCTCGGGTCTTATTCTCCGGTACCGATACGAATCACGGCGAATCCTCGGAAACCAATAGTATACTCAGAGATGTTCATATCGTAAGTCGAAATTTACTTCCTTCTCCGTGATTTTTTTTTTTTGTGTCGGACTCGATTATTGAGCTAACCGTTGTTGGTGTTTGTTATTATATACTTAGTCAGAAAGATTGTTGGAAGATTTCACTGAGCTAGCGAGAGAGAACACTGAGAAGGACCTCGAGACTTGTGGGACTCTTGCTGCTTTTCTTGTAAGATTGTTTTTTTTTTTTTTTTGCTTTCTTCTTCACAAAGTTGATTACTTTTGATGAGAAAGTCTGAAAGTGAATGAAACTCCTTAGAAAAGTCACTGACTTTATTGTTCTGCTAAAGAAAAGGTGTGCTTATTGCTATATATGATCAGTTTACTTCAAGCGATTCATGCGTTTTGAAATCATTTGGAGGAGATATTTTGGTGGACCTGATAAGAGATTTTAGCTTTCTTTTTATGGTCATGAGGGACTCATGGTTGCTTTGCTTCTCTGTTTCAGGATTCTTCCTTTCTTCGAGTTTCATGTACCTGATATGTTGTTGTTAATCACTTGAATATTTTTGATCATGATGCAGGAAAGAGGAATTTTTTACGTAACCACTCTGATAATACCTAAGCAAGAATCAACTTCTAATTCTGTGAGTATCTATCTTTGAAAGACTCTTTTTTCCGGTCATTTCTTGGTGTTCAATGTAATAATGGTTGCTAACTTGGTACTAAATTTTGGCAGTGTCAAGCTATGAATGAAGTGGAAGTGTTTTCCATACAGAACGAAAGAGAACTTTATCCCGTAGGATGGATTCATGTATATATCTCTCTCTTCTCCCTCCATATTTATTGATGTTGACTGATATGTTTAACTGCATTGTCTTAACTTAGATAATGAGTTTATAATTCTTTTACAGACTCATCCTTCTCAGGGTTGTTTCATGTCATCAGTAGATCTGCATACACATTACTCATATCAGGTATTGAATCCAAATTCACTATTTGACTGACAAAAGCAATAAGCTGTGACTAAGATTTATGTTTTTATACATGGTTTGATACGATCCAGTTCTCTGTTTCCTATCATGTACCTTTTAGGTAATGGTGCCCGAGGCTTTTGCAATCGTTGTAGCCCCAACCGATAGCTCTAAGTATGTGCTTCCAAAGCTATCTTAATCCGTTACCATGGAGTCAATTATATATAGTCAACCTATTTTCCTTGATGAACTCTCAAACTGATTTTTCAGGAGTCACGGAATATTTAAGCTAACGGATCCAGGAGGAATGGAGGTACTGAGAAGCTGTTCCGGGACTGGATTCCACCCGCACAAAGAACCAGAAGATGGTAACCCAGTTTATGAGCATTGCTCAAACGTCTACAAGAACTCTAACCTTCGGTTCGAGATTTTTGATCTGCGTTAAGGTAATGACCCTTCCATGGCCTTATCAGTTATCAGTAAAAAGGTTCAAGCTTAAGCCACTCTTGGCTAAGGATGTCAATAATAACTGTAACTCGTAACCAGAACTGGATACTTGGTCTGAGAAGACTGTCAGATTGGGGTTATGAACAACACAGTGTTAATAAGTTAAGGTAAGTAACTGTATCATAAATTGAAATGTCCTAATATTTTGATCATTTGACTCCATTATGGAAGAACACTTAAACAATGACAATAGACACTGTGCTGGTTAAATGAATAATATCTGTATAAGTGTATAACCTGTCTTCTATTTGTTTTATATTTCCCATCACTATCTTATCATATATCGCCAATTCTGCTATTAACCTTGCCAGTGATGACTGATGAGCAAAGTTGAACTTCTGAAAAGACGAGACATTTTTAAAACTTCAACTTTGACTGTTTCAAACATTATTCATTTTCTTCGTTTTCATTTCTTGTTCTGATTGAATCATTAGATACAGAATAGCCATGAAGCAGCCGTGATAGGAAAAGTATCTATTCGCTCTTTTCTTTTTGTAAAGAAAATTTCCAAATACCTTTGTTCACATGAAACAAGAGTACAAAACCAAAAACAGAACCAAAGGTCCAAACTTTTATTTTGAAAATAAGAAAGCTCTCAAAGCTCGTTTCCTTATTAAAGTAAACAGTACAAAAGAGTATGGTTTTATGAAGTGAAGAAACAATAAAAAAGCTTTGCTCATTTCATATTGTTAAGCGTTGCTATCAAAACCCATACAGTCCTTTCTTTTCTTTTGTTTGCTTCAAAGCACCTCCCTTTATGGCCGTTTTCAAGCACATGATAACTTTGTTCGTACAGTCAGAGTAAAAAAACCATCTTTATCTTAGTCTCGCCCTCTCTACAGATGTCACAGTCACCTCTGTCACGGATTTGGGTACAGACGATTCACTCTTCTTTCTCTCTCTCTCTCTCTCTCTCTCTCTCTGGGTTTTAATTCAAAAAGCGAAGTTGGTTACCATTGTCTTGTACGATCGTATATTCCCAATATGATTTGTTTTTGACAGGGCAACTGCTGTGTATATATGCCAAACATCTCTCTTTCTCTCTCCTTACATCAATTTATAAGTAAGACCACAAAAGATTCAGGCTTTTTGTTTGGCTTTCTCTTGTTGTTGCAGAAGAGTGAGTGAGAGAGAAAGATATGATGATGAGAAATGGTGAGAGAGTGAAGGAGTTTCTTCGACCCTTTGTCGATTCCAAAACTTGGGACTTGTGTGTTATCTGGAAACTTGGTGATGATCCTTCTAGGTACACACTCTCCTTTCTGGGTTTCTTTGTTTCGTTGTTCATGTGCATCATGCAGCTATGTACTGTTTCTTTTAGTGAAAAAGCTTCCATTTTTTTATCAATACTAATGAGTTTTCATAGGATTGGGACATTTTGTTTTTGGCTCTGTTATTGGTTTCAGTAAAAAGCTTCCATTTTTGTCTATACTGATGGGTTTTTCATGGTTGTCGTTACCCTTGCTTTCTGGATTGGGACATTTTGTTTTTTGTTTTGGTTCTGTTACTGGTTTCCTGAATCGCTTTGGTCTCAAAGTTTCCATTTTTTAGATTAATTGCTCTGTTCTATCAAATTTCTCTGGTTTCTGAGTCTTTTGCCTCATCTGGTTTTTTAGATTTCATGGTGATTTGTGTTTTCAGTAGCACAGGTTTGACATACTGGTAATATTTCTTGTTGTGTGCGTGTTTTTGTCTTTACCATCTACCTCTGGATTACCAAATTTTCAGAGTTTGAATATTATAATCTTCTTTGTCTGGTTTTGGTTTTGTCTTAGTAAGTTTGTATTGATGACAAACTTGTTTGATCTCTGGGTTTTATGATCTTTACAGCTACACCCTAGTTTATTAAATCAGCCGGTAATTGTTTTTAATTCCACATAATTTGCCAGGTTTATCGAATGGGTGGGATGCTGCTGCAGCGGTGGTTATGTTGATAAGAACATTAAGCTTGAAAACGCAGAAGGAACGGAGAGAGAAAAGAAAGTTTGTTTCTGCATAGATGAACACAACAAGCATCGTATAAGAACCTTAGCTTGTGCAGCTCTTTCTCATTTTCCTCTCTTCATGCCTCTCTATCCTGGGTATGTTTTACTCATCATTTAAACCCCTTCTGAGTTGATTGTTTTTCAATAAATGATATAAAGCTTTCTTCTCAATTACAGGATTCATGGAGAAGTAGTGATGTCAAAATCTCCCAAATGGTTGGTTAATTCAGGTCCTGGATCTAAAAAGGTAAAAAAAAAGGCTCTCTTCTTCAGCCTTGTTTTACTTGTTTTGATCATAAGAACAATCTGATCAGGATTATTCATGGCAGGACATGTTCAACACACGGGTTCTTGTTCCTGTGAGTGATGGTCTCGTTGAGCTGTTCTCCTTTAAAATGGTAAAAACATGTTAGCATGCATTTCTATGAAAAACCTGTCATTGGTTTTGGTACTAACTTCATAAAAAGTTGTCCTCTTTTTTTGGTTGTTTCAGAAACCGTTTGACGAAACCATGGTTGATATGATTGTATCGCGTTGTAACGCCGTCTCTGAACCATTCCCTGAACAAAGGCTGCAATTTAGGATCACTCCTGGAGCAGAGGAATCTATGAGTAGCGGTGTGAATCTCAGCTTTGAAGGTGGCGGCTCATCTAGCGTTTCCAATCACTCCAACGAAACTCAGAATGGTTTTGGAAATCACCCGAATGCTCGCTGTGGGGAAGTACATAGGGAGGAACAAGTGCCATGTTTGGTAATGAACAAGGAGGATCCCGTGGTGCAAAACGCCATCGCTTGTAATGCTAATAAGAGGCTTCCTCAGGAACACTTCAAATCAAAGAATCTTCTTTCAGAGAGAAAAAGAAGAGATAAGATTAATCAGGCCTTGTATGCTCTAAGAGCCGTAGTCCCTAAAATCACAAAGGTTTCTTCTAAAACTCAATGCGGTTTCTCAATCACTCTTCGATCAATAAGCCCTTTTGATTGGATTATATTATCCATTTCTTTATGCTATATGCAGATGAACAAAATTGGAATTTTCACTGATGCGGTTGATTACATCAATGAACTGCTAGTGGAGAAGAAGAAGCTTGAAGATGAGCTTAAAGGAATCAACGAGAAGGAACACAAAGAAATCGCTGCAGAGGAAGAATCTGCAATAGCTGATCCAGAAGCTGAAAAACTTTCCTCTAAACTCGACAAGAAAATGAAGAAAAACGAGGTATTATTCAAATATAGAGCCTCAAGATCAACCATATCTGACCTGTAAAATCCTACCAACTCCTCTGTTTCTGGTTTCTTTCAAGGTGAATCTTCAAGTCCACGATATTGGTGAGCGAGATTTCTTGATTCGGGTTGGGCAGGAGCATAAACGAGGTGGATTTAAGAGGTTGATTGAAGCTGTAGACTCATGTGGACTTGAGATCATCAACGTCAACTTCAGCAGACATGATCTCATAGCCATGACAGTTCTCAATGTCAAGGTATAACTTGTTCACAAATCCCATTGAATCTACACTTTAAATCACAGATTCTTAAAAATCTGATACAAGTTTGGATTTTTTTAGGCGAACAAAGACGGAATTGCATATGGAGATCTGAGAGATTCGCTGCTCAAGATGATGATAAATCAGACAATCGATATGAAAACATAGTACATAACCCAAAAAAAATAGGTCAAATGTTTTGTTCGCTTCAGCCACAAGTTACTACTGAGATTTGATTCTCAACAAGCTTTTTGGTGACAAATTTACATTTTGAAACTATATATGTTCTTCTGGGTACTGGTTTCGAGTTCGTTAAGATCTTTTCTTTAAAAATTCCTAAAGGGTCCCAAAGAACCCAGAAAACAAAAAAACACATCTTCCGTAAAGGATTGGTTTCAGCGGTTCAGATGAGTTGTGTTGAAGGCTCGGCTCTCAGATTCATGGCTAGTCGTGTAGTCTTGGCTTGGGTAGTAGCCAGGGTTAGTATTACCGAGATCCGAGGAATCCTCAGAGGCTCGTCTGAAAATTCGAATCTCATTACTGTATTGACCCGAGTTGTAGACCGTACTTTGACCGACTTTAACTCCGTTTGTCAGATCCGAGAAGTCTTCTCGCGTGTCCAGAGCTCTTACAACCTGCGAAAAAGGGGACACTCTGGGTCGTTCAGAGGGTTTTCTTTCTCAGACGTAGAGTCAAGTATTTCTATTTCTGACCTGAACCATACGAGGTCGTTTTAGAGCTGAATGCCTAACGCAAGACGCTGCCGTTTCGATCATTCTATAGACTTCACCTTCAATGTAATGCATCTCCAGCCGTGGATCCACTACTTCGCTGATGTCACCTTTTTCAATGGCCTCGATTAATCGTGGACGTGCCTGCCAAAACACAAAAATTATTGTATTTCATCAATTTGTAACGTAACTTGAAATATCTATAAATGAAATTAAGAACTAAAATACCCATTCAACGAGACTCTCTTCACCCAAAGGTTGAGATGTATCAACAGGTTTGCGACCGGTTATGAGTTCGAGCAGCACAACTCCAAATGAAAACACGTCTGATCGATCAGTGAGTTTTCCACTTGAAGCATATTCTGGAGCTAAATACCTGTATGTATTCATATGTAATAAACATGATGATCATCCTAACATAAGATAACAATTTTTGGAATCGGTTTAAAAGAGAATAGTGAAACACTGTATAACATTTATCATATTTGGAAAATGATGTCATCCAAATGTTTTAGTGATATTCACCATTTTTTTAAATAAAAACGAACGTTGTGAAATCACGTACTGTAATTTTAGAAGATATGTATATATTTGCACTAATAGGGAAATGAAGATCAAAAGCTCATATGTAAGGGAAAGTACTTGTTTAGATGAAAGCGACTAAACTACAAAGTTTTCAGTATGAAATTGTTTTTTTTTTTTTTTAAATTAAGTTGGTTATATTTTTAAAAGGAGAAATGACAGTACCCAAATGTGCCCATGACACGCGTTGATATGTGGGACTGTGCAGTATCGTTCAGTCTGGCAAGTCCGAAGTCTGCGACCTGTTACGTATGGAGCAAATCAAAATCCTCTCGGTGAAGAACATCACAATCAGAATACAGAAAATCATACTATTTTTTTTTTAAAGACAGTAAAATAGAAGAAAAATAAATAAATAAATAAAATATTGACTTTGCCTGAGCTTCGAATTCATCATCCAACAGAATGTTTGACGATTTGATGTCCCTATGGATAATCTTCGGGTGACCTATTATGCAATTCATAAAAGAAAGTTCAGCTTGAAACATTTGTTTTCCTTTAACTATATATAGCTTTTATACCTACGAAGCTAGGAAATATATTCATATTCCATTAAGAAGATAATTTTAAAAAAAAAAATGTAAAGGGTATACTCACAATCTTCATGTAGATAAGCAAGACCTTTGGCTGCGCCTATTGCAATCCTGACTCTTCTACTCCATTCCAGAACTGGCAAGTCTTTGCCTGACAATAACAACATAAGACAATATTAGTAACAAAATAACTCCCCCGACCGGTTTAACTAGTAGATTAGTCTCTATTTCCGCTCAGCAGTGTCCTATCAATAATTATGAAGATGTATCTAGGAAGACAAATTTAAAATGTTTAACACAAGTCTAAATCCAAAATGCAATTCTCATATATATAATCAACGGTTTTGAAGAAATTAAGAAAAATATATAGTTTTATGAAACACAAATAGAGATTGTATTGTCAGAGAAAGAACGTACCATGTAAATGGTAATCCAAAGTATTGTTGGGGACAAACTCATAGATGAGGAATCTATGTTGTTCAGAGATGCAATAACCAACAAGAGACACCAAGTGCCTATGATGCACCCTGCTAATGATCTCTACTTCAGCTTTGAACTCTCTATATCCTTCTGCGCTGACCGACTTTAGCTGTTTGATCGCCACTGTCTTTCCCTCATAAAGGATGCCCTTGTAGACACACCCGAACCCACCTTCTCCTACCACAAATCTCTTGGAAAATCCTTCCGTTATTTGGCTTAGCTCTTCAAAGGTGAAAATGATCTTTGATGTCCCTAATACTGCGGAGTCAGGTGGTGTTGTTCTACCGAGTTTTGGATTCCCGAGACTGTTAGTATCTGGTGATGAGTTTTGCGCCGAGTTGTTCCCATTTCCCGGTTTATGCCTGTACTGAATGAATCCCTCTGCGACGTCAAGAACAAGAGTCAGGAGAACAAAACTGGAACGAACAAAATCAATAACAAGAGCTTACAAGAATCAAGAATTAGAACAAAATGTCAAGAAACAACACCAAAGAATCAAGAATAAGAGCTGGACCGAGGCAAAGAACGAAAAGTCTGTTACCTGTATTTACAGAGACATTAGCAGGTGGCAAATACTGGTTAGAGCGGGGAGAAGAAGAACCTTTCTTTTGTTTCCTCCTAACAAAGAAAACGGCAGCAACGAATAAAATGACTAACACACCTGCAATCCCAATACCGATCATTGTCTTCTCGGTGTAATTATGTTGTTGTCCATTTCCGTTACTATTGCTGTTAGAGCCTTCGGAATTGTTATTGGAGTCGGAGAGGGAAGGAGGGGACGAGGGTACACGATTTAATCCTCCTGCCAAAGGTAAATCCAACGGCTGTGGAATATTAGGGTTTAGGGGAATCACCGGAGGCAATAAAGATGAAAATGGAGGAGACCCTTGGCTACCGGAAACTTCCCCAACAGGCGGCGAAAAGGGAGTAAAAGGGAGAGACGGAGGAGAAATAGGGTTGTTAATGGGGTTTTGTGGTTCACCATTGTTAGGTCTTGTCTCCGGTTGCTGAGTAACTACGGTAGGAGGAGGAAGAAAAGAAATAGGAGGAGACTGAGGCCTTGGCAAAGGAACTACCACTGGAGAATCTCCGGTTGGGGTTGATTGAGGCGGGGGTTGAGGCTGAGCAGGTGAAGGAGGTGGAGTTATAGAAGGTGGAGGGGAATTAGAAGGAGGCGTTGGAGGTGGACTTGTATTAGGAGGCTGATTCGGTGGTGGGGGAGCAGCCGTTACGGGCGGGGGAGATGATTGTGAGCCGCCACCGCCACCCTCTGGGGGTGGAGGAGCAGGAGGTGACGTAGCTGGAGGCTGTGTCGTCTGGGAATCGGCGGTGGTTTTCTGATCAGTGAATCCTCCGACATTTGTCGGCTGTGCTACAAACGGGGAAATCTTCTTTCCGAGCAAATCTGCTTGTTGCTGGACTTTGTCCATTTCTATTCACCCTTTTTGTCTTTATCTTTCTCTCCTTTACATGTTTGAATGTTGCTCTTAAAGAGGCTCCTTGTGGAACAAGAAAGGGACTATTTATTTTGGGATCCAACCAAGACGGATTTAAATTCCTCAGAGATCCACGATTCTAAATTTTAAAAACAATGTATCGGTTTCTCAAGATTATGTGTTTATGAGAAAACCAGGATCTGTGGAAATTAACAAAAGAAAGGAAAATCAAAAATCCAAGCCAATAGGGTTTCTTGCAAAACAAGGAAGATAGGAAGAAGAGATATTTTTTATCAACTCGAATGTTTGATGAATTTTTTTTTACTTGGATTTTTTTTTTCAAGTCGTGATTTCTTTTTGGGTATAAAAATAGAAAGTCTCTCATATCTCAACAATTGAATTCTAAAAATTACTAAGAAAATAGGCTAAAAATTCACTTGATTGTTTTATTTTTATTTTTACAGTAAATAATTGTAGGAAAGAAGAGTACCAATATCTAGAAGATTTACCATTCACCTTCATTGTCGGGGATGCCGCGTACGTTAATCTTTTCTACAATATATTATTTTCTCTTTATAAAGTGTCTGATTCTATTAATATTTTTCAAAAAAATGTCTGAAAAAAAAGTAAACAAAATCCGGTTTAGAATAACATAGTATAATTTAAGCTCTTCCCATGAAAAATTACTGGTCACGGACCTCACGGTGAAACTCTTAACGCATTATAACTTCAAGTGAAATTTGGAAGAGAGTTGGGTAAATAGAATCTCAGCACACGCGTTATGATATTGACGATAACTTCTTCAGGGAGTGATTGATAGTTACTCCATTATTATTGCAGGTTTAAATATTATAAGAAGACAAAAAATCAAATAAACCCGTTTACCTTATAAAGACGAAAGATATGAATTTTTTTAACCCGTTTCTAATAAGGAAAAAAAATGTCTTTATGACTAGAAGAATTCAAATTCAAGAAGAGTAAGCAAAAAGGAAACATAATAAATGTTCAACAGGAAACAAATCAATCAGGTGTCTTAAACCACAAGAGATAAAGTTGACTCCGGAGAAGAAGCTTTCAATCCCCTCACCAAAAATATCTGGTCGAGATAACCTCAAGCCTGCGATTCAAGTAAAAGAAAGAGCTGAAATCAAACATCAAGATAATTGCAGACTACTCTCTAATCCACTAGAGTAAGAATGAAATCAGTCAACTAACAGAGTCAAAAAAATGTTCTATGACCTGAACCAAATAAGCCTATGAAATCAGAATTCTGAAGTCTTACTTTGCTAGCAATGTTGTTGGAAAGCCAATCCAGACCTTCATAGAGCCCTTCACCGCTGGTTGCGCATGTGCTTTGGATGTACCTGAAAAGAGAGAGCAAGCAATGTGTTTTCAAGTTATGCAATAGTACATAACAAATCCTCCTGGCTGAGATAAAATTATAAATTACCAGTGGCGTTGTCGGAGAGAGTGAAGGCCAAGCTTATCAGTTATCTCAGCAGCATTCATTGCGTTTGGAAGATCTTGCTTGTTGGCAAACACAAGCAGTACTGCATCCCGCAGCTCATCCTGTAGTTACAAAGCACCAGAAGGACAAACTTATCAGGGATTGACAAGTGAAAAAGTTTAACATAATTATGTAGCATCAAAAACATACTTCATTCAACATCCTGTGAAGTTCATCTCTCGCTTCAACAGCACGGTCTCTGTCATTGCTATCAACCACGAATATTAGACCTTGAGTGTTTTGGAAGTAGTGTCTCCACAAGGGACGGATCTGTAAGAGAGAAAACGTGGAAAAATGTATCCTCTTTCATTAGTCTTTCCAAAGAGGTTTTTGCAAATACCATAATATAGTACAAACCTTGTCCTGACCCCCGACATCCCAGACTGTGAAGCTGATGTTCTTGTACTCAACCGTCTCCACATTAAACCCTGTAAAACAAATTATTTATCAAGTCTCATTGTCTAACTAAGTTAAACTCCAGTCACTCGTTCAAGTAGTATTTGTAATCCTACAAGTTGACATTGTTTAACAAAGTTGCATTCTAAGCCAACTGAGAGAATTAGCAAGAAGACTAATTATCCCTTCTTGCTAGTTTTCTGAAACAAAACTTAAGTATTGGCCTACAAATCTAATTCAGACTACCAGGATTCAAGTAACCCCAAAACAAAACCTTCTGTGAGAGTGACATGGAAAAGAAGCTAAACTGATACGAGCATCTTAACAACAGATAGATGAAAATATCCAACAGCCTAAACAATTCAGGTGATCTAATAGAAGTAAAAAAGGAGAAAGAACAATGCATCATGTCTGGTTAGAAGACTTACCAATGGTGGGAATGGTGGTTACAATTTCACCAAGCTTGAGCTTGTACAAAATGGTAGTCTTACCAGCAGCATCGAGACCCACCATAAGGATCCGCATCTCCTTCTTGGCAAAAAGCCGGCTGAAAAGCTTCGCAAATGAAAGCCCCATTTTCCTTTAACTGTTGATCCTGAAATGTCAAAATCACACTCCCATAAACAACAATTCAATCACACAGCACTTTTGCAAACTCACATAGTTTCTCCATTCCTAAAAATTGTTCCTTTTTACACCAAATTAGATCGAATGCAACTATATCGCAATCATTGTAACACAACAAGCATTCAATATATAGTCGACTGGATAAATTCAACACCAAACCCAAAAAAAAACTCTCTTTTCTTTTTCTTTTTCTTGTGCATAATAATAAGATTCAACCTGTCCTCTTCCATTACATGGATCCACTTAATAAGAGATCAGAAACTCTTTCAGAGAATTGCATTACTCAACTGTTGTATCAAACACATATCCATCACGATTACATGATGAATTGTAACAAAGCCTAGTCTGTATCCCAAGATACACAATCGTTCAACTACAATCTAACGAAAATACGAAACAAGATTCAGTTTTCTCCGAAACATAACAACTCAGATACTTGAGATCACTTCATCAAGGAAATCAGAATGCAAGATCCAGAAAACCCAAAAAGAAGCAAGACGAATCTGAAAGCTTTGGAGCTTACCTTTCGAAAATTGAAGGGATCTAAAGCGAGCGACAAGCTTTCAAATCAGCACAAGACTTGATTTGTGATTGGAAAAAAATTGGTACTTTGTGTGATTTGTGATTTGTAATTTGTAATTGTGAATTTTTCAATTTTCATTAGTACCCCTCCTATTAGTGTTTAGTATAATAAAGTACCCACAAATTTTATCTATTTCTTAAAATAACCCCTTATATTTGTAAATTGCAATGAATGTCCCCTTCAATCAATCAATCAATGTTTAATTCAACTTCAATGTTGCAGTTCAGTGATATATATATATATATATATATATATATATATATATATATCAATATTGATGATCATCACTTGGTATTTGGTTAACAAGGTGAGACATTAATTCAAGTAGAAAGAGAGTTGATTTTAGAACTAAACATTAAATTCGTATCAAGTAGTAGTAATAGTAGTAGTTTATATGTAGTAGGTTTATATAGGCTAAAGAAAGATATACATTAATCTACATTTTTGTTACTTGCAGAATCCGTTAACACACATCGTGATCGGACTCATGAACCTTATTTCTCGGAGGCTTCCCAATCTGT
This sequence comes from Camelina sativa, assembly GCF_030686135.1. Taxonomy (NCBI): domain Eukaryota; kingdom Viridiplantae; phylum Streptophyta; class Magnoliopsida; order Brassicales; family Brassicaceae; genus Camelina; species Camelina sativa. Next base: position 4,130,305 of record NC_141882.1, read on the forward strand.
AAACAATCAATGGGAGGAAGAGTAGGAGTGCCGAGCTCACCAAATGTCTGCCAGCAAAAAGGATCATACATATGATACCGTTCTTGAACCGGTTTAAGCTCAATTGAAGATAACTGCACATCTACGCACGGGAAGCTATCGCTACAAGCGAAGTGCACCGGTTTCACGGTGTATGTTCCTTTTATCCTTTCGTAAGTCACTCCTTCCACTGCAACCGCTGATGTCTGGTTCTTGCATTTGCTATGGTCGCAGTAGAACTGGTCTATTACTATTGGAAGCTGGACTTCGTTGAGTTGAATGTTTGAGAAGAGTATCCCTTTCACGGATCCTACTCCTCCTTGCCATGTCTTGATCCGTACACCTGTCATCGTGTTGTGCATCGCTACATCTCTCACTGTTATGTTCGAGACGCAGGCTTTTGTACCTTCTTTGCCGAGACTACCAATGCTGATCCCGTGACCCGGTCCACAGTTCACATTGTGCACGTACACATTCGAGCAACCAGTTTGTATCGAGATGCAATCATCTCCTGCACAAGTATCAAGGATTCAGGATTCATCATTCCAAGAATCAAGAATCAAGAATCAAGATTCAAGAATAAGGATTCAAGAATTTGAAGTACATACCGCAAGCGAGAGTAGCACTGTGAATGAGGACATCTTTGGTGTTCTGGAGGTGAATACCATCAGTGTTTGGACTGTCACCAGGTGAAGAAACGACAATGTCATGCACTGAAACCCCTACGCAGTTATCAAATTTGAGATGACACTGAGGACTGTTTTGGATCGTTATACCAGTCACTTCCACGCCTAAACTCCCAGAGAATCTCAGTGCCTAAACGAAACCAGAAACACTTACACAGTAAACAAACCAATTATGCTTAAAATATTACAATACAAAACATTATTTTGCTTTTTTTCATTTCTCACCGTTGGTTTGATGCTTGGCATTCTCCCATCAAGCTCACTTCTTATCTGTCAAATGTAAAACAGAACAGAGTTTTAGCTTAGATGAAGATTGTGTGAATGAGAACAATGCAGAAGAAGAAGATGAATTTACCGGCATTGGAGGGTGTTGGTGAGTAGAATTGTACAAAGGGACGATGAGTTTGGTTTCACCATCAATGAAAGGGTAATCTTGTTGCCACCAACCAGAGCCTCTTCCATCAATCACACCTTTCCCTTGTACTTTAATTCCTTTCAGCTTTGTGAAATCAATCCACCACATTAACCCTTTTCCCCATGACTTTGAATCCGTTGGAGCTATGATCGTACCATCAAGCTACAGTATTCACAGTAATAATTTTAGATTTCTTTACATTAACAAGATATAATTTTTGCTACTTAAAAACTATCAGTTCTCACCTGAAACACAATGTTAGCTTGACAATAAGGACCAGAGAATGAGATCGGACCAACAAGGAAAGTGTATTCAGGCGGTACGATCATCATCGATGCCTCAGTTTTGCAAACCGCCGCCCAAGCCGCTTCAAACGCCTGCAAATTAACATTATGAAACTCTGTTTAATTATTTTCATTAACTAAACTAAAAAACCCTCTAATCACCATTTGTTCTACAGAGCTATTACTATAGTTATAGTTATTGAAGCTTGTGACTTATGGTCCCATTTGTAATCTGTTATTTCTGTTGTCACTAACTTTATATTCGTTTGTCTTTTTATTTTTGGCGCAATGTAATATTTTAGAATTTAGAGAGAATAAATAAAAAAGTTAGGTGACTTTTACAGACAGAGAAATCTTTTTCTGAGCTCTGTTTTTTTTTATAATTTCCTTGTTCTGTCTCGTGTTGTCTCAGTGATCTCTCAACTGTAATTGTCTTTTTGATTAAAAAAAGAAGTATTCTCATGAAAACGAAATATAAAATGCTCTAATCAATCAAATAGACACAACCACTAGGATTAAAAACAGTACGGATAACGAAATTAAATTAGCTTTTGAATTGTACCTTAGTGTCATCACATTTGCCATCACCCTTTGCCCCAAAGTCCATCACGTTGAAAACTTGAGATCCCTTTAGCGGCGGAAGAGGTGGTGGTTGGACTTTAGGTGGCCGTGAAACCACCGGAGGGTTATTGTCGTTAGCTTTTGGCGGCGTTTTCTGCTTCGGTTTCGGTTTAGGTTTAGATTTGTGGTGATGGTTGTTGTTGTTGTGGTTGTTGTGAGAACTGTGGTGACTGTGCCCATGGCTCTTTGGTTTCTTGGTTGACAAGGAATCAGACAAGTCAGAAGAGCCTCTGTGGTTATGTCTCCAATGCCTTCCTCTTCTAGCAATGCAGGTCTCTAGAGTTACAGACCAGACCAAAACCGCCATTAGTATCATCATCGTGATGCTTCTCACACTTAGACTTCTTCTCATTTTTTTTGTTGTTGTTGTCTAAACGAAGAGTGTTGTGGTGGTTGAAGAGACTAAGATAAAGACTTTGGTTTTGGTTGAAGAAAGAGAAGGTTTTTGATGAGATTATATAAGGAAGCAGTCCAAGAATGTAGAGAGGCTCACGGGTTTTCAATATGGGAATTTTGTTTTAAAATCGAAAACGATACTGTATCAATAATGTCCTTTATTTTCCAAATTGTTGATTAGTACATAACTTATCATTATATAAAAAATTACTAAACAAACGAATAAATCTAAGCTATGTACAATTTATCGATATATGATAATAGGACCATTATGTTGATTTTACTTGGATAATGATGATATTGACAGTGATGATAACTCGTGAATCAGTATTTGGAGCTTAGTTTATTTATGGGTAGAAATATGCCAAACGTGAAACCAAAGCAGATTTTTTTTTTTACCGTGGGTAAAAGTTTTAAGTCTTACCCAATCGGTCAAAACCTGAATTGCGAACTGTGTATGAGCAAGGGATAATATACTGATATATATGCCACGTGAAAATTTATGGTTGGTTAAAAACTCATCTAATTTGGTTGCCATTACATTACACACATATATCTAAACACATGTGTAATTGCATGACTGTTGTATATGAGCACCGTGAAGTGGGGATTCTTAAATGAGGTGTATATTCCATTTTAGGCTCTTGCGTTTTGTTTAATTTGGATATATATGTACGTATAGATGGATACAAGCATGTGTCTATGTAATACATGTATGTGTTGGATTGTCGTATTAGCATGATAAGAGTGTCGTATGATTTTCATATTTACTGTGACAGTGTGGTGTAGAAATTCAAGATGCCATTTTGGGAAAAAGAAAATGGGTTTTTTTAAAAATATTGCAAGCATTGTTTCAAGAACACCATGAAATGATTAATCAAATTAGTTTCAGATTTTCTCATTATCCCAAGTGGATAATCTCAGAATCTTTAACCAAAAAGGAAGTGTATAATTGAAATCTCAAAACTAGTATTAAAATATAAAAAAAATTGGGCAAATGAAATAAATGAACAGAATTAAAAAAAATTGCTGAGAAACATTCTTTAAAAATTCTGTCTCGTTATAATTTTCTTACGAAATTAATATATTAAAACATATATTATATAAGAATATAAAACGAAAGAGACTCGTGAGTGGGTCTATATGTTGTCAATGGGGCACTGATTATAACATCTCTTTTAGTACTCACATGCACTACTTCACGGGCATTGCTTTTGTATTCACAGCTCCTCCAATTATTTTTTGTTTATTTAATTATATATTTCTCTCATTTTTTTAACTATTTTATATTTTTTGTCGAATCCATTCTAGATTAAATTTCATTTATTATTCAAGAAAAAAGACTGCTATTAAAGGAAAGAGCAAAAACAGAAAACAGAAAGTAACTGAAGCTTGTTTCTTTAGGTCCTCATATTTTTCTTTTACATTATTTTTTTCTCATATATGTAGATACACTAACTATAATGAAAAATTTGAAACAAAATGTTGTCGGCATTTTTTTTCATTTCTTTCATCACGAGCTGTCGGCATTGTTTGTGAATAATTTGTTTCTTATTTTTGTATATCAAAGAAATGACTTTGATCGGCAATTTTGTGCTATATATATGGTAATCGTGAAATACTTTTTCGAATTGAGTGAACATATTCAATGGATTTGATGATTAAGATTAATAGAAATAAACTAAAGAAATTGTAACAAAATGATAGAATATATAGTAAAACTTAAAAAATTACTCTAACTTCTAATCAGAGCTAATAAAATGGCCACGAGCTACTAATTAAATAACAATACATTGAAAATTAAGAAAATATTAAGACATTTGTTGATACATATATTTGCTGTTATCAAGCATGTACGGATCATAACCATAAACCATCTTTGGGATTCAGGAAAAGCTTTGTGCGCTCATAGTTTCACACCATTTAGATAAGTTTCATATATATATATATATATATATATATATATATAATGACTCTAAGAAATGTAACCTTGACAACTTTCCTTATTCCCATTTATGAAATATAAATCTACAATCACTTTGTTCTTGAAGACAACCTAAAGCTTCTCTCATTCTCTTTGTTCTTTACATTTGAATAAAGCTCCAATGAACTATTGTGTTTTCAGTTTTAGATTTCTGTTTCAATAAGCTCTTTAAGAGCATTATCTATCTTGTTTGAGATTGATTTCATGGTATCAGAGCAATACGGTTCATGGGTTTGCCGGTTCTACTAGTTCCAAAGTCAGACCAGTGACGTTTTCTAATCGTCTTGTCCATTGCTAGGGATCCATCAAGGTCACGAGCTAAGAGGAAGTCAACTAAGAGAAGATAATGATTTCTTCAACCGTTGAAGCTTAAAGCAAAAACAGAACATGGAGCTTGAGAAAGGGGAAGAAATGGTTTAGAGTTATAGGCTTGGAATTTTGCTGGTTCTCGTTTCTATGGTGGTTTGTGCTGGCTAGTTTAGATTATAAGATTGAACTCATGAAGTTAGAATGCAAACATATGGTCTTGGATTTCATAAGGATGGGTTTATGGCTGAATTTTTTTCTGGTTTGCTGAGAGCACACAAGGTGTTTGTTAAAATGTCAAAGAGAAAGACATTGGTTTTATGCAAATTGTGGTTGGTAAATGGATGAGAAGCAGATAGCAAGTAGGATTTAAGTAGTTGTGGGAAGCAAATTCTTCTTTTTCATAGACGGCTTAGGAGAGTTAAACGAGGTAAAGAAAACCTGAACTCTTTGTGAGACAAATAATAGGTCAAAAGAAGCTGAAAAGTTCTCACACTACTGACTGGTTTTATGGTGAAGAGATGCTGCTATCTACATCACAACGATCTTGCTTCGACAACGCATTCTCATGTCAAAGCCATTGCATTTGCGGTTTCAAACTTGTTATGTTGCTTTCATACCACGCCAAGTTTGCGGGGGAGTATTAGAGCAAGCCACAAAGCCCAATAGTATGATCCATTACTAGTCTTAAAGCCCATGTAATTAGGGTTTCCCAAGTGAGATAAGTTTCATATATATATGTGTAATGACTCTAAGAAATGTAACCTTGAGAGTTGTATTGAGACAACTCTCCTTCTTCCCATTTATGAAATATAAATCTACAATCACTTTGTTCATGAAGACAACCTAAAGCTTCTCTCATTCTCTTTGTTCTTTACATTTGAATAAATCTCCAATGAGCTATTGTGTTTTCAGTTTTAGATTTCTCTTTCAATAAGCTCTTTAAGAGCATTATCTATCTTGTTTGAGATCGCTTTCACATTTCTCTGTCAAATAAACTTAAACTAAGGAATAAATACAAAAGAATGCTAACTTCAAACTGTCGTAAGGAAAAAAATGAGTAAGTACTTGTTTTGTCCTAATAGAGAAAAAACATAAAATAAAGAACTATATTATTTAATTTTCTTTCTGGATTTTTAGAATTATAATTATAAATGATAAGTTATTAATTATGGATTTACTATTCTGCAATAGTAAAGCATCATGTGATCAAAACATATATGTGATTCGACAGAGTTCCCCTTCTTGACAGCCAAAAAGCTGCTGGCTATGTATGAATATTTCTGATTCTTCAGTTTAAAATAAACAACAATAAAAAAAAAAAAAAGAATTATTGTGACAAGAATATCATCACATGAAACGTTGATCGTGGTAGTTAACAAAAAAATAAATTTCAAATGAATTGTTTTCTACAAACGTGAACTACAATGAGTGTTGTTAGATTAAAACATTGTTGATAAATGTGGTTATTACATCGATAATACCTAACTTTTTTTTGTTATGGTTTATTTTTGTGTTGCTTTTACTCGATTACAATCGATCATCTTGCTTGCACACATAGTTGGTTCCTAATAATTAATACTAGTTGCAATAATATTACTATTTTATACTGTCACAGTACACGAAGAACCATGAAAGTTAAAATCGTTTTCATTAAGTTTGATTATAATATGTGAAGATATAGTCAGAGACCAGAGTCATGTTGCCTTCTTTACTGAGAGTACAGGTAGTTTCAGCTTTTACATACGCAGCCAATGTATACGTATATATAGGTCCAAATCAATAGATGCCTCTAAATGACCCTCTGTTTCGTCAAGATAATCAATAATGCCACTGTTCATTGTTGCACGAGACAAATAAGAACAAAAGAAGCCTTATTTATTTCAATATTTTTTTGTTATAAGGAAAGAATCGTGAAGGATCAAGAGATGTGTCAGACAAAACATTTATTAAAACTAAGCCTAAAGCTAACGTTGCATTTATAAAATCGAAGACTTATAGGTGGACCTAACATGTTGCCTATCTTTGTTTCTGTTGCTGCTCTTAGTTACGAGACGGTAAAAAACAATGTTCAAAAACTTCTTTACACGTACATATATCAGTCGTTTGCAAACCACTTAAGGGTCAAAACAGTGTACATGCGTTCGTAGTTACTGTCTGATCTTTAATTAACGTCCATCTAATCCTATTACACGGCCATCTAATCCGATTAATCAGTCAATCCGTAAATGGCATGTGAATTATTCAAAATGGCTTTGATTAGGATCCGCCTGCGATAACATGCAGAAAAAAAAACATGCAGAATATCAGAAAATCTAAATTATCTGGCAGTTTTATTAATGTAACAATATTTCATATTATACTCTACCTTTAACGAGACAATCAAGAAAAAAACTATATACATACGTGGATGCTCATAAATCTTGTTTTAGATCATACTTTTACGTATAAAACAACTCATACATGGAATAAGCCAAGAATCGATGCGATTATTATATTTGTCTAATAATGTATACAAATAACAAACAATATGGACGAATCTGTGAGGTGCACGAGAGTTTTGTAATTATTGGAAATGCAATAATAACAAAAATGTATATATGCCCTTTGACTTCACAGCTCGACTCTTTATGATCTCGTGCCAATCTCTCTTTTTCTTTAAAGCGAAACTTATATTTTTGTGGCCCGTACCATTTCTCTGATACGCCAAAAACTATATATCATTAGTTACCTGTCTTCTACGTTTTAAATTAAATTTACGCATTTGACAAAATATAATATAATATGGTATATAGTACACGTAGTCACTAATAAGTGGGAAGAAGTTATATATACTAGAAGAATTCGAGAAATCGAATATGTTGATAAGATGATAAGATCTTGAACAAAAAAAAAAGATATATGTTGATAAGATTGAGACGATTTCGAATTAGATCAATATGTTTTGCCCGATGTCCTCACATCTAGGGGAAAAATAACCTTCGTCATCATGTTTCTTTTGTACTTATTAGACGCATAAAGCTAGCCAAATTATATAGTGTTAATCCACGCACTATGATTTTATATTAACCCCACAATCAAAAGAAAATTCTTTTAATATTCTTCGTAAACCATAAGTAAATATATTTTTTCACATGTCATTTGTTATGTGGCTATTATTTCTTTTTGATTTTGGATTAGTTAATTTTTGTTTTATCTTTTGGCCATACGAAATTTAAAGGTGAGTTCTATATGCCGTCTTCAAGCGCAAAGCCTCTCTCGTGAACCTTTTTCTATCTTGTTAAAATTTTATAATGTTCTTTTTTCTTTTGTTGGCTCCCCGTGATCAACTCCCTGCAACGGCTTCGCAATTTACGGTAATATCTTTCCATGATTCCATGGTCTATTGTCTAATATATTTGTTTTAAATCATCCTATAATTCTTTTATTACTGTTTTGGTTTTGATTGACTAATTTTCATTCAGAAATTTGGAACAATAGTTATTGTACTCCTATACTACTATATAACATATTGTTGTTTCGATTTTGTCTTTCATCATGATCAATTTCCCTCTACACTAATTACGTTTACATGAGTAGTTTGTTTTATATGGTTCTCAGTTCAAGGAATACGCAATCTTGTGCCATTAATTTTATGTTAAGGGTCAATGTTCCGCAAAAGGTGACAAGCTGATTTTTTTTTTATAATGTGGAAACTGGAAAGGAAAACCAATCTAAGTAGAGCTATATATGGATTGTGTAATTTGTAACGACAAGCTGAGTTTCTTTTTTTCTTTTTTTTTTTTTTTTTTTTTTTTTTTATGGCTTGTAAATAAAATCTACTTTAAAAAAAATTGAAGGAAAATAGGAGCCGACGTCGCAATAATATTTACAGTTATGTTGCCTCATAAATTCATAGAGACAAAATTTGTATCTTTTCCCACTCTCTCTTGTCCGAACCGTTTTGTTCTCATTACACTAGACCATCACCCAGTCATCATTCAACATTTGGATGGTAGATGCATACATATATGTGCGTACATGCATATACGTATACATTTTACGGTATGTAAAAATAAATACAAATGTTAGTGATGAATGATGATCACATGGATATTATTTATGTTGAATCGACGAAATATTGGTCCCATGAATTATTTTTTCCAAAAAAGTTAAATATTGAAGCCCTCCACGGTCCACCTAATTAAACTCTGTATAGTACTATGCTAAACCTCTCACCAACATAGCGCGCGCTAACGAATGTTTTCGTAACGTCTGCCGCTCAATCTCTAATAAAACACAATAGAAAAGTAACGTCAAGTCCAAAAACCAGGCTGGTTTCATTTCATCCAAGGCTGGCTTCGCTCTGCCTCTCTCGATGAACTAGTTTAAAATTATAGAGTATTTCTGTATTTGTTTTCCTATAGCAAAAATTCAAACCGAGGATTAAGAAATAATGATATTGAGGTTCTCTTGTGCCAGACCCATATCGGTTTGAACTGGCTGTTTTCCGGTTTAATTATTGTTGCTTTTTTAGAAAGCATCTTGATAGAAAACCAATATGGGCTTTTCTAGAAATTTCTGAGCCCACTAAGAAGCAGATGCAGTCTATCTATATAGAGTCTCGACGACGACGGTTCATGGTTTAAATCAGCCGATCGGGTTTTAACCCTAAACCAAACTGCGGTTCGTACCGGTTCGTCTCATCCCTATAAAAAGTCCTACTACTAAACGTTCTATAGGGCAAGAAGAACTGAGGAAGACACTATATATCAAAAGGTCTTGTAATTGCAACCTGATTCCGACATATTTAGAGTTGTCTTTGCTCCTCCCTCTTAAGTTGAGCTTGCACCGTCAAAGAATTGCGGCAGGTTTATCTCTTTGCTACTCTTTTGCATTGGGGTCTTAGCAAATTTGGTTATGTAACACTGGCCATTGCTAGTCTTTCGTGTAAAGCTAATGTGACTTTCAAAATATGGTGAACATATAGAGGTCCGGAGATGAATATCTTGTTAAATACATCATGATGATTACCTCTACCACAACAACTACTTACTTATGATATTCTTTTTCCTCCCCTTATCTGCTTGTGCTTGTAGTCTGCTGCATCTTTTATATAGTTGATGCTAATAGCTTCTACTTGAGAATATATAATCATTATCATTGCATCCGGGTTTGATGATTTTGCAAAGTGGTAGTTCTGTTTTGGCCTACACTCCCTGTATCTGTACATCATGAATTTGTGAAGTGGCTTTTCTAGGTTTGTTACTCCTAGTGTAGGATTTCTACGTTTATAAGTGTGCCAGAATGAGTTATTTAGTTAAATTTGTAAGCTCTTACACAGGACATATATATATCAGATTGTTTGCCATTGTCAGAATTTGGTTGGAATGATTCTGGGGGAACACGTTCAAATCTATTTTGAGGAGTTGTGTTGCTCATATCCTCTTCAGTTTTGTTGTTTTGATGTCATCGTTGATTTGATTATTTAAGTGATTCTTGCTGGTAGTGTGACCTCACCTCACCATTATTGCTCATAGAAGGTGAAGAGCATCTTTGTTTTGATAATAAATGGTCCTTACTTCTGACTTAGAGAGAGGGTTTAGGACTAGAGAGGGTTTATGATAATTGATTTAACCAACATTTTCTTATTAGAAGAACTCAATTATTATGAAGAAATGTATAATTTGAGAGAATTTCTTTAACTATTATAATGCTAGTTGTAATTTATTTTTGTATATAAATTAAAAGCGAAAATTTGTCTTTTCTAAAAAATATATATATTTGCGGATCAGTTTGATGAATTTTTTTTTTGTTTTTTTAAATGAAGTCAATAAATTGTTATCTCTGCAACGGTTATATGTATCTCTGTTTTGTTTGTTTTTTTCCAACTAGGCAACAACAATAAAAAAACAAAAACAAAAAAGAATATAAAAAAAAAATCAAAATAGGAAAAGGAAATATATAGAGAAAAAAGGAAAAGTTTAGTGATGGAGCGCCAGGTGGACAAAATAGTCAAAGTGTTTGACTACCGACTTTGTGACTTTTAATCTTAACCGCTGAAATATTAGACGAGATCAAATCAGGATCGTCCATCTAGTTATTGTTATCTCTATAAATAATAGTCTCCTCCGGCTCTCTGTCTCTCAGTCCCATAGCTTTCCCTTCTTCTTCTTTGTTGTCATCGTTCCGAGTTCTTGTCATCGTTCTGATTCAATTCTTCTAGGGTTTGGTTTCTTCTAACTAAATTGAATCGTTCAAAAGCTTTTTTTTTTATTATTCGATAATTAACTTTGACTTCGCAATGTTATTGTAGATTTTTGGAGAAGGATGATGCTTTGATGGTCGGTCAGTGATTGTAGAAACTAGGTTTCCACAATGAATTTGTTTAAGGAGGGAAATAAATTCAATAGAGTTATCTCTCTAGAAAATATATCTAAGCCCTCAGATTGAAAGTAAAGAAGTAGAACTCAAAGGAATTAGGGTTTATTGCTCTGAACAAAAGGAGAACTCGATTATTGTATTTTATTCTGGATGCCTTACAATGGAGAAGTCTCTCCTTCTTTATACATGTTCTAAGATTACAATATATTAACTTTTCTTATCGGACGAAGTGAGATATGGAAAACTGCCTCGTTGCTTCAGTCGGCCGCCGTGCCGAAGTGGAAGTCGGCTCCTTCTTCTTCAAGGCTACACTTTGGCCGAACTGACTTCTTGTTGACCTAATCGAGCCCTTAACCGGTTTCCCGGTTAACTAATCAATTAGTATTTCTGGTTTAGCTCGGTATGTCGGGGGTGCTGAATCCCGCACCAACAATTAGTCCCCCCCAGTTCCGAATATTCGAGATTCAATTCGAATGTTTCGAACTATGGGAAGAGAATATCCGATCTAATCCATGAAAACTTAATTAATTTTACCCGGATTCTCGCGTCATTTCGCCGCGAATTGCTCGGACGACACGTGTCGTTTGCATCACATCAGCTAGCCCGGAATTCGAAGAGTCGCATAGGTCATAATTGCTCTGCGTAGGGTTGCCACCCGCTCGACTCTATAAATACGCCTCCCCTTTCGTCATTTCTCATTTTCTGTCAACAACGAAAGGTAATCTGCTCCGATCTCTCTCCTATTTATTTTGTTAGTTCCGATTTTCTTCCGCACTCTCCGAACTCAGAATATGGCAAGCACATCAGAACCCATCTCTTCGCCAGAAGTCGAGGGCGAACAGCTAATTCGTCGATCTTCCAGGCGGAAAACTCTCGACCCAGAGCGTACCACGCAGATCGGTGAGTCGAGTAGATCGGCTTCCGAAGTCCCACCACACCTTGTTCGCTGTTCAGCAGGAACTTCATCTTCACAAGTATTGCCGTTACCATCAGTTCGTCCTGAAGAGGAAAGCACCGAACTGACTCAAGGCGTACTGTCACAAGAGGAAGATCGGTTTGTTCCCTTAGGACTCTTGATCGAGGATATCGATCCCTTGTTTGACCATAAAGGACAGATTGGTGGCGAAAAGAGTTTGAGTTCGTCCAAAACCGTGAACGACATGCTGAACTCATGTGGTTTATTCAACAGCGAAGTCACAATTCTGATTCCTCGAGAGGACCAACGCCCTTAGAACCCTCCGGAAGGGTATATATGTCTATACAAATGTTATTTTACCGAATGTCGCCTCTTATTTCCAATCCCTGCGTTGATATCGCTCTACGCCCAAAGACGCAGGATAGCGATCTGCCAGTTCGTCCCCGGAGCTATTTGTAACTTTATGGCTGCCCTCACTGTAGCAGCCAAAGTCGGGGTCAATATTGGAGTTCAATGTTTTGAACAACTATCCAATTTTAAGTTATCAAAGAGTCTACACCGCTGGGAAGTGAATATGAGGCCGACGCACAATTTCCTTATCGGTAAAAGAGTGAGCAAATTCAAGAAGTGGATGAACCACTACTTCTACGTCCGCGTCGATCAGTACTCACTCGCTAACCCATTGGGTTTCCATCGGAGAGTGTGGAATGAAAATCCTGGTAGACTTTATATTTTCAGCACGTTTTAATTGACTTCGGCACCTCTAACCAGTTTTAATTTTTCGTGGCATGTTTCCAGATCGTCCATTCTGCGCGACGCGGCTAGCTCCAAACTACCATCCCGTCAGAGACGCTCTATTAACCGGAAACAATCGTTAGTGGGAGTTCATCACCCGTATCCGTGTTGAAACAGCGATGGGCAAACCCAGGACGACGTTCCCAAGTTTTGCTAGGTCACTAGGACGAACTGCGGAACCTACCGGAGCACGTGTCCTTGAATCGGACAGTCACCAGATCGTTCGCCGTGACACGCAGGCTGCCATTGAAGCTGACATCGACCCATCTCAGGGTCGAACCGAAGTCGATCCCATCCCGGACCAGACCGACGTTGACCCTACTCAGGCTTCTGGAGAAAACGTCAACACAGTCGATGTCGCGGAAGAAGTTATTCTCCCTTTGGCCTTAGAGAATGCCAATCCTTCGACCAAAGAACAGGATGTCCCGCAACTTGAAGCTGGATCCAAAAGAAGGAAGAAGAAAAAGAAGCAAACCAGAGATAACCCAGTCGCCGAGCCATAGCCGGAAGTGAACCGCAAACGCTCGGCGGAAGAAGCCGGACTGGAATCTGCCGATCGATTTCGCCTGGAAAGGAGAAATGTTAAAACAGATCGCTTCTCCTATCATTACTTCGGCGACTACCCTCTGGTGACCAATCGTGAAGCCTCAGGCGAGCTCTTCCGAACCTTGAAGACCTCCAGTCGAATCCTTCCGTCGGCGGATGAACTTGAATTTAAACTGGCGTTCCTTGATGTCGCCGAGTGCCACCTAATTGTATGCCCTATCATTTTGTTTAGTTTGCTTGAAATTTTAGCGGGCGAACTGACATATGTTCTTCGGGTTTGCAGACTGCCGCCAAGATGAACACGCTGACTCAATTATACGATAGGCATGCCAAATCCAGTAAGAAGTCTGGATTGGAGCTCGAGAAAGTGAAAGAATGCGCAGAGCAAATCCGGATTGCCAGCGACACCAAGGATGCGAGGATCAAAGAGCTCGAGGCGCTTGTTGCCGAGAAAGATGGTATCATTGCCAGCTCCGAGTTGAGGATTAGTGAACTGAACTCCCGAGCGCTTACTCTCGAGGAAGAGAAGAACAAACTGCAGGAATCATGCGACGGGTTAAAGGTTCAGCTCAACTTCGAAGTCAAGAGACTTCGGCGGGATCGTTGGGAGAAGGTGGAGCGAACAACAATGAAAGCGCAGACCCGACTGGATAAGGTCAAGGCCTATCTACTCGAACAGGAGAAAGTTCGTCCCCTGGAGGATCTGCTAAACCAAGCTTCCGGGATACAGGAAACTGTAAAATATCTGGTCGAAAATGGGGCCATCATTCCGGCGGAACGAATCAAGGAGATTGACGAGAAAAAGGCCGAAGCCGAGGAGACTGTCAAGGCGATCGATGTCCTTGATCTGAATGATAAAGATCTCAACATGTCCACGGATCAACTCGGCTATGGATTTCCCCCCCCCCCCCCCGGAACGATAGCACCAGACTCCGTCCAACATCCTTCTCTTCTTTTTCTTTTGTTGTCAATTCACGGGTCTGAGTACCCTTGTAAAACATTGCCGACTTGTTCGGCCCATCTTCTCTTTAGGGACTTAATTACCGAAACTTTTATTTTTATCATAAAAGGAAAAACTGATAAATTTGCATTCCTACCATTTTGCACGGAAAGTTGCCAATTTTGAAAAGGGGGTTTTCCTCCCAATACTCGTATAAATCTATCCGGCGCTGCCTACGGATTAAACATCCCAAAAAGAACTCTCAATCAAGACAATGTCAAGCTCGGTTAGCAGCGTGGAATCCCCACTAGTTGGCAACGATGTGCCGACGTTCTCGAATGCTGAAGCTGTCGAAAGGGGGATTGCGTACTACCCGAACATCCAAGCTCCCTGGATGTTGATGTTCCGCGTCAAACCGGAAGAAAGGCGCGAACTAGAAGAATTTCTTCATGAGGTGGAAGATCGCCATACGGAATATCGCGATCGTCTTCCCGCATCGGAACAAGTACAACAAAGGATTGGATTAAGAATGGGTTCGACAAGATAGCTGCTTTGCCGCCATGTCTTGCTGCGTACTGCGACGAATGCCGAAGGGAATCAGATCGGAGACCGACGCACACGGACACTGTCTTGATCGGTGACTTCATTCCCTGTAACGTTAAGCCGTTCTACATTAACCGGCGTGCAACCGGTGCCAAGCTTGCCGAGGCCGACGCCTTTTTCCGTCAGGTAGTCACTACCCTCTTTTCCTTTTTGCTTTCCTTATGAACGATCGAAATTTGTCTTCTTCGTACTAACCCGTTGTTGATTTTGCGTTTGCAGATTGAGGGTACGCACGAAGAACTGACTCAAGATCTTCAGTACTTTCATATGAAGAAAGGCAGGATCGATCGACGGCTGAGGACTCTGGAGTCCGAGATCGCCCTACTCAAGGCGAAAAGGAAAAAAACTACTGACCTGCTCGATGAATCCGAACAGAAGGCCAGAGCATTGGAGACTTGTCCCGAGGAATGGAAAAAGACTGGGTTGCAACTACTATGGCCAATGCCGAAGCGACTCAAGACGAGCATTCGCGAGATTGCTGCGAATGGCGCACCAGTTCGGAATTAGGATGTTTCGTTTGATAATTCAATAAAATGCAACTACAATATAGCAGGCGAACTTGAACTTTGCTTGTCGTAAAATCTCAATAAAACTTTTTCTGTAATAATAAGAGATTTATTTTCCTACTTTATTCTCAAAAATGTGCCAGAAGCGAGACGTCTCCCGGCTTACGTCAGGCAATTTTTATTAAGTGACGGTAGACAAAATCGATTAGAGCCTCAAAAGCAGTCTATGAATTTTAAACGAAGTGTGTTTGGTCGGAGAGCGAGATACTGGGCTCGGCTTATCTCCTTTTACTTTAGTTTGGTGGCCGGAGTTCGAAATTATTCTCTGGGTTCGGCTTACCATACCGTCCGAACTAAAGGTTGAGTGCAAAATAAATACTCTGGGTTCGGCTTACCCCAACAATTAAGAGATTGGGCGCGGAATAAACGCTTTGGGTCCGGCTTATCCCAATGATTGAAAGTTCGAGTGCGTAATAATGACTCTGGGTCCGGCTTATCCCGAAAAATAGTAGGTAGTTATACCAGCTGATCACCTGGCCAGGGTGTCAACAAGGGGTGAGTTCGGTACGAACTAATAGATACTTAGTCCAAGTCGGGCTAAGGTATACGTATGAGTGTATAGTTTTTTTTTTTTTTTTTTTTTTTTTTTTTTTTTATTTTATTTTATTTTTTTTTTTGAAAATTTTCCTTTTTCCGTTCTGGAAATAATGAACGCACTTTATTAAATGCGCTGCGCGGTCTTTGAGAATTATTCTCGGGACCTCGCGAAAATCACGCTGCACTCTGATTGGTGGATTCAGCGGCGGTTACTTCCACAACTTTCCAAAATATTGAGAGAAAGAGATGGTGACTACTCGATCTGCGTGGCTAAGACGGGCTCTGGAAAGGTTAGCCGCTTCGTCGAGCGGTTCCAACCGAACCGAATTGTCGGATGACTCCTCTGCCCAAGAGGGCGTAGAGACTTTCCGAGTACGCACACCTGTCCCACCTGTGTATATGGCGGATGTAGAAGGGAGCCTCGTGTGTCAAGAACTCCGAAGGTATCGGGCTCGCCGCTATAGGCTGGGAGCTCACCTTATGGCGAGACGTCGTAGACTGGCCGAAGTCTGTCGGCTTTACCGTTTGGACGGGATTATTTGGGTCCTGAACGAAATAATCGCCGAAGGCTTCTTTTTGGAGAAGTAGCGTATGACCGGGCTGCTTCCCGCGCGTGCGGCGTGCCAAGAACTGGTGGCGAGTATGGAGGTGCCTGTCCTTTTTGAGGATGACTGTCAGCCCCTCGAAGATACTGCGCACTCGTTCACTGTGGATATCTGGGCCTACCGGGCTTCCGTAGAAAGGTTAAGGCGGTACGCCAATTTCTTGGAGTCGGCTGGCCCGATTTTCCGTGAGAGGCACCTGGTCGAGGGCCCGTGCGCCTTCCTGGAAGACTTGGTGTCAGGAGGCGTTGAAGTTCCGAGGGAGAGACTGGAGACCCTAAGACAAGCTCGTCAGTTCTGGCGAAGCGAACTGGATAAGGTAACAGTAGAGGAACCGCTGGTAGACGATCTGTCAGGTCCGCGGCCTCCACTTCGTCTACTGGACCGCCCCAGATAGTGACGGCGAAACCCTGACAGTTCCGAACGCAGAATCCGAACGGTTTTTTTTTTTTTTTTTTTAGGAGAACTCAGTCGTTGAAGGGATTTTCCCCCTTTGCGTCTCTTTTCTCTATTTTCTTTTTTGTGTTGGTCATCGCTCCAAAGCATGTAATGGGGATTGACTTAGTTAGAAAAACTTTATTTTAATTGGAATTATCAAACCGTGTAAGATAAATCAAATCCATGGTCGATATTTCATACATCAGCTTGCCGCCGAACTGAATGTATTCGAAAATAAGAAGAAGTTTTTTAACCGGAAAAAACTTTATTAAAATATTAGCTGCATTCGCTTCATCTTTAAAAGATAAAGAATTGCCTACGTACCCCGAAGTGGTGATCAAGCCAACCGTAGTTCGTACTACAAAAGAAAGATAAATGGAGTTCGGAGTCCCGAAAACTCCTGGGTAGGATCGTAACAGCGACTTAGCTGTAATAACGTTTCAAGTGGGCTGCGTTCCACGAGTTTTTGATCAGTTCCCCGGCCATGGTTACGAGTTCGTAGACGGCTGGACGAACCGCTCTAGACACGAGGTATGGACCCTCCCATCGAGCGCCGAGCTTACCGGCGTTTACTTCCTTGGTGTTCTCGAAAACTTCTCTCAGAACTAGATCGCCTTCGTTGAAACGCCGCTGATGAACAGTCTTATTATAGTATCGAGCTGCTGCGTCTTGGTAATGTTGCACTCGAACTAGAGCTTTATCGTGCAACTCCTCGGCAAGGTTGTTGTGGTCGATCAGCATTTTGTCATTGAGTTCGGGATTATCGACCATCATAGTATGGCGAAGTGTCGGGACTCCTGCTTCGGCCGGGGCAAGTGCTTCGAGATCATATGCGAGAGAGAAGGGGGACTGTCCTGTGCTTCGCCGCGGGGTTGTGTGATATGACCATAGTACACCGTCCAAGTGGTCCGCCCATGCTTCCTTCCTTCGACCGAGTCGTTTCTTAAGTCCGTCGACGATCGACTTATTCGTGGCTTCAGCTTGACCATTACCTTGCGGGTACCGAGGAGTGGAAGTGCTGAGACGGATTTGCCACTTCGACAGGAAGCGTCTGGTGATCATCGAGGTGAATTGGGTGCCGTTGTCAGTGACAATCTCGTGCGGAAGTCCGTGGCGACATATGATGTTCTTCCACATGAAGTTGGTCACGTCTAGGGATTGGATCCTCGTGAAAGATTCTGCCTCCACCCACTTGGTGAAGTAATCGGTCAGCACCAGGACATACTTCTTGGACTTGGACGCCGGCAAAGGTCCTATGGCGTCTATGGCCCAACGCATAAAAGGGTATGGAGCTGTCACGGTATTTAGCAGTTCGGGCGGGACGTGCCGCATTGGTCCATGGCGCTGACAAGTTTCGCAATTGGCCGCGAAAGTTTCGCAATCGGCCATCATGGTAGGCCAATAGTGACCATCCTTTTTGATTTTAAGAGCGAGTGCGCGTCCGCCAGAATGGTTGCCACCCTCGCCTTCATGCACCTCCATCATGATGCATTCGGCTTCGTCCCGAGTAACGCAGGTAAGGAATACTCCTGACGCACTTCGGCGAAACAGCTCACCGTCCAAAAGGATGTACCTGGCACTTTGGGCCTTCAGTCGTCGAGCTGCCCATCGGTCTGTCGGGACGATACCATAGGAGATGTAAAGTTTGATCTCAAGTTGCCAATCCTCCGGAGGTTTGGCGACGTCCGTCATATCTTCTATTGGCTCATCGACTTCCATCGGGACTGAGTCATCGTTGATGACGGCAATCTGGCTGTCCGGATCAATGCTGGGAGCATCGATGCATTCAATTGGAATGGTACATCATAACTCGGGGTCGGAGCGGTTTACCAGGGCTGCGAGGGCGTCGACTGATGCATTCTCGTTCCGTGGGACCTTTGTCAGAGAAAAAGACGCAAATTCTCCGGATAACGTGTGGACCAACTGTCGATATGCTCCCATTCGCTTGTTTTTGGCGTCGAACTCTCCGCTGAATTGGCTGACTACGAGTTGGGAGTCGAAGAAGACCTGCAGGTGTTTGACTCCAAGTCCCCGGGCTAAACGGAGTCCCGCGAGAACGGCCTCGTATTCGGTTTCGTTGTTCGACGCTTTGAAGTTGAGCTTCAGTGCCTGCTCAAGGATTTCATCGGTGGGGGATCGGAGGATGAGTCCCACCCCAGAGCCGTGACTCGTTGACGAACCGTCGACGAACATTTTCTATTGCTCCACCGCGGGGGTGGGGTCGTCGAGCTCGGGCGATAGTTCGGTGATGAAGTCAACCAGAACTTGCGACTTCAGACTTGGTCGAAAACGGTACTCGATATCGTACTCGCTAAGTTCGACTGCCCACTTCGCCATGCGTCCGGATTAGAGAGGGCTATGGAGGACGGTTCGGAGTGGTTAGTCAGTAAGCACGATGATAGAGTGCGACTGAAAATAGGAGCGTAGTTTCCGTGCTGCGATGATCACCCCAAGGGCCAGTTTTTCCAGCGTGGGGTATCGTGATTCCGCGTCGTTAAGTGCTTTGCTCGTATAGAAGATGGGCTTTTGATCTCCGCTGACTGCCGAACTTGAAACCGAGACGTAGAGGTACATCGCCTCGCCGTCTTCCAGTTTGACTAACACTGGATGGCAAGTCAGATACACCTTTAGCTGACGAAAGGCAACCTCGCATTCCTCGTCCCAATGAAAATCTTTATTTCCGCGACGCAATTGGTAAAAGGGGAGGCACTTGTCCGTCGATCGGGCGATGAAACGATTCAGAGCGGCGATCCGGCCAGTCAGGCGTTGTACTTCTCGCTTGTTGGTCGGTGACGATAGTCCCAGGATGGCTTCAATCTGTTTAGTATTCGCCTCTATTCCCCGTTCAGTGACGATGTACCCCAAGAATTCTCCGGAGGTTACTCCGAACGTACATTTTGTTAGGTTTAATTTCATTTGGAATTGATGTTGGACGTGCTGTTCTGCGATCAAAGACTTGACCAGCATATCGTCTATATAGACCTCCATAGTTTTGCCGAGCAGATCTGCGAACATCATGTTTACCAATCGCTGGTAGGTTGCTCCGGCGTTTTTCAATCCGAACGGCATCACCTTGTAGCAGTAGGTGCCCCTATCTGTGATGAACGCCGTTTTCTCGCGGTCGGCCGGACCCCTGGCGATCTGGTTGTACCCTGAGAATGCATCCATAAATGAAAGCAATTGGTTGCCGGCCGTAGCTTTGACGAGACGGTCTATGTGCGGCAGAAGGAAGCTGTCCTTAGGACATGCTTTGTTGAGATCGGTGAAGTCCACGCAGACTCTCCACTTGCCGTTTTTCTTTTTGACCACCACCAGGTTAGCCAACCAATCAGGGTCCTGGACTTCCACTATTTGATCTGCCTTGAGTAGTCGTTCGACTTCGTCTTGGACCGCCTTGGCTCGATCCGGGCCCAAACGCCTGCGTTTCTGTCTGACCGGCTTGAATGTGGGATCGATGTTGAGCCTATGGCACATGACTTTGGGGCTTATCCCGACCATATCTTTTGTTGACCAGGCGAATGTGGAAGCTTGAGATTGCAGAAAAGCGATCAGCTTTGTCTTTATGAGTTCGTCGAGTTCGGACCCGATGCCGACGGTCCGCGAGGGGTCGGAGGGGTCTATATTTGCCTGTATGATTCGACACTCCGGAGACTTGAGGCGATCCCGCTCCGGCTTGTGGGGACCGGTAAGATGGTCCCCGCTCTGTAATTGCTATGCGTTCTCCGCCGTCCTCTGCTTTTTTTCGATAACAGAGCACACTCGGGCTACCCTTTGGTCGCCATAAAGTGTCCAAATTCCTGTGGTGGTCGGGAATTTGAGGCAGAGGTGATAGGTCGATGGCACGACCTGCATCGAATATATCCATGGTACCCCTAAAATGGCGTTGTAGATCGGACGTGCATCAATGACTGCGAACTTAGTCTTCCGGGTCACTCCGCCAGCTCGTACTTGTAGCTTTACGTCGCCCATTGACATCTTAGCGACCCCATCATAGCCCGTCAGCGTTCGAGTTTCGGGTTTCAGTTGGTCTGGTGTGACGCCCATTTTTTCTAACGTTTGCCAGCATAGTACGTTGACGGTGCTCCCAGTGTCGATCAGGACTCGTTCGACGTTGAAATCGCCCATTGTGACCTCGATAACCAAATGGTCCGAATGGGGATGTTGGATTCCTTTAGCATCCTTCAAAGTGAATGATATCGGGTCCGAACAGAGTGAAGGTTCGCTCGGAGCTGTTCGAAGGGTGCAAACTTGTCGTGCCCTCTTCTTTAACGCGCGGACGGAGTCTGCGCAGTCCTCCGGTGGGCCAAGTATCATGGTTATTCGTCCTCGGGGAGGGGAATTGGCCCGCTCTGGGTTTTGCCCCCTCTGCCGCTTGGGAGGGCCGGGCAGTTCGTATGCTTGGGGCGCCTCCTCTTGGAGGTTCACGAACGCTTGGTTGACCGGCTGTTGGACTGCGTTAGGTGGTGCGTTGTAGCCTCGTCCGCCACCCGCACCGCAGCCTCCATTAGATCGTCCGCCACGCCATCCCCCACGGTGACCTCTGCCTCCGCGAACGCTTTTTGGCTGAAAGACAGTTTCGACTTCGCCAGAGAGATACTTCCCGTACAAATAATTCTTCAGGTGGACGCACTCATGTGAGGAGTGACCGGGGGTCATGTGAAAGTCGCAGTAAAGTTCCTTCGGGTCAGACGGCTGCTTGTCTTGTTCTTCCGCCCTGGAGACTGCGTGGATGATGCCCTTTTTTCGATCCTGAGGTTCGTGGTGCTTGCGGGGTTCGTGATGTTCCACCCGGTTTTTAGCCTTGGGGGGATGCGACGATTGTTCGTCGTGAGTTTTCGCGGCTATTTGGGCCTCTTCCTCCTCATCGAGCGCGAATCTGGAAGCTCGATGCAGTGTGTCATCAAGGTCCTTGGGTTCCCGGATATTGAGGTCCTTTCGTAATGGTGATCCAGGGATCAGGCCCTTCCTGAAGGCTGCCATTGCAGCGTCCTCCGGGACGTTCACCTTTGTTAGCTTCTCCTTGAATCTGTTCAAGAAACTGGCGATGGGCTCTCCTCGTTCTTGGGCCATCTCCCAGAGATCCGAACTTGTCACGCCTCGTTCGATGAGGATTCGGTAATTCTTGAGGAAAGCCTTGGACAACTGGTCGAAGTTGTCGATTGAGTTCGGCTCGAGCCTTGTGAACCATACCAAGGCAGGGCCGGAAAGGCTATCGACGAATAGCTGACAGCAACCGGCGTCCCTCTGTTCGTCGGTGAATCGTGCTTTGGACATGGTTGCCATGAAGGACGTCATCAACTGGACCGGATCTTTGTCTCCCTGGTAGATTGGAAGCTTCAGCTTGACGTTCGGTACGGCAGCTCGCGTTATCTGTTGAGTGAAGGGCGACTGCCGAGTCACCTTGACAATTCTATCAATCTCCGGAGCTGTGCTGATAGCCCGATGGAGGAGTGTGTTCATGCCGCTAATCTGCGACTTGATTTCTTCGAGTTCGAAGCAAGGTCTGGGGTTTGTGAGGCGGGCGACCGGGGCGGCCGAGCTCTCGTGTATCCGCGAATTCGGATTCGTCGGTCGAATACTCGACGTGGTGTGAGGGGGAGGATTCCTCCTCTCGTATTGTGCGTCCGAAAAGTCGAGACGACGAGTGAGACCGCCCAAGTTTGGTGATTGTCCGGCAGAGACTTGCGATGGGGTTGTCTGGGTTACTACGGCGTCGACCCTGCGATTGGTATCGGAAATCATCTGGTAAATCTCTTTCGTCCTGGAGCCGAACAAGATCTTGAAGTCCTCCATGGAGATGACCTGCGGGTTCTGGACCGCCGGTGTGGCATGAACAGGGAGGTTCCCGTTCTGTGCGTCGAGCTGCTGCTCCGTGACGCGCGCATCCTCCTCGTTACGGTGTTGTTCATCGGTGAGCTCTGTGTCGAGGTTGACTAGCTCTACTTGAGTTCGCCCCGCTTCCTGGCTGGTCTCCCCTTCGGATCTGATCCCGACTGGGAGTTCGGTGGAGGTTTCGGCCTGGTTTGTCGTTGCGTTGACGCGCTGACGAGAGTACACGGCGATGGCCGGCCTGGTCGAAACGCCACCTCGTGTTGCGACGTTATCCTAAGTGGATGCGACACCTGTGAGATCGAGCATGCTGGAGGTTGTGCAGTTTGCTTCGGGATCTCGTTGATGATGGAAGACATTATTGTAGGGCTAGAGAGTAAGTTTTCTAGAGACGATTTGCGTCCCCACAGACGGCGCCAATTGTAGAAACTAGGTTTCCACAATGAATTTGTTTAAGGAGGGAAACAAATTCAATAGAGTTATCTCTCTAGAAAATAGATCTAAGCCCTCAGATTGAAAGTAAAGAAGTAGAACTCAAAGGAATTAGGGTTTATTGCTCTGAACAAGAGGAGAACTCGATTATTGTATTTTATTCTGGATGCCTTAGAATGGAGAAGTCTCTCCTTCTTTATACATGTTCTAAGATTACAATATATTAACTTTCCTTATCGGACGAAGTGAGATATGGAAAACTGCTTCATTGCTTCAGTCGGCCGCCGTGCCAAAGTGGAAGTCGACTTCTTCTTCTTCAAGGCTACACTTTGGCCGAACTGACTTCTTGTTGACCTAATCGAGCCCTTAACCGGTTTTCCGGTTAACTAATCAATTAGTATTTCTGGTTTAGCTCGGTATATCGGGGGTGCTGAATCCCGCACCAATAGTGATGGATCGTTTTTTATGTCTTTTCCGTGGCTACATCATCTTCAGGAGGTAGTGTTCTTCCTCTTAAGGCTTCTCTTTCTCGTTGTTTTTTCTTTTTTTGGAAACGAATTATTCGCTTTGGATTCTGAATTGCTCTGTCTTCTAGGGTTCGATTTTTTTTAAAAAAAAAAAAAATCAGATTGTAGAATTAGGGAAGAGACTTTCTTAAATTACTTAACAATAAATTTCACACTGGCGTGCTTGTTTCTTTGTTTATTTACTTACACACGTTTCTTCGTTTGTCTTCTTCGCAGGTGTTTTTTGTTTGGAAGCGTATGATTTATGATCCAGTTAATGGCCTTTCGACTCTGAAATCTCAACTTGTAATTCTAGGGGTTTGATTTCTAAATTTGTTTTGCTTTTTTTTTTTTTAACTTCTCGTCACGTTGATCCTGAACTTAGTATTAGCTTCTGAATTTTTTTCACTTTTATATTCCATATCTGTTAATTCACTTCTCCTTCTTTTAATATGGTTTCAGATTGTGGTGGAGGGTGACACTCTATGATCGATTGGTGATTGAGGAAAAAGGGAGGCTACTAAAATCTATCGGTGATGGTTTGTTTGATTCATCCTTTGTCACTCTCTCGTTTTCTCTGTGTTGTTTTGGTCCCTTTTATTTTTCCCCCCACTTCTTATTTACTAACACGAATTTTTATATTTTTGATCTTCTTTGTTTTGAACAGCTTCTGTCAATAATGTCACAACAATGGTTCTGCCGGAGGGTTTTGGAATTACTCCTCAACATCTTGTCATAATGTCAAACGATCATAGCAGTGGCTCCCTGCACCGATATGGAGTCGGTAAGTTTGCACTCATGAGACTTGCTTAAATATATGTTTGGTTTAGTTTTTATCACTTGTCTCTAGTTAACTTGGTCTGCATGTTTTCTTTTTCTTTTTTTGTTGCATCAGCCTCAAGGATTCTCATATTTGCTCAAGACTACCAGAGAAAGGTATCACTGGACATAAATGATCACTTTCTAAAAGCGCAATCCAGATTGTGGAGGATAATACTATGATCAATTGGTGATTGAGGAGGAGGCTACTAAGATATTCCTGTGATGGTTTGATTCATCTTTTTCACTCGTTTCCTCTGTTGGATTTTTATTTCATTTTATTGCTCTCTCTAATCAGTGATATCTTCTCTCTCTCTCATTGATGCAGGTATTCTTTTGGAGTTACTCCTCAACAGCTTGTCAAAGGATCACAACAATGCTTCTATCAGGAGTTAAAAAAACCAACAAGCAGCAATATGGGCGGGGTAAGTTTGCAGTCATGTGACATGCTTATCTCTGCTTATTTCTATTACTTTGTCTCTTGTTTATTGGTGATTTTTTCACATTTCATATGAGAATTTTTTTGATAATGATTCTTTAGTGTTGTTCTGATGCTATTTCTCCTCTGCAGCTTCTGTCAGTGACTACAAACAGCCTCTCAAAACTTGAATGATAAAAAGAGAAACATACATCTGGAGGTATAGATTTGCACCACTGTAATTTATGGATGTTGTCAAAGGATCACAACAATTTTTCCCTCAGCAATATGGATGGGGTAATTTTTGCAGTCATGAGGCGTGCTTATTGTATATGTCTGGTTATTTCTTTATCTCTTGTCTCTTGCTAACTTTGCTATACATGTTTTTTTTTTTTTGTTGCATCAGCCTCAAGGATTGTCATATTTGCTCAGGACTACCAGAAAAAGGCATTGGTGGAGATGATGATGATGACTTGCTAAAGCGCAAGACCATTTATGGTTTCTGGTATAAAGATTTGTTCTGTTTTGCTTAGGTTTTCCCTGCTCACTTTCTCATATAGCGTGTTGGTTTTTTTTCTTTGTTTATTTACTTACACGTTTCTTCTATCTTCTTCGCAGGTGTTTTTGGAAGCGTGTTATAATCCAGTTATGGCTTTCGACTCTGAATTCTCATCTTCTAGAGTTTGATTTCTAAATTGGTTTTGGCTTCTACGTTGACCTAAACTTAGTATTTGCTTCTGAATTTTTTTCCTCCTTTTATTGTTTCAGATTGTAGAGGAGGATACTATGATCGATTGGTGATTGAGGAAGAGGCTGCTAAAATCTGTCGGTGATCGGTTCTCACTCTCGTTTTCTCTGTTTAATTTTTGTCCTTTTTACCCACTTCTTATTTACTAACACGACTTTTTATTTTTGGTATTCTTTGTTTTTTTCTCAGGAGCTGGTGAAAAACCAACAGCTTGGCATAATGTGAAAGGATCGCAACAATTGTTCCCTGCAGCAATATGGAGGGGGTAAGTTTGCAGTTATATGAGAAGTGCTTATTATATATGTCTGCTTATTTTTTTATCTCGTCTCTAGTTAACTTTGGTATGCATGTTTTTTGGTTGCATCAACCTCAAAGATTGTCAAATACGCTCTAGACTAGCTTGTCATAATGTCACAACAATGGTTCCCTGCAGCAATATGGAGGGGTAAGTTTGCCTAAACTTAGTATTCGCTTCTGATTATTTTAGTTTTATATTCCATGTTATTCACTTCTCCTTCTTTTATTGTTACAGATTGTGGAGGATAACACTATGATCGATTGGTGATTGAGGAGGAGGCTACTAAAATCTGTCGGTGATCGTTTGATTCATCCTTGTCACTCTCGTTTTCTCTGTTTGATTTTTGTCCTTGTTTCCCCATTTCATATGTACTAACACGACTTTTGGTCTTCTTTTACTCTCAGGAGGTGGTGCAAAAACCAACAACATGTCATAATGTGAAAGGATCACAACAATTGTTCCCTGCAGCAGTATGGAGGAGGTAAGTTTGCAGTTATATGAGGTGTGCTTATTATATATGTCTGCTTATTTCTTTATTTTTTTTCTCTAGTTAACTTTGGTATGCATGATTTTTTGTTGCATCAGCTTCAAGGATTGTCAAGTACGCTGTAGACTAGCTTCTCAATGTCACAACAATGGTTCCCTGCAGCAATATGGAGGGGTAAGTTTGCCTGAACTTAGTATTCGCTTCTGAACTTTTCACTTTATATTCCATGTTATTCACTTCTCCTTCTTTTATTGTTTCAGATTGTGGAAGAGGAGGAGGATACTATGATCGATTGGTGATTGAAGAAGAGGCTGCTAAAATCTGTCACTGATGGTTTGATTCATTCTTGTCACTATCGTTTTCTCTGTTTGAATTTTGGCCTTTCTCCCCCACTTCTTATTTACTAATACGAATTTTATATTTTTGGTCTTCTTTGTTTTTCTCTCAGGTGGTGGTGCCAAAACCAACAATTGTTCCCTGCAGCAATAAGGAGGGGGTAAGTTGGTAGTTATATGAGACGTGCTTAGTATGTATGTCTGCTTATTTCTTTATCTCTTGTCTCTATTTAACTTTGGTATGCATGTTTTTTTGTTGCATCAGCCTCAAGGATTGTCAAATACGCTCTAGACTAGCTTGTCATAATGTCTCAACAATTGTTCCCTGCAGCAATACAGAGAAGTAAGTTTGCCTGAACTTAGTATTCGCTTCTGAATTTTCACTTTTATATTCCATGTTATTCACTTTTCCTTCTTTTATTGTTTCAGATTGTGGAGGATAGTGCTATGATTGATTGGTGATTGAGGAGGAGGCTGCTAAAATCTGTCGGTGATGGTTTGGTTCATCCTTGTCACTCTCGTTTCCTCTGTTTTATTTTTGTCCTTTTCCCCCACTTCTTATTTACTAACACGAATCTATATTTTTGGTCTTCTTTGTTTGTCTCTCAGAAGAGTATATTATTTAATCATTACAACTGTTGATGCTAGTAAGGTAAAATGTCTTGGGTGGACCAGAACGTGATGGAAGTGTTACAATAGTTGATGCAGTTTCACCTCCTAGAGGAGACTTTTCAGATCCTGTCACCTCTGCAACCCTTTTAGTATTGTGCAGGTAATTATGTCTTTCATGGTTGCTTCCCTATCTTCCATTGTACATGTACTCGATTGAGATAAATCAGATTGTGTGTTGTTTTAGAACTATCGCAGACTCGTATTTTAGCACCGTTTATGTTTGCCTTTTCTTCTACAGGTCTTCTGGGGTTTGGACAAAAAGCTATCCCAGAAAAAACATTTTCCCTCTATTAATTGGTTGATTTCCTACTCAAAAGTATTCAACGGTATGCTTACATATTCTCAGTTTAAACATGTCTTGGTTTACTATCTCGAATTCTTGTATATAAAATTGGCTTCTTTTTTTTTCCTTTTCTTCAGGCATTGGGATCTTTCTGTGAGAGTTGTTGCAGAGGGAAGACGATCTTAATGAAATTGTCCAGGTACGTGTAACTTATCCTTGTATTGGTATCAATGTCGTGACTAATGACCTCTTGTCTCAGGGATATACATTTTAAGGTTTTGAACGATAATCTTGGCATCTAAACTTGACTTCAGTTATAGAATAAAATCAGTCTTAACACATAATTCTTTCTGAAAGGAATTTATTTGACCTACACATTGTGTTTTGCATGCACCTTGTAGGAAATGATGTGCTAGCAGAAGGTGACAAAATCATCTTCGAAACAGGTTACTAACTGGTCTCTTTCCTCTTTTTCCTATGTATCTATCATGCTGCACCTATTTCTAGTGTTTGATCATATTCTTATGTTCATTTGATCTTTACCTCTTGGATCTGTTATTTTAGATTGTGGAGGATACTTTGCTCGGTCGGTGATGGTTCTGATGGACTGTTGTCTTCTCTGCGCTATATCTTCAGGTAGTGTTCTTCCTCTTAACCGATTTTTTTTCTTTCCTTCTATATAAGTGAAATTAAATACCTATGTCTCTTTGATGCAGACCGTCCAGGCTATGGGATTAATGTGTGGGAGGGTTCGAAGAGAGAAACATCAGGTTACTAACTGGTGTCTTGCCCTATATCTCTGTTGGTTTCTCATGTTACATCATACTTGTGATGGTGCGTTTTTGCTATGTTTTTGAAATTTGCAGGTTAACAGTAATGTCCCTGATCTTCCTAGTGAGCTAGCATCTACGTTTCAAGCCTAATACCCTGTTGTTTGTTATATTCAAGGTTCTACAAGAGATAAGCATCAGTTAACTATCTGGTCTCTTGCCCTATATCTCTGTTGGTTTCTCATGTTACATCATGCTTATGATGGTGGGTTTTTTTTTTCTCTGTGAAGTGCTCCCTTCTTTACCTCTGTTCTATTTCTCAAATGACTTCCATGTTACAACCACAATTACCTCTGTTCTGTGTCTTATTGTGTTTTCCAGATTCTTTGATGCGTTTTATTGTGTGTTTCCAGATTCTATTGCCTGGATAGGTTTTGGTAATTATTTTTCCGCCCAAGAGGAGGGTGACCAAGCCATGGCTGCCTATCTCGCTCCCGCTAGGCTATTGTCAGGGTAATCATCATGTTACTCTTGTTATCTTTAAAGCTAAAATCTGTAACCTTGTGTCCAAAATGATACATACTTAGCCCTAAAGCATTGTAGAAGTCGTCTGATAACGTAGACAAAATGTGTTTTTGCAGGTTGAATCTTGATATTATCTTGTTCTAGGTGTCATTTGCCAACTTTTTACACTGGAATGGAGTATATGCGAACTCACAGCTACAAGCTGGCCGAACAGGTAACAAGTTAAACTATGTTGTTGCATACCATATGAAATAATGCGTTCCTCTTCTGAATCTTCACTTCTCCTATGGTTTTGATTTCTAAATCTTATTTTTACTTGTCTCTTCTTCTGTTGTTAGTAGCTTGTGGTTGATGGTGCCTATGATTGGTCGCTGGTTTGCTCTCTCTTTTTTTAATGAACTTTTGTCGCTCAATTCCTCCTCTGCTTCGTTATAGCTGCTTCTTAATTTCCACTTTGGGTTTCTAAATTGAATTTACAATGTTACTTAATTGTCGTGTTTTGTTTTGTTGATTTAAATTTGTGGACTATGCTCTGATTGATCGGTGATGACTTTGATTGATCATTGTCACCCTAATTCATGTTATTCTTCTATTCTAGGGTTTGCTTTCTAAATTGCATCGGTGCTTTTTCTTTCTTTAATATATATGTTCATTCGATTTTACTTGTCCTTCTGTTATTTCAGGTTTTGGATGAATCAGTGATGGCTTTGATGAAGACTCTTCTCCTTGGCTACATCTTCAGCTAGTGTTCTTCCGCTTCTACTTGCTTGTTTTTCTTTGCTAGGGTTTGGTTTCTAAATTGCATCGGTTGCTTTATATATGTTCATGCTAATTACTTGTCTCTTCCCTTATGTTGTTTCAGGTTTTGGATGATGCCTTTTATCGATCAGTTATGGCTCTAAATGAACACTCCTTTTCTCTGTGCTAACATCTTCTCCATGATACGTCTTCAGGCCACAGGTTCCTTGTTCTTAAACGCGTCTCAATTTGCTTATGAATATTCACTTTGGTTCTCTGTTTTTCCTTCTTCTCATTACTTGTCCTTTTTGTTATTTCAGGTTTTGGATGATGCTTTTACCAGTCAGTGATCATCCTCCGGCGTTCTCATGGGTTCCTTGCTGTAAACACATATCTTTTATTTGTTTCGGAATTTTCACTTTGGTTCTGTGGTTTTTTTTCTTTTTCTAATTAATTACATGTTAATATTTACTTGTCGCTTTTGTTATTTCAGGGTTTGGATGATGCTTTTATCACTCAGTGATGGCTTTCACTGATCGTCCTCAAGCGTTCTCATGGGTTCCTTGCTCTAAACACACCTCTTTTATTTGTTTCTGAATATTCACTTTGGTAATTTTTCTTCTAATTACATGTTAATATTTTTCAGGTTAAACTATGGCTTGGAGACAACGCAGCAGATCACTACTACTATGTTCGCTCTCCGTTCCTATTTTGCAGAATGCCAACTGTTACTAAGGTTTGTTCAATTTTGACACCCACAAACTTTTGTACTTGAATGATTCTCACATTGGTTACAAAGATTTTGATCATTTTTTTATACAGATCCCAAATCATGAGAGGCTATAAAGATTTCTCTTGAGCTCCAGAAGCTTCTTATCGACAACAGTCTTCCTAATATGTATGCCACAACAGTCTTATCATCGATTCAATTTTACTTACTTTCGATGTTTGTTTGTAAAATAATTCTGCTTTCTTTTGTCTTTGCAGGTCACCGTCTCATTTTGGCAACCAATTATTTGTTTTAAGGTGCAGAGCATACTTCAGATCTTTGATTGAAAACGTTATCTTAAGATATGTCTTATGAATAATGTTTTTTAAGTATTCTGATGTTTGATTTCATTTTGCAGCTTGCTTATGAACCGACGTGGTTATATATGGGGAAGAGTACATTATAGCTTGACGTGGTTATATATGGGAAAGATATGTCCAAACATGTCGAGGTCCCTTTCGACTTTGGACTTGCTCCCCTTACATGAGCACTGGTAACCAAGATTCCCAAGTAAGTGACCAGCTTTTGGTTCCATAAAATCATCTTGTTTTAACATCCTAACTGGTTATCATTTTGTTTCTTCAGGTTTCTACAAAATACCATCTTCCTGCCATTGTGGAGCATCTTGGGAATATAGCATATTTTGGTCATTACTCCTCTTATCTGAGGTCAGCTCCTGAGACATGGCATAAGTTTGATGACGCCCAAGGTAATGTGATATAATTGTTTTATTTGATTTATGAGTTTATATTGTTCTTCACAGTACTGAAGTCCTGATTTTGTTCCTCAGGTGATTGCTGGGCTGAAATTGCTCGTGACAACAAGGTATTAAACACTTGTTTTTGATTCCTGGTTTCATTTCTTGTTCTGCAGTTTTTCTTGATGTTATCTTCCTCAACTCTACTTTCCAGGGACCTCTGATGCCAAGGAAGTCAACTTTACCTTCTAGTATTAAAGCGCATGCGGATTATGTTCACAGCAAGGGCCTTAAGCTCAGGATATACACAAATTCTGGGTAAACTATTATTGCCTATGCCTTTAGAATCATAGTTTAGTGGTTAGGGGAATGAATTTTACACTTTTCCTGGTGTTTTGAACATGAATACACATTGTCCTTCTAATTGTTTTGGTATTTTACGTGCAGCAAAACCATGCCAGGTTCTTTAGGCCATGAGGAGCATGCTGCCATACCGTTGCAGAATGGGTACGTTAGATGTCAATCTTGTTTTCTCTCATTCTTTTTCATCTCATAAGCTGGTGACTGACCTGATTTTCAGACAATACTTGGGCCTCAAATTGATTACTGAAAGTATGACAAGTTGACAACTGCAACAACGATGGATCTAAACAGACTGTCAGGTCTAACTGGTGATAAAGGCCAGAGAGGTGTTGCAGAGGGATGGCGATCTTAATGAAAATTTCCAGGTACGTGTCACTTATTCTTGTATTGGTATCAATGTCGTGACGAATGACCTCTTGTCTCAGCTAATACATTTTTAGGTTTTGAACGATAGTCTTGGTATCTAAATTTGACTTGCATTACAGAAGATAATCAGTCTTAGCACAGCACATATTTCTTTCTAAAAGGACTTTTATTTGACCTGCACATTGTGTTTTGCATGCAGCTTGTAGGAAAAGATGCGCTAGCAGAAGGTGACAAAATCATCTTGGAAACAGCTATAAGCTACTGAGGGAAGACTCCCTTGCTCAAAAAGCGTTTACATCGTACCGTGAGATTTGTTGGCTCCCTTCGTTTTATTTTGGTCTTGATACATGATAGTGTTCCAGACTTCCAGTTTTAGTTAGTACTCCAAATGTTTCTTGTAGACATGTGTGATGGCTCCCTTCGTTTTTTTTGTGGTCTTGATACATTTTACTTACTTTCGATGTTTGTTCGTAACATAACTCTGCTTTGTTTTGTCTTTGCAGGTCTCAGTCTGATTTTGGAAACCAATTATTTGTTAAAGGTGCTTCCTACATCTGATCTTTGATATAAACTTTCTCTTAAGATATGTCTTCTGAATAATGTTTTTAAGTCTTCTGATGATGATTTCAATTTGCAGCTTGCTTATGGACCAACGTCGTTATGTGGAAGAGTACGTACATTAAATCATTACAACTGTTGATGCAGTTGATACGGGTAAATATCTTGGTGGACCAGAACGTGATTGATTTAGCTCTGATACATGATTGTGTTCCACTTTTAGTTTGTACTCCAATTGTTTTTTATGTCTGATGATTCTGTTTTTGGTTTACTATGTTTCTTCATGAAGGTTGGGAGTGCACTTTCGGATCCATATCTCCTCTGCAGCTGCATTAAATGGTTTAGCTGGGCCACTCCATGGTTAGGCTAATCAGGTAACCCCTATTATTTATCTCCTGAATGAATTTTCTATTGTTCGAAACTATAAGTGAGAGTTACGAGAATGGCTCTTATAAACTGCGAAACTATAAGTGAGAGTTACGAGAATGGCTCTTATAAACTGCTAAACTTATGATGTTCATCTAATAATTTTGAAATCTTAGTCTATTTTTTCTTCTTTTCTTTTGCATGGTCTTGTTGTAGGAAGTTTTGCTGTGGAAACAATAAGAGTTTAAAGCAAAGGCCAAAGAGGGAATGGTTAAGAAGGAAACGACGAGAAAAGAAACAAAACGTATTCTTACATGAGATGAGCTCATCAAGATAGCGCAAAATTTCTGGAAAGTCGCTAATTTCCCCACTGGCACCAAGAAGAAAATGGTTACCAATACCCTTCGTTCTCTCAATGTTCTTGTACCTCAAGGTGGATCCATATGAACCTTGTTTGTTTGTATATGACTATGAAACATCGTGCTCTGGTTATAACCCTTCCTTAACAACATCCTCTGTATATATATGCAGCGATCATCCTGATCTCAATCTGTTTTGCGGCTATACCACTCGCATTGAAGGTTCACAACCCGAAACATGGGTATCACTTAGCACTAGTTGTATTAGTAAGTGCTTGTCCTTGTGGGCTTATCCTCTCTACACCAGTAGCCACTTTCTGTGCAGTCACTAAAAGGTAGCCCCACATCAGGACTTTTGATCAAAGGAGCTGATTACCTTGGGACCTTGGCCAAGATCAAGATGGTTGCTTTCGACAAAACCGGAACCATCACCAGAGGCGAGTTTTATCGTCATGGATATCAAGTCACTTTCCACTTTCCAGTGATATAAGCCTGCACAGTTTAATTACGTTATTGGTGACACATCCGTTCTAAACTTTTGTACTCATAACCTTTCATCTTGCCATCATCAGAAAGGATGATGTATCAATCGAGAAACCATGTGATCCTTTTGAACACTTATCTTTCAATATTCTATATGTTATCATCGACCTCAGAGATGCTTGCAAAAGGGTACAAACAATTAAAGTTAAAATTTATCTCCGGTAAAAAAATTGGAGTGTTACCAAGCAGAAGTAGATGAACTTGATGAATCGGTTACACGAATAACTGACAATTAAAGAATATGATACTTTATCCATTGATCAATAGGGTTTCAATCAAGCTACCAGGAAAGAAAAGAGTTCTGCTGCAAGGCTTTATTTCTTTCAAGGATGCTGTTGAACCAAGGATACTAGTGTTTAAGGTCTATGGGAAGAACTCATAAATCTATTTTTTTTTTCTAAACACTAGTCCACAACAGATGCAGAATAAACACTCCTCCGATACAAATAATTTTTACATGATTATAGATAATTTGTTTTATATAAGAGTAGGAATTGAAGGACTTATATATCATTCTCTCTCTCTTTTTTTACTTTGTTTTCTTCTGATCTATTTGCTCACAAATTCAAGAAAAGAGGACTTGAACGCTAGAAGTTTTCAAAGACTTGCATACAGGACAAATCTTAGTGAATACATCACATTCTGTGCACAAACTCAAGTGCCGACATGGCACAAGCAACACCGATACTTCCTTTGCGCTGCACATTTTGCATCTCATCCTCTGACTCCCCATGTTGTTGTTCTTGTTCTTGTTGTTTGGATCAATGTATAACGAAGCTGCATCATCTATTTCGCTGTCTCCAAACCCTTCTTTGCCTTGGTCTGCAGCAGCCATGACATTGTTGTTGTGTGACATTGCTTGTTGGAGATTTGCCTTTAAGACATTAACCACAGACTCATTGTACTTTGCTCTGTAGTGCCAATTCTGAGCTTCCATCGCCACTTGCTTTATCCGCTCCACGAGCTCCTTATTCTTCTTGTTCATATCATTGATCTCGTGATCTTTCTCTTGAAGCTTCTTGCTCACTCCTTTCTCTAAAGTGGTGAGAAAAGACGCAATGTGTCTCTGTTTCATATCCCTCACACCTTTCGCCATTTGAGCTGCCTGAACCACACACACACACAAGTAAACAAAAAAAACATTACAAATCAAAGAACCTTAAAACGAAAAAAAAAAACAGAGTAGATGCAGAGACAATCAGTACCTGGTTCCTGATGAACTGGTCAAGCTCATCTTTTTGTCTATGGAGGTCAGTCCTAAGACTATCATCGAAGATAGGAGAAGCACCTACAATGCTACCACTAGCAGAAGTCACCGAAGAGTTGCGTTCATCGTCATCATAAGATAGTGTAAGACCAGTTGGGACTAGATTCTCCTTAGGGACTTCTTCTCGAACACCAATGTTGTTATGATTATAATTCAAAGACATCTGAAGCTTCTGCTGTCTTAGAATATTACTAAAGTTTTCGGCTTCCCTTCCTCTTTTGTTAGGCCGAATCATTGGAACGAGGTTATCGTTAGCAAAATAGTTAACTGGATCAACAACAGTGCATCCACCTCCCACTGCACAATAATAAAAACAAAAAGAATTTGTAAGTTTCTAAGAGTGATTGATGCCAAAGTTTGAGATTTATATGATACAATGAGAAACCAAAAAACTTACTGGTATTGAACAAATGAAGCTGATTCGGTTGTACGTTAGTCTGGTATTGCAACTGGTTCTCGTTCATGAAAACCGGTGGAACGGTGTTTCCATTGTTTCCGCTTAGCATCTTCCTCAACAAAAGTATTATGAATGTTAAGTATTCGACTCTCTCGGTTGATCTAGAGTTACTAACAGAAGAATATAAAACCTGCAGTGAAGGAAAAGGTAGTCATTATACGAGACAAATCAATAATGAACATACTCCTCAAATGAAAAAAAAAAAAAACATGAATCATAGTCTATATAAAGTTAGAAGTCCAAATACCAAACAGAGTTACAGAGCAGAGAATATTGTAAACGAGACAATGCTGGATCATAAAAACAGAGTTGATGTTATTTATATATATAATGAAAACCAAAATGTAAAGAAAGACTTGTGGAGGAATGTAAAATGTTTATTTTTTAACAAAGCAATAAAGATTTATATGAATTTGCCTGATGAACCGGAGGGGATACAAAAGTGAATGATTGATTGTTTCAAAAGTCAAAGTTCCAAGTAAATATGTAACTTACTGATACTGAATTGAGGTAAATCTCGAGGAACATGGAAAGATGACAAAAAAAAAGTTGAAAGAACGAGTCATAACTCCATATAACCCAGAAACAGAAACCCTAAATATATTGTAATTTTCCAAAAAAGAAAAAAAAAATAATAATAACGAATACAAGAAGAAGAAGAAGAAGAAGAAGGAATAAAAAGAAGTATACCCTTTTACAGAGATTTCCAGTAAGATTCAAGAAACTCTAGTTCTCCTTTCAGATCCTGCATATATAAGAAAAACCGAAAAAGAAAAAAAACCTCATAAACTCAGCAAAAAAAAAAAAACAAAGTTTGATATGTTTTATATAGCCCATAATTTTCTTTATCATAAAAAAAGAATAGGCTAAGAAATCGAGAGGAGACGAACCGATGATTCAGGATCTTGACAGAGAAAAGAAGATGCTTTTGTGAAGAGATGAAACGGCTAATAGAAGAAGAAGAAGAAGAAGAACAAGACCCAATAAATTAAAAGCCACAAAAAAAAGGTTTTTTTTTTCTTTCTTTGGTTTTAAATATAAAATGAAAATTCAAAGGAAGAAGACAAAAGAAAGAGGCAAAAGAAACGGAAGAAGAAGAAAGAAAGAAAAAAATGAATGATGGGTAATGGCAATGTAAGCAAAGCGGGTGCGATGGAGCGGGACAGTGGTGGAAGAAGTGGGGGAAGTTGGGTTTGGGGACAAAATTCAATTTTTATTTAATAATCCCCAAAAAAATGGTTTTGATAAGTGTAAAATGTGTAAAACACCAAACAAGAGAACCGCTGGTGGTGGTGCTTTCTTTCTCTCGTTTCTTTGCTTTGCTTTCGTGAGTTGTGTAGTGTATCTCTCTCTTTCATTACGCCAACTTTTCATTATTACCTTCCCTTTCTTTTCTTTTTTTTATGGTTTCCTTTCTTTTTTGCTAATTCCCATAAAATTATAGGTTTGACTGATTTATCAATCCTATTAATTGTGATAAACCATTATTAAGATGGTGCGTTTTGAAACTAATTTTGGTTGAATACAAGAAGTTATGGAAAATAATCACAAGGCGCGTTACCTTACAAGTTTTAGCAATTTCAAGAAGTTTTTATTTAAATACATCTATATAATAGAATATTTTTTAACAAAATAACGAAATCGTAAAATGCTTCAAAACGTGTTTATCACCGACATTGTTATTAATTTAAATGATCGGATGATAGGCTATACCAACTATGATTTGTTTTTTTTCTTTAACTTACATAACTGCGTCATAGATTGGTCATTTTGAAAATGTATATATTTTTAGTGTATTTTACCATTGGATTCTTTAATATTCTTACAAGTTATCTAGGACGTTACATGTGAACAATTCAAATTGGATGCTTTGGAAGTCAATACAACGAGGGACGTTATTATATATATAAAAGAATTTAAAAATATTCCACCGAACCGATTACATCAATACCACGAACGACGAACACCGATGTTGCTCTATGTATTATACATTATGGAAAGATATTTGTTTATTAGAAAATCAAACTCTGTCTCCCTAATTTTTTTATAATCAAATCACTCAACGACCATCAAACACTGTATTTGCTTTTCTATATAGTATAATGCAAAAATATAGTAATAATGAATGTGAACGGAGATGATAATAATAAATGAATAATCGTTTTACGTCAAATTCAAAGTCAGGCATGGACACGGATTCCACAGTGTGGGAATTATGACAGTAGTAGAATTTGAAGTGTAGAACAAAGCAGAGATTGTTGGTGTATTCAACTAACGCGTAGGGGCATTTTGGTCCTTTCCACATACATTTTTTTAAAACTTAGATCTTTATTGGTAACGACTGTTACTTTTACCTGTAGAGACTTTAACTTTAAAATTTTAGCTGTAGAGAATTTGGGATGTAGATGCTTTGATTGTAAAAACTTTAACTGTTAAAATATGATTGTTTACTAGCAACTTTTAAAGTTGTAGTTGTTTTTACATTATTATTATATATTAATAATACAATTTAATAAATATAAATTATGCCAGAATTTATTTATATACCAATTTAATAACAAGAATAAATTTTATTGATGAAAAATTAAAAATTTTAAAAATGTAAGTCAATCAAATATGTGATTTTTTGTTTGAAAATTCTGTTTTTTCTTTTGTTTTTGGTGACTGATTTACTGATTTTCATTGATTTTAATTGTTTTGTATGTTTTTTTAATTGAGTAGTTATATGAGTAGTCAAAAATCCATTAAATACTAATCAATACATTGTTTTGAATGTTACTCTCTTATTAATGAAGAATTTCATAAACTTTTTTACACCATTGTTAATGATGATGATGAAAAAATAAAAATTATTATTGAAATGGATCTTAAAAGAAAGAGAAAAAAATGAGAATTATTAATTTGTAAAAGTATAATATGTAAAATATATATACAAATACTTTGGAGAGCTTTTAAATATAATGGGGAGAAAAAAAAAAGAATGTTTTTGTAATTGTTTAATTTTAAAGCATGGTTTTGCAGCTTTAAAAAAATGAGAAAACTGGGAAGGAAAAAAAAGAAGTGGCTTTCAAAACTTTTAAAAAAATAAAAGCAATAAAAGTCTGATTAGCTAAAAAATGACTGTAAATGCTTTAAATAATTTTAAAGTCTTAAAAGTCTATTACCAATCAGGGCCTTAGAGCATCTCCAATGGTGCTCTATTTTTTCCTTTATAATAAAGATCTTCTATAATAGAGGTGAATTTTACTCCAATCTACCTTTATTTTTATTTCTAAAATAGAGATTGCTATTTTTTCCTCTATTTATAGAGGAACTCTATTTTAGAGGTGAGAATATAGGTGGATTGGAGTAAAACTCACTTCTATTATAAAGATCTCTATTATAGAGGAAAAAAATAGGGAAAACTGTTGGAGATAGTTTACTACCCAAATTCTCATGCGACCGTAACGGAGAAGGTATCATCAACGAGGAACGTGTTTCGCCGTGATCTCTCTTTAGTCAGTCAGAATAGGAAGGAGCCGTTTAAATGCGAGTGTGGTACACGCGCCTGGTCGTTGGGCAAATATGGCGGGTAAGTTTTGGCGGGGGGTGGGGAAAGAAGAAAGAAGCTGTTGGTTGGAGTAAGTTAGTTACCGTGACTTTCTGGGAAGACGTGGACCGGACCAAACCGTCGCACGCCAGGTTTGTCGGATGCAATAATTATTATTGTTACTTACTTGCTTCGAAAATATGCAACACTGTAGTAATAAATCTTATACTATAAATTAACCTTCGTAAAAAAATAGGAACATTAATTTTCTAACTTAAGAAAAGAAAAACAAAAAACAGAAAAGAGAAGAGGGAATATATATGATTCTGATGCGTGTTTGAAAAAATAGAAAAAGCAAAAGGCTTTTCTAGTGGTTGCAACCACACAGACGCAATCAGTTTATTATTATCTGTACTATATTTTGTTTTGTAACTTTTACACGATATCCAATCAATATTTGGTTGAAGATTTGTTATATATACAATTTAGCTTTTTTTTACTATGTCCAGTGCATACCTTTGCTTTTCTTTCAAGTTGTTGTTAACTTTGATTTCTCTGCAGACTGATAAGATCCTATTATTTCAATATTGACGGTCTAGTAGAATAGATTGTAAGGGGCCATTGAACATAATGTAACAAAGATATTGAACCTGCAGGACCAACAAAAATTAAGGGACATGTAGGTATGAAACCCTTGACCTTTTTTTTTTGGTAATTTTCCAAGACTAGTTTTGAAACTGTCATCTGAAATTCGTGGTAGCAAATGTCAAAATTTGTTTTCACTTTCCACTAGCTAGTAAAAAGCTAATTTCATTTCCCAAGCTACTACACCAATTTAATTTAGTTTATCTTTAATTATTTATCAGGTTTTTCCAGTTCAGACATTTAACATCTGTGAACTGTATAAACAATTAATAATTTCTGGAAGCGTTTTGTAACGTTCTAAAACAGTATTTAATGTTTTGTATGATTGGTTGTGAGATTCTGGTTATACTGATTTAATCCGGCTGGCCTTACTACTCTGTAAAGTAAGCCACTCATGCATGGTTCATTGGTTTGGGACTTTGGGTCTGTTTTCCACAGGGTTCCGTAAAAAAGTAAACCATCCATGATTTGGTATTATGTGGAAGGAATTTATTTGGTCTTCAATTTAATGGAAGAACTAGTCTTTCCTATATTCATAGCAGCCAACGTGTAGACCGGAACTGTTCTTGCATACATAAATAGACGAAATTTATCATAGTATTATTAAGTCTCCTTGTATTATCCATATAAAATTTCATGTGTATTTATCATCTTCATATTTTTACAACTATTAAGAGAATCTTTCCATATGTTTGTTCATTGTTCGGTTGTTCACATATAATCACATTCATTAAATATTTGTACGTGTAGCCCTTTTTAATCCTTGTGAAGGTAGTGTCTATATTTGCCTCTGAAATGTTTGAGTCTCTGTTTCTCATCGTGCTTTGATTGGGTAAACTGGAATTTTGATGTGATGCATGATGATATATATATTCTCTCGGTCTCGGGTTAGTCTACTAATGCTGCATGCAAGCGACGCTGCTAATGCTTTTTATTACAGTGGTACTGTTACCTAGTTTTTGAAATGTTTTTTATTTGTGTGCAACAGTTTTTGAAATGTACGACTTTTCTTTTACTACAGTTTTTGGAAGGTAAAATATCCGTAATTTAAAAGAACATACTCACTCCGTCTCAAAATATATGATGTTTTAGTTAAAACACGTATATTAAGGAATAGTTACTTTTACAAAGTTTAACCAATTATAAACAAGACTGCATAATACAAAATATAAAATTAATCAAAAAATTGCATAGAAAGTTATAAACATCCTATATTATGAAACAAAAATACTTCTCTAAACATCATATATTATGAAACGGAGGGAGTATATTAGTAGCAAACCTCCAATGTAATCTACTGATGACGTGTAAGTTTTTCTTCGTATAATAGATTGATTTAACACCCTAATTAAGTCCCTAACCATATCGGAAACCACTTGGTTGTTCAAGAATCAAGATGTGGACGGACGATAATCATGATGATTTAGTATTGACATGTCTTAAAGATTACTTTTTTCTCAACCACAAATTAAATTCCTTATTGATATAAAACCTCCGGCAACTTCATCTGAAAGCTCAATTCTTAGGCAATTATGTAAACCCCAATATTATTTGTTAAAGAATCTTAACTTTTCTATAAAACTAGAGAGCAGTTACCGTGATTGCACAAGCGTTGAGACCTGCAGGTTGGTAGGCGTAAGGGCCATTGAAGACACACACAGACTCGCAAGTCACAAGAACCACACACTAAACTACTAAATTTGCGGAGAGCCTCATAGTTTAATTTTCAATTTGCCTCCATATACAAAAACTTGTCGTGTATTGATGATTTAAGTGGCATTTGGTTGGCCGCACAATTCAAATGTTAACGTTTACGAGGGACCAGTCACTTTTGTGATATGTTTGAAGGTAGTCAGGTAGATATCCATCTAGGGGTTTAACACTCTATTCCAAATAAAATTCGTTCCGGTCCAACCGTCCAAGGGAACTATATAAACTAGAATATATGTTATATTAGAAATTGTTGTTAGATATATGGGACATATTTTCACGTTCATATAATTTCCTTGTAATATGAGTATATGACGTGAATATAACATAAGGGTGTTAAATATTAAAATATATAACATATTTTCACGTCATCTTTTT
Organism: Camelina sativa; assembly: GCF_030686135.1. Classification (NCBI taxonomy): domain Eukaryota; kingdom Viridiplantae; phylum Streptophyta; class Magnoliopsida; order Brassicales; family Brassicaceae; genus Camelina; species Camelina sativa. The sequence goes on from NC_141882.1 coordinate 4,172,188, forward strand.
AGTATTTGAATATTACTTAACACAAGTATAAAGCAAGCAGGTTTAAATTAACAATAAATTTATACCAGATCTTATTTTATGTAACAAAATTTCAAAATTTATATAAAATATTTTGTTATGTTCCTGAAATTAACGATTTATTGCCCTAATACAGTATCTAGCGATTAATCACTCTATTTTAACCATGATGTGTTATTTTTTATATGGCAAATGTTAATCATATATGGTAAAACTCGGTTTGGGTTAGAATAGTGTCGGTTTTCTTGCAATAATTGACCAAAAATAAATGAAATTCAAGTTGTGAAATGAGTTGGTTCAAATATTTAAAAATCATTTCTATTGGCTATTTGGTTTCTAATTAAACCTTCCAAAAGTATTTCGTCCGGTAACTAACTAGTCTTTGTAATCCTCATTAATTAACTTGCCCTGTTTGAGTAACTGACGAAGGAACCTTAATTAAAGTTTGGTCGAGAACCTATGTCCCAGAAAGTAAGAAAAAAACAAAGGCAAACTGTGAAGTCATAGTCAAAAGACAAGTTAGTTCCAACTAAGAAAATAAAATGCGATCCAAGTTGAAAAAGTGAAGGATAGAGAATCTATCCTTTGGATCCTCTCCTCTATTTTTAGCCCTTCACTTGGATCTCTCTTGGATAACTCATTAAATGACACTATCCAATATATCCACATGTGTATCTATATTTAGAAGCTTCCTAATTTTGTCACAGAAAATATCTTCATGTTTTGTTCCTTTCCGTTATAACTCATAATTCCAAACTTCTTGGATTTGTTCCCAAATAACTGAAGATCGAAGGAGAAGAAGAAGAAGAACTATCTTCAAAAGAGCAATTGAGAAGGGCAAGATAATGTGTACTCATCGTGATGAATCACAACACAACCTCCCTTGTCTCCACTGCCAACCACATACATACATTCGCATGGTACATATATACACAGTTACACACACTCATACTAAACATATGTAATTTTTATAGTTTTCATTATTAGTGGAATTGGTTTTGTTAGGTTCAACATATGATAGAGAGGTGCATTCTACTCCGTATGACTCGTGATGACTGCGTCAAGGCGTTAGACCACCACGCAAGCATTCTACCAGTCGTTACCCTCACCGGTTAATTAGTCTTTACAACGTTACATATATAGCATACTATTGTTCACAGTCGACTATATATCCAAATTGTTTCAAAACATCTTTCGTCAAACATGTTATGTGAAAACAAATTAAATCAAAGAAATTAAGAGAAAATATTGTTAAGAGTTTCTTGGATCATGCTCATCATTCATATATTCAATAGGACATATTATAAAATGTTTTATGTTTGATAGTTTGGAGAGGACTTCAAAGAGAAAATAAGGACTTCTTTGAAACGTATGAGCATTTCCTTTCTCCCAGGCTCTTCCTAAGTAAGAATTTGTGGGTTTAATAACATGTGTCTTTTTTTTTTGTTTAATTAATTTTAGTTAAATTTTCCAGCGATCATATCGACTAAACATCAATATATTATGTTGTTTAAAACGATTTTGATGAAGAGTTTCTCCTCTTTTCTTTTATTAATCAAAATTTTGTTTATCAGGCGGACATGTTCGGAGATCGCCGAGGTTAGCAAGAAAGATACAATGAAGACTTTGGTATATATAGCCTTCCAGCTTAGATATATCATATGTATATGTAGGAGAAAAAGCTCGAACTTAATTTATATATAGTAGACCTAAGGCATCATATTTAATTGGGACACCAATTCCTACGATGAAACATGTATGCTATTTCTTGTGTAAACTATTTTTAAGGTTGCTTATTAAGATGCAGTTTATTTTACCAACAATTTTGGCTGTAACGCGTCAATCAATTGCTATTACATATTTGTTTTTAATCAAAACCATGATGGTCACTTAATTATAAACTGTACTATATATATATGACACAGAGATTAAACCAACCCGGTTAGCATAGGAAAAATACGTTGGAAATTTAGATCTACAAATGATCTACAAATGAAAATGAAAATTGGTTCCAGTATATTCTATTAAACATCTTGGACAACAGCAACTGGATACCCTATTTGATGAGCATAATAAAATAATAAATTCTTTAACAAAATAGTAGATATTAAGTCCGGTTATCTCCGGTTCAAGATAAGTTAAAGAAGCAATTGCCGTCACCTGTTCCGTTTCCTTTTGTGGCGTAGCCACGTAGGTAGGTTGAACCGACAAATATCTTAAACCGAACATAACCGGACGTGGACGTGTAAAAGTTTATTGCGCTTTTGTGGACGATTCCGTTTATATCGGGATAATTAAACTGCACGACAAAAACTTCAATCTTCATCTTCCTCTGCCAACAAAGTTCTATCCTTTCTTTCTTCTGGTGTCTTGGATGCTCTCTGGAGGCTCTCAGCATCTTCGTTTCGTTTAGAGGATGCGGTAGAAGAGAGTCTCCTTTGAATCTTTTGGAAACATAAGGGTCTTCGAATCTACAAGTAATCCTCTGTATTTTAGGATTCATCTCTCTTTTTGTTCTGTTTTTTTTAGCTTGTGGGAATTTTTTATTCAGATTATTGGAAAAGTGGGTTCTATATCGCAAGTTCTTGTTCCAATTATACTTATTTTTGTCAGTTAGTGCAAAAAGGTCCAACCTTTTACAGTATTTTGCACTATTGTGAATAGTTTAAATTCCAAAAGTCTTTAAGATTGTTACAGAGACGTTCTTCACTCTTTGCAACGCGATATAGTGTTAATATGTTTCATAGTGATAATGTTCTTTATTGCTTTTGGTGGAATCTTAGGACTCTCATTGACTGACTGACTGGCCATGGCTGATGATACTACAGCTTTAAGTTACTGGTTAAATTGGAGAGTTCTCCTCTGTGCATTAATCCTCTTAGCGCCACTAGTTTTAGCTGCAATTCTGATTTGGAGATTTGAAGGCAAGAGAAGACAACGCGAGGGCCAGCGAGAACTACCCGGGACATTGTTCCAAGACGAAGCTTGGACCACATGTTTTAAGAGAATCCACCCTCTTTTTTTGCTTGCCTTTAGAGTATTCTCATTTGTTGCAATGTTGTCTATACTCATCTCCAGTGTTGTGCGTGATGGAGGTGGCATATTTTACTTCTATACTCAGTGAGTTTAAATCATTTAACTTCCTTCTCTCATGTCTGATTCTTTTAAATTAATGACAAAGATCCAATCTTTTTGCTGTAACAGATGGACATTTGCGCTTGTCGCACTCTACTTTGGGGTGTATCTCTTGGGAACTCTGATGAACTTTGAGGTTACCGTCTTAGTTTTAGTTTTAGGCACTAAGTTCGTGACTCTTTTCTTTTCGTAGTATGCTTCCTTGTTATCTGTCTATGGATGCTGCGTCTACAATAAAAAACCTGGTGGAAACATGGAGAGTTATACAAGTATAGGTGATGCAGAACAAGGCACTTATAGACCACCACTCACCCTTGATGGGACGGCAGACACTTCAAAATCCCCCAATACACAGTCAGAAGCACCCGTCAGAGAAACAGCTGGTTTTTGGGTTTACATCTTTCAGATCCTTTTCCAAGTACGTGTCCGTTCTTTTTTTCCCAAATCATCTTGTTGAAGACTGTATGTACAATGCCGTCTCAAAGCTTCAAAATGTCTAACAAAGTTTTCTGTTGTGGCAGACTTGTGCAGGTGCTGTTATACTAACAGATATTGTGTTTTGGGCGATAATCTACCCGTTTACTGAAGGTTATAGGCTGAGTTTTGTAAGTTCTGACTCTGATAACATTCCCATCTTTTAGAGATTGGATTCCTTTGATATTTCTTTGGCAATCGCTATTGACAAGGCATATCAATTAATATGTTTATTGATTGCAGCTCGATGTTTGTATGCATTCTCTCAATGCTGTTTTTCTCCTCGGTGACGCAAGCCTCAATTCATTGGTAAGCCTTCAAAACTGAAGTCTGCAGATACAAGAACCTCCCTCCTTTCTATCAAAACACTTATATTGATCTTTTGTTCTCCCTTATCCAGCGGTTCCCACTGTTCAGGATTTCTTACTTTGTACTTTGGAGTTGCATTTACGTGGCTTACCAGTGGATAATCCATGCCTTCAAGAACTTATGGTACACACTTCTTATGTTTTCTCATCTTCATAGAGGCAAAAGTTTCCATCATTTTGGCCCCAAATGTTTGACTCATACATATGTACTGACTTTCTGACTGCTCGAAATGGTCCACTTATGTCTTTTTAGAGTTATAAGGGTTCTTGTTATACATGTTTCGCAGGTGGCCATACCAATTTCTTAATCTGTCTTCACCATACGCACCCTTATGGTACGTTTATAAAACTCTCTACACTTAGTATGGTATCGCGTAAAATCTCCAGCAAAAATCAAATTCAACTATCTAAAAAGAGACCATTGTTATTTACCTTGTACTAATGCTTGTGCAGGTACCTGGGAGTGGCAGTGATGCATATACCATGCTTTGCAGTCTTTGCTTTGATCATAAAGCTGAAGTATTACTTGCTACAGCGTCACAACTCGTGAAAGTTTTTATAGTCAAAAGGTGGTCATTGGTCAGAGTCAACTAGAAAGTCAAACCCTCTGTATAGATAGGAGGGCTACCCAGAAGAAAGAAGAGTGTAAAAGGGATCTCAAAAAAAAAAAAAAATTTAATCCAAAACGTTTATTTGTAGGTCTTCTTGTTAAGTTGTTTATGATTAAACAAGTCTCTTAAATACAATTGTTGTAAAGATGTGAAACAATTATGAGAAAAAAAAATCATTAGTTATTCTTGGTTATTATATATTATGTGACACAAATCGAATGGTTGAAGTTGAAACGTATGTCTACGAGTTAGGTAAGCATACTCTGAAATTGAATGAACAACTGAACAATCCACCAGCTTTTTTTTATGCGTAGTTGCAAAGTCTTCCTAATGTTTGTTAAATCTTTACAATTTCTAAAGCAATACTTGGATTATTTTTTCGATATTTGGTATCTTGGCTGTAAGAAAGTATTTAACCGTATTTTTTATAAAGGATGATGATTTGTAAGTTGCAACTATAAAGGGGTCCATAAGAATGGAAAGGCAAAGAAGAAGAAGAGTCTAGTTGTTGAACTAACTCTCCCCAACCTGTGGTGAAGCTAGCTAGCTACCTCTCATTCTCTCAACGGTAAGTATGATCCACTCTTCTTGTCAATCATAGGCGTTTTGATCCAGTTTGTGAATGAACGAACGAACATTCTCGTTTAATTCTTTGGAATTTGAGAGTTTGTTTCAGTGTATACTCACATCTCAGATTTGATTCGGAAACGAGTGATTTCGCGTTTGATCTGTCTCTGGATCTGTAGAATTTATCAGTTTCGCGGTGGGTTTTTGATCTTCGTTTCTATTTCTGCAGTATTTGTTTCGAAATGGCAAGGAAGAAGATCAGAGAGTATGACTCAAAGAGATTGGTTAAGGAACACTTCAAAAGGCTTTCTGGCAAAGAGCTTCCTATCAGATCCGTTCAGGTTTAACTCTGTTTCCTTTGGATCTTGTCTTCCTTTTTTTTTTTTTTTTTCCTTTTTTAATAGCTATCTGGGTTTAGGACATTGGTTTCTCCGACATTAGGTACTTGAGTAAGCTACTAAGTTTTGCAGCATTTTGCCAATTATGCAATTTACTTCGAATTTTAAGTCTCTAATGGGTCTAAAGTGTATAGCTTTTCTCTAGTTACCTCATTTATGGTGATTGCGTTAAGCATCTCTTTCAATCTATGTCGTTTACTGTTGTTTTTTTTTTTTTTTTTTCATGTGTGCAGATTAATGAAACAACTGATCTAAATGAGCTAGTAGAAAAGGAACCTTGGCTCTCGTCCGAGAAGCTGGTGGTGAAACCTGATATGTTGTTTGGAAAGCGTGGGAAGAGTGGTTTGGTTGCCTTGAAATTAGATTTTGCTGATGTTGCCACTTTTGTTAAAGAGCGTTTGGGCAAAGAGGTTAATTTTTTTCTGTTTTGCGCTTTCTCAGCCATTCTCTTGAGTAGACCATTTTCACTCAATCTTTTTCTATCTATTATCTGCAGGTAGAGATGAGTGGATGCAAAGGACCCATTACAACATTCATCGTTGAACCATTTGTGCCACACAGTGAAGAGTATTATCTTAATGTTGTCTCGGATAGACTTGGCTGCAGCATAAGCTTTTCAGAGTGTGGAGGAATTGACATTGAGGAGAACTGGGACAAGGTATTTTGGAAGTCATTTTTTGTTCAAATGTCTAATTCAGTATCTTGCTACATAAAGATGAAAATTTTGCTGAGACTCCAATTTCTACAGGTCAAGACAATAGTTCTACCAACGGGTGCTTCCCTCACACCTGATATATGTGCACCTCTTGTTGCAACTCTTCCCTTGGAGGTAACAGACTCTTTTAAGTTGGATTATAAGGGTTGTGAACATGGCATAGAAATTGGACTCGTGACTTATACTTTAAACATAATTCCATGCACAGATAAAGGCTGAAATTGAAGAATTTATCAAAGTCATCTTCACCCTATTCCAAGGTATGGCAGGATAGCTGAACGTACATACAGATCAAATCTCCTTTACTGTGATAAAAACTAAGCATTTTTGTTATTTCCTTTGGTGTGGTAGATCTTGATTTCACTTTCTTGGAGATGAATCCTTTCACTCTAGTTGATGGAAGTCCTTATCCTCTTGATATGAGGGGTGAGCTTGATGATACTGCCGCCTTTAAAAACTTTAAAAAGTAAGTTTGACTCCCAGACTTCCCAACTCTTTGTGCTTGAGAACTTTGAGAATGTGTACATAACTAAGCCTTCGAACTTGCAGATGGGGCGACATTGAATTTCCTATGCCATTTGGAAGGGTAATGAGTCCCACAGAGAGCTTCATCCATGGACTGGATGAGAAGGTATCATCGTTGTGCCATTAATATAATAAAAAACGTCTGTCTGCTTCATCGTTCTGTGACTAGTAAATAGCTTTCTTTAATATACACCTATTGTGGTGGCAGACAAGTGCGTCTTTGAAGTTTACCGTTCTGAATCCCAAGGGACGTATTTGGACAATGGTAGCTGGTGGAGGAGCAAGTGTCATCTATGCTGATACTGTATGTTTTCCTTGAGAATCAGAATCATTACTGAGACTTTCTTCATTTTTCTCCTTATACAAGTCCAACATTAAAACAAATTTAATTAGGTTGGAGATCTTGGGTATGCATCTGAACTTGGCAACTATGCTGAATACAGTGGAGCACCCAAAGAAGATGAGGTCTTGCAGTATGCCAGGGTCGTTATCGATGTAATTTTTAACTTACTTTCACCTTCCATAGGGCATTTATTTCCTGTGACTGGTTAATAATAATACAATACTGCAGTGTGCTACAGCTAACCCTGATGGAAAAACCAGAGCTCTTGTGATTGGAGGCGGAATTGCGAACTTCACTGACGTTGCTGCTACTTTCAATGGCATAATCCGCGCTCTTAAAGAAAAGGTAAGTCAAGAAACCTTGAGCTTCTCTCAGATTCATTACTGACTAAAAGGGATCAAAAGCAAAACGTAATTTCTCATATTTGTGATTATATTTCTTATAACAGGAATCAAAGCTGAAAGCAGCAAGGATGCATATATTTGTGAGGAGAGGAGGACCAAATTACCAAAAGGGACTTGCTAAAATGCGAGCCCTTGGAGATGAAATCGGTGTTCCCATTGAGGTTTACGGTCCAGAAGCAACTATGACAGGTATCTGCAAGGAGGCAATCGAGTACATCACAGCAGCAGCCTAAGCCTCTCTCAGCACCTTTGGCTTTTTAGAGCTTCTATTCTATCTACTTTGTCTTCCAAGATTACTCAAGCTAAGCTACTTACTATTTCTTCTTGAAATCTCTTGTGGTTCGATTCTCTTTCCCTGAAAGTACGTACTCCTCAGATTCAATAATCGTTGTTACTCTTGTTAATTTTTTGCCTCTGTTTTCTTTTTATATGATTGTAAGTAACCTAAGGTTAGAGGTTCCGTATTGAGACCGATGAATCAAGATGAATAGCATAAAGTATGAGTGACATAATCATATCGAATAAATCGAAATGTAGAAGAAGAAAAAAAACAAGAGTTTTGACAATTCAATAATAACTCCTAAGGATTGATTACTTTGCTGCTGATCGCTGAAGACTGATAAGTTTAGAGTAAGGACCATTCTTGTCCTTAATGAGGCTACTGTGGCTTCCTTGCTGTATGATCTTACCCTCTTGTATTACACTTATCATATCTGAGTTCTTGATTGTTGATAGCCGGTGAGCTACCACCACGGTGGTCCGGTTCTTCATTAGCTGATCCAATGCTTGTTGGACCTAACAATACATTAGTATAAACCTGTAAGTCTCTGTAGAAAATCTCGAGCAAAACTCTAAATCTTAATGAAAAGCCTACATACCACACGCTCTGATTCAACGTCCAAGGCGCTTGTGGCTTCGTCAAGGAGCAGAATCTCTGGATTCTTGAGGACGGCTCTAGCTATAGCGATCCTCTGTCGCTGGCCACCTGACATCTGAATGCCTCGTTCACCGACTTTTGTTGAGTAACCTTCCGGGAGAGAACTGATGAAGCTGTGAGCGTTTGCAAGCTTAGCTGCTTCCATGACTTCAGATTCAGAAGCTCCTTCTTTACCGTACAAGATGTTCTCATAGATGGACGTCGCAAAAAGAGCAGGTTCTTGTTGAACCAGACCGATGTGTCTTCGCACAGAGTCAAGTTTCAGCTTCTTGATGTCTTGTCCTGTAGAGGTTGAAAAATAAAATCAGCTTACTCAAACCAAATAGCAAATGGCTTGTGATGCAAGAAGCATGTGGTACTCAGAGTTTCTTGTGATTGAAATTATTGTGTCAAGAGCTGGCTCACCGTCAATCATGATTATTCCAGCTGTAGGATCGTAGAATCTGAGAATGAGTGAAAGGACTGAGCTTTTCCCTGACCCGCTTTGTCCCACTAGCGCCATGCTTTTGCCAGAACGAACTTTTAGGTTAAAATCACTGAAAATAGTCACATCAGGCCGTGAAGGATAACTGAAATGAACATCTTTGAGCTCAATTTTGCCTTCCACATTACTTAGCTCCTCGCCAGTATCTCCAACAACTTTAGTTCTTCTGTCCAATAGCTCGAAAACTGAAGCAACCATCTGGTTTCCTTTAAGAAGATCCGGGGCTAGAGCCAACACTTCACCCATCACTAACGCCGTTACGATCAAAACCATGAATGTTTTTATCACAGATTCGAAAGTTGACAATCCTTTCCCCATCAAAATCGATCCGTACCTGTAAAAACATCTTAACTTTCAATAAAGTTTCAATCTTCACAGTCTTATACTGTGTGTGTGGAACTGTTTATATGCATACCAGAGGGCAAGGCCGTAGGAGGAGAAGATGAAGAATTGAGAAACACCGTACAAAATCCCGGCCATCTGTCCACGCCTGAAAGAACGTTTAGAAGGTTCTAGAAGCTCTTTGGAATAAAGGTCTAGAACCTTCTCCTCAGCACAAAAGGCTGCCACGGTTCGGATGTTGCTAATAGACTCTCCGGCCAACATGTTAGCCTTTAGATACGCCTTACTCAAGTTTCCTCCATAGCCTTGCATAAAAAGTTTCTAACAAATGCAACCAAGAAATATAAAGTAATTAAGAACTTAATCAACAACCAAAGAGAACTAAGTATAGACGCAACCACGGAAATTTATTTAAAAGAAGGCAAAAAGCTTAGTTTTACCTCGCTGATATGACCGCTTATAATCAAGGGGTATGTGGCCAAGACAACAAGAGTGAGACGCCAATTGAGTATAAAAGAAATGATGAAAGATGTCACAACAAGACCTAAATTCTCTAGTAGAATCGTCGATCTATCGACCACAATGGTTTTAAGTAAAGCCGCATCACTTTCAAGCCGCGAGGCCAACATCGAGCTAGTGTTATCGACCTTATCAAACCACCCGATTTCATTCCTCAGGATTGCTAAACCAAGAAGAAACACAATCACACATTTAGATCAACCGATCGATGTTAAGACAACTAATGATATGATTTATTTAGACCGCGGTTTTGTGTTTGTGAGTACCTGAAAACATCTTCTGTCGGACTCGGAGAGTGAGACGCTCACCCATAATACCGAAGCTAGTATGCTCAATGGCGTGTGAGATGACAGTGATGACGGAGGCACAACAGAAGAGGATAGAGATTCTCTTGACCTCGTGTTGGGTTGTATCCCAGTCCATGTAATAAGATACTAAAGCCTCTGAGATCCCAAGCGCAAAAAGCGGCATTAGAGCTCCCGCAACAAAGGAACCTAATGTGCCACAGATTCCGTACTTCCAGTCTGGACGTATCATAGAGTATAAACGTCCCAAAGTTACTTTGGCATGTCTACTTGTGTCCGGTTGTTTTACATTTTGATGAATGGAGAAATGGTCCGTCTTTGTTATTGGTAGTTCCGGCGAGGGGCTTGTACTGCAAAAACAAAAAAAAAACAGAGTATATATATTTTTTTTTTAAGTTTCAGTCTGTTTGAGATACGGGGGAAAAAAATATAAGCATGTACAATTGGTACCTGATTGGTAAGCCTTGAGTGTGGTTCAAGTTAGGGTTGGCAGCTTCTTGGATACGAAGGAGAGAAGAGTAAGCTCCATCAGGGTTAGAGATGAGTTCGTTGTGGCTTCCAGACTCGATGATCTTCCCTCCTCCAACGACAGCTATGATGTCAGCATTTCTTACGGTAGAGAGTCTATGAGCCACCACGATCGTCGTCCTCCCAACCATCACTCTGTCCAAAGCTTCCTGCACGCTTTTCTCTGACTCTGCGTCTAGGGCGCTTGTTGCCTCATCAAGTAAGAGTATCGACGGATTCTTCACTATTTCTCTCGAAATCGTGATCCTCTGCTTCTGCCCGCCAGATAGCTGAATCCCTCTCTCACCTACCTGTTAACACCCAAATAGCAAGCAGAATTTAGGGTTTCTATTTTTTAATTTCTTGTATTCTAAGCTATCCTTTTTTAACAAGACCTGGGTTTCGAATCCTTCCGGGAGGTTGTTGATGAATGAAATAGCTTCCGTGAGCTTTGCGGCATGGGTAATCTCGTCAGTGGTGGCATCTTCTTTACCATACATAATGTTCTCACGAATCGTGGTTGCAAACAGGGCAGGCTCTTGATTAACCAGACCAATATGTCCTCTTAGCCACATAAGATCCAAGTATCTGATATCGTTACCGTCTAGCATCACCGCCCCTTGGGTAGGCTCGTAGAACCGTTCAATTAACGATATCATGGTACTTTTCCCCGACCCGCTTCCTCCGACAAGAGCCACTACTTTCCCCGCAGGGATCACAAGGTTTAGCTTGTCAAAGATCACCACGTCAGGGCGAGACGGGTAAGTGAAAGTCACGTCCTTAAAATGAATGTCCCCTACTACTTCCCCGAGTTTACGACCTGTTTTCACCTCCGTGTTCCGTTCAATCATCTGAATAATCGGATACGCTGCAGCTCTAGCTCGTATGAATGTGGAAATATCTGGAGCCGCCTGACCAAGAGACCTGTACAAAACCCCCAGAAACAGAGACTTCATAGATCAAGAAATTAAAGTAAAAAGGGCAATGAGCAGAGCAAGTTATTAAGAAGTTTTATATTACAAGCCAGCGATGACAACGTTGAGCATGGTCGTGAAAGATTCGCCACCATTAGCGATTCTCTTGTGAACAATGATGCTAGTGAACCAGATGAGCAAAGCCCAAGATAAAAACAGGACACAGTGCATCGAACCAAGTCCTAGTCCTTTGGCTAAACCGGCTTTTCTCCCGTAAGTGTAAGTGTTCTTCAAAGCTCCTAGATATGAACTCACCGCCTTTTCTTCTCCCGTGAAGGCTTGTACGGTCCTCACATTCCCGATCACCTAAATTCAAACAGAGATATTTACTTATATGATATCAAATATACAAAAGAAAAATTCACATTCAGATAGTTTTCTTGTTTCACAAGTTACTAATTAAACCTCTTCTGCGATCTCGTTGGCCTTGACGTATGATTTTCGGACACGGGCGATAAGTCCAGTGCCCACAAAAGCGTAGATTCCGCCAGCGAGAGCGATGAGTGGGACTATAGCGAGAGTGACAAGACTAATTTGCCACACGCTAGTAAATCCTATCACAAAACCGGCTATGAACCGGCTTATGTAGTGCAAGAAATTCCCTACCTGTGACAAAAATACCGGCCGGTCATCCGGTTATCATACACCATGAACCGGATTCAAATATTATGCATGCAAAAATCTTTTTATTATTGTTGGAGTAAGGCCATAATACTTATTGACTTTGACAAACCAAAATATAAGAAAAGCGCATGCTTGAGGAAAATTAAAAGATCCATAATATTATAGATTCATTTCACATAAAGAATACTATAGATAAAATTCATTGTATCTTTATAATTACGTATTATTATTTTTTATCATAATTAAAATATATTATTCATGTATCTATCAAAAATCAATGGAAAATACAAATTTTGTTACTGTATTTGAACCACAAATATTGTACGAAGTAATTAGTAGATTGGAATAACTAAGACCAGTATATCTACGAAAACACAATCAATACTGGATTTGATTTTGGTTTAGCGTACCTTCTCGGAGATAGCGTCTCGGACGACGAGGATGTCGGAGGTGATGGCGGAGATAACTTCTCCGGTGGAAGATTCGGTGTCGAACAAGCTTATGTCTTGACTTAACATTGACCGCAAATAAGCTTTTCTCATCTTCGCCGCTTGTCTCTCTCCCGTGTGCATCCAGCATGCAACCTCTGTTTCCATTCATTTATTTTATTTTGTCTTATCTTAAAATATAGTAATAATTATGTTTCCTTGATTTAATTAATGCATTCTTTATTATGTTATTTACCTATCCATGATGAGAAGAGTATCACCACACTTAGATATACAAAATCCAACGAGTACTGCACAACCAAAGAAATAAAACTTAAGCGACCGGTACAGATCAGTCAAGTTGTCTTTCATCATACGAATTAAATAGCATTTTGACCAAATTTGAAGAAAATTTTGAATTTATTAAATCTTAAACCTCTTTAGTCTTTAGGATACGTGTTCATCAAAATGTTACTTCTTAACTGTAAATCTTGGATATATAAAAGATAAATTGGAGGATATATATTAACCTTGGCGACTTTGTGAGAAGCTTCTCGCGGGAAGAGATAAGCTAGACCGATGATGTTGATGAGTTTGCCGAAGAAGATGAAGAAAACTGGAACGGAGGCTCCGTGAATGCAAGCACCAATGGATCCAAGAGCCATCAGAACGCAATCGTAGAAATCAGCAAAGGAGAAGAGCTTAAGAAATGACACACTTGGCCGCTCCTTCTTCTTCTTGGTCGCTGCCAAGGCTTCTGTTGCTGAATCGCCAGACGGCTGCATTTTGCACTTTTGAGTGGAGAAACGAGAGAGAAAGGGAGTAGAGATTTTGGTTCGAGAGAGACACCAGAAATTAAATGAGAAGGTATCTTATATATAGGAGAGGAGATCTTTAATTAGTGGACATAAAACTAGTTTTGTATGTAACTGCAAACTATGAGTTTTATTTTATTTCTAGTCTTGATCTTCTTAATATTGATAATAATCTAATTATATTAGAATAATCTTCTAAATAGAGTTTTATTTCTAGTCTTGTTTTTATTTTATTTTTATACCAAACTATTTTAACTTTTAAGCCAATTTGTTCATATCTTCATCGTAAACGCAATAAAGAAGTATAGAAAATCCGATTCAAGAAGAAGTAATTAAGAAATATCATTTAGGAATGCATGCATGTCTATACTTTAGAAGTAAGAATATAAATTTAAAAGCTGGCTGCATGCTACTTACCAAAAAGCTGGCTGCATGCTAAGCAAAAATTTATAGGAAAAAAATCTGAAAATATTGGAAAAAATGGTAACGACAGGTAATACTTTACTAGCAAAAACGTTTAGATAGAAAAATTCGATATTCCAATTTCTTTTGGCGAAAAAATATTCCATTTGAAGTACACGAATATCAAATATAAATGGAATTAGAGAAAGACTCAAAAAGAAAATGACAATCCATATATACATCTGTAACTGATCATTAAAATATTTTAACATATGTATTAAGGGACCCATGTATTAATCGTCGCTATCAACATATATAGGATTAATTCGTATGATTCAACTCACAATATAGAATCCTATATTTTTTATTATACCATCATAATTCAGTGGGACAGTTAATATTATATTTGACTTTTAGTTCAGGTGTTTTAGTACTGTATCTGTATAGTATATGGGTTTCTCTTCTTTTCTTTATTCCGCCAGTATATGGTTTATTTCTTCCTTTAAATGTGAAATTACAAGTTCTTATGGTAATGTGAAATTATTTCTTCCTTTAAATGCAAGAACATTATGTAGATGTTTCATTGATCTGCAACTGAAGCTTTGTATGACATATATATATGACTGGGGTGATGGTAATTAGCTTTATAATTTTAAAAATTCCATGGAACAAACAGGTTAGGCCTTTAGGGACAATCAAGATTTCCAGAGACACACGATCGAGAGGAGAAGAAAAACAAGTTTTAAGAATTTCTTATTATAAATTCACTATCATATAAACATGAAAATTAATCAAGAGACATCATGAGCAAACATAATCCAATTTTATTACCAAAACACTGGAAATTAAAGAAACACACATCACAAGACGACCCAAATTATGATTTTCTTTCTCATTGAACATAATATTAAAAAAAAGATGATTGGATTCCGTAGCAGACGAATCTTAAAACAGCTTAAGATCGATCATACCACCGAAATCAAAATCAATAGAACTCGAACACGAGCCTGATGCCGATATATGACTTGCCGTTTTGCCGTTACCATAAGATCAAAAAGAAAAGCTTTGTTTTTGTTTTTCTTGTCTTCTCGCTTCTTATGGCCAAAGCTAAACAAACTGTTGGGGATATTTTCCAAAGTGGTGTTCCTCTGACTCCTCCTTGAATGGCTTTGTCTGCATTTTTTCTGCCGGTTTCATTCCCTTGACGATTTTTTTTTTTTTTTTTGGTATGAACTATTTTGGTTCAAGTTTTTGAGTTTGAAAATTTGTGGGTGAAATCTTTATCTCAATGGGCTAATATATATAGAGATGACTAGATAGAAGGAGGTTTGTTTTATTTTATTTTATCTTCGAAGGTGGAGTTGATAATTATTGGATAGTGACATCACATTTTATGTTTGGTCCAAGTCATAGTCCAACTCAAAGTTTTCCACTTTCTTCACTTTCTTTTTTCCCAAAAGAATTATAATATTCAGTTGTTTAGCCGTTAAAGAGATAGGTGCTGCTGCATCATCGCATACGCATTCGTGGGAAATAAAGGTATTAGATTCTCATGTTTGCTTCAATTGACAGTTTTACCCTTTATGATATTATCTGAAAGAAAGAAATGTTTTGTAAGTTATTTTAAGTGCTAAAATTAGTTTTTAGTCAATGGATTATAATTAGCAAAATGGTTGGTTCCGTATCATTGTACGATTCTGGAATCATTGACGTAAATTATGGTTCCGCATCTTTGGTAATGCTTTCCAAATTTAGTAAAAAGAGGTGAAAGAATCCATCTTAAACAGTGAAATTTCAGTGTCATCGTTTTTGTCATCTGATTGAAGTAAATCCAACTTAAGCTGGCCGTGTTTGTAAAATGTATAGGATCGTGCAAAAGTTGGTCAGCTCGTGCTCTGTCCTATGCTGGGAGGACATAACTTATCAAGTCAGTAATATATGGTACAGTTTATCAAGTCAGTAATATATGGTACAGTCACCTTTTGGACATCGGCGTTTATTCTACCTAAAGAGTGTGTAAAGATCATTGAAAGTCTATGCACAAGGTTTCTGTGGAATGGTGACATAACAAAGAAATCAACTGCAAAAGTTGCTTGGAAGTCGCTCTGCTTACCCAAAGATGAAGGGGGTCTTGGTTTCCGTGACTTTGCTCAATGGAATAAAACACTTTGTCTGAAGCTGATCTAGAGATTATTCTCGGCTAGGGACTCTTTGTGGGCTGACTGGATAAGAAACAACAAGATAAAAGATTCTGTCTTCTGGTCAATTGATGAAAAGAAGACTACCTCTTGGACCTGGAAATCTCTCCTTCATCTTCGACCACTCGCCAGACGCTTCATTCGCTGCAATGTAGGTTCTGGTATCAAAGCTAGTTTCTGGTTTGATTGGTGGACACCTTTTGGACCGCTTATAGATTTCCTTGGAGACTCGGAACCAGCCCAAACAGGTATTCCTCTAAAAGGTTCTGTTGCCAATGCTTGCTCTATGACAGGTTGGAGGCTTCGCCCTGCTCGTTCACCACAGGCGGAACTCCTTCATTTTCATTTGACAACATTACATCTCCCAGCTTCAAGCATTGTTGATGATTCTTACTTCTGGAGGATAGAGGATATTGATTTAGAAGCGTTTAGTACCAAGAAGACTTGGGAAGCAATTCGACATAGACAACAACCTCTATCCTGGGCTTCGCAAGTCTGGTACAAGGGTGCTATTCCAAGACACGCTTTCATGATGTGGATAGTTTTTCTTAACATGATTCCTACTAGAACCCGACTGGCTAGTTGGGGTATGCAAATTGATACAACCTGCTGCATTTGTGGTATTCACTCTGAAACGAGGGATCATCTGTTCTTGCATTGTGAGTTCAGTGAGGATCTATGGGTGGAAGCAACTCGGAGATTAGGGTACAGATCATTCGTTTTCCACACATGGGAAGCTTTCTCAGCTTGGTTAGATATTAAGGATTCAACAAGCACTCAAACCGTGAGGAGACTAGTATCACAAACAGTCATCTATACAATATGGACTGAGAGGAATAACCGGTATCATAACAATGTTATCACGCCTGTACATGTTCTTTTCAAGAAGCTAGACAGACAGGTCCGAGATGCCATCTTAGCAAAGAGGCACCAAAGAAAGTTTAACCACCTAATGCAAAGCTGGCTCAGGTTCATCTAGTGCTTTGTTGAGGATACGATCACTTGCTTTAATCACTTCTTGTTTTTATTTTTTTGGGCAAGGACTGGTTTTTTGTATTCCAAGCTATTGTAAACATTACAATTTATTTTCATAAATGAAAATTCACATTTTTACAAAAAAAAAAAAAAAAAAAAAAAATGTATCGGATCTCATTGTTGATGGTATCATTAGTAGAAAAAAGACATTACAAACGGAAGAAACATACAACTAAGAAAAACATTAGAAATCAAACGAAAAATGAAAGTAAATATGGTTTATTAAAGTAACTTATTTAACAACTTTCACATAAGAAAAAACTTATCTAACAAAAAGAAAGGAACATTTTAGAAATTTCAACTACAAGAAACGACAAAAGCTCACTCGACAAGTGCATGCTACGTTGTTGTTGACTTCTTTCTTTGAGTAGTTGTGCGTTCCTTGTATGTTTCCACGTTTTTTCTGTCCATGCACTCTGGTTAATGCATTTGTTTTAATCACCGGATATGGTGGCCTAGTTGTTAAACCCAATGGTTGGTTCTGTTGTGCTGCTAGTTTGATGCCCGGCGAAAAAATATGCTTTACACAATGTCAAAAAATATTAGTAAAAGCTGATTTTGAGCCGTTGGGAGATTAAGGCCAAGATCCGAATCATCATATATAGTTAACAAACCAAAAAGACATGAAAAGAAACACAAACAAATTTTTTTGCGAAATGACTTGCGTTTATACTCTTCAAACTTCTCTGGACATAAACACTTTGTTAGACTTTTTACATCCAATTTGAATTAGACAACTAAACCACATTTGGGATGAAAGAAAGAATTTCATATATGGTTCGTCAAACAGACAACAGGTTGAACATGGCGAGCAAATAGCTAGGTGAAAGTTTTAATAATTTCCTTTTTGAAGTTATGAAGACGGAAAGATCCATATATAATTGTGGCTAATATTATATATGAAATTTACTCCATTTGTTCCCTATTGTTTTAATCTGTGTACAAACATGTCGTTGCATGTATATGTTGTTCTTTTCTTGGGAAATGTTTGGCATAAAATCTAGTAAAATATAAAACAGGAAATGTATACAACATAACAAAGCTTTTGTTGCAGAGAAAAGGTTATTAACTCAAATTAGATGTAGTTTGTAACCAAAGACGCATAGAAATTTTGTAATAATTCCTCTGAATTTGGTCAGTTTTTTTTTTTTCTTTTTTTTTTTGCTTTCACGTCGCTATAACTGCTTCTTCTACGGATAAGTTGCATTATCCAACATGAACTATTGAATTGTTGGGTAAACCACGTGTCTAGACAAATATGCCAAGTGTCAATGCAGTTTGAAATCTTCACCGATTAATTTACTGATCAATTTCTTTCTACGATCTAATGATATTACTCATTTTCATTTCTTTTTTTGCAATAATTATACTTAAAACTCGCACTAAAATAACTTTATAATAGTACAATTTTCAGTTTTTGAAGGATGAGGTTAAATGAAGTATCGGCTATTTCAAGTACAACGCACTGGGATCGCCAAATTATGGGATCTTTAACCATGTGGAGTCCAATAATTAGCACCTATTTCAATGTGATTCTCCATATATGCTTTCTTTTAAAAGGTAACCTTCATTCATTTGTTTTCTTTTAATTTTTTTTTTAACTGTAAGGATGTTGGATATACATTATTTGTTCAGTCAACAAGGAGGAGAGGAGAAATACATAAAAGAAATAAGTAATACATTTTACACTAATACTGAGGAGCAGTAATTCACTTTCAAACTTTGTCATATTGACGAGACTTTTCTTCTTTCTAGCTTTGACGTCGTTTAGGTGATACTTTTTCTTCATTTGGCGTCGTTTCGACGAGATCTCTTATCTACTAAATAATAATTACTCTCACTAATCATATTTTATAGTAAGTTGGATGAGATTACTACATGTCATAATGACAATCAGATTTAGGAGTTATCCGTAAAATTAAATACAAATTTAATTAAGACATCTGTAAGACTGTGTTTTAACTAAAACATCACAATCTAACGTATAATATTTACTTTGCGTAGATTAAGGATTGTGTACATCCTTATCCACAGCTCCCACTTCCATTCCCCGGCGATTTTTGTCTGACGGCATTGATGATCCTTCCGATGAAATCTCTTTTTCCTCCATCCTCCTACTATACGGCAGTAGATCTCACTTCCAGATGAGGACTTGATCATCCAAGGTTTTCTCTCTACTACTTATTTGTTTCTTTTTTTTTTTCAGCATTTTTCTCATCGATCTGTTAATATTTTTTATTATCTGCTATATATTTTACTTAATAGAAGACCGCCAACCATTTTCACCTTTCGGGTTAAAAAATTTCTCCAAGCTTGCTCGGCGCATCATTACTTCCGTTGTCAATCTGGAAACAACCGAAAGGTATACTTCATATATAGTCAATAATACTAATATTAATTGTAATCGCTAAGTTTTTTTTTACTTTGGCTTACATATTGTAGGTTGTTTTGGTGCTCGAATTATCATAAGCACTTATGGGAAGATTCTGACGTGTGCACACACCGTGTACCACAACATGGAGGCACTCAATTTTTATCCAAAATATGGGGAAAAACTTCAAGAGGTAAATCAACTGCTAATTAATCCACTCACAAGAAAAGGCTTGTTCTTTTACATGAATAGATTGCTACTTCGCCACTTATAATATTACTAATCTCTTTTTCTTTTCTATTGATAAAAAGGTTAACCTTTGTAAGCATATATACTACTACAATAAGATTCCGTAGTATAATACTGTACGTTAATATAGATGTGGTTTAACCTGACAAATGGGCCGTATAATTATTGATCACATTCAAAATTTCAAACCACAGCATTATGTACAATCATGCTACCAAGGAAGAGACTATATTCGCATATTCGTAACATCATATACACAAATTAAAATAAGGAAAACCACAAAAAAAAAACTAAAAAATATAATGATATTATAGTATAGTACGATAATAGTTATTTAGACAAAAATAATATTATTCGACGGAAAAGAAGACAAAAATAATACTATTTCAAAACCGATCGAAAACTTCCAAAATTTGGAAATTTTGATACAATGAGAACAGAACTAAAAAACTTTTTGGCGTATTCTTTTCTAGGATTCCACTTGCGTCGTCGGTGGCTGTCACTTATCATCGAATGATGTTTGATGCATATTAAAAAATCCTTTATTTTATTTCTGGCGCATTTAAAATATTACCAACGTAATTGCATACATTTTTATGCATAAGTTAAACAAAAGATAAAGAACTCCAAACAGGTCGACAAATATTTTTAAAGCAGATCAAATTTAAAATGACAGATTGACAGATACAGTTTGAAAATTGTTATAGTTGTGTTTTATAAAACTGTTTAAAAGTGAAAATTAAACATATCTTACTCAGTTCATTAAATTTTTTGGAATGAGATAAAACAAAGAAAAAACAGGAAAACCGATTAGATGCCACCCCCAAATAAAGTTTTTGATGTATAACAAAAGAAAAGCTTCTTTAACAAAAATTCTCCAACCATGTCCTAGATTATGCGAATGATGTAAACAATAAATGCATGCATTATCATGTACATATACAACTGTTAGAACATTCCAAGTGGTGGAAAAATTTTGCGATAAAATGAAGAGGTTGCATTCTTTCAAGTTTCCAACCATTTTAGAAATGAATAAAAACAGATTCTTTAGTTTTTAAACAAAGAAGAAAGATTCCTTTTTATTTGTAAAGAGTTTTTGTCAAAAAAAAAAGAAAGATGGAGATAAAAGTAAGCAAAAAGGTAGATAAAGTGTAAAACTTTTGATCTGTGAACCATATTGTTAGTGATTGTTAATATCATCTCAAACTTCCATGAACATATAACTATATTGAGAAAGAATGACATGTATATATATATATATATTGAGAAAGAAACAGATTTTTTAGTTTCTTTTTTCAAATGATTTTGAGTGCTAAATTAAAGAATGACTAAAAATAACTAGAAATTTTTAAAAAAATGTAAATGGAAATAAAGCTATAAATCATATACATAAATTCTAGTGAAAACAGGAGGAGAAGATATGTACATAAACATGAAACACTAACTCCTAACATTGATACAACTGAGAAGCAAATAGAGTAAATTTAGTTTCTTAGTTCAAGAGCCTAAGTGCTGAACCAGAATCGAGAATTTAAGCTAAAACAGAGAGAAGATATTATCCTATGATTTGAAACCCTAGAAAAGGTTAGAAAGAGAGAGAGAGAAAGAGCTCAGAGAGTTGTGAAAACAGAGTTAACTAGCTCTCTGAATGAAAACGGTTTCGAGGTCAGGTGGAGAGAAGAAATCTCTAGTGGCGGCGCCGTAACTGCATTTAGACGACGGCTTACGCTTCCTTGGCGCTGCTGGACACGGCGGAACCCTTGGAATTCTGAAGGAAACAGCCGTAGGTGTTGTAGGACACTGATCTTGATCCTCTGTTTCGGTGACTGTGACACCTGGGGATAGATTAATCTGCTTGAGCGGCGAACGTGAGGTAATTCCAGCGATGACCCATTTTTTACCGTCGGTAGTTTCTCGTATCTCACCTCCTTCGAGTTGGTGGTGGTGAGGTTTGTTTGATATTCCCATGACTTCTTCTCTCGGATGTGAAGTGGAGAAAACAGGGGATTTGTTAAGGATCGATGTGTGGAGGGAGGGATTGAGTGAGACGTTTTGTTCTCTCTCTCTTTTTAAAAATAAGTTACTTTTATTGTGTGGTGAACTTTGGTGGCGAGTATGAAGTGAAGGGGACATTTTTTCTCAGAGGATGGTTTTATAGTCAACAGAGTATTAATTACATCAGATCGGCAGTGGTGTCGATTCAGTTCGGTAATTTTCCTCTTTTTATGAATACAAATTATTAATAAGGTTGTTTGTTTTTTATATTTTCAAATTTAATTATTGGACCGAAACAATTTAGAATTATAGAAAGACAGTGATATAGAGTTGTACGTTTTTACTTTTAAAAATACTCATCATATTTATTACTTGTTTACTGATGAGTGAGGGCAGAGTACTTGGAGGGAATAAAGGAGCATGAGAGAAGTAAGCAAACGATTCCTAAAGTTTTCAAATTTTAAATTTCTAGGTCATTTTTATTAGGGCTAGATCATGCAGCCTGCAGGTTACTTTAAATATTGCATTTGAGGTTTCTCTTTGTTGGAGCCAACTTCTTAAAAAGCTTATAAACTATAGATATGAGCTTATTCAAGTAAACAGTTGATGCATGTCTTCGGAACACAAATACAAAATATGTGAACTCGATCGATTCTTATATGACTGAAGTTAAAAACGTAGTTTTGATATGTTTGAAAAGATAAATCAAGGATTTTAGAAAATCATTGGAAACTCTATAATGGATAAACAAAAACTCTTTTTCTCTTTCTTTTTGTTTGTCTCACTCAGTATTGGTTTCAGCATTTTGTTTGTCCTAACACGCCCATATTAACAAACGTGAAAACCATCATCTTATCCGGCGAAGTGTACATATCTCCTTCAGCTACGTGGCCAAATGGCCCAAATCATGCATAAAAAACTCGTCTATGATGTTTTCTATTTTTAGAAATTATATTATATTATTATAATGAATTTAAAATCATTTACGAAACTAGGATCATATTTACAGTTTATAAGCTTAATAAATTTGTTGGTTTCACTATAAAATAAAGCTCAAATGCAATTAAAGTTGCTGCATCATATGTATCATGCATGAAAATGACCTATAAATTTAAAATTTTGAAAATTTAGCTAGGTGAATTTAATGTAACTCTATTTAGTTTCTTTATACATAACTCAATTTGCTTCTCAGTTGTATCAATGTTTAAGTTCCATGGTCTTATGTATCATTGTAAAACGATATAGTCAAATGAAAACGAAATGGGAGTATATCTGTTCAAGAAAGAAGAGCTCATATGAAGAGAGCCCGTGAAGAGATAAACAAAAATGAGTTTTAAATGAGAAATTGAAAATAGGGAACCCGAGGAAACGCGTGAGCTAATAATAGGCTAGGTGAATTTAAAATAACAATTTGTATTTAATACTTGTATAGTTCATAGGCATTTACATTTTTACACATCTATTTATATATAGTCGTATATGTATTAGTTTCTTGTATATACTCCTGTTTCTAATTGATTAATGTTTTGAGATTTTTTATTTTGTTACTAATAAATTAATTTGTAGATTAAAATGATTTCCCCATTTTATGTTTTTTTTTTCCACAAGGAATACTATTATTTAATGGTTTATATATACTAGTAATTATCAGAAAAAAAAAGAAATATATGAACAGAAAGAGTAATAAATATATCCTTTTAGATGCAAGTAATAATAAATGGAGTAACGAGATGGAAAGAGTCGTTGAGTGTGTGAGATTCAGACTTCAATTGGACGGTCCTATGTTTTGACCTTTCTACTAATCACCGCCGGTCAAGTATAGATTCCAACGTCGATGCTCAAAGTCATTCTTCTTTTGCACCCTCTCAAAACATTTGTAATAGAGAGGTTTTTGGTCGGTGTCTTTTTTTTTTTTGGAGTGCACCAACGACCAATTTTGTGATTACTCTAGCTCGAGTTTGCCTATCTTAGATTGACATTTACTAAGTAGTCTTCTGAATTTCAGTTTTCGTAAACCATTATTTTAGTGCACGAAATAAAATATACATATTTGTAGCAGCCTCTTCTTGTTAACCAATGGAATAATACTAGTTAAAGAATACTATTTTGATAGTTTGAAACTTCTAAATTATAATGCTTTTTTTAGTTTCAACTTTCAACTTACAACTAACACATTTTCTTTTTCCTCATAGCCGGCGCGTATATCTTCCCAAATTTGTCCTCTTGAACCGGAAATTAACCGAATCTCCCTTTACAACTAAACCAATACAAACCGTTTAGTTTTCTGTTTATATTGTACTTAACATTCAGGTTGGAGCAATCCTGAACCGAGTTTCGTTTCGGTATTCGGATAAAATCAAAAACTCGAACCGAACCGATGGTTAACTACTTAAGGTAAATTAAACCGAAATTATCCAACAACTTTTATAACGTGCCCCGTTTGACAGATAGGGGTGTTTATGTCATTCAGTATAGTCTTCGCCACATGTCTGATTTTTCTTATAAAACCCCTAAAAAAAAAAAAAAAAAAAAATTCGTTAATTAATTTGAAGATATCCGCCGGAAAATTCGTAATTTTGACCCTTCGTGTTCGGTAATGGCGGCTATTTCTCCGGCGAATGCAACCACCGCTGCTTCACTCTCCCTTCCTCATTTTAGCTCTTCTTTTTCCTCGTCGTTATCGTCTTCTTTGTCTCCGTTTTTGCTTAACTTCAAAACTGCTACAGTCGGTAATCGCTGCGTGAAGTGCGGAGTCAGAAGCTTAGAGAACCAGTCGTCGGGTCACCGGAGCCTCGATTTCTTATCCAATGGAGATCCCATCAGCCTAATCAATCCGAATTCATCTTCAATATCCATGGCGGCCGCGGCGGCGTCGGAATCAGGTGCCAAGTGTTCCAAGCGCGTCTGTCTCTTCCACAGCGACGAGACTAGAGATCTCGCCGAGAGAATTGTATCTCAATCTGATTGCATCGAGCTACGAAGCATCAATTGGAAGTAATTAAAACCCTCTCATCTCTCTATCTAATTCATTCCAGATTCATGGGTTTGGTTTTCAAAAAATTGATTTTTTGACAATGCGAGTTCAAATTCGAGACCTTGAGATGAGTTAGTTCTGTAAAGTCGAGACCTTTAAGCTGATTCAAATTAGTTGGAAGAGGTTTTAGGTTCTTGATCACTAAAGTAATCACAATCATTGTTTCTTGTTTTTTAGGAAATTTGATGATGGGTTCCCTAATTTGTTCATACAAAATGCTCAAGGCATTCGTGGGCAGCACGTTGCTTTCTTGGCTTCGTTCAGTTCACCTGCTGTGATCTTCGAGCAGCTCTCGGTTATTTATGCTCTACCTAAGCTTTTCGTTTCTTCGTTTACACTTGTTCTTCCTTTCTTCCCCACTGGAACTTCTGAGAGAATGGAAGATGAAGGAGATGTGGCGACTGCTTTTACTCTCGCTAGGATACTCTCAAATATACCGGCTTCTAGAGGAGGACCGACTAGCTTAGTTACCTTTGATATACATGCCTTGCAGGTCTTTATTTACAGTTCTGGTCAATGCTCATGACTTCTCTTTTTTTTTTTGTTCTTTGTCTCGATGGTTTCATCTAGGTTTTGCCTGTTTTCTGTTTGGATTTTGTAGGAAAGATTCTACTTTGGCGATACTATACTTCCTTGCTTTGAAAGTGGTATACCATTGCTCAAGAGCAGACTCCAGAGTTTACCTGATTCCGATAATGTAAGTCTCTTTCCCTTTGGTTGTCACAATTCTATCATGTAGAGTAGATATTAACAAGATGCGATTCATTTTTGGTTGCTGTTCTTCATTTGCTTCAGATATCTATTGCATTCCCAGATGATGGAGCATGGAAACGTTTCCACAAACAACTCCAACATTATCCAACGGTAATACACAGAACGTCTCGCCTTTGGCCCCATTCATTAGCATCTTATAGTGTGGACCGTTTTAACTCCAAACAAGCATTGCATCATCCAGTCTTGAACAGCAACTCTGAACATTAATTTGACTTACCAAGTTATCCTCTTTGTCTTTCAGATTGTTTGCAACAAGGTAAGAATGGGAGACAAACGAATAGTGCGTATTAAAGAGGGAGACGCTGAAGGAAGGCACGTTGTGATTGTCGATGATTTGGTTCAGTCGGGTGGCACACTAATTGAATGCCAGGTTCTGTACTCAGATTCAACTCTCAAAAGTGTTCGCACTTATTCTTTAACTAACCACTAATTCTTGTTCCCTTCAGAAAGTCTTAGCTGCACATGGAGCAGCGAAAATTAGCGCATATGTAACACACGGGATCTTCCCCAAGAGTTCATGGAATCGTTTCAAGCTTGACACTAAAGGTTACAACTATTATACAAATGTTTTGACTCAGTCTAAGCAGGATCATGTTCTGTTTCTTTGCGACATACTTAAAATCTTGTATTTTGTCTTTCGGTGGTGCAGGTGATCCCGCGGAAGGTTTGAGCTATTTCTGGATCACAGACTCGTGTGGGTTGACTGTGAAAGAGGTGATGAATAAACCTCCTTTTGAAGTTCTTAGCCTGGCTGGCTCCATCGCTTCTGCTCTTCAAGTTTAAGCTTCTGTTATTTGAGTAGGAATCCAGCTGCGAGTAATTTTTGGGTTTGGACAATGCTGATTTATGAACTTTGGTGTATAGTCTCGATTGAAGCATTTTCCATTGAAAGAGGTTGTTTGTTTTTTATTTTTATGTAGGAAAATCCAATAATGTAATAATGTTTCATTTCACTTCTTTTTGTGTATACTTGACAGACAGATAAATTCCTTCGGAAAATAAAGCTTGTTTACGTGACAAACGTAAACTAATGACACAATTATTTGGATTTTCTTATTACTATTTTTAGCTAGTTAAATTTAAGTTGAATAATGTATTTATATTCTCCAACAAAAAAACAAAAAAGAAGAAATATTTTCTGTCTTTAGTCAGTGTGACTTTAAATTTGCTTAGTAAAGCCTAACTGATACGATTCATACGCTGTAAAGACTTTACTGGCTGTGGGAAGATCCTATACAACTTTTGTTTTACCTAAATCTATGCATATTAATATTTCAACAGGTATCCTCTATGGCTATATAAATATTAGCTTTGTATATGATTAAGTTGTGTGTATAAATTACAACAACTCAATAAGAAAAAAATATCACAACACACAGCCAAACCATGAAATTATCACATATAGCTCTATTATCAATACTCATGTTCACCCTCGTTGCTATGCATAAGTGTACGCATAAGTTTTTCTGATATAAACATTTATTCGAATGTCTTTCCTTTCTTATTTATTCTCAAAGTTTGGTTTGTGTTTACTGTTTAAAATCAAATCGATCGATATGTGTAGGGATGAGGATGGAGGTTAGAGAGATTGAGGGACCGAACTCCCAAAACGTCATTGAAGAGTGTTACCCTGGCCCATGCCATGCTATGGTACCTCATTGTTGGTGCTGCAAACATTTAGAACATTGTTGGTCAGGCACAACTGGTCACGACTTTTGCAACATGCAATGTAACTTAAGTTTAAACCCTTGATAAAACAATGGAAGCATGAACTAGTTATATTTTATTTACTATTTTGTTTACAAAAATAAATAAATATCTCGCAAGGTATATATAGACGATACTGTTATGTTTGCTTCTGCGTCTAAAAAGTAGTTAACAAATGTTTAAATCAATTTTTTTCTTTAGGGTTCTAACTAAAAGTTAAAAACAACTTGTCAAAATATCGTCAACAGATTCCAGATTCAGACATACATTTTGACTAAAGAAACGATCTTAATATCATTCGATTTCTATTAATCATATTTTTACGTTTTACAGCCTAAAAATTTGAAACCCAATCAACCAACAGAAAAAAAGAAGTTTGAAACTATTTTTCACTTGTAGTCTACTTGCTTCGGTATGGTTAATTGTTTATTGTGTCACCAGATATTCAATAGACTATACATACTAAATGACTATAGGATTCAAAAAATATTAACAAACTAACTTTAGTCTACAATACCCATGTCAGAAGGGTCAATTTTTTTTTTTTTTTTTGATGGATTTTAATCTTTTTTGGGATCTCCGTCATCATGTTTTTTTAATGCCGTCATTTTTTTGTAATACGCTACTTCTTTAAAACTACACTTGATAGCAAACAACTTCCTTCTTTAGCATGTTGTTTTCTTGTATTACATGTTATTTATTAAAAATTACATATAGTTTCTTCCGAAAATATAATTTTAATGCTAAAAACACGTTATTTCTCCAAACGATATGTTTTTTAGTATAGCATGATTTATAAATTAAATGACACGGTTTTCATAAATGATTTAAGAGCAGTTTTGAATTTTTCCCTCGCTCAAAAAAGTTAATTATGTATATTTTTCTGGCACATGGTCATTTTCTTAATTTTTAAAAATTTATAGTTATCTACTAATATGGCCTATTCATTATGTTGTATTCTATCAAATGAAATCTTAAAATTTACTCTTGACCCAATAAAAAATGATAGTTGGAACGTTCACTAATAAGGAAACAAATCGAAAAAGAATAATTGAATTTCTTAATAGAGAATTAGAGATATTGGAAATTTTGACCAAGACATTTGAATATATTGAATCTTGCAAAACCAAGAGATATTATCTCAAATTGTTGTATTTCTTAATTAAAACGTCTCTATGTCTTATATATATATATACTGATTAAGTTTGGAATGAACAAATTACAACGATTCATAAGACAAAAAAAAACAAAACAAAACACATCCCATAATTTGAGTTGAGACTTGAGACATCCAAACTATGAAGTCATCACATATAGCTTTAATCTGCATAGTCATGCTCTCTCTCTTCGCTCTTCATGAGTGTAAGTATAAGCTTCTTATATATATATCTAAATCCGAATGTCATTCTTTTATCCAAAAATCTGATTTGTGTTTAAAATCAAATCGATGTGTAGGTGTGAGCAAGGAGGTTAGAGAGATGGAAGAAACGATCTCCGAAAACGTTAGTCAAGAGTGTGTGCCTGGCCCATGTCATGCTTTGGTACCTCATTGTTGGTGCTGCGAACGTTTAAGGGATGTCTTGCCGCAAGCCTGTTGGTTCGGCAATACGGCTCGCGACTATTGCAACATGAAATGTAAGTTTTAATACTGTTGCTACTGATGCAATTCCCCAGCTTTTCCAAGCAGTCTTATATAATGCTTGCTTGTAATAGTTCTCTTTATTTA
Source organism: Camelina sativa (assembly GCF_030686135.1). Classification (NCBI taxonomy): domain Eukaryota; kingdom Viridiplantae; phylum Streptophyta; class Magnoliopsida; order Brassicales; family Brassicaceae; genus Camelina; species Camelina sativa. The sequence continues at coordinate 4,201,172 of NC_141882.1, forward strand.
CTATTATGTTTAATCAAATAAAGTTGAAGTTTATGCTATACATTTACTGTATGTGTGTGTGTGCTTCTAAATCCAAATTTAAATAATTTTGTTATTTTTGACATCAAGAAATGGTAATTTGAATATACAGTATTAGTTTTTACAGCCTAGCAATTGACACGGAACCAACTTGGCAAAAATAGAGAAAACCAAAAACTTATGTTTTTTCTTCAGTGACAAAAAGTAAAAAAAAAATATATATTTTTACATTCATTAAAAAAAAAAAAGTTAAAAATCAGAACCAAAATCAAACCAAACTTGAACCGAATTTAACACCTTAATATCTAAAGACATCGTTAGTGGGCTTGGGCCTTTGGACCCAAATGAAATATTTTTAATCTGAGCAGAGCAACAGTCGACTTTAAATTTCGTTCGGCGAAATAGGGAAAAAAAAAGGGTGAAAAAGAAAAAATTCGAAACGGAGAAAAATATCAGAAGGAAGATGGCGGGATCTCTAACAGCATCAGTCCACCACCACCGTGGAAACGCGGTGGCAGCTCCAGAATTTTCCCGATGGCAGATCAGTTATGCTCGATTTGTTCAGTTTCTGTCTTCTCCCTCTTCGTATCCAGGTCTGAAACCCGTCGGGAAGAGAGAGCTGTATTATCCGCCCTACGGGACGTGGTTGTCGACGTCTTCTTCGAACGTGTCTCTCCAGTTGGTCGAACAATTGAACAGATCCGATGTGATTCTCTCCGTCCAACTCGGCGGCAAACTCCTTGTGAGTTGATTTTTTTTTAAAAAGATGATCTCTCTCGTTCTCTTCTATTTTGTTGTTCTATAGATCGGGTGTTTAGGTTTTTGTTTCGCGATGGTTTAAGCTTAATCGCGATCTAGATATGTTTGATTTAGGTTTTAAAAGTGCGATTAACGGTGTTTAATCTCAAATTCTACAGGAAGAACACTACATTTCGAAGCTGAATTTCACATGGCCACAAATGTCTTGTGTTTCTGGGTTTCCATCTCGTGGTAGTCGAGCGATTTTTGTTAGCTATAAGGATTCTGCAAACGAGGCAAATGCTCTTAACGCTTATAATCACTTTTTTGGATTTTTTTTTTTCTGGAATTAACAGATTTATTTACTGTTCATGAGTTTGTAGAATCGAAGAAGATCATGTGGTTTTAATTTCGCTTGTTGTTGTTTTTATCCAGATCCAAAAATTTGCTGTAAGGTTTTCTACATGTGATGCAGCATTGGACTTTGTGGTAACTCTTAAGGTTAGCAGCAAATAGCTTCCTTGCATGTTGATCAGAAGGAGATTGATGTTTCCATTAAACCTTTGAATTCAGTTTATAAGTTCGAATCAGAGCCGATTGGTTTTTTTTTTTCTTATGTTTTCAGGAGAAGCTTAAGGGGTTAGAGGAAGCTGGGAACCAGAGAAATGAAACTATGTGCGAGGTTTCTTTCCAGTCAGATTACAACCCTTCAAATGGTAGAATCCGCAGGTTAGATCACATTGGTTACAGTGTTGTGAAATTTGCACAAGTGTTTGAGCGAACTATTTAGATTTGGTAAATCCTCTTTGCAGAGCCACTGAGGAAAAGCCAAGTATGGTGAAACCTCTTAATAGTTATGTTCCTGAAATGCAACTACCAAGACTTGAGTATGAAGCTCAGAACCAGAAATTTGAAACTAGGTCCGAAGTTTCTTTCCAGTCAGATTACAACCCTTCAGATGAGACTGTCTCCAGGTATCGCATTACACTGTTGTGAATTTGTACAAGTGCTTTCAGCCAACAATTAAGAGATATTGGTAAAATCTTCTCTGCAGAGCCTCTGCGGAAGAGCCAAATATGGGTAATCTTCTTGATAGTTATGTTCCTGAAATGCTACCAAGACTTGAATACGAGACTAGACAAACCTTATACCAACCAGAATTTGCCATAAGTCGAGTCCCCAACCAGAGTTCCAACAATCTCCCTCCAAGTTTCACCACCTTACTCTCTGGTTGCTTCCCCAACTCCACTCTAGGTACATTTTTTTCATTGATCTTTGCTTGTTCTGATTAAGCTTGAGAAATATCACCTCTTTCATTCATTATTAATACATTTCCTCCCAATGAAACGTACTATAGACGCAGGCCAAACAACTGTAAAGCAGGATAGTGATCTAAAGTCACAGATACTGGTACACCATAAACAAACCCGATAGTTTTCTCTACAAAACTCTCTTTGGACACATGAACACAATTCTATTCTTATCTTCTGATTTGGGATTTCCAACTTTTTTTTGTTCTTGCAGAACTACATGGAAGATTCTTCATTTCAAGGTGAGCATTCTCTCCACTACTTAAAACACAGACTATATAATATTAACGTTACATTTCAGCTTCAAGTGATTTTTCTGATTATACTGTTTATGTAACAATTGATTTTTCTCATCATCCAGATATGCTGCAGAAAGTAGAGAGAATTATGGAAGAAATTGGAGGTAACTGGATTCTCTAAGTATTTCATCTTCATCACAAATATATATCCATCGTAATTTCCATTTCTAGTCTTTTGTTCATTTATCCAAAACATATGTCGTTTAGTCAATTGAGATTAAAAAGGAGCAACATTGGTAGAAGAGATCGTTATTCAGATCAAGTGATAACAATTGCCAAGAAATTATTTACTGGTTCCTTGTTAAAAACATCAGATATATGATAAGCTACTAAAACACATAAAGTTCTAAGAGACCTGATTACTCGTTGCAAATTCTCCTAGCATTACATATGTAGAAAAGGAAATACTTTTGTGTCGAAGCAGCCATCACAGTACGTACAAGTTTACAAGACATAAATATTAGCTTAGAGTGCTTAGTGATATTTTCCGAATCTGGATATTAATAAAGAGCTTTGCTTCGACCAAATGTTCAAAATATTTGCTTCGACCAATGTTCAAAGTAAAACCTTTACTAATAATCATAAGCTCATTCCATTTCCAAAACATTCGATTTGTTTAAATGACATGTGTAAATTAGACTCTAGTGAATTAATGTAATGATATCCGACTTTTACGTAATTAACACTGGATATATATATATATATATATCAACCAATTTACATTTCTACATACAATTTTTCAATAAAGAGGAAAGAAATATTGTGATTAAAGTTTGTAGGAAATTTAAATAAATTACAACTGTATGTATTTTAATTTGTATGGGGTTTGTTGGCCAAAAAAAAATTAACAAAACACATTTTTTTTATTTTTTTGTATAGGTTTTTGAGTCAACGATACAGCACAAATGGATCAATAGATTAATGAGAAAAGAAAAACAAAAGACGAAAGAATTGAAATCATAATGTTTTCGAATTTTCTCGAAAGCTTATACGAGGGAATCGGAGACGATGACGCCACCGCCGACGACGAAGAAGACAACACGAGCACCCGGATATCTTCACCGCAAATACACGATTATTCCGATAGAAACGCCGTTCGTTTGTCACCGGAAGATGAGGCTCAAGCGCGTGGGGTTAAAGACGATTTGACGGAGCTTGGACATACCCTCACGCGTCAATTTCGCGGCGTTGCTACCTTTCTCGCTCCGTTACCAGATGGATCCTCTTCTTCTTCCTCCTCCGATCTATCGAATCATCATCATCATCTTAGGTTGATGAATCAATCGCGGTCTTCAGATCCTGAGTTGTACCAATCGCGGTCTTCGGATCTTAGACTGGATCAATCTCGGTCTTCAGATCGGGACGAATCGTGTGTTGGAAGTGATACGCCGGAGACTGGAATTAGGTTTAGGAGCTGGGGTTTGGAAGAAAAAGGTGTCCAACATGTGTTTAATGATCCTGTTGTTGAGGAGGAAGGAGAAGAAGAAGAAGAAGAAGAGGAGGAGGAAACTGATGATGAAGAAGAAGAGATCGCTGCGGTTGCTCTGACGGACGAAGTGTTGGCATTTGCGAGGAACATAGCAATGCATCCAGAAACTTGGTTGGATTTTCCTCTTGATCCTGACGAAGATCTTGATGGTAACCCTAACATTCTCATTCATTCATTGTGTCAATTTTTGGATTAATTTATAATTTGTTGAAATTTTCACAAGTCAAGTTTTTGGCCTTTTTTTAGTCTTCATTGTTTTTGACTTGTTTGCTATATACATATCACAAAGGTTTGTTTTGTTTGTTCTTCAATGTTTTTTACCTTCTTCTTTGGTAGATTTGGAAATGACTGATGCTCAAAGAGGTCATGCTTTAGCTATTGAACGTCTTGCTCCGAGGTTAGCTGCATTGAGAATTGAGCTTTGTCCATGCCATATGACTGATGGTTACTTCTGGAAAGTCTATTTTGTTCTTCTTCTTTCAAGGCTCAATAAACACGATGCTCATCTTTTGTCTTCCCCACAGGTAACAAAACCCTCTTATCTTCTTCTTCTTGGGTCATGATTTGTTGTCTGTTGTTGTTTACTCAATAAAAATTGTTGCAGGTGATGGATGCAAGAGCGTTGTGGATGAAAGAGCTTCAGAATCAAACCCATTCTTCTAAAGAAAGTAGAGATAAGATTCTTGAAGAAGACATTTCACCGTCAACTTCAAATTACTACGACCATGCTCCTCCTGAGTTTTTGTCTCCAAGAATATATGCTTTTGAACCTCCTTCAATCATGTATCGCGATTTCGAACACGGGTCTGAAAACGCTAAGTTCATCGATAAAGCTGTTATTGATGAAAAACCAATCCAGAAGAATGACAAAAGTAGTGCAAGTCTTAGCCAAACACCTAAAGATGTTGTTGTTGATGATGACGATGATGATTGGCCAGAAGAAGAAGATTCAGCTAATTCTTGGGCTCCAATGTTCACAGTGAATGAGGATGATGTTTCTTTCAGTGATCTAGAAGGAGACGACGATATAAGTAGCTTAGCACTCAAGTCTAAGATTACATCAAAGGGCACAGATCAAAAAGAAACATGATACATCATCATCTGGCTTGTTGCTCTGCCCTGTCTCCACGAGATCGAAGCAAATAGAATTGAACATAAAGATGTGTGCTGAGTCAAATCGTGGAAAGTCATCTGGGCGAGTTTGATTGTTTGTGGTTTTAATGATGGTTGCTCTCAAAGAGAAGAAAGGAAGAAAAGAAGAAAAGAAAGGTTTTGATTGAAACATGTACAGAAGATTACTTTGATCACTTCAATTTCATTGTATTGTTCTCACTCTATATCTCTTTCTCGCCTATGTAATGAAGATATTGAAAGGCATTAAACATAGATGAAATGTGTTTAGTATATGATTACATCTCAGAGATCTCAATTACCAAACGTACTTCTCACAATTGGCAATAATGAATCACGACTACGAAAAGTAAAAGAGTTCATACAAGTGGCAACGTGTGTTTTTTTGGTTACAAAACGGTGTCGTATTAGTGGAATCTCAAGGCATTATGTTTGGGACAATAGAGTAATGCGAAGCTGAATTTGATAGCTGCACTTTTTTACTCCCATCGGTCTTTTTTTTTAAATTTTAATTTTAATGTGTGTGTCTCTATTATGAATCCAACCACGAACCAGAACGAATTCGTCAGATCGTGAATAAGACTTTATCGAGAAACCACTCAGCTGCACCAGATGATCTTAGCTCCTTCTTCTCTTTGACGTTGGTCCTTCTTCTCCAGCGAAGCATAAGATTCTTCAGATCTCGTTGGGTTAATCCATCTGTTTGATCGGATCTGATTCGAAATCGTTGAGAAACAGGGAGGAAAGAAAGAAGAAGAACATGGCAGGGGCGGCCTCAGCGCTGTTTCTGCTCGATATCAAGGGCCGTGTTCTGGTGTGGCGCGATTACCGTGGCGATGTCACAGCTGCTCAAGCTGAGCGTTTCTTCACCAAACTCATCGAGAAAGAGGTGTTTTACTCTCTCTTCTGATCTTTGCTTTCTGGATTTGCGATTCGGTGTTTTTAGTTTCTGTTTTGGTACTTGGATGATGTGAGTTCTAAAGAGTACTTGGATGCAATGAACGAGAGTCATGGATTCGTTTCTAATTTCCATCTTTGGGAGATTCGCCAATAGAATTCGAAAAAGTGTTCTAAGCAATAGACCCGATTGTATGGAAGCTTGCTAATAGAATTCTTAGATAAGATAGTGATCTGTCTTTGTGATCTGATGCCACTAGTCCTTCTGAGATTCTTGTGATTTTACGATACGGAAGTTTGAACATTTGGAACTAATGAACAAGCTTGATCAGTGCTTATAGGAGGATTCAATTTGGATAAAAATTTGATCAGAATCGATACTATTTACTTTCGTAAGTAGTGTTTTCTTTGCGGGTTTGCTTACTTTCGTCTAATTTTTTTTCAGGGTGATTCACAATCAAACGATCCGGTTGCTTATGATAATGGGGTGACCTACATGTTTGTACAGCATAGTAACATTTACTTGATGATAGCGTCCAGACAGAACTGTAATGCTGCCAGTCTTCTCTTCTTCTTGCATCGCGTTGTCGATGTAAGCTTCCCTAGTGATTCAGTTTTTGCATTTCCATCTGTTTCCCCCGGTTGGAGGATATAGAATATAAAGAACGGCACTGTTTTCATATGATACTTTTTCATTTATGTGTTTCTTATATTGTTTTGTAGGTTTTTAAGCATTACTTTGAGGAGTTAGAGGAAGAATCATTGAGGGATAACTTTGTGGTAGTGGTATGTCAATGCTTCTCCCATCTGCTCGCTCTTATAACACCTTTTTTTTTTATGCTATATAGTATATTATTATTTCTCTCACATGGGCTGAATATGTGTGGACAAAAGTTATTATAAAGACTAGGTACTGAAATTGATTTATGTTGCTGGCAGTATGAGTTACTTGACGAGATGATGGACTTTGGTTACCCTCAGTATACTGAGGCGAGAATCCTTAAGTGAATTCATCAAGACTGATGCATATAGAATGGAAGTTACACAGCGACCTCCAATGGCTGTCACAAATGCTGTCTCATGGAGGAGTGAGGGGTTACAATTTAAGAAAAACGAAGTGGGTGCTTACTTTTCAAGCAGGGAACAGTTTACTTAAGAAAACGTTTAAGTTGTCAAATGTTGACATGCAGATGTTTTGTTTTCCAGGTTTTCTTGGATGGAATTGAGAGTGTAAATATCCTTGTGAACAGTAATGGGCAAATTGTCAGGTCTGATGTCGTTGGAGCATTGAAGATGCGAACATACTTGAGGTGCGTTCTCTAGTATTCCTAGTAAACAAAGTATATTAGATGAAAAGCCCCACCTCTTTGACCCTCTACTTCTTAACCAATGTATTAATAGTGGAATGCCAGAGTGTAAGTTAGGCCTGAATGATAGAGTATTGTTGGAGGCACAGGGGCGGCCAACAAAAGGAAAAGCCATTGATTTGGAGGACATCAAATTTCATCAGTATGTATCCTCTTGCAGTTCCAAACATTCTTGACAATCACTTTATCCAGACCAATTTTTGAGTTTTTACATGTCTCTTTCTTCAAAATGTTAGGTGTGTTCGATTAGCCCGTTTTGAAAACGACAGGACGATATCTTTCATACCACCTGATGGATCTTTTGATCTAATGACGTATAGACTCAGTACTCAGGTTTGAATTGTGGACTATTGCACAAATGGTTTTTGTCCCCTTCTTAAGCAAATTAAATCTCATGATATTTTTTTATTTTCACATTATACTTGTTCAGGTAAAGCCACTTATATGGGTGGAAGCGCAGATAGAGCGGCATTCCAGAAGTCGTGTTGAGATGCTAGTAAAAGCTAGAAGCCAATTCAAGGAAAGAAGGTAACTAATAATCCTTGTGTGATTTTACGTTTTAACCATGACTTAAAAAAAATCCTTTAAAACGTTTTGCTAAGAGTTTCTTACTGTGCAGCACTGCAACAAATGTTGAGATTGAGTTGCCTGTACCAACCGATGCATCTAACCCCAATGTAAGAACATCTCTTGGGTCTGCCGCATATGCTCCCGAAAAAGATGCACTGGTCTGGAAAATCAAATCTTTCCCAGGGAACAAGGTAAGTTCTTATAGTTTAATGTAATACTTTACCAAAGTCAAATGCTTACATGGATTTTTGAAACAATGTAGGAGTATATGTTGCGAGCAGAGTTTCATCTTCCAAGTATAACGGCAGAGGAATCAACACCTGAGCGGAAAGCTCCAATCCGTGTCAAATTCGAGATCCCATACTTCACAGTTTCAGGAATACAGGTCGGGATTGCTAACAGTGATCAGTTTGTCATATGTATCGTTCTCGTTCAATACTACTGCATTGAAATCTGAAAGTAAAAACCTGATGCGTGATAATTATGGGTATTGTAGGTTCGATACCTGAAGATCATTGAGAAGAGTGGGTATCATGCTCTTCCATGGGTGAGATATATAACCATGGCTGGTGAGTACGAACTGAGACTCATGTGAGATTTGTGTTTTTGTTTAACTTTTATTTTGGCCATTGTCAACGACAACGAACAAAGCAGAGGAAGATCGTTTAAAAAAAATAAGTGAAAAAGATTGAAATATTATATAGCTGATGAAATTTGCGGTGAAGGTTGTTTTAGAAGCCATATTCTTGTGAATTGTTTTTCTTCTTTTCTTTTTTTTTTTCTGTAAGATTTTAAAGTTTTTACGATAGTTTTTCTATTAGTAAGTACTTTTTGGTATCTCTCAAAACCGAGTTTACGCGCTTCCTCTCTTTTTTTCACTTGATATCTATAGCTATAGCTTTTATTCTATGACTATAAAACTAGAGTAATTGTAACGACATTTTATATAACGCCACCTACATGAGATTAGGTGACATCATCGAATTCGATATGGGCTAAGAATGACCTCTTCCTAATCGCTATGCGAAATGTCACATTCAGAAGTCTTTTTAAAAACGTATTAACTTATTCAGGTCACCTTAATTGGTAAATAATGAATAAACAGAGAAGTCGGATATGAGAAAAATATAAATAACAATAAAATAAGATTGTACACACTCATTCTCTATTGGAATGTTTTTCTATATACCAACATCATTACCAATGAAAAAGTTGTCTCACTAGTCTTTTTATAAACTATCAATTCTTGCGACAAAGTGTTAAATCACATAGAGCTTATTGAAAACTTCCAAAATTAAGACAAGTATTAATCAAAGTAATGGTTAAAACATAATATCAAAATAAATAAAATGTCATGGGCATTCCGTCCAGCAACATCAAATATCAATGTAAAACACGAACACAATCAACAATATTTATAAAATTAATTTACCGTCTTTATGACACAATCAGTTTGAAGAAAAGTTTTGCAGAAACTTTTTATCATGTGTATTTCCGAACCGGGACGTTTAACCAAACTTGTGTAAGACAAACAAGATCAAAATATGAGAGGAATTAGCAAATACAATAAGAAATTCAGTACTTCCTAAACACAATAAGGAATTGGCAAAGACAATAAAAAATCTCATTATAATATATGTTATTTGGTCATGTTGCTCCACGCCTGATGTTATATAAAGACTTGTGAGTAAGTTAGTGCTACAAAAAGACTCTTAAGTTTGTGATGTTGTAGACATTGTGGGCACATGCTACTATTTTTCCATGAGTACTTATAATGATTCCACATCCATACAAAAAATTTACTCGTAAATTTGGTCAAGTAAAGCTTTAAGTATTAATACAATCGCTATTTAGTATTATTTGCTATAAGACTACTTACAATGGTGCTATTGAAAAAAATTATTAAATTGTTGAATTGGTGCAAAGATGTATTGAAAAATTTGTTGAATATGAGGTGGATTAAACATAATTGAATAAGTTCAACATGTTGAATTAAAAGAGAGAGATAGTGTCCATGTGGTATCCTCTCATAGGTTGTTAGGAGTGATATAGAGATTGAAACGTGTGTTGTTAACATTATTGTTGATTGTTGATTTTTTTTTTTTTTTTTAGATTTACCCCCAATTATTTGAGATCCATTATATTATAGTGAATTAATATTTTTATTCTTGATTTCTCTATCAAAATTCATTATTTTTATACTCTATCAATAAATATTTCTTTCATTTGAACTGGACACATAAAAACCGTCTTTTGTGAAATAGATACCAACAATGATTTTTTCTACACTCAAAATTATTCTACTTACTCGTAAACAGTGATTATCAATTTTCAAGCCAACACTTTTTCATGTGTGATTGAAGACCTTTATTGTTTGTGACTTAGTCTAAGAATATGAAATAAAAATAAGAAAAGAATTATTTTAGCCACTAACTCATTAATTTGTAGTTAATAGATGAAAATTAGAGTATGAAATAAAATAATGGGAATAGATTGTTCAACTTTATTAAACAAATCTATTGTAGAGTGTAAAAATTGATTGGATGTTGAATTATTAGATGAAATAGAAAGAAGATGATGTTGAATGTAAAATAGGATGTTAAAAGAGTTTACCCTGTACATAGACTAAGATCATCTTCATTGAACTAGAGGTTCTAGTTCTAGGCATGGGCATTTGGTTAACCGTTCGGTTTCGGTTCGGTTGTATTCGGTTTCGGTTAGTTTGGATATAGTAATATAATAACCATTTAGATATTTTAGAAATTTTGGTTCGGTTTCGGTTCAGTTAGTTGAAGAGTTAACCATAACTGACATAAATTATATTGAAATTAACCAAATAAAACGAATATAACCAAAAGTAATTGAATATAACCGAAATTAACCAAAAAACATTACAAAAGTATAAAAAGGAGAAAAAATATTGAAATCCGATTTTACAAAATAGTATTTAGCTTTGTAAATTCAAAATAATAAAATTTATATATATTGATTATTTTAAGTATTTAATTGTTTTGAATGTAGAAATAATCAATATTTTAAATTTATTTTATAGTATTGCATAATATTAAGTATATTATTTTTGGTATCTTCTAAGTATTCAGACATTTCAGTTAACCATTTAACTGTCGGTTCGGTTCGGCTCGATTTCGGTTAGTTTGGATATAGGATTTTAGTAACTATTCGGTTATTTGAGGAATTTCGATTCGGTTTTGGTTTGATTTTTTTCGGTTCGGTTCGGTCGATTATTTCGTTACCGGTTATTTTGCCCAGCCCTAGATTCTACCATAATATATTATTAGTATTTATAATTTAGTCTAATTAGATAAATAAATATTTTATAATTTAGTCTAATTAGATAAATAAATATTAAGTCATTAAATCTTAGACAATAGTATAACAAGAATATGTGGTCCAAGCGTGTATCGACTTCTTTTGGGTTCTTTCTGTTAATTACCGCGGAAAGAAAACCATAATTACATCAGCGAATTCGATATGGAATAAGAATGAACTCATCCTAATTGACAATCGTTATGTGAAACGACACGACAAATCATTTTTATAGTTAAATTACTTACTCAAGTCTTGCATAACTTAAAGACAAATTACTTATTCAAGTCTCAAATTACTAACAATGCTTTACTTACTCAAGTCTCGAATTACTAACAATGTTTTACTTAATCAAGTCTCAAATTACTAACCAAACCACTCCGGATCCGTCAGAGGCTCCGTTACACCATACAGTGCTGTTGGTTGCCCTTTTACCATTTCAACCTTCTTCATCCAATTGTTCTTCTTTACAATTTCACATATCACATCACTAGGTATGGCAAAGCCAAGAGCGGGCCCAATCAAACAATTGTGACTAACCATTCCTATCACTTGGCCTCGCATGTTGATAAGTGGGCCTCCACCATTTCCCTTACAAAAAAAAAATGAAGTCGAGTTAACGAAACAAAAATATGCCAACACAAATGAAAAAAACAAATGTAATCAACAATATTAATAGAAAAGAATTTAATTTACCATGTGTAGGGAACAATCTGTCTGGATAAAATGATCGTATGAACTATCCATGAAGGGTATTTCATGATAGGGGCGTTTAACACAGCTACAATATCAAATAAGATAAAATTAGCACATATAATTTGAAATATATTTATATTGAAATATAATTTGAAATATATGTACAAATTTTTTACCTGATAATACCCTTGGATATTGTATGGGATAATCCAAAGAAATATCCAATTGTTAGTACCAAATCTCCGATGCACTTTTGGATATACCAAAAGTAACAGGGGTGAATTTGGTACCTTCACTACACATCTCCACTATTGCCAAGTCATTGTAAGCATCAAGGAAAGAAATTTGACCACACACGACTTGTTCGTTACTAAAGATGATGTCCACCTAATAAAATAATTGATAACAATACAAATATAATTCAATATCCAATTGAGTTTAAAAATGTTTACAATATCTAACAATATTATTGATACATACCATTTTAGTTTCCGCCTGATATTCAGGATCATGTTTCAGACGAAACATGTTATCATAGATTGAGTGTGCACAAGTTAATATCTTTCATGTGGTGCTGATAATAATTCCAGCTCCATAACAGATTGCATCACCTAGGTCAAAAAAAAAAAAAGAATTAATTAGTGAATACAATATGTATCGGCTTAGTCAAAATCAAAAAAAAAAATTAAGTAAGTGAATACAATACCTTCGTATGTTATCAAATTAACTATCGATGGCATCCTCTCATAGGTTGTTAAGAGTGATATAGAGATTAAGACATGTGTTGTTACCATTATTGATTATTGAATTTTTTTTTATATAGATTTATACCCAATTATTTGAGATCAATTATATTATAGTAAATTTATATTTTTATTCTTGAATTCTATATCAAAATTCATCTTTTTATACTTTATCAATAGAGATTTCTTTCATTTGATCCAGACACATAAAAATCATCTTTTGTGAAATAGATACCAACAATGATTATTTCTACACTCAAAATTATTCTACTTACTCCTAAACAGTGATTATCAATTTTCAAGTCAACTCTTTTTTTATGTGTGATTGAAGACCTTTATTGTTTGTGACTTCGTCTAAGAATATGAAATAAAAAAATAAGAAAATAATTAATTAACTTTAAATTATTTTTGCTATTAATTCATATTAATTTCTAGTTAAAAAATGAAAATAATAATATGAAATAAAATGATGGGAATATATTGTTGAACTTTATTAAACAAATATAGTGTAGAGTGTAAAAATTGATTGGGTGTTGTTGAATTATTAGATGGAATAGAAAGAAGATGATGTTGAATGTAAAATAGGATGTTGTAGAGTTTACCATTGTACATAGTCTATGATCATCTTCATTCAACTAGAAGTTCTACCATAATAATATACCATTGTACATAGTCTGTGATCATCTTCGTTCAACTAGAGGTTCTAGGGTTCTACCATAATATATTATTAGCATTTATAATTTAGTCTAATCAGATAAATAAATATTAAGTCATTAAATCTTAGACAATAGTATAACAAGACCATGTGGTACAAGCGTGTATATGTGAATGTTTTAATTGTGTCTAAGAGAAGACACTCTTATCCGAAGAGAAAACGACGAGTGTGATCGATATACTTAGCTTCGTGGGCGTCCCCTAAGGGATTTGATTAGGCAGTAGAGCAACATTAACCAAATAACAAATATTATAATTTTTTATAATGAAAATGTATTGTTTTATAGTACAACAAATCGAGAGAGAATAAGAAGAACAACGAATGAGATCTGTATTAATAAATCAATAGCCTAGAAAAACTTTAAGCCCTCAAGATATATCAACCCTACAACATTTTTCTTAAAAATGATCAATGTACAAAGTTGTTTCTTTTGGGTGAACGAGGAGAAGAAGGAGATAGATTAGGGAGAGTCTGAGGAATCTTTCTAAAAACATGTTTCCTGCAACGTTGGAAGATACTGTCGTATATTAGATCAAACTGAACTCCAGCTCTCTCTCTATTCACTATGAACATTATGTGATCTGCTTCCACTATCTTATAATACCTGCAACAACACACAACAAGAAGACCAAGTTTTGATTCCATCAATATTCATTTTCCACTCTTAAAGGAATTTTGTTGAAATATGATTCACTCACCAGATGCCTGGTTGTAATGTTTGACACTCTGAATCGCTTCTTATGAAACGGCTTGGATGCTCAACGGGTAGCCTCGGATGCGTCATTGATATTGTGTTCAATGCCCCATCGTTCTCTTGCCATTCCTCATCCCTTTATTCAAAATTCACAAACATTGTTTTCTTAGAACAATGTTAAACAAAGGACTGATCAAAAATGAATGTTGAGAGTTTGAATCATTTTTTGTTGTGTACCTGTAGCCTTTATAAGGAGGAGATACATCTTGTGGGAATCTCCATTGGCTCATCTGAAAGACGCGGAGAAAGAGCATCGGGTGGATTCCAAGAACACCTGAAGGAATTGTCATTCCCATGATTCTGCGGGTGCGTTTAGTCGCGTAGCTGAAGTAGTAAGTGTTTGGAAACGTCTGGAGATTGGTGTTAATACTTGTCGAGCCTTGGATCGTGAGATCAGGTAAGATCCAATCGCCAGAAGCAAAAGGACCTGCGTTTCCCATAAGGCAATCAACGAGACCTCTCACACCAGTTTTCTTCCAAGAAATGTTGAAGTGATCGAATCCGAAATTGTAATAAGTCTTTAGCCATGATATATCCAACCAATCATACATGATCACGCCTATACGACATAGCTGCAACAGACATATCGGTTTCATGCTCATTCCATCATCTGTCCTGTAAACCGCAGCAATAGGAATCAACAATGAGGACGAAAGATCTTGGTCTTACAAGAACTTACATTTGCTTATGAAGATCAAACTATTGAAAATTTCCGAATGGAAACTAACCGCATGCCATCTAAGTAAGTCCTGGTAGTTCCATTGAATGCCCCTGATAAAGATGTCACACTCAGAACCCAATTCTCATTCGTGTCTTCAAACCCTTCAAATGCCTAAACATCACGGTTTGAGACATATGTGTTAGCATCATCATCAAACATAGGTTAAACAAGAAATTTCACTAAAAGATGGATTCAACTCAAACCTTATCTGCAAGCATTTGCTGCAACACACGCACAACTTGAGCACCGGCTGAATGCCCCACAAAATGGATAGGATGATCCTCATCCCATTCAGGGTATTGCCCTAAAACATATACCAAAGTCAGATTTACATTCAAGATGAAAACATTTGGATACACGATGTCTTCCAATGAGCGAGCATTGAGATCAAAATCAAACCTTGTTCGTATCTTCTGCCAAACCGAGAATGTCCACAAGCCTCACTATGCTCTTCGCCAAAATCAACCCTCCCTCCTTTCAAGTAATAGAACAATTCCCTTGCCCTGGAAACACCATTGTTATCATCAGCACAATACAGATCAAAAACGTGGCTTCAACTGAGGCAAAAACGAATCCAATACCTATCATAGATGCTAGTTAAGGAACCCAAATCAGGAACAAGAACCCTCTCATCTTTCTTCTCAGCACCACCAAAGTATGATAAGCCTCCTAACCTCTAATCAAATCAAAAACAATAAGATCAAACCCTCAAAACAAGGAAACCTCTAACAAACAAAAGAACCAATTTTTGTTTGAGAATTTTAATTATGGAGTTTTTTTTTTGTACCCCTTTGCCAAATCCAAAGATGCCATGAACCAATACAATAGGAGGCAAACCCTCAACATTGGTGAGATTTTGACATGTTTCTCCAACGTCATTGGACTTAAACAAGTAATCATTCAACGTCTGGGAGATATCTCCGGCAACGGCGGAGCTGAATATATAAAACCCATAAATCAAATGCACAATGGAGCTCACGAAGAGCTCCGCGAGCTGAAGAGAAGTCATCATCCACAACTTAATCATCGTTCTTCTTCCTCTTCTTCCCTCCCAAAATAATAAAAATCGGGAATCTGATAAGAAAGAAAGCCAAAATCGAGATAAAGGAATCTCCTTTATCCTCCTCAAATAAAAAAAGAAACTCCCCAAGAACAGGGGAGACAAAATACAGAGAGGGAGTCTTCTTCTTTCAAAAGAACAACATAAAGGATGCTCCTTTGGCGAAAACCCAGAAAAAGAAAGAAAATTTCGAAAAAAAAAAACTTTTTATTTTTTTTTTCCCACAGAGAGAAAATTATGGAACAAAATACGGTTGTCTCTCTCTCTATCTGTCTCTCTTTTATCATCCAATAAAAACTTTGTTATCCACTTGTATCTGCCCACCTCTCACCAAACAACAACTAGTACTATTTTTTTTCTTTAATACCAAAAACAAAAAAAAACAAAAAAAAAAAGATTTTATAATCTTTGAAGGCTCAATCACGCCATGTGTAACAGTGGTGACCTCTCTCTCTTCTCTCTCTCTCTGTCTCTATGAAATTTCGAGTTTCAGCAATATTGTAATGTCAGGGTCCACTAAAATATTTGATTGGGTATTTTGAGGAGTTGTGTGATTGGTTGAGAGAAACGGTGGAAGAAGTGGGGCTGGATCGGGTTCGTTCGTTCATAGAATCCGACCAACTGTATTATTATTATTATTTATCTACCTTCTGCTTATCTGTAACCTTATCCATTTTATTTTTTAATCACAATTTTTTTTAGCTCTAATTATTTATTTTCCATTAGTTTTTTTTTTTTCTTCACAATGTGTGTAATTATTGTGTTACGTGAATATGAATAAGTGCGGATATGTGTTAAGATCTGTTTATATATATGGACTGGAAATTATGGAATGGTATGAAAAAAAAAAAAAAAAAAAAAAGAGAGAGAGAGGTTAATTTTAAGCATGGAAAACGTGAATTCGCGGGGAACAAATGCACATGGCTTGCAGTTTCTTTCCAAATTGGTAAAGAGGTAATTTATATCCAAATTGTTCCTTTCCTTTTTAGTAAAGGATCCATTGTTGTCGTGTAAGAAAAATTATGAGATTCAGAATAGTGTGTGAGGCAGACTATTTTGACGGCTTGATAATATTCGGGGAATTAAAGGTTAATTAATTCATCTTTTTCATATTCGTCCTTTTATCGGATATCCTAAACTTTTAGTCTTAATTAGCGCGCGTATTAGACTTATCTTGAGATACCGCAACAGCGGTCAAGTGTGCATTAAAGAATTGTGGTTTCCACTAGCTTATGCATATACATACTACGGTGTTCTATCTCCAATTCCCAAGACCGAGATACAAAAATTGTGAAATAAATAAGGTATGGAGTATATACTACTATAATATTGTTACATTGTAGCTAGTGGCCAAAAATCACATTCATTGAAATTGGTCCTTCAAGCTCAACGAACAAGATTAAAAGTTACAATGTGTTCATAATCCATAGATTAATTTTCCTTTATAAATTTCAATAAGTACTTCCCGATATAGTCTAATTAATACTGATACAAATTGATTTATTTATGTGTTAGTATTAACATGTCGAATATAATATATTTAATTTTTGAATACAAGATACTATTACTACTAGAGAAGTCGTTTTTTTTTTTTTGTGTTCAAAAGAAAGGTACACAATTTGGAAATTTAGAGTTGTATGTTGACTACACTTGGCCAAGGAACAAAAGTTTGACTGGAAAGTAGTCAAAATAAGAGTTAGTGCTATTGACTTTTTTGATAAATCTACTACACTTGGCAAATTCTCTATAGTAATTAAGTACATTCAGTTTTGGTAAAAAAAAAATGAAATCATTTGACTATAAAATTAGTTGACTAGTTTAGATAATCAATAAGACGATGAAACATAAATATACGTGACTATAAATATAGGAGATTTCACATACTGTACTTTACTAAGACAACTAAATTAGAGCAAATAAATCATAAAATTGTTCTCTAAGACAAAACAAACGATGAAATCACCAACAGTTATATTCTTCATATTCATGTTCTCTTTCTTTGCTCTACAGCAATGTATGTATAAAGTATTTTCATAAACATAGCAAACCTTTCTTTGTTTTCGTTTATTGTCAATGTTTGGTTAATGATTTGTAGTTTCAAATGTGTAGGCATGCACGTGGATGTTAGAGAAATTGATAGCGTGAGCAAGCTCCAAATATCAAACTGTGTTCCTGCCAAATGCGGCGAAGAGGGTTTTTTCAAACGGAATTGTTGGTGTTGTTTTCATGCTCAAAATACTTGTTATAATACCCAAAAAATATGCGAGTCCCGCTGTCCTCCTTTAAAGTTTTAATATTTCAGAAAATTAATCCGTAAAAAAAAATATCAATAAGTGAAAAAGGCAAAAGAAATTACTATGGTTAAAAACTAAATTGTTGCATTTCAAAACCCAAAAATATAAATTATACTTATTATTATTATCACATAGAAATTGCATATCTTGTCGTTTTATAATTGATTTTGTTATATGGATATAAATTTGTTTCATAATCTTTGAAAAGATTATTCACGTCATGTTAGACCATTTCCATCCCTCATTTTAGGGGGAGATGTCTTCAAATTATAGAAAAAATAGATAAAAATATATATATTAAATAAATTGTTTTGGTGTCTTGCGACATTTAAACACTAAGACATAATGTTTTAAATTTAAAGACATCAAAATAATTTAATTAGTATTTGTTTTTTGTTTATTATTTATGTGTTATTTGTTTGTTGTTTAATATTTGTTTATATTTGTTTTTGGAATACAAGATACTAGAGAAGTCGTTTTTTTTTTCTGTGTTCAATAGAAAAGTACAAAATTTGGGAAATCTAGAGTCGTACGTTGACTACACTTGGCCAAGGAACAAAAGTTTGACTGGAAGGTAATCAAAATAAAAGTTAGTGCTATTGACTTTTTTTGATAAATCTACCACACTTCGCAAATTATCGAAAAAAACGATAAAAATCAACTCAGACTATTTACAGAACGTTTTTCCATAGCCAATCTATGATACTATATATATATCAATTTGAACAGAAAAAAAATTGAAATTTCCTATCTAAACTTTTAAAAATTTAGCGAATTTTAACCTTTCTTTAAATGATATTAGTTGACCAATTGACGGTGCTGAGTCATATACCATCAAGATGATACGTGGCAAAAACGTCAAAAAAAACAGAAAAAATGCTCAAGTAGGACTTGAACATAAGTGGCATAGTATGTAAAAACAGGTTCTTAACCACTCGGACACATCGGTGTTTCAGATTAGTTAGAACAAAGATCTAATATATTGGTTTCCGTCTTTCTTCTTCTCCCTCCTACGAACAAAAGTGAACTCAATCTTGATTACAAAATCCAAAATCGAAAAACAGAGCAAAATGAATATTAGGGTTAAGCAAAACTGATAATTGTAGACTAATAAAAACCCTCCTCTTCTTCTTCCTATTACTTGAAAGAATCTAGGGTTATTTATACGGATGATTCATCTCTCATATCACCTGGGTTCGAGTTTTTA
Organism: Camelina sativa; assembly: GCF_030686135.1. Lineage (NCBI taxonomy): Eukaryota > Viridiplantae > Streptophyta > Magnoliopsida > Brassicales > Brassicaceae > Camelina > Camelina sativa. Next base: position 4,220,508 of record NC_141882.1, read on the forward strand.
TTTTGTGTTTCTTCATGAAGTTCTATGAATTTTGTAAAACTCAGATTTAGATTTTGTAATTTTTGCTCTATTTTTATTGTTGATTATTGAGCGTTTGCTAATGTATGAACAAATAATATTGATCTCAAATAATAGCATAATCTGCTAAATTTTTTAAAGTTTAGGTAGGAAATTAAAAAATTTATTCTGTTCAAGTTGATATATGCATAGTATCATAGATTGGATATGAAAATGCGTTCTGAAAATAGTTTGTGTTGATTTTGGCCGTTTTTCCGGCAAATTCTCTATATTAATTAAGTACATTCAGTTTTGGTAAAAAAACTGAAATCAGTTGACTACAAAATTAGTTTACTAGTTTAGATGATCAATAAGACGATGATATACGTGACTATAAATAAAAGAGATTTCACATACTGTGTACTTTACTAAGACAACTAAATTAGAGCAAAGAAATCATAAAATTGTTGTCTTAGACAAAACAAACGATGAAGTCACCAACAGTTATATTCTTCATACTCATGTTCTCTTTCTTTGCTCTACAGCAATGTATGTATAAGGTGTTTTCATAAATATATAGCAAACCTTTGTTTTCGTTTTTTGTGTTAACGATTTGTAGTTTCAAATGTGTAGGAATGCACGTGGATGTTAGAGAAATAGATAGCGTGAACAAGCTCAAAATATCAAACTGTGTTCCTGCCCAATGCGGCGAAGATATTAGTTTCAAACGGAATTGTTGGTGTTGTTTTCATGATCAAAATATTTGTTTCTATACCAAAAAAGCATGCGAGTCCAGACCCCGTTGTCCTCCTTTAAAGTTTTAATCTTTTAGAAAATTAATGTGTAAAACAAAAAAAATCAATACATCAAAAGAAGGAAAAATAAATTAGTATGGTTAAAAACTAAATTATTGCATTTCAAAACCCAAAAATATAAATTATACTTAGTTCTTATTGTTATTATAATCACATAGAAATTGCTTATCTTGTCGTTTTATAATTAATTTTGTTATATGGATATGAATTTGTTTCATAATCTTTGAAAAGATTGTTCACGTCGTGTTAGACCATCATCATCCCTCATCTTTATTCTTTAGGGGGAGATGTCTTAAAAAAAACAAAAGTGAAAAAAATATAACAAAAGAAAGTTACACAATTTGGAAAAATCTAGAGTCGTTGACTACACTTGGCCAAGGAACACTAAAGTTATTACTGGAAGGAAGTCAAACTAAAAGTTATTACCGTTGACTACTAAAATCACTAGACGACACGGCAATTCTGTAAACAAATGTGGTTGACTGGTTAACTAGTTAACTAGTTTAGATAGTTATTAATGACAATATTTACTTTACCTATTTAATTAAGTTATGAACAATACATGTGACTATAAAATAGAAATCACATACTTTACTTGCATTTAGAGAAAATAAATCATAAAATTGTTGTCCAAGACAAACAATACAAACAAAACGATGAAGTCACAAACAGTTATATTCCTCGTATCCATGCTCTCCTTCTTTGCTCTTCATCAATGTAAGTGCTTTCATATAACAACTCTCTCTTTGTTTTCGTTTATTGTCAATGTTTGGTGGGATAATGATGTGTAGTTTCAAATGTGTAGGCATGCATGCGGATGTTGGAGAAAGAGAGAGCATGAGCAAGCTCTACATTCCAAATTGTGTTCCTGCCCAATGCGGAGAAACTTTTTTCAAATGGAACTGTTGGTGTTGTTTTCATGATATAACGATTTGTTACTGGATCCAAAAAGCATGCGATTCCAGCCCCCGTTGTCCTCCTGTAAAGTTTCATCTTTTAGAAAATTAATGTGTAAAAAAAACTTATATTAATATGTGAGAAAGAAATTAGTATGGTTAAAAACTAAATTTATTGCATTTCAAAACTCAAAAATATAAATTATACTTACTTCTTATAGTTATTGTAATTTAGGCTTTTCTATATCTTGTAATATAGTATTGATTAATTTTCTGTATATTACAACAACTCATATATATAATCAAAAAATACAATAATATGTTTTGGGACATCCAACCATGAAAATATCACATATATATGTACTCTCTCGTCTGCATACTTATGCTCACTCTATTTGCTCTAAATCAATGTATGTAAAATATAGGTTTTCTGATATATAGAAAATTTTATTTATTGAAATTGCTTTTTCATCATAAAATTTGGGTTGATGTGTGTTTAAATTCAACGTGCAGGTGTGAGGATGGAGGTTAGAGATATAAGAAGGTGGAACAAAATCTATGTACCAACATGTTTTCATGTTAATTGCGACCCTACTTTCAGTTTAAGAAGAAACTGTTATTGTTGCGGATTAAACGAAAAGCAATGCTATGACAAACACTATTGCAACACTCATTGTCCTCATCCTAAAGTTTAAAACTTTCATAAACCGATATACAACGAAGCATTATAGTGCTGAATTGTACTACTACTCCTAATGTCACTATTTGTTTCAATTAAAATAGGAAGACTTGGAAAATTAGACTACAAACTTGAGTCAATTGCAATGTTAGACCCTTTTTTTTCTCTCTCCAACATTTGCCACTTTCTTCCTATTAAATCCTTGTCCATTCATTTTATTTACAAAAATGCCATTATTTCTGATTTATTTGAATTTATTGCGAAAATGTTTATTACATCCATATCCTCATCTTCTTCTTTTATTTACGGTTGTGCCACCACCATCAATTTTCCAACAACTATGAACAACCAAATTTGAAGCTCTTAAAGCTTCAACAACCTGAATTTGTAAGTGCATCAGGTTGTTGAAGCTTTAAATAACACCCAATGCTATGAGAACTTCATTTTCTTCCATCTCCTCTCCATTTTAATCCAAGAAAATTTGCAAGTGCATTCATCTTGTTATATGTCATGATTCTTGGATAGTGATTAAATTGGTGCTGGGTCTCTACTGTGGTGACTAAAGACGACGTCCTCGGTGTTTGACATTGCAAAACAACCACCAATAAGGTTATTTTCCGGTAGATTTCATGATTTTGCTTAATTTTTTGCGAAATTAGACTTCATTTGTTAGTCTAACCGTCATAATATCATGTAAAGTCTACTATGTGGTCAAATTTGCAATTAAAAATTTATTGAGTTTCGAACCCGTAGACTGAAATTTCAGTCTCCTTAATTTCATTTGAAAACAAAAAAATATGGTTCAGACTGCATTATAATGTTTCTATCGGATACTTCGTTTGCAGTCTACTAAGGTGTATTTTTGCAATTGACCAAATTCTTGACTTTTTAGTTATGACTGTCGGACGAAGTCTTCTTCCGATAATAAAAGAGTAGACTTCTATAGTGGCTATTTTTGGATTTGACCAAAATATAAAAACATTGACCGTCATATTATTGATAGAAAATTAATTAGTTGATTGCAAAAGAAGTCTACTAGTTAAAAAATTAAAATGTTGGTCAACCCCAAAAAAGACCACGACAGACTGCAAACGAAGTCAACAATCCTGGAGACTTCGTACGTAGTCTACTTGGCGAAAGTCAAACTTGATCAATTGCAAAACTAACCACAACGAAGTTTACTTTTTCTAGTTGACGGATAGATGAAGTCTACTTGTTAGCTAGAAGTCTACTACAAAGTCAATGGTTTGGTCAATTGCAAAAATAACCAGAGTAGACTGTAACCGAAGTTAACTTGTTGAAACTTTCTAAGAAGTCTACTCTGTTCTATGTTTTTAATTGCAAAACTGACCAAAAAATTAACAAAGGAAGACAACAAAAGAAGTCAACTATCCTAGTAGACTTCATCCGGTGTCTGCTTTATTAAATTGTAATTGCAAAAATAGACCACACAAAATAGACTTCAAGGGAAGTATCTTCATAGAGGCTAGTTTATGTCTACAAGATTGACATCAACATGAAGTCTTCATAATTTGATAACCAAGTTATTGCAAATTGGTGAATAATTTGAAAGATTTTCTTGTTGTATTCTTTGATATATGATATGTATTTGTCTCTGTATGTTTTTGAAATGATAATATATTATACATATGGAGAAATCAAGTTTTTGGTTTTCTTAGGCAGTTAGGTTATTAACTTAGACTTATTTTTGAAGTCAACGAGTTGGAGTTCTGTGTGAAATCTGTATAATTGAAAAAGTCTTTAATTGAAAAAAGAGTATGATTGCTTCACAATCCATCTATATATTGGTTGAGAGAGAAGATTCTTGTTCCTCACAAATCTGTTTACTACATTGCAATGGTGAGAACTAAGAAACTTAAAAGGAACAGTTTCATATCCTGATTTAGTTTTTCTTTATAATTTTGTTTTTGTCTTCTCTTCTTTGTAGGTCGTAAACATTGTGTTGAGGTTGGCGTGGCTGCAGACCGTGCTGGATTTCAACTTCGTGTTCTTACATTGTGAAACTATGGTTGCTCTTCTTGCTGCTCTTGAGATCATACGTCGTGGTATCTGGAATTTCTTTAGGTAACTTCTGAACCCAAAAAAATTAATCACTGTGCTTGCTCCTTTTAAAGCATTTTTTACGTAAGGGTTCTTGCTTTGTCTGGTTGTGAAGGTTGGAGAACGAGCATTTGAACAATGTGGGAAAATTCAGAGCATTCAAATCAGTTCCGCTACCATTCAACTATGATGAAGAGGAAGATCGAGATAGTTAAATCTTAGATTGTTATCAAATCAAGGTTTTTTTCACATGAGTGGTACTCCAATTTTGTATAGTTCCTTGTAAAACAATAAAGAAGTAGGAAATGAGCATGATGAGTCTTCGGATATAACAATCTTTTCTACCTAGGGTTATTATTGTTGTGCTCTCTCTGTCAAAATGGGAGAGAGACCTACTAAACAAACAACATCAATCACACCTGTGAGCTATTTTAACTATGATACACCAATAATTACCCTTGAAACACTCTAAGAAATTATGAGGTATTGATCTTGCAGCAATAACCCAAATAGTTTGCCAAAACAGCATCAACTAAGTCTATCATATCACTCGAGTCTACTACTAAAAAAGCCAAGGTTGCTGCCTCTTGATATCCAACAAGGAGTGATCATATTGAAAACCTTTATCAGTTGTTCGAATTGCCTTGCTCACTAGGGTTTAGCCGCTCACCGCTGCAACAAAAGAAATGTGGCAGCTTAACTCGCCCGCAACTCCTGGAACACAAAAAGAGTATGCACTTAAACAACGGTATATACAAGTGCCCTCATCATGAAATCATGATAAGCGATACAAATACAGAATCAAGCATATGCCAAGGCCAAACAAGTGTGATTTATTGCCACGGCCAAACAAGTTGACTATTGTACCGCGATGAACACAAGAAGTTATTTCATCAAACTTGTTAAAGGTTCACAGTTCTAGTTACTTAAATGATATGCAGTTTCTAACAAGTGATGCTAAAGGACAGAATATTGAATCAGAAAGCATATGCGCTTATACTTCAGCTATTGAATTAAACAGTGACAAACAGATAAAACAACAAGAGAAGCCAATCTATAGGAACAGGTTTAAGAGCCTTTGGCCCATTTCTTATCCCTCTCTTGTGTTTAGAAATCTGCATTTTCAATCAAGAACAACTTTGATTAACACTATCATTCTCCAAGGAAAAAAAAATACACATTTTCATACTAGATAGCTCTGAACACCCAAGAACATATGAGCCTTAAGGAACCAAATCAATTTAGAACTGAGCTTAAACCCAGACGCCACAATAATTCAAAACCCTAATGAAAGTTTTAACATTTCAGAAGCAGGAAAACGAAAAGGAGAAAAACCAAATAAGAGAGACTGAGAGTTCTGTGACCTTCTTCTTAGGCACAGCCATTAGCTCCGTGGATCCGCTGAAATCAAAACTTGGAAGCCCGAATCCGAAACTCTTTTCATCGATTGAACCCGGCTGATTCTGATCAAACTCAGGAAAAACCAGCGGCGGCATAGAAATGGGGCGATCGAAAGCCATTGCTCAAACGGAGAAGATACGAACTCGGAGATCTTTTGAGTTCAGATCTAGTACCAAAAGAAAACAACAAGTAAACGATTGTCGTCATTAAAATTTGGAAATGAGAAATCGATAAGGAGAAGAAGTTGAGAGATGGATTCTTACGAGAGAAGCTGAAGTAATACCGGCGGTGGCGTCAATATCATCATCGACATCGTCGTTCAAATTCCACCAGATCTGGCTCTGATCTAGCCGCCGCTACAATCTTCAGATCTGTCAAAATAATAAACCACCCACACATTAATACACTGATTAACGAGAAGCAAACAACAAAGCATCATAGGAGAAGACAAAGAAAAGAAGAAGACATTACCTGTCTAAAACTCGAGATTAGGGTTTGGACTAAAAGGTCGATCTCTACACCATGTTTGACAGAGAGAAGAGCTGTAGATGACGAAGATGAAGAAGAAAGGTGATTATGATGATGATTTGATGAGAGACAGATTTTTTCAGTTTCAGAATCGCTTATCGCCAGAGAGAGAGGCAGAAGGTGGAAGAGAAAGAAATGAAAATTATTAGGGTTAGAGTTAGTGAAAATTAGGTATATATAACTCGGTTAATTAAAACCGATCGGTTATGCCCTGGCGAACCGAACCGAACCGGTAACCGAATTACCATATTAATTTCGCCGATCAGTTTGTTGATCCTCTCACATGTGCTGCCGAAAACCAAACATCTTGGTTTAATCTGTTCGGTTCTCTCGTTATGACCGAACGCCCATGGCTAATTATTAATAGTTGATGGCATAACAAAGTCAACCACCAATAGTCTATAGAAAAGTCTACTTAAACAAACCCTAAATCAAATAATTTTAACCTAATCAGCCTTTCCTCCCTTAATTTGACTCGTTTATATGTAAATTTATTTTATTTCAATGCAGAAAGTCTATGTGGTTATTATTTGATCAATAAGTTTATCAAATTATTTTTTATAAATTTTTTAATTAAAATTTAAACTATAATTAAGGAGTAAACCTACCTTTATGTCTTCACATATATTCAATTTATAATCTACCTTAAATAAATCTATTGCAGACTTTCTCCGGGTTACATCTGTCATTTCGGTTTCTGTTTATTATTTGGTCGTAAGGGAGTCAAATATTGAATATGAGATCTACTATTGCATTCAAAACCAAATAAATATATACAAAATGCAATTGTCCCATTAAAATAAAATAAGAACATTCCATACAATTATCTTAATTTTCTTTATAATATGATTTCGATTGCATTTTCTAAAGATTTGATATAAACTGCTAAAGTTTATCAGATTTTAATTTTTTTTATCATTTATGTAATATTAAGAAAATGAAGTCATTCTATGTAAAAAGTTAATGTACGTGATCCCCAAAAACAATATAGAATTTATGTAACAATCTTATTAAATCTATAGAATATAAGATAATAATAATTAATTGAAGATTCATGTAAGATCTATATGTATGTATTAAAATAGATCAAATTAAAAAAAAGAATGGCATAAATTTAGATGTGCAAAAAGATATAGTCATATTTTATTTTCTTTATATATCAATTATATAGGTGATTTAATTTACACCAATTTTTTTTAAGTAAATCACTTGAATACTTTTTTTTTGGACCAAATATTAAAATAATAATAATAATGACAGTATATACTTAACTTTAATCATATGATGAACCATATACAATGTAAGAACTATTTTCATTTCAATACTATAGTCTAAAAAATATAGAAAAGGAAAATTACTTGACTAATTTAAATAGTGTTTAATGATTGTATATAGTTTATTTTTTTAAGATGGTGAACAATATATAGTGTAAGAAGAGTTTTCATTTCAATTTTACAGTCTATATATATGAATATAAAATACAAACTCTGAATGTATTGAAATAAGACAAACGAAACAAGAGATATTCCATCAGAAGATTGTTTAAGACAAATAAACGATGAAATCAGAGACAGCTCTCATATGCATATTCATGTTTTCCCTCTTTGTTCAACATCAGTGTATGTCTAGACTTCTTCATATACATATGTGTGTATAATAATCATTTCTTTGTCTTTTTTTTTTGTCATTTTCAATGTTGGTTAATGACGTGTGGTTTCAAATGCGTAGGCATGCATATGAATGTTAGAGAAACAGAGAGCAAGTTCTATATCCCACCGTGTGGCCCTGCTCAATGTGGTAAAATTTTCGCTAAATGGCCATGTTGGTGCTGTATCAAAAATCCAAAGCTATGTATGAAAAAGCAAAGAGATTGCAATTCTAGTCCCTATTGTCCTCGCATGAGCTTTGAATATTTAAAAACTGATGTACCGCTATATATAAATATTTTTGTTTTCACAGCTAAATTGCTTTATTTTAATAAGAGAACTATCTATATAACTATTTGGATTCTTTTCTTTATATTATGTATTGAGAAACTTATTATAACCACGATTGTTTTTTTTTAATCACCAAAAACAAAAGAGAGATCTGATCAAAATGTTACCAATAATCACTCATTACTCATATATGCTAACCAAAAAAAAAAACTCTTTTTAAAGCACCCAAAGTCCCAACGTTATATCCATCCCACAAATATGTGTTTACATAAAAACGTACGTATATATATGTTCTACATACTCAAATCAAATATCTCCACGTCATGACTCTATCTTTTGACCTGGTCATCATGTTGGTTTGCTCATGTAAACCGGTCTGTTCTTATTGGTGTGATTGCCGTACACCACTCGCTTCAACGGATAGCTAGGCTGTGAACATCGTCAAAGCTGGGGTGTGTTAATATTGATGTGTAGGTGTGAGGATGTAGGTAAGCGAGATAGGAAGGTCGAACAAAATCTTTATACCTCCATGTTTCCTTGACTATTGCGACTATATTTTCAAAAGAGATTGTTATTGTTGCGGGACAAATCTAAATCTAAACCCTAGCAAATCTTTAAAGTGATACAATTAAGCATTATAAGAATGTTTGGAAAACTCGAAAATTTGAATCAGTAGATATGTACATCAGGTTATTTATTATAGTTCGAGTTTTCCAAACATTCTTATAATGCTTAATTGTATCACTTTAAAGACTAGAACCAGGTAAAGAATAAATCATTACCTGACATGTGAGATGATAGACAATATAAAGTATAACATATGGCGCTTGTACATTTCCTCCAATATACTTTTTCACATTTACACATAAATGAACATGATCATAACCAAAAAAAACAAATAAATGATAAAAGTGGCTCTTATAACCTAAAACACCTTCCCAATCCCTAAACCCTAATTAAAATTTTTGTTTTAAGGGCATTTAGGATTCTTGCCTGGTCCTCCGTAATAAAAATAACTCCCCCAAGCCCGGTTAGAACCACCTTGAATATCGTAACAATTCGGATGATCCGCAAGTACTTTAAGATTAGGGGAAGGAACCAAATTGTTATCCCAATCAACTACTTGGATGTTTCTGAAATAAGAAGATTTCGTGAACCCTTCCTCTGCAAAATGTCCACTTCCCATCTGTGTTGAAGTGTGGCCTCCATTTTGCGAATTTACGACTTCGCCACCGTATTGGACCATGCTCGCGTGCTCCTTCAGGTGTGTGAACAAGAACGATGGCCAATACCCGACTAGAATACCCGACCCGAATTCTAGCCACCAATTCCCATGCTTCGGATCCTGATCATCAAACATAGTATAATGTATAAAAAACACACGTAAACTATATGTCTATATTCAGTGACAATAAACTTAAGATGAATTTTAATGCATTTAATTAACAATAAAGAACAAATATGTTCTACTTTATATATATAAAAAAAGAACTAAGCATGCCTTTAATTATGACCCCATGTGAGGCTAGCTAGAGGAAATAAATAGTACTATTAATTTGATAACTCATGAGGAGCCATGCTCCTAGCATTGCTTTGAGAGTCAGTATGTTGAACTATTTGGGGACAAATGTATCAAAGAATGGAAAAAACAAAAAAAAGAATAACTTAGAGCAAAAGTAAAGAGTTTGTAATAAGTGGTATGATACTCAAGTATACTCCTCTTTTTGTTTTCTCTTAAAATGATAAAAAGAGAAAAGGATACAGCATCTTGTAATTAAAGCATATGCAGTAGATTGTTTTTTCTTTTCCTGTACTGTATACCCAATTTTCAAAGATAAGAAAATGAATGAATATTATAACTAGAGTGTGACCAGAGGAGAGAATATTTTGATGATAAATTAGAGAAGTTCAAGTTGTACCTTCCAAATAAGGAGAGTAATATCGAATTGTCCACCCTTGTATGAAGACGAGGGAGATATTGCAGCTCCAATCGCAATCTCACTATTGGTTTGGACAAAACCGGAACACAAGAGATTGTAGCAACCAGTTGCTTGATATGCATCGTTCTGTCGTCACCAAAAACATAAGAACTAATTAATAATATTCTTTAAACTCTAAACAATATATAAATAAATACAAAAGGCAGATTACTTACAGTCCAGTACGTAAAGAATCTTGGGTAATTATCCCCATAGAGCTCTGGACTCACCTAATGGCAAATAATAATTATGATCCACAGTTAGCAATTGATACTAATTATAACATATTAAAAAATTGTTTGGTTTGATGATACTAGTAATTAAGTACCTGCCAGCCAGCTTCAATGGTGTTGAGATCATTACCGAAGGAACCAGAGATAATCCAAACCTGAGATAAACTAAATTCGTATTGGTTCTGGACCTGAGGTGCCCACACATTTATGCTTGCTTTTGCACCATAGTATTTCTCTCCGCTCACGTATCCCACCGCGTGCTATATTTTTTAAACACAACCGATAGAATATAAAAAGGATTTAGTGTGTTTATGAAACTTGGCAGAGCTCTATATCGTCGTGAGAGTTTGTGTTTTCCATAACTAACTATTTTCTATTATTATGATTAGTTTGGGAAAAAAAAATGCTGACAGAATGTAGATGAGGATTAATCATTTTTAATTAAAAGAAGTTTTTTGTAGTGTAGTTTTACACAATATTCTCTCCTATTTCTTTCTTTTTTTTTGTTTTTTTATTTTTTACCGACAAGTTTGTCTACCTTCTCTTATTTTTTTATTTTTTTTAATAACAATTCTAGATAAAATTTTAAAAAGAAAGTGAAAACATTTGCGAATTTCGTTGACCACTTTTTCTCTTCTCGTCCGAAGATAGTAGATAATTAAAAATTCCATCGATTTCAAAATACAAAACATTTTCATACCAAAATTTCAAATTTCGAATTTTATTAGCACTCCAGACACAAAAAAAAAAACTTATCAATTATTTCTTTAACCAAAAAAAAAATGTATAGGTCTAAATTTTCATATGACTAAATGTTCTTGAAATAAAATAAACTTTAAGAAAAAAAAAAGGAGATGAAAATCTTACTTCATGGCCGTTACTGCTAGTGTCTCTTCTGTAATGTCTGAGTTTCTTGCCAAAGCTAGAAACAGAGTTTGCTCTGAGAATATCTTCTGCTTTTGTTCTTCTGATAGGGACAGTTCCTTCATCACATGTCTCTCCCTCCATTCCCCACAACTGGAAGCTCTTTGGCCTCAATCCTCTCCTGTTGTGCCCTCTTGGCCTCTCAGGAGGATCCTTCAGTAATTTAAGTTCACAAAGCTTTTAAATTAGTTCATCATTTCATTAACGGGTCTAATGAAGGTATGATTAAGATTTAGCTTAGCAATATGGTATGCGTACCATTGGCCTCTGTCCTCTTAATCTGGGATGATCAAATGCTGGTTGGTGATGTGATAAAACACAGTCTATGATGTCACCGTCAGGGCTCTGCAACAACAAAAAGGGGACCATGAATCAGACAATTAGAGTAAGAGAAAGAGTGTCCAGAAAAGAGAGGACAACGAATTAGAAACACAAGAAGAGGAAGAAGAGTGATTTGAAAATCAGGAACGAAGAATCCGAAACAGAGGAGGAATACAAGAGCGTGTGTGTTTCTGAAACAGAGCATTAAAGAATCAGAAACAGAACAAGTTCTTGAAACAGAGCATACAGAGCCAGAAACAGAGTATGAGAGTGTTTTTTAATGAGACATAGGAAATGAAAACATACATAGGGAGGAAGAAGGAGATTGTGTTTCTAACAAAGAGATCTAAAAAAGATGATTACGTACAATAAATCTCATCTCACTTACATGAATTGTCTTGACGGAAGGTTTATTGATCTTCCTGAGATGTTGGTTAATGGCTTTGAGCTTATTGAGCTCTTCGAGTGGCCGGAGAGTTTGGTTTCTCGCTGAGAGATTCTCGGATAAGACAGAAGAAGACAAGAGAAGAAGAGAGAGGAAAAGAATGTTAGAGGAACAAGTACGAAACAAAAGGATCATATCTAAGAAGAAGCTTCTTCTTCTTCTTCGTCTTCCTCGTCTTCTTTCTCTTGTTATCATTCTTGTTTCTTCTGAGAACGACTCTGTTTCTGTTTGTCTCATTGTATTGCATCGATCGAAACGACGGCATTTATTGCCGTTTCTGGGTTTCCTCAACACGAACTCACCTCCTCCCATCAAGACCCCAAAACGATTTCTCTTGATATTATTAAAAAAAATGAGAAAGTGAGCAAAAGAAGACAAAAACCCCCTTGAATTATTTTATAATCTCCTCAAGCTCTCACCATTTCCAAAGCCATTAAAGCTAAATTTCTTCATCTCAAACCCCAAATAAAGAATCAAGAAACACTCTTATTGTCTTCTTGGGGTCTTCTTAATGTTAACAAAAAAGAAAGAGAGAGAGAGAGAGAGAGAGAGAGAGAGAGAGGGAGAGGAAGTGTATTAAAAGAGGTTTACGGAATTGTGGTGTCTTAAAGTAATAGTCTAAATGTTTCTATGTGTGTTTTGTGTTGGTGTTATAAGTACTTGGGTTGTGATGAAATCATTCATGCCTTTGTTTACTTTAACCTCCAAAAATACAGAGGAACCAAAGATTAGATTAAAAAAATGACAAAATCATAAAAGCCCCACTGACATAAAGTGACGACATAAAGTATGACTAAGCAAAATCTAACTACGATGCTTTTCTCTTTCTTTTTTTGTTGTTGTTGTTGGTCCATGGCTTAAGAAAATGAGTATGAACACTTCCTCCGTAAATTACCTAAAAACAATTTTAGCTGGAACAGAGGACAAGACTTTTAAACTAGATTAATTAATGAGACAGCTTAAGAATGGTAATCTCTTTTAAAATTTTATAAATCTCATTCAAAGCATTGTACCTGTTATATCGGATTTTTTGGACTATATGGACTGTGTAATTCAAACTATCGTAAAATCTGTTAAAAGGTCAATTCTATGACAGTAACGATAAAATGTAGATGGACCATACCCTAATATTAAACCTCAAACCTTAGTTTCCATCCGTAGAACTGATGCTATATATATATATATTTTTTTTGTTTTCGTTATAAATATTGCTAACGATAAATTATCAAAAGAGAAAACACATGCATGAGTCTAAATACAATATCTTTTCTATTATATACTATGATAGTTTTCAATCCAAAAATGAAAAAAATGAGATATTTTAAAATCATATGGTCGAAAGAGAAAGAAAAGTATGGGGGAGGAGAAGTGTTCCCAATTAGCGATACAAAGCCTGAAACATTGTATGTTTGTGTGTGTGTGAATATATGTATATAGCCAAAGATAAAAGGAAAGTCCTGTGTTTTCTGTGTTCCTTATGATAATGACAGTCAAAATTATGTGTTTCTTCTTCTTTGTTTTATCTTGTGTTAGTTTGTGTTCTCTTTGAGTCTTTTCGTTAACCAAAAAAAAAAACATTTTCTGTATCTTTTAGAGACAAAGAGAGAATTTTGCAAATAATTCACTTTTTTCATATTGTTGATTCTTGAATTTAGCTTTTTCTCTTTTCTATCTTCCCTATATGTTCCTTCTGTCAGCTACTCTCTCCTTTTTCTTTTCTTTTACAAAACATAATATATTATTAAATATTATTTCCATCATATTGTTAAACTTGTAATCCTCTAATCAGATTTAAATAGCAAATAATTTAAGATAATTCAATAATTTACAGCAGATGAAATTCAGTTTTTTCTTTATCAATTAAATATGGGTCTATATATAATTCCTTTTTGGTTTAAGAAAATTTTTTTTTTTTTTTCAAACTGTGTATCTTGTCAACAATAGTTAATCCACGTAACAAAAAAATTTAGAAAATGGGTAACCAAATTTGATATTATTAATAAGTTTTTGGTTTATAAACGTTGATGTAACTAGTATATGCTGCTCAATACATTTGAAGTCTAATATAAGAAAGTTTAATATACAAGTGAGTAGTGACTAGTATAACATGGTTGATGGTTGTGTTGGCACGCGCGGCTGGGTATTAGCAATGCATGCTCGAGTGCGTATGTTGTGGACCCATCCCTGCATGCCATTCTTAATTTATTCCCACCAATTATCATTTCTTATTGCTCTCTCGTGATTTTGGAATCGTATTTTTCAATATTCTAAACCTAAATAGCATAAAAAGGAGTTTAATCTGAATACGTACAGTTTTATACACTTTTTTTTTGTCAACTGGAATTGTATTAGAAAGATATATCATAGTCCTTACATTCCTATACAGCACAACGTACAGTTTTATACACTAGTATTTAGTTTTGTTCTTCACAAATTTAGTTTTTTTCCCATCGATTTCATGAAACAATCTTTAATTGTGTTGTGTCTAACATGGACGGACATGATTACCCTCGCGGTCCATAATGAATAATCAATAAGCCATACTATATATTGTATTATTCAACCAACAACATTCATAATATTATATACTTTTATATGTTGCATAACTTGAGAGTCAGACTCGTAATCATATATCCATAATCCATGTACCAAGTCATGGGTTAAAGATTCTTCCACATTTCCACCATTAGTGGATTCTCAAAGGATGAAAAACAACCTTAAACTTGTTAATTAAGCATTGAGTACGAATATCGATTATTCATTCTAAATTAATCCTTGGTTTAGTTTATTTTGCGTAAATGTCAAAACTAACTCATTACCATATGTTTATCGTGAGTAGCACAATTTTCCAAGTATATATAATTAGTTTTCTTCTGCATGTAGATACACGCCATAGCATACGGATGAGATCAATATTCAACAGTGACTTTTCTTTGATGTTTTACATATAATTTGTCGAGAATATTTGACAATATCGGTAGAGAACATCAAAATTTATAGACGAACACTAGTACTAAATAATTTCGAAATCTAGTTAACTTAGGCTCCTGATTAAAACTTTATGTTTATAACCAATAATTTGCTTCGGTTATGGTATGCAGTAACCGCCATATATATGATTCTTACACAAATGTATGTCATTATTGCATGGTGGTTGGATCATATGGTCAAACCGTTGTGTGATCTTTGTGTATTATTGTGATTTCTATTAACATACACACAACCGAATTTGTGTGCATTAAATGTCGGTCGATATGCAGTTCTATCAACTGAACTAACTGGTGTGGTGGTTGGATTCAGAGAAGGTCATCTGCGAGATTCCAATACATATATTAAATTAGTACAAACCAAAAAACTGAGAAAGAAACACAGAAAACAAAGTCAAAGAGAGTGGTGGATGATGAATCGACATGTATCATTTGGCAGTTAACTTAACATAGAAACAAAAAGAATCATCTTTAATTGCATCCAATTATTTCGTGAATATTGCCAAATTACGGGCGTGTAAAAGCTCAAACGAAAATTACTCGGGAAAAAGGAAAACTCATTATTTATTGATATAGTTTTGACCCCATATAGTTAATTGTAACTTACTTAAGTTAACTAGAATTTAACTTTGATTTAAGTAGTCTATCTATGTTATGAGTCTTTTGACTCTACTGAAACAACGCAGTTTTTAGTTGCAGTCAAACCTCAAGAAGCAGAAGCAGAAAAGCTGGAAGCACCCAACTCTAATTAACACTTGTTTATTTATTATATCTAATATCTTAATGGTAATGCCAAATGTTTTTGTACTACATATATTGTACTACACTATATGCTTATGCTATACTCTTTGCTTATAGAGCAAATAAGAAGTTTACTGGACAGAAAACGTAACGTAACACAAGTGGTCGAAGAATTTGATCACACTTGTGGTCTTGTCTGGACGACATAGAGCTTCCCGTCTCTGATCACACCTTCAATGTCTTGTGCAGTTCCATAGAGTTTCTCAATTGCATCTCCCGCGCGTGCGATGTCTGAGAGAATCTTTTTCCGGAAGCTCTCGTCAGTAATCAGAGGATCTGTTGTGTAATCCAGCACAACTTTGTCTTCCTCGTCCATTGGTACACTGTAAAAAAATAAAAGGAAGGAGAAGTTTCCTTGTTAAGGTGTTGTTAACTGATGAGATCAAGAAAGCGAAAAAGAGATTTTGAGACTGTTTATATTACCTGTCATAAAGGCCTGCACCTGCATAACCTTCGAGATCTTCTCCATTGGAGTCAGATCTGAAGATGATTGAACGTCTAATGAACAGCCCAATTGGTTTGCTTGGGTATCCCAACACCTGAATGATGTTTCAAATTTCATCAGCGGGTTTGATAATATCCTATTCGCATTTTCTACTCATAAAACACCAGTGGTTAGCTTTAGTACCAGAGGCGAATCGAGGTTGTCTTTCTTGCAGATGAAACTTAAAGACCGACCGGGATATGCTCCTACAAGAGTTTCACCAAGACCTTTGACAACCTGAATAAAAAAACAACAGTGAAGTGAAGTTGGAAGAAGCACCCATTCATACGGGTTATGAGTTGGAATGGAGGGGAACAAGGATAGTTTTACCTCAGCGTAAATCTCTGATGAATCTCCAGAAGATGGGTTAGTTGTGTGAATAACAAATGCGTAATCCGCATTGATGACTTCTTGGACCAAAACAGCCATGCAGAGATAGTCATGATCCAGTTTTACTTTTCTCGTGCTGAAGTACGCTCTCTCATTCCATTTTGAAGCCCAGACCTGAAATTTTAGATAGCCGGTTAGTGAGATTTGACATCTTCACGTTAAGCAGCAATGCCCCTTATACTCAAGATTTTACCTTTTTAATGGCTTCCCAAGCTTGCTCCCATCTCTGTTCACCTTCATCACCCGGCCATGGCATGTCAGAACTTTTCACAGTACTTTTCAGTTCTTCAACCTGAGCATCAGAACCATTACAGAGGCACTTATCTTAGCAATTCTCTATATTTCACTCAATTCCCACAGAGGAAATTTCAGCTTTTCCGACAAATGCACTCTTATTAGAATTTTAGGCAAAGAAGCTAATCCATATCATTAGGCAGATAATACCAAAACTTATGCAACAAATATGCAGAAACTAAAAGCAAAATGGTTTGGTGGTAAGGAATCAGTCCAAAGAACAGAGCTTTAGGGTATAATTTATTGTGGTTAACAGCATGCGTTGTGAAAATAAACAAATGCAGCCCAGATTAGAGTTGTGTCTCAAGTTTCTAACAACAATATGAACATACCAGTTCTGCGGGTGCAACCAGTCCCAAAAGTGTCTCACGAATTTCCTTCAGAGCACCTTGGTCCCCCCCATCAAGAGTTTTCTTCAATACTAGTAATTTCTCATTCACCGTCTGCCACATTCAGAAGGAAAGAGAGTGAGTGGGAAGTGAGGTAGGGTGAAGATAATCATGGAAAAGCAAAGTCTCAAGATATATTGGTTTTGACAGCAATAACTTCATGATAGTCATGCAGAACAAGGCATCAGGACTTCTGGGGAGTGGGGAGACCTCATGAAAGATATGTTTATTCTTAGAAATTCCATAGAACTACTAGAGAAGCATTGGAACTATCTATACTCTAATATATCCAGATGAATACCACCAGTAAAGAACAGATAAACCATACGGGTAGCGAAAATTTCAGTAAAGTGTATTCATATTTGTTTTGAGCCAGAATGAGTTGAGAGTGTCTACTATCCTACCTGATTCGCCTTTTCGGAGATAACCTTCTCAAAAACACCAAACGGCAACGCAACTGAAGTTGGGATACCAACCCAAGAAGGAACTTTTCCTTTCAGATATCCAATATTTCTTGATTTAGCACCAACCTAGAAAAAAAATGGGGGTGTATTATCCAAATCCGTGAAGTCAGATATTTAAAACATGAGAAGTTCATACAAAATTAAAGAACTATCTTATTCGATCTTTATTATGTAAACAGAAGTAAAAAAAAACTACTAAAAGAGATTAAGACGGGAAAGTATGAATCCAATAACATTACACACTAACCAAGTCACTTGTGAACTCCTCAGATGATATAGCATATCTACCCGCAAACTGTTTCTTGACCAAAGAAATGCTTGGAGGGGCATCTTCTATGTTGTCCGAACTTAGAATCGAAAGCTCACTATCGTTTACCTCTCTGAGGTAAACAAAAAATAAGTAAGAACATCATTTTGCCCAAAATGAATTAAGCAATTCTACTTAATCTGTCTAACACAACAAAAGGAGAATATCTCAGCTAAGTTATCTGGAATATAGCAAACAAGGATGATTACTTATAGACTACATCTGCAGAGGTTGGTTGCAGGCTCAAAAGTTTTCCATCCTTCCCTTGGAGATCGGATAAGATTCCAGAATCAAAACATGTGGCAAAGCAGATCTGCAAATGAAAATCCAGACAAAGTTGGTACAGGTCACAAGCATTCATGAACCATTTGACAACATGACGAGATATATTACCTTTCCATTTCTTGCTCGAACAGAAACATGAGATAGTACATCCGGCATGTCAGGTGTCAGTACTGCAACTGCACCATCAGGAATTTCCTCCTCTCCTCTCACTCTGTTTGCAACTATAATTGTAGGTCTGTCGTAGGTTTTATTCTGTACAGTGAGCAATTCATCCACAACAATGACATATCCGACGACCTCTACAGGACTAATGACCTGCCAACTGATCAAGAGAAAAAGAAGCAACATTAGGTTTTCTGATGTTTAACTACCGGATGACAATAGATACAACTTGCTAGTTGCTACAGAAGCACAGTCACAGACCTTCCCAAGTTTGCAGTCTGCCTAAGAACAGGGTCAAGTCGGTTAACAAGTGACGACAATGCTGCTGCAGATCCAGCTCGAATGATCTCTTCAGTGAATATGGTAACCTGGTAAAGTGGTTAAAATAATATCTAAACCTCTCTCTTGTTTTGGGAAAATAATAAGATACGGAAGAAATAGGACGACAAGTTCAGAGAAGTGTAACTTACAGCCCATTGCTCGACGCCGAGACAAGATCCAAGATATTCAGCCGATGGTTGCAAAATTTCAAGGTACCTCTCAGCTTTGCTTGCCAGTGCTAGTCGGCTTCTGTCGAGAACAGATTTTGCATACAGAGCCCAATGATCTTTTTTGCTCTTGCACATGTCGAGGGCAAATTGCCATCCCTGCAAAAGCAGAAGAATAGAATCATGCATATTGTCTAAATTCTTCACGTTTTACGCCAATGACTTGTAGCCATAGGACGACTTAGAGAGTTCTAAACTATGTATAGAACTTAGCTATGTGAGTAAACACAATTAAATAATCCAAGATGCTAAACCTTGATGAAACCAGTCTACGGATAATGTTATACAACATACATGGAAAATTGACTGAATATTCAATTCACCTTCAAGCAGTAGATAAGGTCTTCATTGTCATCTGAAGAAAGGGCAAGATTTTCAAGAACTAAGCTGATGAAGTACATGATTTTCTGCGATAACAAAGTATTAAATATGACAAAGAAATTATCTGAAAAGAAAAGAAAAAAAAGGCGAATCTGGAACTGTTGACACGTGATGCTCACAAACAAACTATCATGACGATGAATGAAGACTAACCTCAGGTCCAGCATCATTCAATTGTTCATAACCTCTTTCAATAGCTGTTCTGACAGTAGAATCGAGAGCCAGGTCCAAGAATAACAGATCCTTAAGGCGGTCATGGGACTTCATCAGAAGCGGCCTTATCTCTTGGCGAGCTTCAAGCAAACCCTACACCAAATATTCATTCTCATGGTAAGTGTAAGAATCAAAGAAGTCAAATCAATAGTATAAATAAAATCGGCCTAGTAATTAGGAAAACATTACACCTCAAGAAGTGGCTCTACATTCTTTTCTTCAACATGTTCTAGAACGAAACGAAGCAAGTCCTGTTGAGGGAAGTACCAACACAGTGTAAGTTGTACTGATTTGACAGGTGTATTAAATTCTTGAAATGAGTAAGGAAGATGCGAGGAAAGTTACTGGATATCCAGAAGGCAGTCCTGATACAGGATTTATTTGCACCCCAACCATGAAACCTTCACCCTGAAGGACAACATAAATATTCAGTTGTCAATTCCAAGAAGAATCATTAATTGTAACTTTTCAGTATAGTGGCATTACGTCATCTTGGTAGCCCATGCAATTTTGAATAGCCGACTCAAGATCTGCCCCTGAATGAACAGCCTAGAAAAACAAAGAAGACCACAAATTATATGATTTCTCTTAGTAAGAAAAGGAAAAGGAGGAAATCAGACCAAGTTTGCTGAGGAATCCTATATTCGAAAAAGCAACTAACATAAACATGGGGAAGTAACCTTTAAAGTCCTCATATAGTGTCCAAGATCGCGCAAAAGACCATCCTTTTGTTCTCTTCTAAAACTTGGTTCAGAATGTATGGCACGATCATAACTTAAGAGTCGCTCTTTGGTTATGCCATTATCATTCAAGGTCTTCCAGTAAACACTCATGTCAAAGTCACTTTTGACATAATCCATCAATGCCTACAGCAATAAAAGTGTCAAAAGAAGGATTATAAAATTGGAACCGGAAGGGCACAAGCTCCAATACCTGACAGATGACAACATCATCTGGACTAGTGTTATTATGCAACTTCTGATGCCACTCCTCCATAATTCCACCCTTGCAGTCATTTTTCCTCTGCAAGCAGAAAGTTCACTCATAATGCTTCATATGAATATAGAAGTTGCAGGCTAATGAGTAATGAGGGACTCCCATCATCTTAATAAGCCAGATAGACATGCTCAACACGGCCACAACTCTGTTTTATTAAAGAAAAGTGTGGGACAGTAGGAAAAATAGGGAAACCACTCCCAGAAAGTTAATGAAATAGACTTCTAACCCTGGAATTTTGAGGATTTATTCTTGTAGAGCTTTTCTCCTCATTTCCTTCAATGTACAGTCGGAAGTAAAATCTTCTTTTATAGATAATAAGAAAACTAAAGACCAACCTGGATGACTAGAATTTCGTCTCGGATTCGCTGCCCGACATCTCCTTCACCCCCTCGACCAACAGTAGACATTATCATCCGCAAAAGTTCTCTGTACTCTGGCGAACTTGCATAAACATCCTGGAGAACGTCCGTAAGCCTATCTTGCGCTTTGCTTATCTCCCTGAAATAAAGTGGTGCGTTGTGTCAAATAATGAGACGATGTATGTTCAATTAAATGAAGGTATCATTTTCAGATGTTATAACAACTTAGAAGGCTCCCATAAGATTTGCTTATATTTCCCTTGGGGCTGAATAAGAGAGGTGGACAGAGTCTAAAACTTTCATCACTATTTGAACTGTACCGTGGCTTAACATTATAGTTTTTGTTCCACACAAGCTGTCTTGTCGCCATAAACCTCATCCAGACTAGGATCCCTGCAAAGCCCAGTTGACCAGCATTTTTTGCGTTGTCCACAAGATCTGCTGCAATGTTGAATCTAGAAAGAAAAAAAAGCAAGATGTGACCCTTCAGAAAAATCAGAGTGTTTAGTGGAAGTTGCAAATCACTTCATGCAGAAAAGAGATGTATCGCTGAAAAAAATAATTTTGATAAAGACTAACGCGTAAAGTTGAGTAGCAAATGTTTTGAAAAGGGAATGCCAATTAAACTTCTAATAGTCTGAAAAACGAAATAAGAACCAGGATGCTTGACCATAAAACTGACCGATGCATGAAAGACTTCTGGGCCTCACTCTCCAAATCTGCAATTTTATCCAGTAAATTCTTGGCTGTACCTTTTCCATCACCATAATCCTATAAAATGGAACAACTAGAATTTAAGCATTTATGGGACAATAGGGTGCAATTGAAAGTGGTTTATAGCAGACCAAGAAGGAAGAGGAACCTTCTGAATATGTTTTTCTTCTTTAGAAAAGTCCACATAAAAGTCACTGTCATTATTTTTAATCCACCTTTCACCAGCATTGAGTACAAACGGCATGCCCTTGTAGCTGTCGCCTTCTATTTCCAGCTCAAAAGTTTGAACCTACATTTTTGGTTAACATGAGGCCTTTTACATACCATCTCTGGATCCAAATGCTAGTAAACATATACAGTATATAAATAGATTTGGTCAGTCATACCGGACTAGGAAGATCTGTTGATGTCACAGTCAGTTTTGTATCAACAGCACCACGTACTGGCAAAGAGTTTGGTGGCAGTATATCTGAAGGTGGGTCCTGCAGTGTCAATATCTCATAAATTTGGAGGAAAAGAGACCAAACCAGACATGTGATTGAGAAGCAGATGATCTTAATCTCAAAGTATGTTCTTGTTTGAGAAATAAAGAAGAAATATCTTACCAACCACTCTCCACCGTTTTGTGACAAAGCCCAGTGAAGGGTAACCGGCTCTTTAAAATCAGTTGCCAGATGAATTTTCGTCTTTCCGGGAAGTTTAGTGACAAGAACCTATATAGAAGAAGCAATGACTTGCCAGTAGGAAATACTTGTGGATGTATATCTAACCCAAACAGATATAGAAACGAGAGAAAGAGAGATACTCTCAACTGACCAAAATCGCACTGCCTTCAAGCTTGAATGTTTTCTTGCTAAAGACCGGAGTGGTTTCTTGTTCCTCCTTTGCTTTGGCGTATATCTCCAGAGTTGTTAAGGACCGTGGTTCATTTGAAGAATTGGATTTTGGTTCAACAAAATCAGCAACATGCTTATAGATAAGCTTATTCAGGTCCCTTCCCTTACGCTGGATCTTCTCAGTGCGATAATTTTTTTTACGCTCTGGTTGTTTGGAAACTTTTTTCTGTGTCTCTCGTCCACTGGATGAAGTATCATTAGATTTTGGAGATTCATTAGTGTTATCTTTCTTCAACAACTTTGCTCGGAGATCTTCCACTGAAGCACCTCGCATCATTTCTTCATGTAGCTCCATACGGGCAGCTTCATATTCCTCCTATTAATCGAAGACTAATTATTCTACTTCACTTCAAAATAATGGATATACCCAGTCAATCTTATTCAAGTATTATTTTTGCAATATAATCATTCATTTGCTGATCAGTCAACTATACCAGAACTAACATCTAAATGAAAGTTGTACCAGAAAGTGATTCCTGAACTTACCTTCTCTTTCTCAGGGTTGTACATTTGTTTACCGTTACGTTCCCATCTAAGATATGCTTGGATCTGTACAAGGTCTTCAGGAACAGAAACATTGTTTTCCACATTCCTTTCCGTGGGTAAGTTTATACGAAAATTTTGCCCATTGTTTTTATACCTACATATATGTCAAGATCATGAGAAACGACAATAATTAAACAGAACTAGGTAGCTCTATGTTCTGGCTTAATAGCAAGAAGAGAAGAAAACATGCTCACCACTTGTTCCGACTTTCGTCAAAAATAAGAAACTCAATAGCGTGTATGGCACGATCATCTATCTCTAGTTTAAGGTAAGAGTTGGCACCGGACTGCGAATGAAAATCCAAAACATTATTTGGAAATCTTAAGTTACACACACACACACACAGGTAGCATCAGCTGGAAATCATACCATCACAAGTAGCACTGTAATGTACGTTGAGGAATGAATACTTACTTTAACAAATGGAGTTCTAAGCGCTCTGTTCTTGTAGTTTATAGTTCTATCCGGAGAGCGAGAAGGTAGAACCCATTTTCTGAAACGGAAAATAAGAAAGAAAGTAAATTAAACAAAACCATGCAACATAACAAGCTTGAAGAAACCTATTAACTAGGCAAGTTTGAACATGATTTGACAAGGGCATTACTCATTGTTGTCACGAATCGCACCCCAGTGTAGAAGCAATGAGTCACTTGTATGAGCGATCTGGATATTTACTTCTCTTACAGTTGCAGAAGTGACTTCGACCTATTCAATTACATCCATAAAACCTACCATTGCATAAATATTATGGCTACAAAATCCCAACAAGAACATACTATCCATTATTTGTAAAGCTACACATACCAGTAAGTCAATATTGCCGTCAAGATTAAATTTCTCGGTTGCCTGTCCAAGGATGAAACAGTTTTAGCACATATGGATATGATAACTATCTTATGCATTCGATATATACAAGCAAGCAGGCAAAACTTTTAGTCCACACAGGTCTATGAAGAGTTTTTGGACATCAAACATCTGACATATATTGAGTAGTTGCAACCAAAAATAATCACATTCCAAACAACGTCAATACTGGTGATGAAAAGTATCTCCATACGAAGAAAAAAAAAAAAAAGGTTTTTGAGTACCTGAGAAGCAGGATCCATGGCAAGAACAGCTCGTGGGACAAATGAGACAGGTCTACCAGTTTCAGTGATGAGACTACGACCGGTCTTTTTAAGACCTTTCCCGTATAATTTCGATTTGCCAATCTTGTCAGAAGTAACAGAAAGAGCAGGAACGCAGGAAGAAGAGTTGAGCTTGTTATGATGGTCAAAAGTAACAGGACGAATCAAACCCCGGTTTAGTAAGTTGTGGACTACAGAGTTACTCATGCTTTCTTTCTTCGGTGAATCAAAACTTGCCGGATCTGTCAAGTAAAGTAGTGATACTAAATAATAAGAAGAAGAAAAGAAAAGAAAAAGAAAAAAAACAATCAAGCTTTTGACATATAGATGGAAAAAGGAACAAGTTATACTATTTGTCTCAAAAAAGAATAATCTAGAGTTAGACAGACAACCCAAAAAAAAAACACTTGTTTTCTTTTCTTCTTTTCACTTTCAGTTACAAAGACAAATTAGTTACTTGAGTTGAGCGAGCCCATGGAACAACATGTGCAATTAGTTACACAGAAGAAAAGAATCGGGTAATCAAACAAAGCCGAGATTTTTTGAACAACAAATCACTCAAAATCCTTTTTCTTTTCGCTTTTGTGGCGAAATCCAGCAAACTCGAATAACAGAAACAGTAAAGGAATCGAAATTGAAGGCTACATTCAAATTCAAATTCAACATTACCTGTTTAGCGAGCCAAAACAAAGAATCTGAAGAATCAGAGTGAGAGAGGGAAGATCCCAGAATTTGCAAGTGACACTGGGGGGGGGGGGGGGGGGGGGGGGTTCTGGTTCTCTCTTCTCTCCTTGGGTCTATGGGCTACTTCACTCGCACTCACACTCACGTGTAATTGAAGTTAAAACGGAACTTTATCCTGCGATTACGCTACGTGGCGCATCGTGATTCGAGCACGTAGGAGCAACGGCACGGGGATTAGAGAAATCCCCCAGTCGATGGACGGTTCATAATATTAATATTTTTCCTTTTTTTTATAGTTATACAGAAGAATCTTCTCACCGTTGATTTTTTCTGCTTCTTCTTTTTTTTTTTTTTTTTTTTTTTCTGTCTTTTTGTTATGATATTTTTATGCTTCGTTCGTTCTCTTGTATCGTTTTTCTTTTTGTTGGTCGACATGTTTTTTTTTATCTTTGTATTCACAAATCACAAACCACGAATTGTGCAGAAGATATTTTTGTTTATCTTTCTATTCTTGTAAGTGTCCCAAAACAAAAGCCCACTTGTGCAATCATGTCAATTCTTCCCTAGCTAAGCTTATTTTGTATGTTTTCTTGGTTGTGGGTGCTTCTCTACAAAAGAGCTTTTTTACACATTGTGAAAAAGAGTACATACATGTTATGGTCCAATAGTTTTCAATCCAAACTCGTTTGTGTTTTTGCCTCGTGACATGTATAAAAAATGGCATGTTTATACAAACAAAAAAGGTTGAAAGAAAAGGAATGGAAAACAATTGTTCCACAAATTTTTGGAATTATCATAAGAAAATATCTGCTAGCAATTATTAATTACACGAAATCAAAATATAATTAATTACACCCAGTGGCGTTACATACGAATGACATAGATCAACAAACAGCCTCCCTCAAAACAAAAATAACAACAACAAAAAAAAAAATACCCAAATTTTGATTTAGACGAAATTAATTAGTTTTTTTTTCTTGTTTTTTTTTTGTTTCGAGAAAAATTAATAAAAAGTTCTCTTAATCGATCAGCTAATCAATGTAGACAACGTCAAGCAATTGCTGCTAATCTTCCTCAAGTCAACCGCTACATTCTGGACCGCATTAACCTGACCAGTCTCAATAAACCCGTCCACGCATGCGCCATAATCAGACACTGCCGCTGTTAGGTACGTGTTGGTCCCCACGACATCGCGTTTTCTTATGCTCTTCCTCGCACTCGCTAAATTGAATATCGCGTCGCTAAACGTCCCGTAACACGTGCTGATCGCTTGGTTACCGTCTTTAAACCTAGCTGCTTCGGCTAGAGCCACTTTTGTCTTGGCCTCTAATGCCTGGATGGTTCGGTGCGTGGCTCGTCTAGGGTTCGTGATTCGTTTCACTAGAGGTCGGCATAAAGATGGATACGCTGTGTGAGAGCATATGTTGATCATGCGCGATTCCGCGACTTGACCAGCCATGAGAAAGATCAATACGGCGGCGGATGCCGCGACAGCCACGAAACGCAGCTGGAATGTGTCGCGGCCCGCCATTTTATTTGAGTTTTTCTTTATTTTTTATTTTAGTTTGTTAGAGAAGAATTAGCACTAGGTAATTTTTCAATGCTGGAGGTAACGTTGTTATATATAGAGAAGTTTTTTTTTTTTTATGGTTATGAAATTGTTGGCGGTGCGTGTTTTGCGTTATCTCGTTTTATTTTGGTAGTGTAATGCAATCTGAGGTTTGTCTTGTTTTTAGGAGATTATCTTCTTAATCTTTTTTAAGCATATGAAGATAGTAGGTGTTTGACTGACACATAAGTAAGTATATTAATATTGATTTGTATACGAACTAATGTAAATATATATAGGAACAAGAAAACAGGAAAAGTGTAAAACCAAATGTGTTCATAATCATTCCTTTTAAAGACAACAGCAGGAAAAAGTTCTAAAATGGCATTAGATTCAAAAGTTCAAAACCATGGATCAGGAAACAAAAAATTTACTCAAGAGTTCAAACTAGAAATGCTCAGCGAATACAAATGAGAAACAGAAATCAATGGCCGAAAATTTTAGATTAGCAATTATTTCATTCAATTTGAACAAGATGCTGATGCATGTACCGGAACTTGCAGACGTCATCGCAGAAATCATCTGCACCGCTGTGATTGCTCTTCATCCGAAGAATCCTTATCACCATTCGTTTCAAAACTCTCGCATATCTCACAAGCGACTCGAGCGTGTTCATCTTCTGTTCTGCGTTCAGTGGAGATCTTACTGTGATAGTAACCTTCTCCAAACACGGTATTGCAAATCCTGTCTCAAGCTGCAAAGAGAAAGGAGGTTAACATTATTGGTAAGACTCTGGCTTCATATGGAACGTTTCTGATGAAGAAGAGAGTTTATTTTACCTTTTTTAGGCTGTTCTTTTGGCAAAGCGCAGCGAACATTGCTCCATGGATGTCGAATGTTTGAAGCTTGGGATGGTTATTGAAGAACTCGACAAAATCAATCTCAGGAAATGGTTGAAGGGACTCATTGCCTGTGAATTCAACCTTCATAAAGAGATGCTTCACGTCTCTTGCTTGCTGCAGCATTATGCATAACGCATCCCAACACCATTGTATACCCCGAATCGACAAGTCCTCAAGCGACGAAAGGTTATGAAAATCTACCATGTAAACTCTCCCTGTTAACCAATCAGAGACAAAGTAAGACAAATGACATCTGCAGATGGTAATAGAAGGAACCAAACAAGTAGTAGGCTCATAAATGTTTACCAGCAATATTGGAGATGGATAGGGTCTTTAAGAATCTGGTTTCAGGGACACGGATAAAGCTACAGCCTTGAACATCAAGGGACAGTAACCTCGGACTAGTGAGGACTAGCACGCTGTTACCTGGTCCATAGAAATCCAGCTTACAATGCTCCAAGTATGGCAGATCGATCGATATGGACTTAACTCCCTCACAAGCTAGCAGAAGCAAGTTACTCAGATTCGGGCAAGCACGGAGAGCATGACACAGAGTGGCATCATCAGTTCTTGCTCCAACTATTTCGAGGCAGCGAAGGTTTGGGAACATATCCCACTTGGGAGGGCTCATCATCAAAACACCCCAAAGCCTTAAAGTCTCCAGATTCTTAGCCACACCAACGCAGTCAAGCTTCAAAGGACCCTCTACAATAGCGTCTTCGCTAGCGAGATTATCCATTCTCAGCTCCAATAGCTTAAGAGACGAACCCACATGGGCCATCCAAGAAGCTAGACCATTGCTAGAGAATGGGCTGTAGACCACAAGCTCCTCAAGACGACGGAAAGAGGAAATCATCTTGCGAACGATGGTGTCAGATTCATCAGTCTTGGAGATGGTGTCAGAATCATCATCATCATCATCATCAGTCTTGGAGATGATGCTATCGAAAGAATTCCGGAGGAATGTAATTTTCTGAACAGAGTCTGTAGACTCTTTCCATCGGTTGGAGACGCAGTTGCAAGCAGCCACATCTTTTGCAGCGGTCATGTTGGAAAGAATGTATTGAAGGAGCGCATCAGGAAGAGAGTCCATTTCTTTTTTTTTTTTTTTGTTGGCTGAGACAATTCATCGAACACTTGGTGGGTCAGTTAAGGAACAAAACTAATAATAGTATAAAATTACACATCTTCAATGCAATTAAATGGGGCATCATCATAAATCCATGAATATCGAAATGACAAAGCTTGTCTATGAATACACAAAAATTTTAATGTCTAGATCTTAACTTGAAAGAGCAATCGATAAATCCCCCAAAAATAAATTATAGTAGAGATCTGA
Source organism: Camelina sativa (assembly GCF_030686135.1). Lineage (NCBI taxonomy): Eukaryota > Viridiplantae > Streptophyta > Magnoliopsida > Brassicales > Brassicaceae > Camelina > Camelina sativa. Next base: position 4,249,544 of record NC_141882.1, read on the forward strand.
AAATGGCAAGCTCATATGATAAATCCTATATCAAATACCCCAAATACAAGACAGAATCAAACAAGAACCCTAGAATGACCACATTTTCCCAGGAACAAATTAGCTACAAATGTTACAATCGATAGACAAAGAAGAAGAAGAAGAAGAAGAAGAAGAGAGTGAAACCCACATTGCAAAACTATCTACAAATCCACAGATCTTTTCAAGAAAAAATCAATTTACAGATTATAGATCCCGGGAGAAAAAGGGTTTTGGAAGAGAAACCATAAAGCAAAAAAAAAAAAAAAAAAAACACAAAAGAGAAGATGCGAAGAAAGCAAATGAGATGATTAAAGGGCGAGAGAGTTTTAGTTTCTTACTGAATGAATCTGTAAATCTGGGTTGGGACGACCTAGAACAATTATGTGAGAGAGAGCAAGCACTGAGAGAGAGAGCACTGAAATCTCAAATCTGGGGAGAAGTAGGGAAGAGAAGGGGAATTTTTGGGTTATTTGAAAGAGAGAGAGAGAGAGAGTGGCGCGTGAAGAGAGACGGAATGGCGGAGTGTTTCAAATTTTGAAAAAAGAGGAGAGAGAGAGATCTCACTTTCTCTTTTCAAATTTTACAAAACAATTCCCCAGCTTTTTTTTTTTTTTTAAACCTTATTTTTTTATATTTTTATTTGTTTTTCTTTATTTAATTTCAACTAGTAGTGTCGTGACTAGTGAGTGTATTTCATTTTTTTTTTAATACAAGGCATATATGTATGACACAGTAGATTTTAGGTTTATGAAGAAGCTTGGCAAAATATAAACTTGAAGATATTATGAAGTAAAATTTAGGAAACTAATTAATAATAAAAAAAAAAATTATTATTGATTTTTTTTTTTTTTTGTATATTGTGTAGGTAAGAAAGTGGGTTACAGATAAAAAGAGATTTTTTTTTTCTTTGTAAAAACATATCTATATTTTATTAAATTATACTATACTATTTAAAGGGTATGTAAAGATTACAAAAGAAGCACACCTAATATATACTGGAATCCAATTTATGCCATATTGCTCTTTTAATTTATTATTTTATTAATTGCATATATATATATATATATATATATATATATATATATTTACTTGCTTTTTTAGATGATGCTTTTTTTGGTATGATTTTTTGTTTTCTACTTTCCTTGTAATAAAATATCTGAAGTATACAAAAACCATTTATTGTCAAAAAAAAAAAAAGACACAAATCATTTATTGTCAAAAAAAAAACACAAATCATTTCTCTCTTAAAAAATGGAACATTCATGATATACTTTTAAAAAATAATAATAATAAACAGTTAATGATATAAGTGAACTAAGTGATTTAATTAACTGATATGTGCAATTTTTTATATTTATTAAAAATATAACTTCTAATTATCCGCGTTTTAAAAAACAAAAAAAAACTAATTATCTACGCTTTTCAAACTTGATTACCCGCATCTTTTTAAATAAATGAATACCAGCGTGTATTTGAACACAATTAACTTATATTTAAATATGATTTTAAACTGTAAAAAAATACATAGAAACTTTTTGTATCAAAGATTTCAAAAATAGATAAACATCGCCATACCTAATGAGTAAACAATTTTGACAAAAAGTATATATTACATCAGCTCTCATTAAAAGAAAATCTCCCAAATTGGCTCTTTATTTTTTTTGTTATCCATATGTCAAAAATATACCGGATGGAATGACTAATATATATATGTTGTAAGATCATGTTTTACTTTTCTCACACCACACCACCTTTTTTCACTATTAGCTTTCTTCTGCTCAAAAGTTGGTTGAGCCAACCTCCTCTTTTGTTTTCTTCTTCCTCAAGACAAAATCACCTGAGTTTTTTTTCATATACTCACTCGATCTTGCAATGAAAAAGCAGTCAAGAGCGAACGATGTGGATCACCAGCAGCAGCAGAACCTCGACCCTGAGAACCCTCATCAATCTTCTCGATTCTTCGGTCAGAGCTGTTCCTCTGCTCTGTCGCGTCTCTTTAGTCTCCGATGTCTCATTGTTTTGGTCGTAAGCTTAGCGATTCTTCTTCCTACGATCTTCTGCCTATTCCCCAGTCGATCTCATACACTAGCTCCGCCCCTGTCTCAACCCCATGCTAATGATACAATCAACTACAATGGTAAGTGTCTTTCAACAAAAAGTTTAATACTTTACCAGATTTTAAGAGGACCCTAATTGATTTATAGTTTCAGAATTTTCAGTTTATACTATCCTCAAAATTTTCTGAGATCTATAAAGGTGGAGACTTTAATAAGTACATAAACTGTCTCTGGTTCTAGTAGTGAGTCTTGAAAGATCTCATATGACACACTTTATATCTAAACATTTTTCTTTTGCTTCTTTGTTTTAAACCAGCTGCTTCAGTACAAGCTTGCTTCAAACTTCGAAAACCAGTGTCTGAGGTTATCTCCCTAAAAGGAAGACTAGAGGATGATATCTTTCGGAGCATACGTCTTTCGAACGACACCAAGGTTATAAGAACATTTTCTTACAAAACTTATGCAATGTAGTGTTTTTGATTTCTGCTTTTATTAAGAGGGCTAATATCTAGTTACTGTTGAACAGGTGACTGTTCTGTCTCTGCGTCAGTCATGTTCATGTAAGTATACAGATGTGGAGTTTGCAGTTGTACCTGTCTCTGCTGGCTATGAAATAAGCACACAGTCGTTAAATTCACTGCGATCTTCTTTCGTTAACCTGCTTGAACAAAGATCGAAGCTGAATCTGACCACAACAAGTTTTGGGAAGCCAATTTCTTTTCAGGTTTTGAAATTTCCTGGGGGAATCTCTGTAGATCCCAGTGGATCTATACCTGTACCTTTCATTGGATATGTAGGGAATCTTCTTAATTTTACACTCGATAGATCAATATCCCAGATACTACGAGATAACAAGGCTCGAAAACTAAGTGGTAAACTTGCGGTTACGTTGTGTTTGGAGCCACAGGAGAGTATTTATTTCCGACTCACAAATATACAAGGATCTACAGTATCTCCACCGGTAATTGTTCAGGTTTATCTTGTCATAACCATAAGAGACAACCTTCAGCAGAGATTGGACCATTTTGCACACATCACTCAAACAATCAGTCAAACATCTAGTGCTAATAATCTCGGTCTAGACAACACAGTTTTTGGTGAAGTCAAACGTATTACTATCTCAACAAACCTGGAAGGCGAAATTCTTGATCCTGCGTCGGTGATGGCACCAACACCAACTCCAGCTTGCTACCCTTCTCTGTGTTGAAGTCTTTATATGAAGCTTTCTTATTGAAGTTGCCAAAGCAGTTTCTCCTTTAATCTTGATTCTTCTGGCAAAGGACGTGTCAGTGTTTCTTCTTAGTCGTTTATGACTGAATCTAGTTAGCTTTAGAACTAATGGTCTCATCAAGGTTGTATGAAACATAAGTTCTTTATTCTAATGAGATGCAGCTTGAGTTTACTTGTTACTTCTTTGAATTAATTGCTTTAAACAATCTATCAAATTTAATACAACAGGGGATTTCAGATTCTGCATATATTGAGTTTTTATAGCCTCCCTGTATATGGTCGGTTATTCACAATTAGAAAATCGCCATTTTCTTTGAATTGATTAAGCTCTTCCTCTAGCTTCTTAATTACTTCATCTTTCTCTGCGAGCGTCTCTAGCAATGATCTATTCTCTTTACTAAGAGCCTGAAACTGGCTGATGATTCTATCTATCTGCACTTCAATGGCTTCATCACTAAGCTCAAACGCAGTCTCCACAACCCTCAAAACCCGCCACAAACTCACCACCACGATGAACCCGGTCCCTTTCTTCTCAAGAAGCACCTGAAGAATCAGAGAAACAATCGCAAGTGCGCCATCCATTACACAGCCAGGTTGCATGAAGAACGATTTCCCCATAGCAACAGCCAGAGACATGGATTTAACGGCAAGAATGCTCAAAATCGCGGTTCCTCCCCAACGGAACCATTCATTCTCGGTCTGAGCTTTCTTGACTGATGTGCAGGAGAGCAGAGAAGAAGATAATTCGAGGGAAGTTAAGATGATGTCGAGAGAAAGCAAGAAGATGGTGAAAAGGTGAATTTGGTATGACTCTAGGAACTCTGATAAAGTGATTCTCCATTGTTGTTTGATGGAGATGAGTACTTCTTGTTGTTGTTCTTTCGGAGAGAGGAGGCAGATTTGTCGCCATTTTTGCCGTCTGCACCAACTCCTTATTAGGTTTTGGATGGAGAATTCGACATTTTCAACTGTTCCGGTGCTAGTAGAATTCATGGAGGATGAAAAGATTTGGGAAGTTGTTGGTAGATGGGTGATAGATATTATTATGAGCTTTAAAGGAAGGCAACCAAATTTTAATGGGTTTAAGAAAGTAGTTATTTTTTGGAAAGATGACTTGAAAGGCAAGTAATCTTGAGATATGACGCAAGCTTGTGTTTTTTATTTATCTCTCTTTTAGGAATTAGGAACGACGATAGAAAAAGTCGAATTTAGTCTGGTGGTTTGATATAACTTTATTATTTCTTAGGTAAAGAAACACTTGCTAAATCTGAAAGACTATCCCATTGACACAATTTCAAAATACATTTCAAGTAAAAGAAAAATTCATTAATTCTGTTTAAGATTTTGCTAGTGCTTGTTTTACACACATCAAAATACTGCAAATTACGTTAAGTTCTATTACAAGATTGTTCCTTCTTTGACGAGAATAGTGCATAGATCTTTGTTTAGACTTTAGACATATCAAAATACTGCAAAATAACGTAAAGTTTATTTATACAAGACTATTCCTTCTTTGACCCCCCCCCCCCCCCCCCCCATAATGTTGAGATATTTGATTATTTATTATTTTTCAACTTTGACCCTCTTTTTTAGACTTCAAATTCGTCTTTGCATTGACTATGATAGTGGCGGATCCAGGGAGGGGAGAAAAGTAAGATGGGGCACAAAATTATATTTATTGTACAAAAAATTGAGTTTTAACTGTCCTCTTAGTATTGAGCACTTTTCCAAATGGGCCAAGAAACTAACATTGTTAGTTCATTGCATAAACAACTTTTATAAATGTGTATGGGGCACGTGCCCCACCTACTATAAACTAAGTTCAAGTCGGCGGCATTGCTAATTCGATTTTGCTATTATAAACTCATCTCGAAACTGCTTTCAAATAAAAACTCATAAATTCTTACATCTACGGTTTCAACTGATTGCAAAAGCGTGAGGAATCTTTAAAACCTTCCAAAGAGAGATTAGAATCCATGGCAGGTGCAAGTGGAGTGCGAAGGATCAAGCTAGGAAGCCAAGGTCTTGAAGTTTCGGCTCAAGGTCTTGGTTGTATGGGACTTTCCATCTTCGACGGAACTACCAAGGTGGAGACAGATCTCATTGCTCTCATTCACCACGCTATTACTTCCGGTATCACGCTCCTCGACACATCTGACATCTACGGTCCCGATGCCAACGAGTTGCTCCTTGGTCAGGTTCTGACTTCGAGATTTTCCATCTTTTTCCACACACTCTATTGAGATGCCTAGGGTCTAGGGTTTTTGAAATTGTTTTGTTATGTGATGTTATCAGGCTTTGAAAGATGGGAGGATGAGGGAGAAAGTGGAACTGGCAACCAAGTTTGGGATTCTCTATGAATATGAGAAATGGGGTTACAGGGGAGATCCAGCCTATGTGAGGGCTGCGTGTGAAGCGAGCTTAAGGCGTTTAGGAGTTAGCTGCATCGATCTCTATTATCAGCATAGGATCGATACCACTGTCCCCATTGAAGTCACTGTTAGCTTCTTTTCTTTTCTTCGCAATCTTTCTTCTTTCTTGAATCCATGAGCTGATTTTTATGCTGTTGTCTCCCTTTCAACAATTCAAAGATTGGAGAACTAAAGAAGCTAGTTGAAGAGGGTAAGATAAAGTACATTGGTTTGTCTGAAGCCTCTGCCTCTACTATAAGGAGAGCCCATGCTGTTCACCCGCTAACTGCGGTACAATTAGAATGGTCTTTGTGGTCGAGAGATGTTGAAGAAGATATAATTCCTACTTGCAGGTGCAGAACCTTCAGCAAACATTTCTCTTCCTTGATATAACTTTAATATCCCCATCTTGTATTGTTCATTCTTGGCTTTACTTTTTCCAGGGAGCTGGGTATTGGAATTGTAGCTTACAGTCCTCTGGGACGGGGCTTCTTTGCTGCAGGGCCTAAGTTCATTGAGAATATGGACAATGGTGACTACAGAAAGGCAAGTCCATGGGTTCATCACATCGTTACATGAATGGTCACTGTCCCATATAAGCGAAATGAGTATCATCTCGGTATGTTTTGCTCTGTTCCAGGGTTTACCAAGATTCCAGCAAGAGAACTTAGACCACAACAAGATTCTCTATGAAAAGGTCAATGCTATGGCAGAAAAGAAAAGCTGCACGCCTGCGCAATTAGCTTTGGCATGGGTTCATCACCAAGGAAATGATGTCTGCCCAATTCCCCGAACCTCCAAGATCAAAAACCTTAATCAGAACATAGGAGCTTTATCTATAGAACTCACTATCGAAGAGATGGCCGAGCTTGAAGCCATGGGACACCCAGGTTCTGTGAAAGGAGAAAGATCAGACACTAATATAGTTACCTATAAGAATTCTGAAACTCCACCATTGTCTTCTTGGACTGCATAAACCAGCTGTAATAGGTTTGCTCTGCCATCGTGCTGAGTTGTGTTCTGAACTACTTTTCATTATCGTCTTTAAGCTACATTATTGTTTGTCTGTTTCTGTCTTAATAGTAATAAAACTTTAAAGTAAATCTCTCATTAGGACTGAAGATTCTGCAAACATTTTAACAATGAATTGAGAAAGGTGACGATATATATATACAATGATTTGTATCACATCATAAACTATGAAAATGAAGAAAATGTACCTAGTGGATAATAAATTATTACCTTAACTAGAATTTGTATTACACATATTCGGCCGTTGAAGACCAAACTCAGAAGAACTGTTATTATACTAATTTAAGCACCAACAAGATTACAGCAAAAGGCTTTTGAGTTCCATCAACCTATGCCACCTTCTATGAATTTCGAGGATTCCTATGTTTGATCCACGGTCAGAGCATTTTGTGCGGGTCAAAGATTTTACCTTGGCCTTAGAGGGAGTGTAGTTCATGCATCTCTGTCAAATTACCCGAGAGCACAAGGATTTAACCAATACCGATTGTTGTATCTCGTGTCCGGAAGCGGTGTCCGCAGTTGATTACATTCCCATGTCGTTCACGAAAATATTTCCACGTACCAGGTACTTGTGCTATTTACTTTAGCATCGGTCAAAAACCGGCTTTCCCCATCAACTTCTCGGCTCTTGCTTCAGGTGGACGCTTGGTGGAATGGTGTAAGATACTGGCTGTGAGACAGGGAAACAATCAACTTAACATCAATCATGGCCAGCTTCAAAGGGATATGCTCCGAGATCAATAAAGTGAAGAACATTAATGGTTTATACGTTTAAATCTTTTAATCTTAATTTGTTCCATTCCTAGCTCTGCTCTGCTAGAGTATTAACTCAGTTTCTTAACATGATGCAAGGACAAGGTATTTGTTCAAGATAGATTAACTCAAATACTTAACACTTTTACTCTTTTAGGGTCAAGAAGCTCTGATTATTTGAGGTCACATGGAGAACTTTTCAGGATTAGCTATTTTGACATATTACAGCAAAATCTATTACCTGTGTTGTACTTGATAATAAACTGCTTGCAAGATCATCATTAATTGAAACGGGCAGAGCTGGCATCCGACTCATGATACCAGGCATCTCCTTCATGCTGCAGAAGAAAGTAAGAGTTAAGCAATTGAAGCTTTAATCATAGAACGGAAAAGAAAACAGATGCAATGTCTCAATTGGGAAATTTTTTTTTGCTATAGATCCACATACTCAGTCAGAATGGCGCTGATATTATATCTTGTCTGATAAAAGAGACTGATGTTATCCTGCAGCTGTATGCACGAAGTTAGGATATCTGTGAGCAAATTGCATATCAACGGATAATGAGGAAACCCAACCCAACAGTATCAAATTCTTTTCTTAAGAATAAAAGAGCATGTGGGAAATCTGGTATACAATGTTCGATTTAATCATCTCACACAACTAACCCCAAAAGATTGCAGGAATAAAATTACCTTCCACGCAGAGAGGTTGTTAGAAATTTGACTTAAAGCTTGAGCGTTTTGCTGTAGAAGATCCATTACTGCGTCACTTGAACCTGAGAAGAAGAGTTCAACAAAGGAACCTAGCTGACAATTTGATTTCATTTCTTTTCACGATCACACAACCCAGAAGAGCAAAGAATTAAAGAGCACTAGACCTTCAAAAGGCATGCGTGAACTGTGGCACGTATTGTTCATGACATATAAAGCATTTTGTTGTGGCACACTGGATAGCATGTTCAGTTCTGGGGATGTATCCACCACCTTACCATGAAGAAGTATGGTCTTTAGAACCAAGTTCAAAAGCATACTGATTTACCAAAGTTCATAAGACCCAGCAAAGAGAATGCACATGATATGAAACACATACTAACACCCTTCATCAAATGTCACAACAATCATTACAATAAAATATTATTACTAATATGCCCACAAGCTCAGATACTGATGTTAAAGTAACATATACTAATACTTCTGCATAGTTGGATCCACATCATTTGCTGCCCATCAGTCAATGAAAAATCGATCAGAAACTTTATTGATTGTCCAGTCATTTACAACAAACACCGATCGTGGTGGTCATTTTTTCTTTAGTCCAGAACTAACAAAACATATTCTCATGAAAAACCCACCATACAAGTACTTTAGTCAATTATATAGTTAAGGTTCTTGGTTGAGAACGTTTTGACAGATTTGCATGAATGAAAGTCACATCTGTGGGAAGTCTCTATTAACCCAAACAGTAAATGAGGCCCCCTAGCTCCATTGATTTATTAGCTGATAAAATACGGTACAAAAGGCTCAGGTTGTCAAGCATACCTTCCTATTGCTAAGGTTCTTAGCGGCATATTTATCTTCTCTTTTCCTCCGTTTTCGCTGTGAAAATAGATGCCCAACTTAGCCAAGAGAAACTTAAAAAGATCATGATAGATATCAAGTGAAAGATAAAACAAAGAACAAGCACTCAATGAAAAGAAAGAGGGAGTGATTTCGTGATTACATCATATATCTGATTGAGAACTCAGGTCAATTATGACAGGACAGAGACATGAAGGAGATGGTAATATGATGATAATAAAGCACTGTACTTCATTTATTCATTTCGTTCCACTTTATTATGCAAACAGAAAAACAATTAACATTATGATGTATGTAACCCATGCTGTGAGCAAATAATCATTTTTAAAAAACTCCATAGGTTTATTAGAACTTCTGATCAAAGACAGCATAAATTTCTATAACTACAAAAAGGTTAGGATCACCCATAAAAGTAATATCTATATCAGGATAACTACAGAAATAATTAAGAAAAAGCTTTAGGCTTATTTCCTTTTCCAACAATTCCCTCAACAATCATGGACTCGAAAGCTAATATAAAGACTGATCTAGCGTCAGCAATACTTGTCATTTTCTCCTTTTGGTCATCCTTTACCAGTCTTTCGACAATCTTTACGACATGGCAGAGAGACTTTTCATCAATAGAACCTCTAACTTCTTTTTGTGTAGGACTTTATCTTTATGAAAAAGCACACAAGCAAAGTTGCATCATTATGCTCATACCCTCATATTAAGCATATGCTTTTAACAGTAATATCCCTCCTCCAATAACAGCCACATACGATTTGAAAAAAAAAGAAAAGAATGCTAGAACTGCTAAGCAATCCTCTAGCAAGTAAAAAGAACATGACAAATAGCACATAACCAAACAAGAAGTATGAACACAGCCCAAGGAAACTTAAACAAAAACCACTAAAAAACATTACAAACTTACCGTCATCCATCTACACCTCAATGCTACATCCCTTACAGTCTTATCAGGTAGAGTTGCAGCGATCTTTACATACTTTGAAATTTTGGGTTCATCTTTTAATCTACAAACGGAAAAGAAATAAAGATGTCATGCATGCAAACAAATACAACAACAACAACAACAACAACATTAGAGGCTCTAAGAAACCCAAGGTATCCTGAAAACAATCTCAGCTAATCATCGTAAGAAAATCTATACAGAGAAATTAACCGACTTAGAGCAAAACCTGAACTGACTAATGGTCCCAAGTCCCAACCTTTAACAATATACGCTATATAACGTTTCGTGAAAACACAAAGGCGATACTTCTTTATATTGGAAGGAACAAAAGAACATACTTTAATAATCCACCATTGAGAATATAATGTGCCCACTAGTGATTTCTTATAAAAAACAAACAATTATAAATCATAGTTCGAAAAGCTACGAATGAACAAGACACTTTTGCATATTATTTTTTTTCTTAAAAATGGAAATATCCAAAAAAAAAAAAAAAAAAAAAAATACCAAACAAAGAAGAAGATACCTACTTTGCAAGGCCGTTCTCCAATATATACTGCTCCTCAACGGACCAATCCATAACCAAACCACTGGATTCTGGTTTGACTCCAGCAACCGCCGAGGAATCCAGAGGCGGGTGAGGAAACCCGTTAATCGCATTTACACTGTAATTCGTCGGAAACACAAGACCGGTGGTGGTGCTAGAACTAGGAACGCAGTGATTATTATTATAATCCATTGGAATCATTCCCCTTCCCTTAGAGAGCTGATGAAATTATTGAAGAGCTTGAAGATGTATTGTGTGTCTGAACTAGTGTCTGTCCGCATTAACAGATGATTTGAGCCTACAAACATATCAAATTTAGGGTTTTAGCAGATTCAGAATTCAGCAGAGGGAAGCAAATTTATAAAAAAAAAAAAAATCAAAGAGCGACAAGACTGAAAGAGACATAAACATAAGATGAGCAACTCGCCTCAGATTTGGCATCAACAAAGGAGAAAGAGCACTAAACCAGGAAGCTACAGAAAGCTCTAATCAGCGTCGTTGTAACCGACAAGAGAGAACAAGTCGGAAACAGCTCCCCCGGCGAGTATTGAAGATTGAAAGATGCGATGAGAGGAGAAGAAGATGAGAGGAGTGACAGCAAATTGCAAACTCCAATGGGGGAATGAAAGAGAGAGAAGAGAAGAGAAGAGAAGAGAAGAGAGAGAGTGTGTGTTGTTTGTTTGTTTAGTAGTAATTGGTTTGTTTTGTAATCGCTTCTCTCTGTTTTGCAGAGAGAGAGAGAGCCACTTTTGTATTCAATATGCCTTTATTATTTTTTGGCTCCTTTTTTCCTTTTTTATTTATTTATTAAATTCTTCTTAGTTATGAAATCTTGCAAAATTGATTTGAGTATAATTTTACCAAAAAGAAAAAATTTCAAAAAAAAAAAAAAAAAAAAGTATCAAACCAATGAGCTTTGTTAACTTTTAGAGATATTTCTAAAGGCATCAATAATAAGTAGATTATCAATCTAGATTTGGATGGGTGATCTTGGCATATCTCACCTATCGGTTAAAATTAGATCCATTTCCAATTCTAACTAAACATCAAAAAGGTTAAATTTTCTTCTATTAGTATTAGTTTTGAGTGGGCGTCAAAGTCCCCCCATGACACATCTGAGTGGCATTCATTATAGGGTCATCACAGTCAAGTTTTTTTTTACGGGTGCTTAATATTATGAGATTATTCTTGGACCATTAGCTAATAATACATACTAATCAATACATCCACTTGCTGGTTCGAACTAAGTATCTCACGCTGGAAGTGGTTACTCCATTACCAAAGAGTCAACTTTTCTTTTCTCTCAACTGTTTTGGCTTCCAATTGCTATAACTTTAATTTTGATATAAGTATCACAAACAAACAATGATGATATTTTGTATACATTCTTAAGAATTTTTATAAGATATACAAAGAAACTACCAATGAAGCCTAAAGCTTGCACCTTGCATTAGCGGGTGAGCAAAATATGCCCCAATCGTTAACGCAGTGATTGCAAGATACGGCAACCGGACATACTCTTTGTAGTAATCTTCAGGTAAAACTTGGCGTCCTTCCAATATGGCAGCAAATGGAATCACACTTGTTCTCTTCTTGATGCTTTCAAACGCTTCCCCATATCTTTTAGCTAATCTCCTGTCTCCATTCCATGCCCCAAACAAGTGGTGTGCGATCAAACCAAGAGACGCTGATGCAGCTACAGAGTTTCCTATCCAGAGAGTGTGTGCTAAACACCAAACGATTTGTCCAACCATCTGAGAATACAAGAAAAAGGGATATGCAACATTCAAGTCTCATTAACACAGCCATGTCTTGGTTCTTGAAGATAAAGAGAGGAGAGAACAAACCAAAACTTGAAGCTAGGGAGCCTATCTTTCAATATAAGTTTTTTCAAACACATGTTGAAACTTAAAGAGTTAAGATCAAAAGCAATATCAAGTCATCAATTATTGATGTAATGGAGACAGCAAAATGAGGATATTTTGGTTATGCTGATGTAATTGGTATTACTAAGGGCAATGGCCATTAAACCAGGACATGAGTGATTCTCATGATTGTCATTGACATTTAACACAGCCACTAATATAAACCTCGGTTCATAAAAATCCAATCTTTCTGCATATTTATCAAGTTTCTGAAACACAAAGTGAAGCAAATAGTGCTCATGTGTATGCATATTAGATCATTAAGTAAAATGTTCAATACCTGAGGATGTCGAGTAATTCTCATGATGCCGGTCTCCCACAGATGCATCTTGGGTTTGTCAACAGCTGCTACCTCCAAAAGATTGAAAGTTGAAGGATAGAGAAAGAAGAAGGATACAAAATTAGCAAACCAAATAGCTTCATGGATTCCAGGAACACCCTGAATCTGCCATAACTGTGACCCATCATATCTATGGTTTATAAAGTAAACCTGTAAGAACAAGAACAAGACATTGCAATCATAAGACCATAAGATAGTTCAAACAGGTGTATTTTGCAAAGTAAGAGATAGTAAGTAAGTAAGTACTCACAATGGTGCTCATAGCTAAAGGAAGAGAGGTTCCAGCAAACAAAACACGAAATGCTCGTTCACCAATAAGCTTCTCTCCTATATCCCTGAGACTAGCTAAACCACTATGTACAGTTGCAAATATGAGGATAAGCATTAACATAGCAACCTGCAAATACAGTGTGGTTTCAACCAATCAAATAGCTTAAAATAAATTAATTAATTTGCCTCATGGCCAAATTGAAATTGGCTCAGTTACCTCGGGTGAACCGGAGATGTTAGAGACGGCGTCGATGTATGATTTTCCGAAACCGGTGGAATTATCGATCCAAACAAGGTTGAGGATGAAGAGAACAACTCCAAGGACAACACCGAAATAAACCCAGGAAACAATCCTCTGTTTACCTAATTCAAAAGCAGCGGAATCCTCACCGATCAGTAGAGTAGGACTGTCGGCGGAATCTGAAACGACGGGTTGGTCTTCCCGGAGAGTGCTACGGACGAGAATTTTCCGAAATACCGGTGACGAATGAGAAAGCAAGCTGGTCGAAAGTCCGAGACGAGGATGAGATGGGATACGGCGGGGTAAGGCGAAGTTAAGGCGGCGGCGAGGAGAAGAAGGAGGAAGAAGTAGAAGAAGCGAAGGAGGGCTAGAGAGAAGAAGATGATGTACCGCCATTGTTGTTGTTGTTGTTGTTGTTGAGATGAAAGAAGAACAAGAAGCAACGAAACGTGTCGTTGTTTTTAAATGCGTTTCGTTCTCTCTTTCAATTTTTATTTTTATTTTCTTTGGTTATTACTTCTTATTAGTGTATCATTTTTATAGTACGGTGTAATAAACAAACTCTCTATTAATAATAAGGGACCCTTAATCTATATATAATAATAATACGAATAAATACTACCAACATATGTGTGTTTTTGTACCTTTTGAACATTTTTCCAAAAGTTGTGATGGTCATTAAAATTGTTATTTATGAAAAGTTACAACTGTTCATTGTAGAGTTGTGTTTATTGGAACATTCATATCTTTTGAAATCTATATATATATTTGTTTGTTTGAACTTTGAACTATTTTAATTTTTTTTGCAATTACACGAAACAATATAAATTTTCAATCTCAACAGTTTTTACAGTTTTCTAAATTATTCTCTAGCATTCATTCTTTCAAAAGTAAAAAAAATCCTCCAATTCTTGATTTAATAAAAAAATTTTGGAATGATGAATCTAATTTACAACTTTTAGTTAATTTTAAATATAAAAATTGTTAGAGTTTTTTTTCCAACAGTTAGATGGATTATATAGTGAGTTACTGAATTTGACCTTTTCAATATGGTAATAAAGATGTCTTCTATTTAAAAGCAGTTTATATGGATTATTAGGTACAATGAAGTGATTTTGCGTAGTACCTTTACATAAAATTTTTGTTTTTACATGCTTTTTTAAAATTTCAAACAATTGTATTTGTTCATTATAGAGTTGTATCTTTTCACTATATTTTATTTATATTTTTCATCACAACTTTCATTCTAATAGGTGTATGACGTCATTGGCGTGTGTCTATTTAAATAGTCATGTCTTCTGAACTCTCTTTATATTTGTCTCTTCATCAGTAACCAACAAGTTCGTTTAAACAAATTTTTCATTTTATGTTGAATCTAAATAATTGAATATTAATATCTAATATTCAATGTTTTTCTATAATCTAAATAAAATTTTAGAAATGATTATAGCAATAGAAAAATTTAATACAACTTACTATAGAATTTATAGTTGCGTCTATTTATCGTAACTTTACATTAAAACAATAATTTAATATTTAATATTTAAAAGTAATAATAACAATCTTAATAAATGAGAACAACAATTGCGACATTTTTTAGTATTTTTTGTGATTTTTTTTTAACTCAAACAGTTGTATTTGTTCATTGTAGAGTTGTGTCTTTTTTACTATATTTTATTCATATTTTATCATCACATTTTTCGTTCTAATAGGTGTGTCTATTTAAATGTTCATTTCTTTTGAACTTTCTATATTATTGTCTCTTCATCAATAATTAACAAATCATAGTTTGTTGCAACTTTCTATAATATAACATTTAATATCTAATATTAAATGTTATACTATAATCTAACTAAAATTTTAGAAATGATTATAGCAATACAAAATTTTTATAAAACTTACTATAGAATTTACAGTTGTGTCTAATTATCATAACTTATCGTTAAAAACTATTTTAATATTTAAAATTTATTTTACCATGTTTTTGAAATTTTTGTATTTTAATTTCAATATTTATTTGATATAGTTTCACTCTTATTAAATATATTTTTAATTATAATTATTTGATAAAAATTACATTTACTCATTACAACTATTAGTTCAATATTCTCCGTTAAGATCACTTTGTCATTATGATTTTTTTTTAATTATAGCTATTTACCATAATTTTTCATAAAATATCTTATATATTTATAATACTTTAGAAAATGTTTTTTGCAAATTTACGTCTATTCTACATAATATTTTTTGTTTATAAGTTTTCATTTTGATGGTTGTGCTTTTAGTAACAGTTTCTGTTTAATATTTATATATATATATATATATATATATATTATTCTATTACAATCAAATGATTTCATAATGTATAATTTAAAATTTGAAATTTATTAACTTTTTCTAAAATAGTTTCCTCATGACATTGCCGGGGTCTGAGTTCTAGTAATAATATGAATGAACCAGCTAATAGAGAGGCACACACAGATGGATGGGTCATAATTAAAGAGATTACAGAAGCTGATCAGAGCAAAAAAACATAATAAGGGGAAATTAACATTAAAAAAGAGTAGAAGATCTACGACGCTTCTTCATCATCCGTATCCTATGTTCCTCGGCAATTTCACCATTTCTAAACGGAGAATTTTCGAAGTAAACACGATACCAATACTCGAGCATCTCGAAAGCAGGCTGATTCTTGGCTTTAGGATCATCTCTGTCGAAGTTTGGGTCTACTTTATCGAACAACTCTTGAGCCGCTTCTATGCTTATCACCTGGCTAACAAGATCCACCATAAAGTTCTAGCTCGTAGGTTGAAAAAATCATCTTCTTACTCTCCATCCACCGCAAGATCTACAACAAATTTACATATATATATATATATATATATTGTTTAGTGAAACTAATATCCGACGACACAATAAAAAAATTATACTCTTTCTTTTTCAAGAAGACAGATTAAAAAATAGCCACTTTAAAAAAGTTCAACCAATCATAAACAAGACTCTATAAAATAAATAATAATAAAGTATTAAAGTAATTTAAAAGTTAGATAGAAAGTTGAAAACATCTTATATTATTATAAAATAAAGAAAAAACTTCTAAAACATCTTATATTATGAAACAGAGGATGAAACAGAGGAGTATAAACAAAACGTTTCTAATTCTCCCTAATGTTGGACGACTGACCTCGAGGCCGTTTTCAGGTTTACGGTACTTAGTAAGAAGCTTCGCCCATCTAAGAGATCCTCCTGAGTGACGTAAACGCCCTTCTTCTCTTCCTCCCTTATGATGAGATCTATGGTCTCAACGGTAAGACGCCTCAGCTTGTGAAAGGTCTCCCTGTTCAGCACCTTCGCCCGCTCAGCAGAAGAAGAAGCATCCTCGCATAGATCGTCGCCTAGATCATCCTCTGAAGAAGAAACTTCAGAGGTCTCCACGCCAGCTGAAAACGGCGCAGCAGCGGGACTTGAACAAGCCACCTTCCAGATACGATAGTTCTGGATGCCAGTCCAAGGAGGAGGAGCAGTAACAACCTTCTTCAAGTGGTGATGAAGAGAACCGGGAGCCATCAGAATGCGGCGGCAGAAGTTCATTTTCTCTCAGTTTTTGCAAACCCTAATGGGTTGTAATGTTGTATTGAAGTTGATATTTTTGTGGGATTTGATTATTTTTAGAATATTAAATATTGTAACTGAATTTCGTTTTAAAAAAAACAATATATAGAATTAATCCGGTAGTCATTATTCATATACCGGAGAAATTGAATGTTTAGTTAAAACAAAAAATTGTCTACATCATCATAGTATAGCAAAGTTCAAAAAATAAGAAAACTAAATTTGTTAATTAAGGAAGGATTCTTGCCTCAGTATACTGAGGGTAACCAAAGTCCATCATCTCGTCAAGTAACTCATACTGCCAATAACATGAATCAATTTCAGCATGCTTGTTTTAGAAATAACATATCGCATCAGAAATGTGTTATATGATCAGATGGGAGAAGCATTAACTTACCACTACCACAAAGTTATCCCTGAAAGATTCTTCCTCTAACTTCAGCAAAGAAAAACACCACTCATTTGGTCATAAGTATATATATGTAGATTCTGATCAAACTGTAATCCAAATTCTGATCAAATTCTAATACAAATTGAATCCTATAGCAAACTTGTTCATTAGTTCCAAATGTGCGATCTCGGTTAAACTAACTTTCCTCACCTAATTTATCCAAAACCATAAATATATAAACAAAACAGAAATGAAACCGGCGGAGTTGTTGAGTTATTTAAGTTATATATGAAAAGAAAGTAGTCTACTAGCTAGTAAAATATTATAACAATGAACCAAACAGATTGCCGTAAAGAGATTACAGAAGCTTAACATGGGGTTGTTTTGGACAAGGCACTACAAGAAAACAGCATAAAACCGACAGGCATATCCGTTAGTTTTCCGTCGGAAACGACGATTACCGACGAATTACAGACGTAAATGTCCGTCGGTTCTAGAGCGTCGGAAAAAATAATCCGTCGGAAATCTGTCGGAAATTACCGACTAATTTCCGACAAGACAAATACCGACGGATAACCGACAAACATGTTGAGTCGGTAAACCGTCGGTAAATACCGACGGATTTCCGATGGATATCTTACCGACGGATTTCCGACGGATTATGTACCGACGGGTTTCCGACAGCATTATACCGACGGGTTTCTGACAACATTATACCGACGGGTTTCCGACGGAATATTTACCGACGGGTTTCCGACAGCACAAATACCGACGGATTTTCCGACGGTATTACTGATGGAACTACCGATGGTTTCACGATTGATTTTCGAGAAACTCCGTCATTTCCGACAGAATACCGACGGAATGTTTCGAAAAAATCCGTCGTTGCCGACAGATTACCGACCGATTTTTTCGAAAAAGTCCATCATTTCCGACTGATTACCGACTGATGTATTTTTTGTATTTTTTTTTAAATTGCATAATTATTCAAATTTTAATACTAAATTTTTTGTTAAAATAAAAATGCTTATATAATAATATTTAAAAATTTTAGGGAAATATTATTTCGTACAAACATGGAAAATGTTCTAAAAACCAAAAACATAAATATTTTACAAAACAAAGCTAGAATTCAGAAATCTAAAAGGCAGAATGTCTTGCCCGCATCTCGCTCATGAACGCTGCTAGATCCTAATCCCTCTTCTTGTTCTCCTCGTCCCTTCTTTTGTTCTCCGCTTTTTGTTCTTCCATTTCCTTTTCCAATGCTGCAATCCGAGCATCCTTCTCTTGCAGAGCTTGTTGGAACTCTTGTGTGGGAGCAAATGAGTAACCCGTTGATTGAGATAACGGGCTTTGTTGGGAGAGATTTCCAAGTCCAAAAATCCGTCCCTTGTTTTTTTTCAGTTTCCTACACATTCATTTTAAAAATTATTCAAACATTTTAAAACAAAACAAAGTAAAATCAAATTTAAAAAAAAAACAAATATTACCTCATAAAAAATCTCGTTTAATTTCTCTCTTCCAAGTTCAACAGTAGACTCCGATCCTTCAGAAGATTGTTGGGAACTGATTATCTCCTCTTGCCGCCTCCTCGAACTCTCAACAACCAGCTTAGCTCTACCATCTTGTATTTGTTTGGTCTTTTTGTTGGTATGCATATCCTCCATCAAAGTAATATGGTCTGGTACCACACCATCCCTAATAGTCTAAACGAAGTATTTTAATTATATAAAGATTGTCTTATTAATGATAAAAAATAACAATTATACGAAATCTTAAAACTTACAAGTTGGCGTTGTCGGGTATAGGCGCTAACTGGACCATTGTTGTGGGTTGCCATGCCCAACCCGCCACGGTCGCTCCTTCTATTTTGAGAATATTTTGAGGAAAGTGAAACTGTATTTACTTCACCCCAATATTGAATCAAACCTTGGAAGAGATCATCGCTCAACCCTTTTGGCACCTTTCCTTTCTTCCACTTTTGCTTCCACTCATTCAACATCTTAGAATATTGTCTAGCAGCCGCCTTCTTAAACTCTTTTCGAACGTTGTTGGTGATATCCGGATGCCAAGTGAAATCTTGCTAAAAAAATAGTAAGATAATGCATTATGAGAAAAATATTATAAAACGATGTTATAAAATTAAAGTAATAAAGTTGAAAACTGTACTGCAAATTGCTTAAACCACATTTCTTGTTTTGACGATGGCATCACTGAAAACTTTGCGTATGGTGTTTTGAGGATTCCATACATCATACGGAAAAGAGATTTTGTGATCCCATTATGCAAATCACAAAACCATGTGGTATTTGGAGCGCCATAAGGATCTAAGCGGGGGAGAAGTTCTCGTCCAGGTTGAGAAACAAAATCTTCAATGGTCATCTCCATGGGAGCATGTTGTGAAGCTTGTGAATCTGGAACGGGGCTATGACGTGAATGGGAACCACTAGCTTCTCCAGCAGCGTGGTTCCCACATGTGTTGGCAACATAAGAACCATAGTTTCTTTGGAAAAAAAAAACAAATTTAGATCCTATATGAATATAGGGAAAAAAAAAACAACAGAGGCACAAAAAGATGGTAAATAACATAAATGATTGTTTTACCAAAAACATAAAAATTAGTTTTTTCCAAAAATAACAGTATTAGTTTTTTTCCAAAATCATTTTTAGTTTTTTTCTTCAAAAACTAAATTAACACATAATTTATAACATTAACACATATTTTACAATAATAACAAATAACTAAACTTTCAACCAAAAAAAAAAAAATTCTAGAAAAAAACAAGATAAAACAATTAAACAAAAACCAAATCATCAAAAAAAAAAACGAAATCTAACACCCTAACAAAAACAAAAACGAAATCCAATTTATCATTCATCAAATCACAGTCTAACAAATCACACTCCAACAAATCTAACACTCTAAATCTTCAAATTAATCTAAAGCCAAATCTTCATAAAATCTAATAAATATACCATAATCCTAAAAAACTAACAAAAATTAAGGAAATATGACAAAAAATGAGAGAACTTACGCCATTCTTTAAAGAGAGCCGTCAGAGTAGATCCGCCAGAGTAGAGACAGCCGCCGGAGTAGAGAAATCCGTCAAATTAGAGAAATCCGCCAGAGGGAAGAAAGCCGCCGGATGAGGGAAGAAAGCCGCCGGAATAGCAGCTGGTTTGGACGTCGGAATTCGCCGGATTGGAAGCCGATTCGTCGCCGAAATTTTGGTTGCGAGAGCGAGAGAGAGAGGATTCGTCGTCGTTATGTCGACGAGTGCGAGAAAGAAGATGAAATGACTTAGGTTTTATCGATGTTACCGACGGAAATACCGACGGAACATCCGTCGGAATTCAATAAAAATTTTCATTCTCCGCGATACCGAAAATTTAATTGTATTTCGTTCCCGGGGTGAAATTTCGCAATCCGTCAGAAAAAACCGACGGATTACCGACAGAATACTTTTCCGACGGTGTTCCGACTATTTACCGACGCATTAGATATTAAAACCCTTAATCTTATTATTTTTCTTGACAAATATGCTTATATTATGTAGTTTATATTTTTTCTTGACAAATATGAGTAAATTATGAAAAAAAAAAATTGATAATTTAAAAACATTTATCCATAAGATATAATATCATTCTATTAGTACTTTAGGCAAACAACATATTCATTTTTTTAACACACAAATTTTGAAGATTTTAGTTTAAAAGAAGATTATATAGTCATTGAAACTTCATACTTTATACATCTCTTATTAAATATGTGCGTTATAGAACAAAAATTAGAGGTTTTACAAAACTCCATCGGAAATCTGTTAGTATTCGTTGGTAAAAACCGACGGATTACCGACAGCACAAGGAAAGCCGACCAAAATTTTACTAACCCGACGAAAGTTAGATATCCGTCGGTAATTGCTGACGGATTACCGACGGATTTGTTTTACCGACCGAATTACCGACGGAATTTACCATTTATTTTTAATTGATTTTTTAATTATTAAGTTAATTACATTTATTTATTTTACTAAAAATTTTGGAAGCAAATATTTATTTTGGGTCGTCGTAAATCCGTCGGTAATACGAAAAATGTAAAACGGTCATATTTTCCGACAGATTTCCGACGGATATTACTGACGGACTATATCCGTCGGAAAAAGTGACGGTTTTCCGACTGATAAAGTCTGTCGGTAACTTACCGACGAAAAACCGACGAAATCATTTGGCGTCAGATAACTGTCGGGAATCCGTCGGTAATTTCCGACAGACAAATTTC
Organism: Camelina sativa; assembly: GCF_030686135.1. NCBI lineage: Eukaryota > Viridiplantae > Streptophyta > Magnoliopsida > Brassicales > Brassicaceae > Camelina > Camelina sativa. The sequence goes on from NC_141882.1 coordinate 4,271,183, forward strand.
CGTCAGTACGTCCGTTGAAAATTACTCTGTTTTCTTGTAGTGAGGGAAGGCAAAGAGTAGCTCTGAAAGCCTTGATTTATTGACTAAAACGGCCAGAAGGCACAGCGTAACCCACTGATAACGCATCTTAAATAGGCCTGACGGCCCCTATCATCTGCCACTTCTCACGCTCGGTAATATTAGAACGTTTTCTCATCAAATGAGACTTTGATTGTGGTACCTCCTCCTCCTCCTCCTCCTCATCACTAAAATCTTCTTCGTCGCTAACTTGGGTCGATGGATAGAGATTTAAGTAAACAGGACGATTCTCGGCTTTACGGTCAAAGTTGTCGAACTCTGGGTCTACTTTATTGAAGAACTTACGAGCCGCTTCTAAGCCTTCAACCTTGGCAATAAGATCCACATAGAGTTCAAACTGAGAGGGAAAAAATACCACCCCCTTACTATCCATCCACCGGAAGATCTACAAAATTAAGACATATATATTGCTTAGTTAAAACCAAATATATGATCCGACACAATAAAAAATTATATAAACTAAACTCTCTAATAAACTCATTAATGTTGGACGTCAGACCTCGAGGGCGTTTTCAGGTTTACGGAACTTGTATGTAAGGAGCTCAACCCATTCGATGAGAACCCCCTGACTGACGAAAAGACCCTTCTTCTGGTCCTCCCTTATGATGAGTTCTACGGTCTCAACCGTAAGAGACTTCAGCTTCTGAAAGATTTTCCTCTTCTCCATATTACTTGCCACCTTCGTCTTCTCAGCAGAAGAAGAAGCGCCGTCGCATAGATCAGCCTTGATAGGAGGAGTAGCTTCAGAGGTCTCCACGCCAGCTGAAAACGGCGCAGCAGCGGGACTTGAACAAGCCACCTTCCAGATACGATAGTTCTGGACGCCAGTCGAAGGCGGAGGAGCAGTAACAACCTTCTTCCAGTGGTGAAGAGAAGCGGGAGCCATCAGAATGCGGCGGCAGAAGTTCATTTTCACACAGTTTTTGCGGGAAATCGGCTAATTCATACCCCCACAGTTTTGTTGTGTTAAATTCATACCTTAACTATATGACTGTGCTAAAACATGCCTCCACTCCTTATTTATTTAATTAACATATCTAATCTCAAATTTTTGTGCTAAATCATACTTAGAGACTAACACCGTTACTTTGCCGTGAAATTTCGATGACATGGAATCCACGTCGACGTCGTTCATCGCCTTCTTTATCTCTCTTCGTTTATGCGTGTAATGGTCATGGTTTCCTTTTGTTTGTATTAAGCTTGTAATGACATAACATTCATATTAAGACAAGTTAAAAAAAAATCCTAAAAATCGAGTGTCTTATATATAAAAAAAGCAATAACCATTCCTAAACACTTAAAAACTGAATGCATTACCAGCAAAAAAAACAAGGATAATCATCTTTAAACCCCTAAAAACTAACTGCATTACCAGAAAGAAAAAAAACATACCTAAACATTTCAAATCTGAAACTCAATAAAAAAAAATCTCCTAAAATATGAGCCATCATGCTTGATGGTGCTTGTATTTGTGATGCTTAACTTGCTTGAACAGGTTGTGATGCTTGACTTGGTTGAGTTGCTTGAGAGGCTTGTGACAGCTGACTTGATTGACTTGTTTGGTCCACTGCCTTTTTTGTATCTAACATGTTGATGATCATCCTCACAGTCTGAATGCGGAGGAGTACCCTCAGAATTGTAAACCTCATCTTCATCACCACATCCTTCTACATGTCCGCATTCATCACCTTCACCACAAGCTCTATTATCATCACCTTCACCATTAGCTATATTGTCGTCAATAGCACCTTCTTTCTCCATGTTTTTCTCCAAGAAAATATCAACAGCTTTAGTGTAATTTGCAGCTATACACATTCTCTCAACTCCATCGGTTCCATTACAAATCATCTTTAGATCCGACAAACTCTCAAATGGAAGTTTAAACCAAATCCTATGCTCAGACAAAGACAACTTCAACGAATCCACCAAGTTCTCCAACATTGATTCCGGTTGGCTATCAAGTTTGTGAATCTCCCCTCCATCATATGTAACAACACCGCTGCCTGAGACATTAAACTTGCCGTTGTGATAGATCTGGAAAGATGCATCAGAGCTGAAAAAAACCAGAAAAAAATCATGGTTTTTAGATTTCTGGACATTCTATCGAACAGTTGGTGTTCAAGAATTTTACATTGGATCGAATTAAATTAAACTAAATTAAAGAAAACCTTAGTCAATTCATCAAACAATACAAAATTTGAGTGGACAATGAAGGTGCTATTGACTCGTGAGGTCATATATATACATACACGTGAAAATGATTCTTTCACTACTCTTATTAAAATAATACATGTCTGCATCAAATTTGTTTTAAAACTCAAGAAATATCGAATTCATCAAAATATCTCTAAAATTAGAAAGAGAATTACCTCATCTTTTTCGAACAGATCCAAGTGTCAATTTCAAAACTCCCTTCAACAGCCAATATTGAGATTATAAGTTTTGATCGCTCTACTTATAGATAAATGAAGAATGTCGGGTTAAGAAGATGAACAAAACACAAACGACGTAGTATCATTTGGAATTTAATTTCTGTGTTTCTTTACAAAACGACGTCGTTGCGACGTGGATTCCATGTCATCGACATTTCACCGCAAATTAACGGTGTTAGTCTCTAAGTATGATTTAGCACAAAAATTTGAGATTAGATATGTTAATTAAATAAATAAAGAGTGGAGGCATGTTTTAGCACAGTCATATAGTCAAGGTATAAATTTAACATAACAAAGCTGTGGGAGTATGAATTAGCCGATTTACCCAGTTTTTGCAAACCCTAATGTGTTGTATTGAAGTTGATATTTTTGTGGGATTTGATTATTTTAGATTTTTAAATATTTTGGAGTACACATAGCTGTGTGACCGAATTTAATTATTTTGAAATTATAAATTGTTTGATTAATATAATTAAACCGGTAGTCATCATAATATAAAGGAGGAATTGAATGTTAAATCTTTAGTTAAAACCAAAAATTGTCTAAGCAAAGTTCAAAAAATTAGAAAACATAAATATTGGTTAATTAGTCCGTACGTAATTGTAAACTTGGTAATTAAATTGATATAAAATGGTTAGTATATTTCGTTTGCCCGGGATCGTCCTGATCCTCCATCAATCCCGAAACAACAATAACACAAGTTAACAACTTGGAGATATCTTCCATCGCGATTCAACAAGAGCACAAGCAACTAAGGGTTTTCACTCGTAAACAGTTGAGAAAGATGGAGTGTGTTTTTATTAGGTTCCTTTTCTTTTAATTGTACAGTGTCGGTTTATTATCCTACATACCTTCGCTAAACATAATCTATGTTCACTCTAACTAATACCAATTATGGCTTCCCCGATTTCAACAAAAATTGTCACGGTGGCATTATCTAGCTTTTTTTTTCCAGTTATGATATATATAATTTGTTGTAATGAAATTAGAGAGGTCCAATATTAGATTAAATTTTCAAGATTTCAATAATTTTTCATTAAGAATCATAAGAAGACCTCACAACAAAAATTTAAGCTTTTCAGGAAAAAAAAACAAATGTAGGATCCGGTTCTACCAACCAACTCTCTCACTTTCTTGGCTCGAAAACAAAAGCTTGGCTACTCTTGCAATCAGTTTTCGTGCAATGCTTTGGTCAGGTAAAGCCTGCTGAAGTTCTGGCCAGCCACTCTGCATTGCATCGGGTGACACATCTTTAGTCTCTTTCCAAAGCTAGAAATGGTGAAACGGTGTTATAAAGAGTAAACACGAGAACATACCCATTGATTTGGCCACAGAAGTTTGAAACTTGGTTTGTGATGAGGAAACTCTCTAGCCTTGATGGTTCAGGGATCGGTTTGAATATTGGGTTTGAAGGATCCTCTTCGGGCAAAGGCTCTTCTCCAGCTGATTTACGAGCCATGTTTTCCGTCCTACAAACCAAACAAACCTCTTAGTTATTTGGAAGAACAACAAAACGAGCAAAATCACAAGAAAATATTTCTAGGACATTCCCTACTCTGTAACTAAACTTATATCACCTTCCAAGATAACGAGGGAGTAAAACAAATCGGACCAGAAGTAGAACAAAAGTATTCTGCTGGAAATATAAATCGACCTACCTTCTCTTCTGGAGCCAGGCTTGCTGCTGCGCTTGCTGACGAGACAGGTTCCGGTAGTAATATTGGAACTGGAAACATAAATTAAGATACTACATTACGATAGTTCTGACTTCTGAGGATGGGAATTGAACAAGAATGCAGAATAGGCCACACCTTTTGCTGTTCCATAGATAAATCATCCATGCATTTAATCAAAAACTCCATATTGTTCTCAAGGAAAGGAGTGGTTGATGAGTGTAGACGATCATAATCGCCCTAGAAAAGAGAAAATACAGTAGTATTACGAGTCAAAATCTGGAATACTGACACAGCATGCGAGAAACACTATCCAGATTCTAGTACTGTACCTGTGAGACAGGTGTATCAGTCTCCAGTTCGGTCATGAAGGCACTGACAAGTGCAGAGTTTGAAACCTTGATCTGTCAAAAGAAAGTTACATTGAAACCAATTTTTTTTGTCAGAGGAACATATAATCAGGTAACAGTTCCAACCTATTTAGTATTTACGTCAAAAAGATTAGTTGGTAAGGCTTCAACATAGCAGAGAGCTAGAGACTTACAGGTATTTCTTCAAAAATATCCATCCAGGAGAAATTCTTCTCTCTCAACCTAACAAAGAGAGTAAATAAAACATTACAACTATCTAATGTGGTTTAAGAAACCTAGATGGATCAAGATACATACTTTTCGCCAGTAAAGTTTCCACCTCGGTACAACTCCATAAACGAATCTGAAAGCTTCAACGCCTTCAAAGCTAAGACGCCTAGGTCAGCTTTAGAGGGATCATATATGATGCACACACACCTCTTGATATTCTCCTTAGATGGAGAAGAATAATTTGTTAAAGTTCTTATCTTGATTTTGCAAAGGAATTGTAACAGAGTTGGTGACAAAAGTCTCCACATATATTTTCATGCTCCAGTTTACTCTTTACAACCAACTTCTACTGTACACTAGAGTGGCCATGCTATACATATAATATATATTTCCAGCTAACCATATGAATAGATCAAATCCAGAATCTAGAATGTTATTTTCACATGGTAGACATGATCTTGGCAAGTACCTGGTAATTCATGAAGGTCTCAATGAGTTCCACGGTCTGATAGGAACCAAGAACTGTAGATTGATACCTGAAACAAAATTAAAGCAGATCTTATATACATTTACAAAAGAACATTAAACAAGTGAACACAAACTGATGACATCAAAAAAAACCTACCACCCAACAGTGTTGTTGTCAACATTAACCTCCCTCAGACATCTCATCATCTCAAGCTGATAATTCGCACCATCAGCTTCAATTTCTTCATCATCATCCCTGACCTGTCCTCGTTCAAGATACAAATTGCAGGTAAATCACATGTACATCAATCATGGAAAAGCTCTTAAATCCTTAGAAAATGCGTGTGAAATTCTTCAACATACCGGGAAAGGAAAACAATTGGTAACTTCAAGGACGCTACCAACATCAAGCCCAAGAAGCTGTCCAGTGACAAGGGTCGGTGCAAACTCCTTGCAGTGTTTGATTATCTTCAGCACAGCCTATCACATAATCATACAAAATCATCATCATCACAACAATATATAAAAGGAATGGTGACATAACGAGACCAATCACACCGTAGCAAACTCTTTAAATCAACCCTAAAAATTCATAAAAAATCAGAGAAACAGTATGAAGACGTTACCAATCCTTCGATCTGAACAACTCTAAGCGGAGGAGCTACAACCTCATCCTTTGATATCGCCTGCAGAAACGACCTAGCCACTGCAGAAACAAACCAGAAAATCAACTCAGCAAGACATAAAACAGAGATCGTAGATTCTAATGTGAGAGTGAAGAACGGATAGGGGGAAGTGAACTCACTGGTTGCCATTGAAAAAGTCTCTGGTGGATAGTGAAGGTTCGTAGGTCAGGAACTTTTGATTCTCCGCCGTGAAACCCTAACGATGTGATATTTGTTTTGCCGGCGGCGGAGATTTGCGAGAGGAAAAGAGCAAAGCCTTTATGTGTTTGATAGGGCTTCTTCTCGTGGAGGATTCGCAAAAAAAAAAAAAAAAAAAAAATTAAAGAACAAAAAAAAAAAAAAGTTACTCAACAAAAATTGCAAAAACAGCCCTCAAAATTGAGATACTTGCTGAATGACCCTAAATGTTTTCAGGTTATGATCAGGATTGACCACCCACGGCCCATGGACCAATAATGCTTTTCTCTTGTAAAAAGGCCAAAATCTATTTTCTATTATGTTAAAGGCCCATGATATACCGCAGGTCAATGAAATCAACAAGAATCCAAAACTTTTTAGAATTTTTCCCTCCAAATCCCATCTGGTTTTATGAGGGTTTAATCGAGAATGAGGACTAATTCGAAGTCTTATCTTTGATTTTGAATAAAAACAAACAACAGAAAAAGTCTATAAAAGACATACATGGTCGGTTCTCACTAGTCCAGTAAGAAAATCAACAATGTCCTAAATATACGGTTCTCATAAGTCCAGTAAGAAATTCAACAATGTCCTAAATTAAATATACGGCAAATTGTAGAGAAAGAGAAACGACCGTATGAAAATGTAAAAAAAAGAAAATCGTATTTAAATGTCATGTAGTTTAGGATTATGGAAGGACTGGTGAAGGTCAATGAAGTCAAAAAATATTTGATGGGAAGCCAATTAAATGACTGCAGTCTCTTTAGGTGTTGGACTGACTGGTGGACCGCTGCTGGTTTTAAATATACTACTATTTTAAACTCAGCCTTTACGTGAACTCAATTCACACCTCTTTCTTCTTCTTCTTTATTACTACCATTTTTCATCACGCTTAAGCTAAGCAAACTAATAAATTCGTAATTTAATAACACTTCAACATCCTCGTTTTTTGTTAGCTTTAAAACCAAATTGAATACCAACCATGATCCATGAATGTTAAATTTCTTCCCAAGCAAAAATCCAATCCTTATTAGTATAAGATAATCCTAATATTATAAAATCATGTGAAGATTCAACAAGAAACAAGAGAGGTAGGAATAAATCATATATATAAAAGTAGAGTTTCAGTCTCTCCTTATTGGTCCATTTGGCAATGCAATTTTAACAAAAAAAAATTATATTAAAACACAAATTTAAAACAATTAATTTTCACATTTAATCATATATATAAAAGTAGAGTTTCAGTCTCTCCTTATTGGTCCATTTGGCAATGCAATTTTAACAAAAAAAAATTATATTAAAACACAAATTTAAAACAATTAATTTTCACATTTAACTCACATAATCATATATATAAAAGTAGAGTTTCAGTCTCTCCTTATTGGTCCATTTGGCAATGCAATTTTAACAAAAAAAAATTATATTAAAACACAAATTTAAAACAATTAATTTTCACATTTAACTCACATAATATAAAACTGAAATCTTTATACCTTCTCCCTATAAATTATGCATTAACTTTATTTCTCCACTAAGTTGTATTAATCAATTGTATTAAAAAAAACAATAAATTAGAATTGTAACTCTCATTTTTCTAAATGTAATTTTTCATCATTTCTCTTCCTATAAATACTCATTATCTTATTCTCTTAGTCTATCACTCTTTTAGTCTCTCATCTTCTTCCACTACTCTCAAATCTCTTTTTTGTTTTGTTTTGTTTTGTTTTGTATTTTTTTGTTATTGTTGTTATATGGGTTATAAAAATCAAATCAAATATCATTGTAAAAGCTTAGTTTTAGAGTTTGTATGATATGTATATCTTATATATTTATTTTAATCTTTTAAAATGTTAATCTCCATTTTCTATTTTATATTAACATCTTATAAGTCATTATTTTCATACTTCCTTACAATATTCACCACACAATAAGATCATAAAGTTGAAATGATCCATATGTAATTATCTATTATGTCTATGGATATCTCACATATTCATGTATCATTTTTAATAATTTATAAAGATCAATATAATATTTAAAGATCAATATAATTATCCATTTATCCATTTATAAAGACTATTTTGTTTTGTGATCCAATTGTTAAATTTGCAGATATCAATATAATATATATATATATATATATTTTTATGATTTGAGGTTTTTGAAAACAAAAAGAACATAATTTAACAATTGGTTTTTTGTGTCTTTAATCAAAATAAAAAAATGATCCAAAAAACAAAACATATTCAACTGGAACTTAAATATAAAAATAAAATATAATTTTAAAAATATCATTTCACTAAATTCTCTAAAGATGAAACTATTAGTATGAAATCTAGCACTATAAATTAAATTGATACGTGAAAACCAAAAAAATATATAAGTTATCCTTGGGATTTTAAAAATTATTGAGATTGAAGAATTCATATAATTTTATAATAAAACTAATTTAGTTTGTCACTTAAAAAGTAATATTTTTTATTTTGAAATATTATGTGTAAGTGTTGAGTTTATATCAACAAACAACCAAATCATGTGAATTTTGATTCAGCCACTTGGTATTCTTTTTATTTTAGGTTATAAAAAATTAAAATATTTATTTATAATTAAAGACATTTAACTCCATTTAACTCAAATGTAACTCCTATCCAATAATTGTACATTAATTCATTCCTCCTACTAACTTATTATCTTTCAAGAGAAATTATTTTTGGTTAAATTTTAATATTTTTTATTTATTTTGGTTGGCTAAACTTATATTCATATTTTGGTTGGCTAAATTAATATATTTCTCATGTAAAATTATTGTTTATAATATATTTCTCATTTCAAAGTTTAAAGCAATATATCATATATATAAAAGTAAGGTTTTGGTCTCTCCTTATTGGTTGATTTTCATTTAATGTTTTCTAATTTTTTTTTATTTTTTTATTTGCTTTCTAATTGCTTTAAAAAATATTTAAGATCCAATAAACACAATACATTTAACTCACACATTAAAATAAAATTATAACTGAAAATAAAATAAATTATGCATTAATCATATTCTACCACTCAATTTTATTCAAACACAGTAAATTACTATTGTAACTCCATAGTTCTAAATGTAACTTCCATCATTTGTTATCATATAAATAAGCATTCTCTCAATATATCATTCTCTCATATTGACATTCTTTTACTATCTCATTTTCACATTCTCTCATTCTCTTCTACAATACCTCAAATCATTTTTGTTTTTTTTTTGTTATTTTTGATTTCTTATTTTTGTTGTATGGGTTGTAAAAAAAATGAAATATCATTGTTAATGCTAAATTTTAATTTTAGAGACTACATGATATATATTTTACATTGTTCTTATTTTAAAAGATTTATCTCCTTTATCTAATTTGGATTATTATCTTATAAGTAATCATTATCTCTTCCTCTCCCACCAATATCAAATGTTGTTATATCTCATATGTGTTGTAAGAGTTTGATTATATATTTTAATTTAGAAAGTATTATATATATATAGATATTACATTGTTCTATTTTTTAAAGATTCATCTCCATTATCTAATTTGGATTACCATCTTATAGTAAACATTCTCTCCTCCTCTCCTACCAATATCAAATGTTATTATATCTCATATGTGTTGTAACTTGTAAGAGTTTGATTCTATATTTTAATGTAGAAAGTATTATATATATTTAACATTGTTTTCAATTTTTCTTTTATTTATATAAAAAATATTTCTTTTATATTTCTTGCCTTTCTAATCTATTCATATTTATTTTTTAAATTTGCATAGTTAAATTTAAATTCACATATGTTGGTTTTAACAAAACAATCAACTTTATTTGAGAATTAGATGTTCCTATTCATTTTTAAACGATCAATGTGTAACATATAAGCATTTTGTCTTGCAATCATAAGTTTCATTTCCATTGCTTAACTTCATGGTTAAACTATAATATATGTTGTCCTATTTGTAGGAATAACAACATACTTATTTAATTTATTTAAAAGAGCAGATGATTAAACGAAATAAACATTTCTCCAAATTTTATAATTCAATCAGTGAGTGTACTTATTACTTTGAAAAACTTTTACATTGAAGTTCATAAAATCATATTAGAAAACTAAAATACTATATCACTTCAAATTTGGAAGGAAACACTTGGTATTCCTTTTTAAAAAAGTCAAGACACATATAAAAATTTATTAATATTTAACTCACTTTAAAGACATTAAAGGTCATTTAACTCAAAAATAACTTCTATCCAATAATTTCATACATTCCTCCCACAAATAAATATATATATATATATATATGTTCAAAATTATATTTAAATATTACATAATTTTTTAGTTAGCTAAATTTATAGTCACATATATACAATATATATACATAAGAATTTATATTACTTATTAACACCATAATTCGACCCATTATTTGCTTAAAACTCAATATTGGTTTCAAAGCCAACTAAAGAAAAACAGAAACGATCTTATTGATATTAGACCAAAACATGGGCATACAAACATAATCACTTACACGGAAGATATTTTAAAAAAATAACTTATTATTGCAACATCAACGTATGAAGAGTTTACATAAGCAGTTAATTAGAAAAACTATAATACAAAAAATGTATTGGAAACAATATCAGTCAATGATAAGATTGGATCCTCAAAAGCAAGAAACAACATCTTCATAATTCATAAAAAATAAATGCCACAATTATACACATCTGAACGAAATGGTATAAACATATAGTGTATAAATAAAAGTGACGGCAAAGCCCGTATATGCCTAATTAAAACAAAATAATACAAAAGAGAATACGATAAAGACCAAAAAAAACAAGAAAGTGCCAACTACACCACAACCCACGCGTTGCGTGGGGAAGCACCTAGTTATCAAATAAAGCAAGTCTCAATAATTGGGTAAAGAGAGGCAAGAGGAACCAGACATGAATTGAATAAAATAAAAAAACAATGTCTCTCTTTACTCTAAATTATTATCTCTACAAAATTAATTCACACAGCCTACCACATTGCTTCTGCTCCATACCACAACAGTTCACACCCCCAATTATATAAATATTTCTCAAACAGCAGTAACAACAACAACTACCCCTTGGCCCCAAAATCTATCTGTCTCTGAATCCTCCTCCTTGGCAAAGTAATAACAACGATAACAATAAAGACAAAAACTTTACCTGATTTATTATTTCTTTCTCTTTTTATTTCCTTCTCCTTCGTCTCTCCTCCATTAAACCAATTTATTAATGATTTTTATAATAACAATACTGCTTATATTCATGAACGCATTGAAGAAGGCAGAGTGAGAGAAAGAGAGAGAAAAAAAAAAGTTACGTTTTTGAAGCATGGCTTCACGTGATGACATCTTCCTCGACCAAGAACTTCGAGAAAAGATACTCAGAAAGTAAGTGAGAACTGAGAGATAAATTTTTTTTTTAATACTTCTTCTTCTTCTTATTCTTGCTCATGCTCACAACCAGACGAGTTACTTCCTTCCGCCATTAATGAGCAGAGCTCTTCTCTCTTTTTGACATTTCCTTTTTTTTACTTCGATCGAGATCCTTTAGCTTAATGGGGGCAGATCTGGAAAGTGACTAATAATGGAAAGTGATGGCTCCGACGAGAGATTCATGGGCACAGCTTTTTTTCTTTTAATGGAAACCTCGATTTCCAACTGTGTCAAATCATTTCTGAGAGCTTAAGGACGGAGATTATTATACTCACTCTTTCGATTTCATTGATTCATGGCTTCTTCTTCATCGATTACGTCGTCGTTGTTACTAGTAGTCTTTGCATTTACAGTAGTATTATTTTGTTTAGTTACTCCGGCGAGATCTAGCGACGTACAAGCTCTACTCACCTTGAAATCTTCAATCGATCCTTCTAATTCGATTCCATGGCGAGGAACAGATCTCTGCAACTGGCAAGGTGTTAGAGAATGTATGAACGGAAGAGTCTCCAAGCTTGTTCTCGAGTTTTTGAATCTCACTGGCTCACTCGACGACAAGAGTTTGAACCAATTGGATCAACTTAGGGTTCTTAGTTTCAAAGCCAACTCTCTCTCCGGTTCAATCCCTGATCTCTCCGGTTTAGTCAATCTCAAATCGGTTTATCTCAACGATAACAACTTCTCCGGTCATTTCCCGGAGTCTCTCACCTCTCTTCACCGGTTGAAAACCATTGTACTCTCCGGTAACAGATTGTCCGGTCGAATCCCTAGCTCGTTGCTCCATCTCTCTCGGCTCTACACGCTCAATGTTCAGGACAATCTCTTCGTTGGTTCAATCCCACCTCTTAACCAGACGAGTCTCAGATACTTCAATGTATCTAACAATCAGCTCTCCGGTCAAATTCCACCGACACGAGCTTTGAAGCAGTTCGATGAGTCTTCGTTTACCGGAAACGTCGCTCTTTGCGGCGATCAGATTCAAAGTCCATGCATAATCTCGCCTGCGCCGTCTGCGAAACCAACGCCGACACCTAAGTCGAAGAAGAACAAAGCGAAGCTTATCGGGATTATTGCCGGAAGTGTCGTCGTCGGGGTACTAATCCTCATCTTCCTGTTGACGCTGCTTATCGTTTGCTGGCGGCGGAAGCGACGGAGCGAAGCGCCGAGGGAAGATAGGAAAGGCAAAGGAATAGCTGAAGGAGAAGGAGCTACTACATCTGCGGAGGCAGAGAGAGACATTGAGAGGAAAGACAGAGGTTTCTCTTGGGAAAGAGGCGAAGAAGGAGCAGTGGGAACTCTAGTTTTCCTCGGAACCAGTGATTCAGGCGAGACGATGGTGAGATACACTATGGAAGATCTGTTAAAAGCTTCGGCAGAGACGCTGGGAAGAGGTACATTGGGGAGCACTTACAAGGCTGTGATGGAGTCTGGGTTCATTGTTACTGTGAAGAGGCTCAAGAACGCTAGGTATCCTCGCATGGAGGAGTTCAAGAGACATGTTGAGATCCTGGGACAGCTCAAACATCCGAACCTGGTGCCTCTCAGAGCCTATTTCCAAGCCAAAGAAGAACGCTTGCTTGTGTATGATTACTTCCCCAATGGCAGTCTCTTCACTCTTATCCACGGTATGTATCTAATGCCTGAATTTGATTGTTTGGGTTGAAACTTGGATACATTCGCCAGATTCATTGTGTGTTTTATGTGTGTGTTTGTTTGCAGGAACTAGGGCTTCTGGAAGTGGGAAACCTCTTCACTGGACTTCATGCTTGAAAATAGCTGAGGACTTGGCCTCTGCTCTGCTCGACATTCATCAGAATCCTGGCCTGACACATGGGAACTTGAAATCGTCCAATGTCTTGTTAGGTCCTGATTTTGAGTCTTGCCTCACGGATTACGGCCTCAGCACTCTCCATGACCCTGACTCGGTTGAAGAAACAAGCGCAGTCTCTCTCTTTTACAAAGCTCCAGAGTGCAGAGACCCAAGGAAAGCCTCTACACAGCCCGCTGATGTCTATAGCTTCGGGGTTCTTCTTCTTGAGCTTCTAACAGGTAGAACACCGTTCCAGGACCTTGTTCAAGAATACGGGTCAGATATCTCTAGATGGGTGCGTGCAGTGAGAGAGGAAGAGACTGAATCAGGCGAGGAACCGACTTCTTCAGGCAACGAAGCATCAGAGGAGAAACTTCAGGCACTTTTAAGTATTGCAACGGTTTGCGTGACCATTCAACCAGAAAACCGGCCTGTGATGAGAGAGGTGCTGAAAATGGTGAGGGATGCAAGGGCCGAAGCACCATTCTCGTCTAACAGTAGCGAGCATTCGCCAGGGAGATGGTCGGATACCGTTCAGAGCTTGCCAAGGGATGATCAAGTGAGCATTTAGAGAAAATGGCTGGGCCTTCTTCATTGCTTTCGTAGAATGACTCGTGTGATTCTTGAAGTAGGGTTCATAGTGTAAAGCTTATTTTTCTTTTGTAACGCCATTTTGATTCATCGACCTTGTAGGACTTGCATAAGATATGTTGACTTGGTCAATTTGAAATGTGGCCATTGAGTAACTGGAAGAATCGGAAGAATCTTTTTTTTTTCATTCTTACTCGTTCTTTAAACTACACAATGAGATTCAATAGCATCTGGTCCCATGTAATACAACTTTAAAGAGCAAAAGAAATCAAGTTGAGTATAGGAACAAGCCTAACTTGATATTGACATCATGACAAGAAACTAAGTTGGTAAGACTCTGCCTTGCCCCTTCATATTGTGCTGCAACTATTAGAAATCAAAGGGATTGATACAAAAAAAGGAACACAAAAATAACAAATTGAAAATGTGATATCGAGCAAGCAGGTGCTCAGTGTCCGATATTTATCTCTTTTGTTAGTAGCCTTTGTTTCCTCGAATCCTGGCTCTCATGTCTACCTAGAGAAAACACAATAATGTCCAATTACTCCAAGAGACTATGATCTTTCGAACATCATCAATTCAAGAATCAATAATCTATGCTTTACAATTTTTTTCTCTCATGGTTGAATGTAATACTCTCTAAGTGTTCGCAAGCATGCTTATTCTTATACATTCTAATCTTTAAACATTATGGAGGATTCCAAAGTTACATTATCATATGACAAAATGAGGATCTTTAAGTAATGAAAGCAAAACATACCTGTCCTCTTTTACAATTGAAGTAGGTTTCCCTTAAACCAACACACTCACTCGGTATACATGGGCTTTTTTCACCAGCGCAGTCCCGAATTGACCGTTTCTCGTCCTACACCAAAATCAGAAATAAAAATGAAGCAAATTGGTTAGCAAACAGGTAATGAATACACTAACTAGAATTTTGAAAAAAAACCAGTGTCTCTCCAAATGTTCAGACATATTTCATAATACCTTGACACATATCGATTCACTGAGACACTTCACAAGCTCTTCAGCAAGACCCTTACAAGACTTCGCCATCTCAAACTGTTCATATGCAAAAAGGCAACCAATACATCAGTATCATTGTGATGCTTAACAGCAGAGTCTCAAGGATCTACTGTAACAATCAACAAATGCAAACAAAAACATAGTCCTCAAATCCAACCAAAAAGGCAAACCGATCCATCAGAGCAGGTTCTTAAGAAATGAGTAATCAAGGTAATGCAATGATTAATCACAGAAGGCAAATCCTCAAATCCAACCAAAAAGGCAAACCGATCCATCAGAGCATGTTCTTAAGAAATGAGTAATCAAGGTAATGCAATGATTAATCACAGAGCCTCACGGGAGTGTTGTGAAGAAAAATCAACAACTACACACATAATCTGAAAATCCCTCCAAACACACGAACAACTGCACATATATGGTAACTATGTCCATGAGTGGTTCCACTTACTAGAAATCACCATTATCAAGTCAAGCATCGAACTCAAAACTAACAAACACCATTATCAAGTCAAGCATCGAACTCAAAACTAACAAACTCCATTATCAAGTCAAGCATCGAACTCAAAACTAATAAACTCCATTATCAAGTCAAGCATCGAACTCAAAAATAACAAATTGCAGTTGAGCTCAACAAAGGAGTAAAAGCTTAGCTACTACTGCCTACTGGGAATAGTCTAAAAAGTCCCATTCCGATCTAAACTCGAATAATGGAGGATACAAATAAACATATTTTTCCTTTAATGATCACGAAGAATCCAAAGAACTACACTTTCTATGAATCTTAAACCTTTGATGAAATCCAAAAATCTCTCTTTTACTCAAGAGTTTAGGAAAAAATAAAATAAAAATGATTCCTTTGTTCTCATTTTTCGCGACTAATTATGATCAAGAGCTTAAAGAATAAAACGATCCCAGAGAAAGACAACACAGGATCTAAAGAACGACAGAAAGATTGAGGGTTTCCGACTTACCGGTGACGGAGGGTAAGAAACGGATCAGTGTCGACGAAGAGGTTTTGCGAAAGGGTTTGATTTCCTTCAATTTGGCGGCCTCTGCGGTTGGGGAATTGCGTGGCTCTCTACACATCGGTCAACTCAATTTTGGGTCGGTTTAGCAATTTCAAATAACCGATCATCAACCGCATTATCGGTTTGATCGGATTCGGGTTTAAGACAAGATTATCTTTTAGCTCTCTTCCGGTTTAGTGCATGTATATCGTAGGTTGCATGGAAACGGAAACGGAAACGGATACGCGGAAACGAAACGTTTCGGAAACAGAAAACGGTTTTTTTCTAGGAAATGGAAACGTTTTGGAAACGTATGTACATATATATACATATATATATATAGATTTATATATTTATATCTATATATATATAATAAAACACCAAACATAAAAACCATATCAAAAAACTTCAAACAATAAAACTTCAAATATAAATATTAAATAGTTGAATTAAAACACTAATAATATTATATATTTATATCTATAATAAAGTTTTATATTTTAAAAATATTTATTTATTAAGTTTCAAATTAAAAAAGAAGTTTTTGTCGTGTTTCCAAAACGGAAATAGAGTTTCTATAGTATTTCCAAACAGAAATGTCTAGAAATCGTGTTTCTATGCCTTGTTTCCGAGTTTCCACGAGTTTCTGTTTCCAAAATGTTTCGGAAACGGGAAACGGACCTCGAAAAGAGTTTCCATGCAACATAGTGTATATGTATTATATAATTAATTTATTTTTACTTCACTAATTATTTATATGGAAAAAGGCATAATTAATATATATAAATAAATATAAAAAGTTGTATACATGCCTTTTTCCAATTATATCCACAACTTTTATATTCCTAAGCAAATATTTGTAACTTTGTTTATTCTTTTTTTTTTATTATCAATCGGCAAAAACATATAAAATGGATTGGAATAAAGTGAAATTACTTTTTACACGTAAACTCAAATGCAAACGCAAAAGCGACAATTGAAAAAAAAAAAAAAAAAAAAAAAATTCTGTAGTTAGGGTCCTTGTCCTTAATCATATCCGTATACATTACATAAACGACATAGAAGTCAATACGCTATCTGAGATGTGACCATGATTTTGCGGTATCTAGTAGCTTGACCTTGTACCACCACCCTGTCGTTGCATGATTTTGCATTTTATGGTCTTCGAAAGGCAATTCTAAGCTGTACATTATTGGTTTATGCGCACTCGGCTAAGAGAAGAAAGAGCTCTTCATCCGTTATGGCTCCCATTTCCATCGCTCTTTCCAGCACGCTTAGCCCTCCATCATCCTCTATCGATGGACGTGCTCCTCTGCGTTTACACAAACAAATATAATGAAAATATTAACAACCGTTTTGTTTCCTTATCTAAAGACTTATTCAAGAAAAATGCAATGGAGGAGCCAAGCTCCAAAGAAACAGAGCATTGGAATCAACGGTATGCGGAACTAACTAGTACGTTTTAGTTTGAGTCCTAACTCCTATCATTCGTTCGATTTAGAAATATAACGTAAACCATTAAAGAGTGCCTTTCTGAAATGTGAAAATGTACCTTCGCAGTAGAATCTTTGCAAATTTGTGGTTCCCTGATGATATGCAATGGTGTAACGGAGTCCTTCCATGATAATCTCTCAGGTTTAGGTCAGCACCAAACTGTAACAACAGTTCAAGCAAGACAGAGTCACCAATGTGACAAGCCACATGGAGCAAGGAACAGCCTTGAAGACAATTTCCTGGTTCGTTGGATTCTTTGATTCTCAGACAGACAGTTGGGTCATGTCTTTTCTTTACTGATTTATCTGCTGCATCAACATGGTGATACGCATCGATATCAGTTATATCATCGAACTTCGTATTGATGATATTCACATCTCCAGTAGTTACTATCAGTCGATATATTTCTCGTATATTTCTGCTTTGAACAGCTTCCCAAATTCTACTCGCTGCAGAAGGGTTTGCTTCGCTTTCATCTTTGATAACTAATGCTTTCTCCAGGTACTGACCAAAACACAAAATATCAATCGGGTTTAGTTGTTGCTTTTTGCATCTTGGCCTTTTCACAAAACATATAATCTAGTTCACTAAATTTCATTGATCAATCATCCCTGTGACCGAGAAGATAGATTTCAAGACTTGGACATCAAAAGGAAAGAACTAATGTCATACCTTTCCTAGGATGTATTTCTCCTTCACGCTAAAGGAATCTTCTGGACATGGTTTTGAAATTGAAGGACGCGACAAAGTTTCCTCACTGCAAAAAGTCAACACTGTTTATCATGATGTATCTCAACAGTTACATGCATGATTTATGGATCAGGAGACTGTTGGAAGATACAGTGTTTGATCATTGGTTTATACTTGGAATACAAACCAAATATATATAGTTAGAAATCATACCCGTCATTTTCATGGTGAAGTAGTCCCTCCCACAGTGAGTTACAGTATACATTACCCAAATTTCGGAATAAGTCCAAGATTGTTGGCTCCCACACTTTCACATCTAATGAAAGGGACCTCACCTGCAGTTTGTGGGGTAACACATTTGTGACATCAGCTTCGAGATATAGCACTGAGAGACCCACCAAAGAAACATCCATGAACCAACTTTATCCGGACACTTGACCCCTCATAAGGTTATATAACTATAATGTGTTGACTTTTGCAACAAATCCAAACCCTGGTGGGGTTAATTTTACTAAGAAAATTCAGAATACCACATTGAGTTCTACAAATTCCGGATGACGAAGAGATAGAATTTACCGACTTGGTGGTATAAGACTAGCTAATACAACGAGAAATTACAAGGAAAGTGTTCTAAGAATAGTTCATACTTCATACCTTGGATATATGAACCCCGAGATTCCTGTGAACACCAGAGCATTGAATGCACAACAAAACTCCAAGGTTTAGTGAAGCCCAATCTGGCTCGGGAGCATTGCACTCTGCACATGCATTATTGCCAGGAACTCCTCTGAGTATTGTAGAGACATCATCCCCGATATTTCCTTTTGCATCATTAAGTCGACTTTGATCCCCGGAGACGACAGCATTAGCAGGAACAGAACCAGTGTTGCCTCTATCCAAGTATCGCACTGGTGACTGCAAAAATGTTCTGTATTAGCAATAAGGCTTTGATATCAATTCAGTTGTGTAAATGAAAGAGAAGCCAGAGGCTCATTGTGTCAACCTGTTGTAGAAAATGAGAATTGAGAAGCGTCCCAATAGCTGTAGTGATCTTATTTACCCAGTCCATCCTATCTGCTCCATTTTCAGCCTGGTAAGGTAAGATAAGTGCTGTTACCATTCTGAAGTACTTAGATTAGGAAAAGAAGAATGAACCAGGATAAAGAGACTATATCTATGACTGAACTGCACCAACTAGATATATCATCGCTAAAACCAACCGAATTTTAAGGGGAAATCAAAAAAGCAAAAAGAAAGTAAGATTGACATGAATCAACGATACACTTGCTACGAGGGTCCATGTAGGTTGTCTGCAAGGTAAGGACTGGGATCTAGTGTACACTTTGGAAGAATATATAAAGAGCACAGCTCTGTGTTTCATATAATGAATTTGGAGGAACCCAACAAAAAAAAAAACAGTATTATGTATGCCCTGTGACTTGCAACCTAGCCCTATCGCGAGTAAACTGGGTACCTGAAGTGTGTAAGTTTTTTGAGGAGAAATAATTCTGAAACAGAGCCGAAGATCCATGTCTTCCGCGTCTAGTTTTATCAAAGAAGTGCGAAGATCGATAGTATTACAGCCTAAGCTGCCCTCAGTGAGCGAACCTGATCGGTTATGTCTTGCACGAAATCGACCAAACACACCAGTATTATGGTCAGATGAACCACTATAGTGATGCTGAGATCCCTGAGAATACGAATAGCGAAAATATTCAACTGTTGTAAACAAACAGAAACTATGAATATAATATGAAGAGAGATGAGGAAGTGCCAGGTAATTCATTCTGCAATCTATACTTATATATCGATGTAAACAATAGCATGAGGAAGTGCCAGGTGAAATATACATGTAACAACCTCATTAAAGGCTTAATACTCATAGCTCGTGTCAAATTAGAAAAATGTTCTGCAGTTAATGATGATCTGATCGGCTTATCTCAATATCCACTATATTTTTAGAGACTTTCTATCACACGATATTATAGAGTTAAATCTTAAAGCTGATACAGCAATCATATCATTTGCTCGACCTGTTTCTATTATTTATTGTCCCACTATTTCATAACAAATGAATTATTCATTTCAGGGGAAAAGAAGGATTCATGAAACAATCAGTGAGATTTACGAAATGTAACAATTAGCATGTAGAACGAATGACCAAATTGGAAAGACCTTATGGACGTCTCTCATGGAAATGAGGCAGGAAAAAGAGTGCGTACGTACCATTGATTTATTACCATTACTTCTATAATAGTACATAGAACCATGACTATCAAGGACAAAAAACTTTCTTTTCCAATCAGTTCTCAAACTTGATGAACGCTTTAATAAATAACCCTGTTTAATTACCTGCATCGTACAAAAAGGAACTCTGTAAGACAATAACAAATTCAGCTGGGCTGGGAATTTTATTTGTCAAATAATAATTAAAAAACGAGTCTCTATATGTTGTATAATCACACTGGCGCACAAGAGGCTAGGAATTTTTTTGTAAGCGCTATAAGGTAACTGACACAGACAGTAAAAGACAGAAACATGCAAGAGTTAAGCATCTAAATCCAGTATAAGGACAGTTCCATCTTCTTAACACTCATATCCTACCTTAACCTATCCCCCTCTGGTGAGAAGAAAACACTTATAAAACACTTTCATGAGAACAAAGCAAACACAAAAGAGCTATGGGAAACAAAATGCAAAACATAAATTGCGCAAGAATGAAATCAGAAACGCGTACTTCCTTGTCTGCTGTTAAACTTGTTTCGGTATTTTTATAAGGGATGGTTCCACCAACACGGTTTCCGTTAACACCAGAGGGTTCTGCGTTAGCGGCTAGCTGTTGGCTGTCTAATTCAGATTGTGTCCTGAATTCTTGAATGCGTCTTGCTAGTCGATCTTGTTCAATCTTAGACTGTTCTTTTGATTGTTGAGCAAATGTTAATATCTGTAAGAAGAACAATCACAAGTCAGCACGAATGGATTTCAAGACCTCAATGTATCTAACCTAACAATATACATCCCCCATTTGCAAATTCAAATTGCCTCTGGAAACTATAGAAGCTCACGATTTGTCCTGCCCACCTAAAATATTGAGACATCAAGTTGAGTACAAGTTTGTACCTGATGAATAAATGGTTCCAGTTGATTCAACAAGTCATATCCCTGAAACACAAAGAGATCAAATTAAGGGCCACAATCACAAATGTCAAACTTAGTCGGGTCTTACATGGTAAATATTCAAAATGGAAAATTAGATATCTTACAAGTTTAAAATATCTCAGATGGGCATCCATAATTGCACTTATGGATTCTAAAAACTCATACTTCTTTTTAGCTTCAATAGTCATCAATGAATTTACCTGCATTCTTCAACCAATGCAAAAATTTACTTCAAAGTAGATATGTCGAAAGTAAATAACAATGGCTTCGGTTACTAGAATCAGCATACTAGATTGAAACGGCTCTTCTCAAATGTTGACTTTGAGTTCTCCAGATCCTGTCATTCAAATATGACGGCACAGGTAAGTTAACATGCTGGGGGAAAAAAGCACACCGCATGGTAAATAAATTAAGAAACGACAACATCTACTTATTATATATGTGCTTAGGCGCGATTTTTGGCTTCACTTTTTCTTAGTAGCCACGAACAGAAACAAACAAAAAGATATACATAAGAATCAAATGTTCTACCTCTTCCAACTCTGCAACAATTTCTCCTTTTGTATTCTTCTTTAAAGACACAAACTTCTCACGCGACTACAAGCAGATAAGAAAACTCATCACACCAGTTCAGATGAAGAATATCATGCAATGTTTAAGTTCTGTGCATTATTGTGGTGGCAACACCAACCTACAAAACAGATTTTAATTAGGCGAAGAAAACGTGCGTACAACTGCAAGCACAAGAAATTAAGAGAGCTATAGACTCTATAACCATGTACCTGATCGTACGAATGAGCAGCTTTATCAAATCGATGCCGAGACTCCTACAAAGGGTAGAAACGGCATAGGGTTGATTACTGATTAGAATGTGACCGGAATAGTTTTCGATATGTAGTTGTGGTGCAAGACTAAGAAGTTATTGATCAAAGTCAGACTAAGAAGAGAAAACGAATACCTTAGCTTCTTGTAGATCAACATTAATAAAATTCATCAACCTCTCAAGCAACACATGCTCCACCTAGAAAATTTTCCCCATAAAATACCACAACTGTTATATAAAGAGTTAAGGCATTTGCACTAAAATCAACTACATATTTGGCATTTTAAACAAACTATCCTACTTTTACATCTCCCCTTTCCACAGAGTTAATTAGTAAGTTAGTAACTCAAACAAATATTTTCAGGCAAAATATCAAGATACGAATCCTTGAATCAACAAAGACCACTACACTAACCAAATCTTCATTTAAAGTACCAAACAAAAATATGCTCTCAATGATGATAGGCATCTGTTAGTCTTTGCTGGCATTTATTATTTGTTCACAAGATACAGTGAGCATACCTGTGAGCAAAGAAACTCCTTATAAGAAGAAAGCTCTCGAAGAGTATTTATGAATTTGGATATCACTGGACCTGGTGTCATTTAAAAGATTAACAATCAAATAGGTTAGAAACAAGACATTTAAAGTTCTTAGAAATTCTAGAACGTAGGTTACAAAAGCCAATGATGAGAACAAACATAACTTAGATGATGTATTAAGCTAAGAAGAAATATATCATAAGCCAAGTAAGAGCGGCTTCAGTAGACTCTGTCTTAGTAAACAAAATCAATCTACTTAACTTGCTAACAATCAATAATAAGAAACATGATAGTCTATGAAAGCTAAAAATCCCATTCTTTACGATATCACGTTAAGGCAACCACATGCTAGAAGTTCTGAAAGCTTCCAGAAATCTTGAACTAACATACCTTGGTGAATAATTTCCTATTTGTTTAGATGTCCAATAAGGTACACTCAACTAAGAAACACAGTAAGGCTCAACTTCACTACTAAAATTGTGTTACGTGTTGAATAGTTTAATCCCACGAGAATATAATCCATAGCAACCAGAGAATATTTGCATCACTCAGTCACTTATCACTAATGAAAGGAATAAATCATAGGCAGATAGATAGACTCATAATTCATCAAAATAGCAAAAACACAGAGTTGAATGCAAAATCAGTAACCTCCAATTGAAAGACCGATAGGATCATCATGCCCAGCACCAAATGCTTCCAGACAATCTGCAAAGGCACTTTCTCCTTTGGATGCCTCTCCCAAACTTGCCCTACAAAAAGAAAAGTAATGCAATACATGTCAGGCACTGATAACACGCCTGGCCACGTAGATACAAACGACAAAAGTGGAGTAGCAACAAAATAATGCGATGCCAGAAAATTTTGAATTGGAAAAGAAAGCAAGTCATAAAGCCAACAACATACAATAATCGAAGATTTACATGAAAATGGAAAAACAGTATTTGCCAATTACGAGAAGAGACAAAATGGTACCAAAAAATCCAACTTCCACTTTGAGAAAATGTTCTTGACATCTTATTTATGTCCACAGAAAGATTAAAAGAAGGTAGAAAGAAAAGGGTAGATATTGACATACATAAACTTCTTAACACCTTTGTGTAGCTTCTGACAACGATCTTTAAGCTCATCAGCTGTCCCCTCCAATGAACAAACCTGATTGAATCAATGAGAAAGAGAGGCAAGACAACAATTTAGGTGATAAAGTCACACAATTTATACAAAAAAAAAAAAAAAAAAAAATCTCTGAATTTTGGAATCCCCAGAAGGTAATAATTAATTATACACAAAAGCTTTGTACCTGTTTCTGAAACATTGGGGAATCCTCGAGATTGATAAAGGTCGCCATTGGTGAAACAAAAAATAAAGGAAGAAACTTTGAGACCAAAGAGTGAAGATTCGACTCGACCGGAGAAGTGAGTCGAGAAGTGGTTCGAAGATGGGATCTGGCGAGATCCAGAGGCGTTTTCTCAGTTGGTGATGATGAATGATGGTGAATTGGTGATAGTGATTTCTTTAGAAATTAGCTAGAAGAATTCACAACTATTTCATATTTTTCAAATATACCCCTCTTCTTCGTATCTTTATTTTTAAAACCTATTTTTATGTGTGCCATTAAAATTTGGAACTCTTTATTATTAGAGAGATTGTTACGGGAATTTTTGTTTGAAATACTGTATAGTGTTAATTAGACGTTACATTACTATAAGTCAATAAACTATGTGATTATTGTCTCTAAACAAGTCCTTTCATGTGAAATGGTTTCCAAAGCTTTCTGCTTTCTGATGTGAATCCGATCTAACATCTTTCTCATAGACTTGATCTCATTCTCTGTCTCTTTTATCTTTCTTTCCCTTGACTCGATCTTCTTTCTTCTTTTCAATACCTTTTTCCTCTTTTCTTCATCTTTTGCCTCCATAGCCTTATAATTTACAGAAAGTAATGGATAGATCAGAACTAAACCGAATTAACTTTGGTTCTAATATGTGTTAGAATCATAACCAGACTTCTTTTTTTTCAAACACATACAAATTTGGAATTAAGAAACCCGGTCAGACCTTGATCTGGTTGCGTAAGTCCTTTGTAGAAGGTAATAATTTCCATAGAGAGGCTTTAGAAGGAGCATTTACAAACACTTGATCTCTCTCACATTCAAGTTCCCTTAGCTTTCTCTCATATGTTTCTTCATCCATTGTGTTCGTGCTTGTGCTATTCAAATATGGCCATTTCATTGAACAATATAACTTCCTCATCTGTTCTACGAAAAAAAAAACACATTAATCACAACCCACACTTCAATTTTGAATCACAATTCTAATGTATAGAATATCAAATATAAAAGGTTACAATACTTAACTTGTTCTTTAACTTGTGCAAGCGAAATAACAGGTTCTGTATCCTTATTTGGATTCAGCATCTTAAGAAGGCGTCTGTCACTATCCATGCAATGCGCCTTAGCTTGTGTAACATCTGATGCTTTAGGTTCTGTAACATATATAGTAAAATAATTAAAATGCATATGTATGTTTAACATTTTGAGATCAATAATCATAGATCAAAACAGAGGATATATATGTGTAATAAGGGTTATTAGCTAGCGGTTTCTATCATGGATATTAATTTCTCGTTCCCCGGACGAAAATGATATAACAGCCGCCGCCTTTTTGCCACGATACGCGTTATTAGTAAAAGTTAGTTTGTCTAGCTCCATCTTCTTAGGGCAATTCGGAAAGTTCACCATCAGCCTGTCATCCTCGATGACTCTCCATCTATGATGCAAATTGTTTTCTAGTCCTGAGATGTCCTGTTCACGAACAAGCTGTGCTTGGGAGTAACATTCACCAGTTTAGTTAATTCGATCCGCAATAATATTAGATATATAGCAATGTATATGTGTAGTCACTAGTCAGAGAGAGAGATAAATTAAAGATTAACACAACAAACATACTATTTTCTTTATGAGTTGTTTCTCGATCTGAAACATTTGTTGTCGCATCTCCTCTACCATCTTCTCATTCACTTCTATTGACTTTTCATAGTGATATCGACTCTTCTTGAGTCCAACAATATATTGATGTCCTACATTTCGACTAGCTTTTATCCTTCCAGTATATGCCACCTCCATAGCTATAGCCTCAAGAAATATAAAGAATAGAAGAAAAGTGGAAAGACAGTTTAGATAAAGGTTTACAAATGGAAGACAGTTGCTTACTTGTGTCTCTCTATCCAATTTTAAAATTCTCTTATTCAGAACTTGGTTTGCACTCCAAGAAAGTTGACCATTTTGCCACTTTTTTATTGTTTTCTTAGTTTAATTCAGCCACTCACCTAACTTAAAGTATTGTTTGGTCAATAATTGTGTTTATATTTTGGAAAGAAATATTGAATAAGTCTTAATTAAAGTCCAAATAAATATGGAGCAATATTCATGAGAGGCTCGAGGGTGCTCACATGAAACTTCCTCCCGAATAGAAAACACACATTCGTCACCTCACCCTCGTAGCTACAAATCAACCCGAGCCGTATCCTATCCATAAACCCGACCCGGATATCCTTCCTCACGAACCTCGCTGTGACCCACCTCTCGACCAATCCACCCACGTCACGGTCCGGTTCCAGTTCATCTTCGGACATATCTTGTTAACCAAGGTCGGAATATAATGCTCGTCGATGTAGCACGGCGGCCGGCAGTGATCCTTAAAAACGCCGTAGTACCGGCGGTCGGAGACAATCTCGGCGGCGACTCTACGGGAGACCTCGAACCAGTGGTTTTCTTTCCGCCAATCGGAGAGCGACACGTGTGGAAGCATATTGGGTGTGTAACGGCCTCGTTCCATGGGCCTTGGGTCGTCGAACGAACCTAGGAAAGAGCGTGTGGAGCGCGTTAGGTTAGTGTAGACTGTGGTGAAGTTGAGTAGAGGGATGCAAGTCTCTGAGAGGAGGATGAAGCGTGCGCTGGAAGGTTCTAGAAACGCGTGAGATAAAAGACGCTTCTCTGCGTCCATCATCGACGATTTCCCCCATTCAACTGCCTACACAATTATACATTCTCAAACTATCTCAATATTGCAAGCCAATTAACAAGGCAACAAAACCTAATTAAGGAATGTAATTAAATACATATAATCATACCTTGCTTGGGTTGCGTTTCTTGTAAAACACTGAAGATTGGGGCGGCTCCTCAGTGAACTCTGGTGAGGTATGTACATAAATGGAAGAAAACCCTTCGTGTCCTTTGAAGAACATTTCCCAAAGAGGGGACAAGGGGCAAATTCCACCTTGTCAAAAACATGAACGCAACTTTTGGATGAGTTCCGTTGATGATGGCGCTGAGTGGCGCCATAGCTGCTCGCCGCATCAGCTCCTCGTCTGTAGTATCACTACTAGAGCTGCGAGGAGAAGGAGAAGGAGGATGAGAGCGAGGAGAAGTTAGTGGATTTAAAGAGAGAGTGTGATGTTCTTCGACCAAGAAGAGTGATGTTTGGAGACGTTGGTTAAGGTAAAGAGCGAGGAGGATGACGAGAGAGGAGACGGAGGTGAAGAAGACCACGGTGCCGAGGATGTGCACGTATCGGAGACTGATCGGTTCTTTTTTCATCCGTAAGTTGAGTGCTTTGACAACGGTTGCGATCTTTTGCTTCTTCATTTTTAGTTTTGCGTATATTAATTAATTAATTTTACTCTTCGTTCTTGGCTTTGCTCTAGGTACGTCGTTTACTTAAAGTCCTCTTTTCATTCGTGTGTGTATTACTAGCTGTGCGTATATATATGTCTTGTGCCTACGAATGTTTGTGTGTGAAAACTGAAAAAGTAGTGCTTAGTACAATTTTAAATAAGATTAACCGTTTTGGCCACAAAATAGGCATATAATAGAGGTCGATCGAAAGTTTCCACAATTAATATTATGTTGATTGCGGTGAATAATAGAATACAACATATATTAAGATGTTATCTAAAAAACAAGGAAAAGTGTTTCAAACTCAGGATTATATATCTTCCTAAACCTAGCTAGGCAGCATGATCATGTTTGTGTGATGCATGCGTAGTGTGAGATGAAACTATATATATATATATATATATATTTGAACAAAAGTGAGATGAAACTATATATGCATGAGAATTGTGGGTTTTAGTGAAACGTGATTTTCTGACTTGTCAAGTAAAAAAGAAGAAGATGTTAAAGAGCATGAATTTTGCGGCAATGTTAAAGCATTGTTATGGGCAGACGGTCTATTTCCCCATAATAACTATCGTATCGAACCAGATAGAGTCCGTTCTTTACCCTCGGTCTATTTTTCCCCGAAATAAAAGTTCAAAATCAATTTCCCCCCGAGTCGAAAGTTCGAAAGCTATATCTCCCCGATTCTGGATTATAGCGGTATAATGTCTAAACCAGAGACCAAACCATATATGTCCCAAAAATAAACCAATTGTTGAACCAAATTCCTCCACCTACCCGACCCATTTATCATAAAACCCAGAATCAAAACCTAAAATCAATTTTCACTTCTTGCATAATCGATTCTTCTTATTGAATTTGCTTCTTCTTTCACGAGTTCGAGTATCACAATGAGTAATGTGTCAACAAATTCCACCGAATCAAGTTTCCGTGCAAGAGGAAGGGTTATCGGTCGCCAAAGAGATGTTGGTGCGGGGAAGGAATCATGGCTTTGACATCGAAGTCCGATTCGAATCCGTACCGGAGATATTATCGGTGTGGGTTTGCAGTAGCCAATAAGGTAACTGTTTTTTCTAATTTTGTGTATAACATTTGATTTGTTATTCTAATTTTGTGTATAACATTTGGGTTGTTGTAGCTTAGAAACGATGAACACACATTTAAATGGGTTGATGAAGCTTTTGTCAATGAGATAGATACATTAGATGCAAAGACTGTTGAACTTGAGAAGCAGCTGAAAGATATCAGAACAGAGAGGTTTGAGTTGGAAAAGATGGTTTATGAGAAGATGGAGAAGGAGATATTTGAGAAGGTTGAAGATGCTTTGGATGAAGCCAAATCAAGCAATAAGAGAATGATGCTTATCATAGTATTCTTATGTATGATCATGATTGGTCTCAGTAAGCTACTAGGTTGAACAAGAGATTCAGTGTTGATGTTAGTTTGTTGTTGTTAGTTTGTTGTTGCTATGAAGACAATTGTTGTTAGTTTGTTGTTGCTATGAAGACAATTGTTGTTAGTTTGTTGTTGCTATTGTGGTAATGAGAATGAGAAGTTAAATTTCAGAATTATGATATTGATCATAGCCGTTCATAAAACATTCACCAAAATACATCACTAGCAAGTTTTAAGAAGAGACAAAAGAAAAAAGACATAGGGAATTACAAGTCTATGTGGTCGAAAATACATTAAGGCAACCACAAAATTAGAACCCTATTTCTACTTAGCTACTTGATTAAGCTTGAGTGAGTGAACCTTCACTTGGTTCCCCTTAACTTGGCTGCAAAAAAAAATTAAAACATTGTAACATTAGTAAACCAAAACAAACTCTATAAACTGAAACCATGAAAAGGAAAATACATTCACCTTGGCAAACTCTTTCTTGTGGAATCTAGAATTATGATTCGCTTCTCCACAAATGCCGCAATGCATGATTCTTTTCTTCTCCTTTGGTTTCTTCTTAGTTGGCGACTCATTGGCACCCTTCTTCCTCTTTTTGTCAGGCTTTTCTTCTTACCTTTATCTTGATCTTCATCATCTTCATTTTCATCATCTGGTATACACACATTAGGAGCATTTGTCTCAGGCCAAAACCTTGGACCTCTCTGTGGAACCAGGCCTTCGGTGTAGTTTCTTCTCCACATAGCTGTCTTGAACCATTGACAGACATAGTTCTCGGCTACAAGTGTTTTCTCGATGATGACTGCATAGGCATGTTCACATGGGATGCCACATATATGCCACTTCATGCAGGAACAAACCATCTTCTTAAGGCAGACTCTATGTTTATCTAAACCATGATGTACTTCATATGTTCCATTTGTGCTTGAATAAACCTTCGACTCACACGCATACTTATGCTCTTTAGCTAGAAACAATGCAACATATGGAGTGCATATCCCTGCAAACAAACAATGCAATCATTATTGTTTAAAATGAGACTTGTGTGAGAAACAATCAAACCATTGATAATACTAAAAATCATTGAAATTACTTGTGTGAGAATAAGATTCTGCAGACCTTCTGGCAATCCCCACCATTGCAAGTCGTCTGATTGTCTCTAGCATAGCAATAAATGGTTTTTCCCTTGCCTTGTTAATGGAGCTGTTAAAAGACTCTGTGGGGTTATTATCAACATCTTCACAATAACTCCCAATCTTGTGGAATGCCCTACACCAGCTTTTTGGATTTGTCCTCATGACATCATTGTATACACCAGTATCATGACAGTAGATCCTCTCCAAGTGCCGCTTATAATCCGTCTCATTGTAAGACCAAGCCAAATCCCACAAAAGTGGCTTCATCCGAGTTTTATTTCCATGATGCTTCTTCAAGTTCCCGTAGATGTGTTGTACACACATTCGATGCTCCATCTTTGGTAATTCCAGCTGAACAGCTTTGATCAATCCCTACAAAATAAGAATAATCATTTAAAGGTACCATAAAAAATACACAATCAAAATCAGTTACAAACCATGATAATAATAATTTACCTTTTGCCTATCAGAGACCATAATGAAGCCGCCACCATCATTTAGTCCAAAGTCAGTCTTCAGCAACTTCATAAACCAAACCCAATTGTCGGTGTTCTCAAATTTTACAACCCCCCCATGCTATTGGATAAATACCATTGTTAGCATCTCTACCTAAAGCTACCAAAAGCTGTCCCTTGACCTTATTCTTTAGGAAGCAACCATCCATTCCTATTAAAGGCCTACAAGTCTCTTTCCATGTTCTTCTTATGTTGTCAAAACAAACATAGAACCTATTGAACATGTCTTTCCCTCCATCATCAGTCACACATTCAACCTCTACATGTGAATCCTTGTTAGATTCTAATATCTCAGCAGCATAATCTCTTAATCTAGCAAACTGTTCATCATACTCCTTATCAATCCAAATTAGTGCCTTCTTTCTAGCCGCCTGACATTGATGCCTAGTGACACTAATCTTCCACCTTTCCTTTATGATTTCTTCCATTTTCATTGGCATGAAGTACTCAGGATTATCTCTAATCTTATCAAGAAATAACCTAGCTATATGTGGAACCTTGAACATCTCACATTCTCCATTAGGGATACAACTATGCTTATCATTAAACTTTCTAATCCTCCACATGTTATCGCTTGGCAGAATTGCGGCATACACCTTCCAATCACACCGTGAACCATCATCTCCATTACAACCAGCACACATAAAGCCAAATTTATCTTTATCATACTTGTATTGCTTCAAATTATTTCCAGTTCTGAGAACATAGTCCGTCACTGCTTCTTTGAAAGCAACTCCACTGAAGAATGTCTGCTTATCATACAAATGCCCATCACCGCGCCTGATATGTGTATGAACTGGCTTTGTACCGTCACCGTTTTCATCGGTATCACTCTCCGGATACACATCATGGCGGACTGGTGGTTCATCGACGAACTCATTCACCAACTGGTCGATGTGAAATTTATCTCTGTCATGTGCTTCTTCATCGAAATCTCTTCCGAAGTCTGCATCTGCCAGGACAATCGCCATTGAAGCTGTTTTCCCAAAGAAATTTAAGCAAAGAATTAAACTTTGATCTAGGGTTCTTCGCAAATTTGGGGATTTTTAGTTTTAGGGATTGTTGGATAGTGAATCGAAGTTTAACGGGTCGAAATTGGGTTTATTTTGGTTTAATTTGGGTTTAGTTTTCTTCTAATCGGTTAAGTAAATAGTAAACCGATATATGGGTTAATTGATGAAATATAATTAAACTGTGGAGATATAGCTTTCGAACTTTCGACTCGGGGGGAAATTGGTTTCGAACTTTTATTTCGGGGAAAAATAGACCGAGGGTAAAAAACGGACTCTATCTGGTTCGATACGATAGTTCCCACCGTCTGCCCCATTGTTATGCTAAAAAAGGTTAAAAACGTTAAATAGAAGATTAACCAAAGAAGCCAGGCGTTATGTGTGTGTTTTGTTTATAATTGCCTTGTAACTTTTTCTTCATCCTTGTGTCTAGCTAGGCCTCCGCCAATAATAGCAACAATTAAATATGCTGTAGCCTGTATGGTTAATATTCTATTCAGATTACGCAATAACACCTACACAAAAACATAATTGGTGTATTGGTGGTGTGGTAGTTTTACATCATCTTCTTCAGTCTGCAACATAACAATAGTGACTTATGAGATTTGACTTGTGAAAAATAGCTTCAACAATAGTAACTTATGAAAAATAGCCTAAAAAATACAAGGTGCTTTCACACACCAAGAAAGATGCACATTTTAACTATAAGGTAAATATAAAAAGCACTAAAAACTTTTTTTTACGTTTGACAACTATATGATAAATCGGATATATTGTGTATATTTTGCCAAAAAAATTACTTAACATTGGTACAAAAATTAGTCAAAAAATAAATAAAAAACCATTTATACAAAAAAAAAAAAAAAAAAAAAAACTTAACAAATACAAAAGGGCTCATATTTAAGCCCACAAGGGTTTTTTTGGCCTCTCTTTTTGTTGTTGTTGTCAATGTCTTATCAACCCAATTGCAAAACAAAAAAAAACTGTCGACGCTTCTTCATCGTCTGAAAAAGAAGTAAAGCTCTTCTCTATTATATGTTGTGTAATCCGAATCCGACGAATTCTGCTCCTGCGTAATTTTGCACATCCATATCTTCCTCAATCTCCGTGTTGACTCTTGCGGCGATTCAATAACAACGCGATTCTCGGGGTAAGTCGGACGATTCAGCTATTTTTTCCCAGAAGCTTTTTACGGTTTCAATGTTTTGTTGTATGCAGAGATTTCTTCCTCTTAGGGTTTTATTTATTATGTAGCCCCTACTTCAGGAAACGTAAAGTAAATATTAGAGATTTAGTAATTTTTCCTTCCTGCTCGATGATGAGTTACTTGGAT
Source organism: Camelina sativa (assembly GCF_030686135.1). Lineage (NCBI taxonomy): Eukaryota > Viridiplantae > Streptophyta > Magnoliopsida > Brassicales > Brassicaceae > Camelina > Camelina sativa. Next base: position 4,303,971 of record NC_141882.1, read on the forward strand.
TAAATCTGAAATTGCTGCTAGGTCTATGTTTGTTTGCTATGTGGGATTTTTAATCGTGTGATTTGGCAAAGCTAGGCTCTTTCAATTGTTAACTTGAGCTGTTGTATCTGGATTTTGCAGAACAAACTCCTGCTTTCTCCTTGCAAGTTCAGAGATTGAAGCTGCTCTAGGGATTTTAGAGATGCCTAGGGATTTGTCAAGATCGAGGTCACCGTCTCCATCACCTTCACATCGCAGAAAGAAGTCAAGGTCTCCTGTAAGGCATAGGCATAGCAGGAGGACTAGAAGAGATAGAAGCCCTTCTCCATACTCTTCTTATTCGTATAGCAGGTGATACCCGTAATGTTTTCTTCGCTTTTCCTTACTTATCATTGGTTTATTTTACACGAATAGAACTGTAAGAAAGATTGGTCCAACACGTTTGTTTGTTTATAGAAAATGTAATGTTTACATAGTTAAGCTGTACTCGTATCTCATCTTTCTCAATTGCTTTTACTAAAAGTTCCCACTTTTATTTCTACCCTTCTCTAAAAAGGATTGCAATGTCTGGATGCTGCTGGTTCTATCGTATGTTTCTATTTGAAAATATATTGTTTCTTATTTGGCTGTTGTTAGCAGTGATATTTTTTTTTTTTAAGTTGCGGTTTTAGGCAATGCAGCCTGAATCAGTAAAGACATAAGTGAAGTTGAAATATTAAGAGTACTGATTTTCTGATAAGTATATATCCTAGTGGTATGTCTAGATGGTGTGATTATTTGTTGGAATCATCAGTTTCAGGAGCAACTATTATGTTATTTTTAAGTGCAGTTTGTTAGCAATTAAGAGACAAAACCATTACATTTTCTAGGTAAGATAATATAGTAATTTGTTGAGAACATGGCTGAGAATCTAGGAAAATGATACATGCTCTTACCATTATAGAAAGCTCAGTTTCTTCCCGTTCCACGGGAGGGGAAATGAGCTGGTGATGGATAGCTGTTTGGTGTTATTTCATTGATCCCTTCTCTCGTTAGCTTCTTCGTGTGATAAAAGTTGGAGCTGATAATTCTTTACATTGTATGAGGTAACTGCACATACTTTTGTTTCCTTTATGTGAAATTGTAGGCTACCTGATGGTTAGTCTTCACGTGTGTGGTAGTTCGTTAGTTGCACCTTTTGCTTACTGTTTTATTTGGGATATTGTACAGACGAAAAAGTCGTTCTATTTCTCCTAAGCGCCACAGAAGTCGATCTGTTACTCCTAAGAGACGTTCTCCAACTCCAAAACGTTACAAAAGACAAAAGAGTAGAAGTTCAACTCCATCTCCTGCAAAAAGATCTCCTTCCGCAACCCTCGAGTCAGCTAAACATAGAAATGGAGAAAAACTTAAAAGAGAAGAGGAAGAGCGAAAAAGGTAAATCAATACAGAAATTTTAAGTAAGATGGATGTTATGGTGAAATAAGGTTTTTGTTATCAAATATGATTCTAGTGTAGACTGTCTAGTGTGGAAGTCCTTGATTGTTAGTCTTCAAAGAGCAACAGGTTTTACGGTATTCTCTCACAGGCTTTGCTTATGGAAGATAAGCTATCTTTGACTTGTTCATATTTGATCCTCTGATGGCACAAATGTTCATAGTATCTCGATTTTGATGAGTTACCGTGAGTCATTACATGGATCATGATTGCGTTAGAGATGTAAATATGTCAAAAGCGCAAGAATAACCTTGGTGAAGGTTTGCTTGTGTTATGGTGATTAAAAATAATACTTCTCGAAATTTACCCTTGTCGTTGGGAGAAGTGGTTACAAAAAAAAGTTTCACCAATTTTTCTCGGATTTGGAATAAATTTTTGGTTTTGCTGTTCAAGATTGAAGACATCAGGACATGAGAAAGTTCAGGTGATATTCAAGATTCTGAATCTGCTGTGGGTATCCTCTAACTTTTCACTATATTTTCTACCAGGCGACAACGTGAAGCGGAACTGAAGCTAATAGAGGAAGAAACTGTGAAACGGGTTGAAGAAGCTATTCGAAGAAAGGTCGAAGAAAGCTTACAGTGTGAGAAAATCAAAATGGAACTTCTAACGCTGCTGGAGGAAGGGCGGAAGAGACTTATTGAAGAAGTCGCGGTTCAACTTGATAAGGAGAAGGAGGCTTCTCTTATCGAGGCTAAAGAAAAAGAGGTAACGTTTTTCATAAAATAAGAACAAAGCCTAATACCCTTTCTGAATTCAAAGATTCTTTTTGTCGAAAAGCTTGCAGATGTTGATGGTCATTCTTTCATAAGATGTTTCTTCTCTTGCTAAGTTTCACGGATAATCTATTCATGTGACTTTACTTCTAGAGTAGAGTGACCAAAAGGGAAAAAGAAATGCTATTTCTATGAGCTGCTTTAGTTTTCTAGGTGGAGACTATTGGGCATTTCCTCATTTTATTAGATTGATGATGCTCTTGTCAGATTCCTTGTTACGCAGTGACATGGTTGGACAAGACTTTGCTTGTGGCGTATTAGAATGAATTCAAATTGCTTATTAAAATTCGGCATTGTAAAATCTGTCCATCATGGAGTCTTGTTGAAATGAGAGAGCCTTTTTTCAGGGCGTGATGCGGTGTTTGTCGCAGGAAAGAGAGCAACAAGAGAAAGAAGAGATGGAGAGAATAGCAGAGGAGAACCAAAAGAGAGTGGAAGAAGCTCAGAGAAAAGAAGCAATGGAGAGGCAAAGGAAAGAGGAGGAACGGTATCGGGAGCTCGAGGAGCTGCAACGACAGAAAGAAGAAGCGATGCGAAGGAAGAAAGCGGAAGAGGAAGAAGAACGCCTCAAACAGATGAAACTGTTGGGTAAAAACAAATCACGGCCTAAATTATCTTTTGCCTTAAGCTCCAAGTGAATGCATGAAGATAAAAAATATTGTCATGGATTTGCATCTTTCTTCACCTCAAAGTTGCTTTATGATTATTGTTATTAGTGCTACTGCTTCTTGTTGGAGCTGAAAGTTTATTATGGATTTTATTTTTTTTCATGGAATTCTAGGGTATCGTTTGTAATTTTACTTTTAAGTAAATGGTCTGTTTGAACACACTTGTCATCCTTCTTTTAATCTATACCAAAATTTATCACTCCATCATCACCAAATACTGTACGTAACATCCGTTCTTATATCCATACTAAAACAATTAAAAAACAAATTCTGAGGATTATTATTTCAGGATAATCAAAACATATAATTTTCTAGTTGAGAAGTTAAGAATCTACTTAGGATAAATTACATATAATTTTTAGTTGAGAAGTTAAAAGACTTGTTTACTTTTGTTTAACTAAAGAGCTCGAGGAGCTGCAACGACAGAAAGAAGAAGCGATGCGAAGGAACAAAGGGGAGGAGGAAGAAGAAGGTCTCAAACAGAGGAGGAAGAAGAAGGTCTCAAACAGATGAAATTGTTGGGTAAAAACAAATCACGGCCTAAATTATATTTTGCCTTGAGCTCCAAGTGAATGCAGGAAGATAAAAAGGATTGTGATATGGATATGCATCTTTCTTCATCTCAAAGTTGCTTCATTCTTCTTTTTAATCTATAGCGAAATTTATCACCATCATCACAAAATATGTAACATTACTTCCATAATAATAAAACAACAGACAAAAAAAAAACCAAAAATCCTGATGATTATTTAATAGTAATTATTATATGAGGACAATCACATATGTTGAGAAAAGATTTGATCTATTTAATTAAGAAGTCTAAAAGGGTAAAAAAAATATTATTACTTAGGTAGGGTAAGTATGACCAATTATAAAGAGGCAATAATAAGAGATCCCAAATAATAATCCGTAAAAAAGTATTACCCTCCTCCTCTATCTTTCCACGTTTCTGGAGACCATCCTCTATCTTTCCACGTTTCCGGGAGACCATGAGTAACATTCAGGAGATCACGTTCTTTATTTCATGATATTTTATTAATTTATAGAAGTTTTAGTTAATCAATAAATTAATAATTACTAATTTATCGATAAATTAATAAAATATTAATTTATAAAAAGATTTTTTTCATTTTTATAATTTTGAAAATTTGCTATTACAAAATAAGATACTTTTGTTATGATTCACATCTTTATAGAATTTCCTTTATTTATAATTTTAGCTATCGTAATAGAATTGATGCTAATAGTTTACTTAATTATTCAGATGAAAATGATAAATGTTAGAAGTTTAGATTTTAGAAGAAATTGCTAGTACTATCCTTCATGGTAACGATGAAGTCAAATAAGATATTGAGGTGACTTTAGAACTAGTTACATGTAAAAACACAATTATCACATCTAGGACTTTAGACAATTTTTGTATGCGATTTGAGAAGACAACACCAAAAGTTTTTAATACAATGAAAAAGATTAGAGATGAGTTCTAACTAGAAAGCAAATTCAAGAATACACAAACAATAATAGAGCCATATTTCACTAAATGTTTTTAGATATATATATATATATATATATATATATATATATATTATTTAGTTTATATTATTATTAATTTACGATATTGTTGGGACCAGATTTTTACATAGGATTTCCAAAAAAATTATTATCTTATTATTTTATCAAATTGTGTCATTTTTTACACCGGCTCAACTCGGAACAAGAAAATTTTATTAATTTATAGCGAGTATTAATTTAAATAGTATTAATTTAAAGAGTATTAATTTATAGAGGTTCTGCTGTACAAAATCCGTAAACCATTGCTTATACTATTAAAACCCTAATTCTGTATTTGACTATACAAGAATCTAATCTAAAAACCATCTAAATATTAGTGGATTTGTGTATATTGATTGATTACAACAGTTGATTGATGTTTATTCTTCCCTACTGCCCCCATAACGGGTACTGGAACAGTCCCACTTGAAGTCCACATATGAGATGCATTTGCAAAAGCAGCATTTTTGTTTTGCAGCTTACTGGAGGTATAAGGAAGGTGACTGCAGATACTCCTTGTTTGTGCTTCAGTTGGTTGAATGGACTCAATGGGTCATAAAACTGGCATTGAGCAAAGACCGATCTTCCTTTAGTTCAAGGACTGTCAGGCTTCTTACAAGCCTAACAGTAGCCAAGCCAGACCAGTCGCTGTCATAAAATTTTAATAATATGTGTGATACAAAGAAGAGATTTAAGGAATGTATGGTCTTTCATAGGGGCATTGATTTTACAGCAAATTTAATCATATCAAAATTACAAATACTTTCACTATGAGCTTTCTGAAATGTCAATGTACATCAAGGATGTGTAAAAGCATTTAGAAGAAAATTGTTGATCCTACCTTTCTTCTGGGAATACCTTGTGTAGAAAATTAACAAAGCGTTTTGAGTAAATCGAAGGTTCGGTCACAGATATTGTCATCGGATCATACTGCAAAGACTTGCAGGTATGCTCCACTTTCTTCTTGGTGTTATACTCCTGCAAAATATCTATGATTCCCATGTACACAACCACATCGTATACTTCAAACAGCTCAATTGTCGCCGACTCTTCCTTGTCCTCAACAAGCTTGTGATGAGCTTGGGCCGGCATGTTCACTCCTAACTGTACACGCAGCCTAAAACAATAGATCCAGTGGCGTTGTTCAGCTATAAGCACGGGTCAAGTGAAGAAAGCAAAAGAGGAAATGAGTAACCTTGCAGTTCCGGGAAGAATAAGATCAACTTCCTGCTCGCCAACGGAAAATGCTCTGAGTGTGCTTCCTCTGATGTGAGGACCCGGGGCAGTATTCACGGAATTGGGTTCATGAGTAACCAAAAGCAATCCTTTTGGAGGAATGGAGAGTTCTTGAGTCAAACCAACTGAAAGAAGAAAAAAAAAGTCAAAACGGTATCTTAAAAGACATTAAGTGGCTTAAAAGCTTGTCGTTAGGATACTGACAGAATTCAAACTCACGGCCAAATTACCTAAGCCATCAAAAAAACTTTTATATGATGTGCAAAAGGTATCCTCTTGAAACACTGGCACCTACCATCTACAGAAGAAACGCTCTCTTGATCTGACATTTCATTTGGAGGCTCAAGGATATCATTCAGTTGGCCAGGAGCTCTAAAGTGTAATCCCAGTAAAAGACTGTAGTCAATGATGTTCAGAGATTCCAAGAACGAGCAGTCTAAGTAAATTTGCCTGCCATGTGGGGAAAAGAAGGAGGTTCCACAAGCAATTAGAAACTAACAAATGCAAAACACAGCTGTTTAGAATTTGGTGTTCCAAGAAGCTGTCAGCGATTTCAGAAAGCTGATTTATGTAGAAAATAGCCGTGTCACATAAAGCTAATGGTTTCCCTTTGCAAGAAATCTTCGACAATGTATCATTCACCTGAGTATAGCACATCCTTCACAACGGAAATGATATAAAGAAAAAGTTATTGCACTCACTTGAAGAGGGCTTCGCGTAACAGCTTGTCCATATGAAATTCATAAGCCAAATCAAGATCTTTCAGTGTCGTCTTTTCGTGAATTTTAGTCTTCTCAGTAAATCTCCCTTGAGATGAACCCTTAAGATCATAACGACGATGAATTTTCAATTCTGTGCAGAACATATTCCCCATGACCACAAAACGTACCTATCAAAAGACCACAAATCTCATGCTAAAAAGCAAAATGGAAACACAATGAAATTTAAGCTATAACTGAGACCAGAGAAGTTCTTACCTTTTTCCCCCACTTGAGTGTTATTCTGTGAACACCAAAGAATTTGGTTATAAGTGTGTTTTCATGGTCCCCTACATGTTCATAGTACTTAGGCAACATTCTAAGTAGAACCTAGCAAGCAAAAATAGCTGGATGATTTTAGTCCTCGAACGTTACCACGACGAACTATATAGTTTAGGAATATACTAAGACATTTTTATGTGACATACTAAGAAGGGCGTACAATCACCTCAAACCACTATTATCGGTGAAGACAAGAAATAGTAAAATCAACGCTTTGTCAGTAAGTTCAAACCTGCAACTCAGATTTTTTTAATGTCTTGATCACAAATCTGTCGTCATGAGAAAGGTAGAAAATACTGCCACTTTTCCCGGGAGAAGAAATTTCTGTCAGGCCATCATCACCACATATAGACATCATGTACTCTGCAGCATCTAATTTGAACATCTCCCTCAAATTCCTGAAACACTCCACCGAAATAGGCACACAGTCTATTAATTTAAAGAACAGATAACTACTTGTGTCATAACTTTAGACCAATCTCCAAAAATAATATACACATTGATAGATTATTTACTCTAATTTTACATAAACTTCTTTGGTATTTGCCTTAAGAAAACTGTTTTACCTGAAAACCATAGGACAATAGTCTTTCCAAGAGAAGTCGATAGATTTGTGTGGAGGTGTAAAGTTGGAGCCGTCTCTAGGGAAGAACATTTTTGTTCTGGCGTTCTTACCAAAGTCCGAAGCACGCACTTCTCGCCTAGGAACTGGTGTAATTTTTCCAACAGTATACCTGTGAACCTCAAAAGATTATTGTGTTAGAGGAAGAACTAACTATATCCAATTTTTGTAAAGTATGCAGTATCTCTATAATGCTATCATATGCAAACAGGTTGCGTCTTTTCCTGTATGTGAAAGTGAGTCTAATATCAAGTCATATAGCAGAAATGAATACATATAATGTGTCATTTGTAAGACCGCGAAATGATTGTAGTTCCAACAATCGTAGGCTATAGCAGAGTTCTCCAGCTTGCTATGTTTAACAAAGAAGAATATTTTAACATATGTTGGTCATAAGCTTAGAGTGTTGATTTAGTTTACCTGATGCCAAGTTGGAGATTTAGCATTAGATAATAGTTGTGTTCCCCCCTTAGAAAGGTCAGTAAAGACCTGGCCCTGACTTCTTTAGGACGAAGTGGAGGTTTAATTTTGTGTGACCTGTCAACAGAACTCATAATAGTTTCTCTAATCAAAACTCCTTGCATGTATTCCCTTTCGTAAACAATACGGTTTTTATCTTGTCCCTCGCTTTGGCCAGAGCCAGAAAACCGTGCAGACTTAGATAACGGCACATGACATGTAAAGTCTCTTGGAGGATCACAGGACCTCCAAATATCGTCCGTGTACCTATCTGATATTCTACCTGAATGTTTCGCCATTTCACCAGCTGAAGTTTCCACAGAAAGACTTCTTGTCACAGTGTTTGAACTCCTTAGCTCCTCAACATTTACTGATGCACTACGAGAAAGTACAAACTTTCCAGTGTCATCATATTCAAGAGAGCGACACCACTTCTTCAGAGATGGTTGTTTACTTCCAGCAGGATAAAAGACCCCCTTGCCGTCTTTAAGACCTCGGGACCAGGTGCCATAATATAAACATCCATCCGCAAACTTATAAACGCCAGAGCCATGTCTAAAGCCATTTAACCAGAAACCGTCGTAAAGATCACCGTTTGCCCATCTCATAACTCCTCTCTCACACATCTTACCCTTTTTCCAACTCCCAATGTACCTATTTCCATTGGTCCAAGAATAACTACCACGACCATCTTGTAATCCTTCTTTCCAAGAACCGTCATATAGGTCAGAGTTGCAATACTCTTTCCTCCCAAGGCCATGCCTTACATTCATTCTCCAGGTTCCACTATAGACAGAGTCATCAGGTGAGGTCATGGTGCCATAACCATGAAGGTAACCACCAGAGAAATCTCCCTCGTATTTAGCTCCAGATGACCAAAAAAGCTTCCCTTTACCAGAGATTTTGCCTTGATCCCAATCTCCCTCATAGATAGTTCCATCTGACCAAACATACTTTCCCTTCCCATTAGGAAGTATTCCTTTGACTTCACCAGAATAGAAATCACCATTTGGGAATTCCCTATCTCCAGACCTAAAGGATAGGCAAAGTCTCTGATACTTAAAACAAGCCAAAAAATAACTTAAGAAAATACAAAATAACCGGAAGATTCATTAACAGTCAAAAAAAAAAAAAAAAGCACACCTGATATCCATCTGGGCTAATTAAGCTTGTGGTGATCCTAGAACATAGTTCATGCGTTACATATGACGTGTAAGCGGTCTCCTTGAGCAAATGACAGACTTCTCTGCATAAAGCTGAGAAAAATCAAGATCAAAAATTGCAAGCAGACAACACATGTTTCAACTCAAGTGATCATCTCATCACCAATGGATATGCCCTTTCTAATTAGCACTTTACAAATCCAAATTCAAAAAAATTTCCAGACAATGAATGATGCAGAAAATGACATTTTCATCACTCAAATCCCTCTGAAAACACCAATTTGACTGGAGAATAAACTTCAAAGTCAGCTAAAATTAGGTTCAAGTAATAGAAATTTGTGTAAATCTAAAACTAGTTTCCCCCCCCCCCCCCCCAGCCCAGCCCAGCCCAGATAATGACTGCTCATCGATATACTCAAACCTCTGGAAGAAGTTTCAGAGCAAAAACCAGTACTCGGCGGTACAAAAGCATTCCTAAGCGAAAACTAATCATACAAAAACTTAATAAGCTAATTGAGTAAACGAAAACAAAGAAGTAACAAGAATCTCAGAACATGACTCTTCCAAGTAACAAATTTCATAGATTTCGCTGAATTAAACAAAAAACAAAAAAAAAAAAACAAAAAAAATTGGACCCGGATTCTCGCAGGAGGATACAAACTAAACTTACCCAGATGTTGAGCTTGTATGTGAAATCGAAGAAGAGAGAAGAAGAATACTCTTAAAAGATTGAACCAAAGCTTTGTTCGGTCGAGAGAATTTATTCTTTGAATTGTAAAATACAAAAATATATTATTAGTGTTAGCCTCCCCCATGCACCCGAGGTTCCATTCAAACGCCTTTCTTTTTCTAGCGAATTTTATTTTAGACCTTTTTTTTTTATAATAATATTATTTTATTACATATTGATTGGTTGATAATAATTATGGACTTGACGGCCAAAAAAAAAAAGACAAATATGGATACATAATTTGTTGACAAGAAAAAAAAAATATGAATACATAATGTTATTTTAGAGTCATGTGAAATATAATTTGGAGGACTAGTACACTAATTAAAAGAGCATATGAAAACTTGGCTAAATGCTTTTTTTTTCCCGAATCTAATTCTTATACTTAATTTGTACGCCAACAATCACATCCTACTCCGATCCGTTGTCTAATCTCTCCAACTAATCTTTTTTTATGATCTTGCATATTTTTATTTTATGATTATATATATATATATGCCTGCTGCTTTTGTAGAGAGATCCATAAATTTGTTTCATGAAGTTATTATACTCACTATCCAACTTCTATTTTTTTCTTCATGTAAATATAAAAATATCGCAAAATTAAATTGTTAACTTTACCAGCCAAATTTATGTTATCTGATTACAGTCAACCCAATAATCATTAGTTTTTAAACCAAAACAAACAAGAATGAGTCTGGATCATCTATAATTATCGTATAAAATTGTCAGACTGTCATATCATCCAGGAGTGTGACAAAATCCATAATCCAGCCTTATTTTAATGCAACCTTCATTTGATTATTAATCCCATATAACACACGTCTAGCTCATGTTTCCTTTCGTAAAGACATGTGTAGCTTAGCTCATCTTCTTCTCCGATCCATAGCTAATGTTTTTGAAAATATAGTATATGTATAATTAGATATTTTGTATACATTTCACAATTTATTATTATCTTCGTATGGATTTTTTCCCATATGTTTACAGTTGACATAAATTATATAAGACAAAACAGAAATAAATCATCTGATCTTAAGCAAAATCGAGATTTAAACTTTTGAAATAAAAGCTTTTGTGTGCGTTTGTGTAGTTATTGAACAATGTAAAGTGTATCAGTTCAACCATTTTTCCGTAAAAATTCAACAAACTATTCTCAAATGTTAGAAAAGTTGCAGAATTAGGTCAACCAATATCGATCAGTTTTACAATATGTACGAATTCTTACGTTGAAATTAATTATTATATTATCATGACTATCGCACCTGAAGATTTACTAAACTAAAAAAAATTATTGGGAACAAAAGACTTAAGCATTTCTGAAGTTTACTTACTCAAAACTCTCGAAAAAAACGTGTATAGTAACAATAACTTATCAAGATCTTGAGAAAAAAATCCATTTCTGTTGAATATATATCAGATCGGACCAACCTCCCTCTAAACTATCTTGTTGGTCAGATGAAATAGCCTGTCATAGGTTTTGGAAACCCAATTAAATCGCATTTAAGGCTAAAAATGATATAAAATCAGAAAAAGACAGAGCACCGTCCAGGATTCAGATATCACTGAATATATAAAAAAAGCCCGACCACTTAATTAATGTTCTAGCTGAAGATTTTTTAAATAACTAGAATTTACATGCGGACGATGTTGACGTTGGTAAATACTACCACTACAATAAGAGATATGGACGATGTTGTTAAAGATTGAATATATCGCAACTCATGAGTGATTGCGACTTCGTGAACCATGACAACACAACAAAAGAAGACAAAAATATGATAGGGCCCTTTGCCCTTATACAATATTGCTTGTTAGTTTTTGTTGCTTAATTATGCTTTTTTTATTTAATGTTTATAGATTTAAAATTATGAAGTTCAAGTATTTGTTTTTTTTTTTCCTTTAATTTCTTTCTTCTGTGCGTTAGTTCCGTCTGATAATGATGCAAGATGCAACAGTCGAATTCCCTTTTGCTTTGTATGTGTATTCTACAATATAATACAAAAAAAAAGTAAAACCATCTATAGTTATATACTGTTCCAATGACTACATTATATCAAGAGATTATCATCGTACTACAACTATTCCAATGACGGTGATGTCAACTGAAAAAAAAAGAAAAGAAAAAGCAATATAATTGTTCCATTAACCGACGGTGTAAGTTATTATAAAGGTGGTAAATTACTCGCATATGTGATCTGCAATACCTCATATATACAGTCTTAGGCTCAGCGCGCAGTATGAAATAGTATAATAATTTTACATGTCATATATATAAGACTTCTTAGTTAATTTTTATATACCAACTTTGTAGGTTAAGAAGTCAATATTCGATTGAAGCGAAGAAAATGGTGAAGTGGTTTTACATGTAAAAGAGCAAAAAAAAAAAAAAGAGAAAAAAAGAATGGTGAAGTGGGTGTCACGAAACGTATGAAGAGAAAGGGAAGTGGGGCTGTGCTGTTCTTTGTCGGTCTCCTGCCGTACAATTCGTTGCAAAGAATCCCTCAGTTCTTTTTTTTTATTTTCTTTCTCTCTTCTTACATATCATCAGAGATACATTGAGACTATCTCTATCTGACAACTAATAATTTTTTTTTTTATGTGTATCGTAAAAATGAAAGGTTATGATAAAATTACAATGTTTTGAACGATATGCGTGCATGCATGATGCATATATACATCACAAGTATTTTGTTACTCTCAGAACTTTCGTTACCAATTGGATTAACTCAAAATTTGATATGGACAATTCTCTGAATTCATAGCACACAATTCACAAGCTTTGGTGTTGCACTTTTTAACACTATGGCCCGTTAGACAAGATTTCCAATTTAATTGTATGTACAGTATAGGCCCATCTATCTCTTCCAAAAAGCCCATTTTTAGAACAGTTGTAGTTTAAACGTAATTAAAAACTCCAAAGACGAAGATAACTGTTGTCGGATAAGTTGAGGGTAGATTTTGGGGTTAAAACTTAAAACATGTATGTTGTTTATTGTTTAGAAAATGGGATAGGGTAATTTTGTCAGACTTCTCTAATTTACTATAATACCCTTCACTCTCGTAATAGCACTCTTTGAGAAAAGACTGAATCCGGGGTATTTTGGAACTTTCATGGTCAGGAAGCTGGAGCATGTCCAAAGAAGCAGACTCGCTCACCGGTGAGCTCGGAAAAAATAAAAAGAATGGAGACGACGCCAGTTCTGGGATTCGAACTACGGTGTCCTCATCTCTATAACACTCACTGCTCTCGTTCCTCTTCCTCTCTCTCCCTTCCCGCCGTATCCTTACGAATCCTCACTTCCGCGGCGGCAACAACCGCCGCTGAATCACCGGCGACCACCGTAACAGAAGCTCCTCGTTCGAAACGTCATTCCACTGCCTACCTGACGAGAAAATCCGCCATTTCTCAAGTTCAACGCTCCTCCGATTTTCTCCCCTCTCTGCAGAGGTGGTTACTATTTATCACTGAACTTATCTTCAATTATTTTTGCTTAATCATCATGTGATTGTCTCTTCTCACGAAGATACTGTTCCTATCTGTAGATTAGCAAGAGTTTTGAAGGTTCAAGACTTGAATGTGATTTTGCGTGATTTCGGAATCTCCGGAAGATTGCAGGATCTTATACAGGTTTGTTGATTTGAACATGGATTCCATATTTAAGTAGGTCCAAGATGTGCACAAATGAATTTGTGTGTGTTTATGCTTGTAATCTTTCTTTTCAGCTCTTTGATTGGATGCAACAACATGGAAAGATTAGTGTTTCAACTTACAGCAGTTGCATCAAGTTTGTGGGGGCTAAAAATGTCTCCAAGGCTCTGGAGATATACAACAGCATTCCAGACGAGTCAACCAAAATCAATGTCTTTATATGTAACTCTATTCTTAGTTGTCTGGTCAAGAATGGGAAGTTTGAAAGCTGCATCAAATTGTTTGATCAGATGAAGCGTGATGGTCTGAAACCAGATGTTGTTACGTATAATACGGTATGCCAGCTGAAGTTTTCACTTTTCACTACATCAGTAAATGACGAAATAGTTTAGGTGAAAAGAACCATGACTGCATATGCAACATCTCGTTTAGCTCGGCTTCTATGATATATATTTCTCTTTGATTTTCTAGCTGCTTGCAGGTTGTATCAAGGTTAAAAATGGATACCCTAAGGCTATGGAACTCGTTGGAGAGCTGCCACATACTGGAATACTAATGGATGGTGTGATGTATGGGACTGTCTTGGCCGTTTGTGCTTCAAATGGTCGATCTGAAGAAGCTGAAAACTTTATCCGGCAGATGAAAGCTGAAGGTCATTCGCTAAACATATATCATTACAGCTCTTTGCTCAATTCTTATTCTTGGAAAGGAGATTACAAGAAAGCTGATGAGCTGATGACCAAGATGAAATCAATAGGATTAGTGCCTAACAAGGTTTGTTTTTGTCAGTAGTATTTCTCATCTCATGCAATCATACTGTCTGGTTTTTGACCCCTGTTATAGATGAATTTGTTTGAATGACTTGTAACAACCATTATCTGCTGATTACACCCCTCAAGAAATGCCCTGTAAGAGTGAAGAAATTGTTTAGATATCTTGTATCTAAACATGGTTTAGACGTCAATTCTCTCTAAACATGGTTCAGATTTCACATGATTTTTTTAGCTTCATCTTATTTCTTTTCGTAATTCTTCTCTTTGGATTTTTTTGTTTAATTGAAGGATTGTTCACATGATTCATTTTGCTTGTTATTATATAAGCGACTGGTTTTCTCAACTCGTTTTTATAACTCTTATCTGGAATATTTGCAGGTGATGATGACAACTTTACTAAAGGTTTATATCAAAGGAGGGTTATTTGATAGATCAAGAGAATTACTCTCTGAACTTGAATCTGCAGGATACGCCGAGAATGAGGTAATTAGACGATATTATTTTTCAGCACATCTGGCTGTATATATTCTAGAAAATAGCATGGAGTAAAACATCACCAATAATTTATCATGGTGTGACTATCAGTGGACAATACTTGGTTACATTATACTAAACGTAGCTTATTGGTACGGTTTTCTATCATGGTATAACATTGTAAGTAGAGCTCATATAGTGTTCCTGTTTACTCGGCAATTATCTTATGGTCAAAATTTTGTTTTCTTCTCTAGATGCCATATTGTATGTTGATGGATGGTCTTTCAAAGGCGGGAAAGTTAGAAGAAGCGAGGTCAATCTATGATGATATGAAAGGGAAAGGTGTTAAATCTGGTATGTTTTTATTTAAACTGCTGATTAGTTAGCTTTCATATTTCATTCTTGACTCTTCAATGGTTGCTGCTTTCACTGCTGTTGAAAATAGGATCGGGAATATTTTGCAATGAAATCTTGGGATGAACACTATTTATAGACTCAATTCAGGATTTGTCAATATTTTGGATTGAAAAAGTCATTCTGTCCTTGAAGATCTATCTCTTATGAGTCAGCAATTTGCTACAATTAGGGTGTCTAATGGTTAGATATTTTCTCATATTTCTCAAAACCTGATAAAGAAACCAGTAATGAGTATGTGGTTATCCTATCCGCATCTCTACAGAAACCAGTTCCTTATTTTTCTAGACAATGATGTCAGTTTCCTGTTTTAGATGGCTATGCAAACAGCATCATGATATCTGCTTTATGTCGAAGTAAGCGTTTTGAGGAGGCAAACGAACTGTCAAGGGACTCTGAAACCACTTATGCAAAATGGGACTTGGTAATGTTAAACACAATGCTCTGTGCCTATTGCAGAGCAGGAGATATGGAAAGTGTTATGCGAATGATGAAGAAAATGGATGAGCAAGCCGTTAGTCCTGATTACAATACTTTCCATATCTTGATCAAATATTTCATCAAGGAGAAGTTGCACCTGCTTGCGTACCAAACCATACTTGATATGCACAGCAAAGGCCACCGTCTTGAGGAGGTAACTAGCAGCAAGACATTGCTTGTTTTTATAGTTCTAATATATAAATCTTGCTTCGTAGCTTCTTGTATTTGTTTTTTTTAGTAAGTAATGCTAGACAATGCAAAATTTAGCTCTCTTTGAAATTTGTAGGAACTTTGTTCATCCTTGATTTACCATCTTGGCAAGATTAGAGCTCAGTCGGAAGCATTCTCGGTCTACAATATGTTGCGGTATAGCAAAAGAACTATCTGCAAAGAGCTGCATGAGAAAATTCTTCACATTCTAATCCAAGGAAATCTCCTTAAAGACGCATATGTTGTAGTGAAGGTTTGAAATCCCTCTCTGGGGCAAGTTTTTGCATTCGATCCATCGTGTTAATGGTCGAATTTGGTCATAATTCTGTTTCAGGACAATGCAAAGATGATCTCACAGCCTACTTTAAAGAAATTTGGCAGAGCTTTTATGATCTCGGGAAATATTAATTTAGTGAACGATGTCCTGAAGGTCTTGCATGGTTCTGGCCACAAAATTGATCAGGTAAGTATCCAACCGGGAACAATTTAAAGCTATTTTTCATCGTTTTGCTTGGCAACAATTCACAATACAGTTGAATTATTGTAGGAATAAGGAAAAAATGTTTTGTTCTTTTTCAATCATATTGGATCTCATTTCTTCTTCTTTCTTGCATGCTCTGTATTGTTTTGTTTTTAGGTTCAGTTTGAGATTGCGATTTCTCGATACATTTCACAGCCCGAGAAAAAAGAATTGCTTCTTCAACTCCTACAATGGATGCCTGGTCAAGGATACATTGTTGACTCCACCACAAGAAACCTCATTCTCAAGAACTCTCATTTGTTTGGTCGGCTAATCATCGCAGAGATCTTGTCAAAGCATCATGTAGCTTCAAGGACGATAACTAAATCTCGATCTGAGCCGAAATTTAGAGGTAAGAGGTAATAAGAATATGTATGTTTTTCTGTCCCTTTTTGTAGAATGTAATCAGGTTTCATAATATAGATGAGAGTCAAATTTGTAAATGCGCCAAATTGAATCGAATCTTATGTAATATGAGAGGATTTCTTGCCAAAAAAATTTACAAGCTAATATTCTCCTTATTCTTCACAGTTGATGAATTGAACATTGGGAATTTTTTCGACTTTGTAGTAATCTTCCCCACCTTGTACCAATTTCTCCTTCCAAGTCTTCATTCCTACAATCGTCAATTCCTTTAAGGAAGTTATGTACCTGATCCCATCCGGAAACTTCAACTTTTTGCAATCACGTATAGTCAAAACACGAAGACATGGCATCGACCCTTCTTCGACTATCCACTCTTCTAACTCGTGTAGATATTCTAATTTTAGAAAACATAACTGAGTAAATCCACCTTTTTAGCACACCATTCTCCTCCCAACGAAAGCACCAAATGTTAATATAACGGACTTCAAATGAAGCAGCTTTTCTAGAATCAGGAATGGATCCTCCTCCATGCAGCAACACCATAGATATATGTGTGAAAGGTGGGGATATAATTGATATTGCTCAGGAAACCTTGGCATATGCATCGCTAACTCTAATTCCTTTAGATGAATACAATCCAGAACAATCTCTCCCCCATGATAAGCCACACGAGTTTCTGGCTTATCGTATAAATGTAGCGCCTCCAGGGATCTCATTTGACGGAGAGATGAGGATAGAGTCTCAGAAGTACACCCGTCATTGATAAATAACCTGAGCTCCCTGAGCTTAGTCATGTGGAGGAGGTCCATCACACTACTGTACTTTGTTGAAAAATTCATCAAAGACTCCAAGTTTACTAGATCACTCAATTCCAACATTGTTTTATCATGCATTGACATAGGCAACTGAAGGTACCTCAACTCTAGCATCTCTTTTAGAACATTTGGTACATGAACCATCCCATTGAAGCCTAAGTTTAAATACAGTAGAAGCTTTAGATTTCGCAGAGAAGAAGGTAGATGAGATACCCAAGCCCTGCGTAAGCTCAAGAATCTCAAGTGGATGAGATCTCCAATGCTAGAAGGTAGCTTACCTCCTTGAAACCTTACCCCAGCAAGATCCAACACCCTGAGCAATGGTAAACTTAGGAAGCTTGGAGTTGTTGACTGTATACAAAAGTCATCCTCAACTCCAAAAAACAAAAGAGTTCTAACTTTTTTATTGTTTGTTTGTCCCAGGCTTTGAAGGGCATTGCCACCATTTACGGAGTGTCTGCGAGATTTACTAGGAGGCTGAGCACTGATGGCAGAGGTAGATGTAGGGACTTTGACGATTTCTAGGAAGTTCTCTTCTTTGGCTTTTGACAAACATACTTCTCTCATCATGTGATGCATTTGACAACAATATATATTTCTCAAAAACATATATTTTTTGTCAATAGTAACCACATTTCTCCTCACTAGCTCGTTTAGGTAGTCTTCTCCACTATGTCGGATGGTTGATCCATCGTAAAATGAAGTTATGATTCCTTCTGCAGCCCAGTAATGGAACAATCTCCCCACATGTATCTTGTAATCTTCTGGGAAATGGGCTAAGTAAAGGAAGCAATGCTTTAAACACGTTGGCAAATCTTCATAGCTTAGAGACAATACTCTGTAAACTGAATTGAGATTATTGTCATCTAAGCTAGATCCTCCTACGATCTGGGGTCCAATATTTTCACATACTCTTTTCCACTCAGAAACTGTATGTTTTTTAGCTAATAAGCCTCCGAGAACTTTAACTGCTAATGGTAGTCCTCCACAATATGTGACCATTTCCTTTCCAAGGGATTCCATATCTTCATCAACCCTTACTTCTACATAAAGTCACAAGGTAATAACTTTCAAGATGTGAACCACGAAATAAAATTCACAAGATTCTTGGTCTTAAATTTAAAATCTGAAAACGTACCAGTTTGGTCTCTCCTGTGGAACACTATCTTCTCACATAGCTTCCAACTTTCTACGGGAGTAAGGGTTCTTGGACTAAAAGTAAAACATGTTGGATCTGCATGTAACCCAACACGTTCATTGCGAGAAGTAAGTAGCATCTTCCAACCTGCAAAACATATCCAGGGAAGAAAGTGAATTTATGAGCAGTGTACGTGTCCGTATAACTTAAACAAAAGTGCCTTATCTATGGACCATAAGAGCTAACCTTTTTTCTCCGGAAACACTGCTTTTAATTCGCTCCCAGTCTTCTTCTTTCCATACATCGTCAAGGACAACCAAATATCTACCGGTTTCCAGCAATTTAAAGAGCTTACCCTGGAGTATATGCTCGTCCATATGTGAAATGTCCCCATCATGTGGTTGAAGTTCTTGCCAGATCCTCTGCCAAATATGCTTCTGTGTAAACTGTTGGGAAACACAAACCCACGCGAAACCACACAAATGACGTTGTACCATATCATGATGAAAGACTTGTCTTGCGAGAGTGGTTTTACCAATACCTCCCATGCCAGATATAGAAACCACTTGAATGTTATCATTCTCCACCAAATGACCAACTAATGCTTCAACACTCTGTTCCACCCCAACAAGATCGCTTTCAGAACTGTTAGCAAACGTTTGCCTGATCTCCCTTTGTTTCATTTGTCTTTCTTGCAGCGACAACGAACGACCACCATCGATGATCTCTTGTATCCCTAAGCTCTGCATTTCCCCAATCAACTCAGAGATCTTCTTAGTTATGCCTTCAATATCTGAAGCAAATTTCCGTCGATCCACTAAGAAGGAAGCAAGTATTCTCACATGCTTCTTGATCCCTTTTTCTTTTCCTATAAATTCTTTTAGAAGAAAGAATTCGATTATATCCTCAGCATCATAAGCGATGTCCTTGACGTCTTCCAAGAAGTTTCTCACCCTTTTACTTTCATTTTTCTTGGCATCTGCATCTTCCAACAACGACTGTAACCTTCCCAGCTGACGCTTTAGTTCATCAACTTGCTTATCCATTCCATTCAATCGAGAAGATTATCGATTGAGAAGCTCCAAAAGCTTCTGAACTCCAAACAACACAACTCCTTCAGCCATGACCCTTTACGAGAAATTTTCATGGACAGATCGTTCTAGTGAGACAAGAAATCGTGAAAAAAGATCTTGTAATAATTCAAAGTACAAACGACGGATTAATGCGAATGAAGGAGACTAAAAGAATATAAAAAATGACAAAATTTACCTTCTGTAATCAGCTCTGCTACTTGGTTATGTGGTCACGACAAAAAGAGGGTTGCATTTTGTTATAAAACTCAGCTAAAAAAAAGTCCAGTGAGAGTTGAATCCACTGGCTGAGGAGTCTCCACGATAACATCTCTTATGATTAATGATCCATCGCCACCTGTAACTCTTCAATATTATCAAATCCCAAATTCCCAATATATGGTGATTAAAAACGACCATCAAAGAAGTCCACATCTGATAAATAGTTTATGCGATCTACTGAACATTAATGTACATCGCGACTTTAACAAGGTAACAAAAATATTACAGCAAAAATTCTTTACAAGTTACAACTACAATTTCAGTGGTCACAACTTCACCAAGGTAATACTCTTCCCTCCGGTCGTATCTCTGACCCATCTTCGTCTTCGAAATCAAAATCAAGCTTCTCCATAACCATGCCTACTCGATCTCCATCTGCACATTCACCATGAAGAACCTCATTGCTTTTGCTTCTAACTGTTTTCTTGCAGGACTGACTTGGGCTCACTTCGAAATCATCATCCTCGGCTACATTTGGACTAATGTTCTCGTCTCTTCTCCTCTTCCCTGAATGGGGACTGTCGTTGCTGATTATGGAGTCTTTCTTATTGGTTCCGCAGTACTCGTTTACCGTTGAATCTATTGTTTCCAACAGCCGATCACCGTACTTGCTTACTTTGGCCCTGAAACAGAGTTTAGACATCATCAAACACTTTTAGGGTTTTCTTCATTGGTTTGGTGATTAAAGAGTACATGTTTTAGGAGAAAAGCACAACTTACTTCCCAAGGCCATTGATTTCAAGGAGTTCCTCTTTGGTTCTCGGAATTCGTCTGCTTATCTGCTGTAGTGTTGAATTGCTGCCACCACAGAGAGATTTTGTGAGGTATGAATCAAACTGACCATGATCAAGTACAGAACTTGGGAAACGAGAAGGGGAACGGTTTTCAGACTTACATGAATATATGATATGCCATGACACCATCAGGGGCTTCTTTGACAAGAGCTGTACGAAGCTTCCTCAAGGCTGTGTACATGTTGGCGGAGAGATTCTAGAGAAAAAGATCAACGAACCAACCTCAGCGATTCAGAGTGGTAGATTAATGTCACTAGGAAAAAAAGAGTCTGAACTCAAAGAGCTATACCAAATCTTTTGGAGGAGCATCTTCTGTGGAAAGTGGAAGAGTACTTTGCTTCTCTGATGTTAGCGGACCTTTTGCAGGGGTTGCCCCGGGTTTACTTGGCTTTAGTACTTTTACAGAAGACGGGAATCTGCAACAGATTGTGGGAGTTTTAGCTAAAGTACGTTTTACAGCCGTTAACGCAAACACAGTTAATTGCAATGATTTGCTTAAATCTAGTTCCTGTGAACCTTAACGAAAGATATACGCAAAGTCATACCTCATCATTACAGTCTGACTTCCAGAAAATAGTACGGAAGCCTTTGCGTTATTCACCTAGATACAAATAGGTAAATAGAGGTTAGGTGTGTAACCGCTCGAAAAATGAAATGTTAAATGCTCACACAGAGACAATCAGGGTTCCAGTCAGCTACTATCATCTTCAATCATCAATGAGAGAGAAACGAAGTAATTTATTCACAACTAAATACCTTGAGAAACGATGACACAGATCCATACATATCACTTTTCCGAACATCTTCCACAAGAATGTCCTCAGTTACGAGATAGTGCAAGATACGAGAAACTTCAAGTTTTGATAATTGTTTTCCAGCTCCATGCAGCTGCAAAGTCTCATGTCTGTGTTTCTTGACCTAGATGCAAAGAAGACAGTTACTTTTCCAAGAAAACAAAGCCACACTGGTTGTATTGCTGGGCAAGCCAATGCTTTCATTAACAATTAGTCTTTAACAAGTATAAAAAAAGAGACCATGGTTTATGAGGCGAAACAGGTTATAATATTTAGCATAATCTGGAAGAGACACAGAATATATGCGTAGACATCTCTCCTAAACCTTGAAGGAATTAAGGATTATTATTTTTTATTATTAGTCCATACCATTTGGTTTAAGGAACCTCTGTAGACTTCAAGAATATGAGCTGAAGAAAACCTTTCTCCTGTTTGCTTCACCAGTTCAACCTGTGCAAAACAAGTGATAAACACGTGGCCAATAATAACATATCTAACAAATGATATACATGGTAAGCTTTTAGTGATTTCTATACCAGTTGCTTTGTGATCAAGGTGACATCTTTGTCTATCAAACTCTGAGTACTGCAACAGTTATCACACGTCTTTTTGCAGTTTGTGGAATCGAATTTTTCACCGAAATGCACTAGTTGTAGGAATCGCCGGCAGTCCACCTCATTCTCGCAGTAACTAACCTGAAGCGATAAAATGTGGAGATCTTAGCTAGTATACCCTCAAAAGCAAAATGTCGGAATCTTCACATTAAAGTACCATGCGGAGAAGGTTTTCGGTATTTGTTTCAAGTATCCTCCCTGAACTTGCTACACGATTATACCCAGTTGCCATGGGGCTTTGGTCAACTCCTCCTTGGCTAATCATATGTTTAACTCGTATCTGAAATAATATTGTGTATATGCATAAACATGACCAAGAGCAGAAAGATGAAAGAAGAAATTCATCGTTCCAGACTAACAAAGCGGACTAGAAAATACATTATGATAGTTTATATGCACTTACATAGTCGCCATAACCATAATACAAAACACAAGATGACCTCTGACCATCTCTGCCAGCACGACCGCATTCCTTGGATTTGAAAAAATATAGCTTATGTGAGTCGCTAGAAGAAATACCATTATCTAGCTTTATATTGAATCCGTTAAATGAGATTTCCATGATTAATTGTATAATAAATACCTGATGATAGCCTTCTATAGACTTCGGGAGTGAGTGATGAATAACAAAGCGGACATCAGGCTTGTTGATTCCTGAAATATGCAATGTTAATGGGCAGCAACATTCAATGATTTAAAACAACATTAGCAAAAACCAGTACCCATTCCAAATGCCACAGTAGCACATATTATATTGATTTCGTCCTTGCTCCATTGTGTCTGTACAAAGGCACGTTCCTCAGGCTCCATACTGCCATGGTAGAATGCTGCTTTATGACCAAACTCCTGAAAAATAGTATCCAATTTTACGTTTAAACACAATATTTGTGATATGCACAGGACTTGATAAAGCTTCAATATACAAATGACCAACCTGCAACTTTTCAGAGACTTTTTCGCAGTCCATTCTTGAAAGACAGTATATAATTCCACACTCATCAAAATGGTTTTCCTTAATAAATTTGTCAATATCTTCCAGACACTTCTTTGTCTTGGGAACAACAGAATACCTGAAAACTTCTTGGTAAGCAGCATTCTGAAACACATTTATAGGGGTCTAGGCAGTTTTACCTTACCATAGATTTGGGCGATTAAAACTTTGCCGGAACACAACACAGTTAACAAGGCCAAGGGCTTGTACAACATCTTCTTTCACACTGGCTGTTGCTGTAGCTGTTAAAGCTAACACGGGAATGCCGGGAAACTTCTGCTTCAGAATACCAAGACTCTGCGTATTCCACAATACTTTTGGTAGGTAAAAAAGGAAAGTCATGTTTGTCGAAAAGTAAGAGCCTTGTTTGAAGCTTCTGAAGGCCTAACCTGGTAGTCTGGCCGAAAGTCATGGCCCCACTGGCTCACACAATGAGCTTCATCAATAACAAAACGAGAAAGCAAACCACGAGAATTTAAGTTTTCTAGATGCCTCAAGAGAGAATCGCTTCTGCAGCCAAGAAAGAGATACATGTTAGCTACGTGTTATCAATAATATATCTTAGTGTGGTGACCCTTGCATTAATTGTCCACATCTATGCTAATAACTACTCTAGAATCATAAGAAACCTTATGTAGTACTGCATGATGCATAGGTCCTAATATATCCTACCCGAGGCAATTAAACGAAGAATACAAAGCAAATAAAAACAAAACAGAAAGAGAATTTCTATATATAAAAAATAACAACTCACTTTGCCACTTTTTCAGGTGTGACATATAGTAATTTGTACTTAGAATGCTCGTTTTTCAGCTCCTGAAAGATCTTCAGTTGTTCAGCCCATTCCATGCCGGCACTTAGGGAAGCAGCGGGTATATTGGCCTGTGACCATGATTCAGAAATCAAAGTGTGAAAAGGATATAATTCTCTAGGATAACAATTCATCAATGAAACAGAAGACATCGATAGAATCTCTGGTGGTTTCTGAAGTGTTCACCTGCAGTAGGTTCATTATCTGGTCTTGAATAAGTGACACAAGTGGAGAAATGACTAATGTTATTCCTGGACAGATCAGAGCGGGGAGCTGCCAAAATAAGATGTTAGTAAATAGTTTGGAGAACACAACTCGAAACTTTTATCTCTTTTCTGTAGGATGGATACAACTATCTCAGTTAAAAACAAGAAGTAGATTGAAGAATCATAGTGACATTAAAATATAATGGTGACCTGATATGTCAAACTCTTCCCTCCTCCAGTTGGCATCAAAACAAAAACATCAGAGCCACTCATTGTTGCATTGATGATTTCTCTCTGGTTTGGTCGAAACGAGTGATTTCCAAATACTTTTTTGTTATTAATCTGAACATTGCAAGGAAACACATGAGTACAAGGAACGTAAATGAACCAAAAATAAGAGAGAAAGTCAGCTAATCACCTCCAATTTTATTGTCCAGGGAAAATCATGACTGCTCCATCTTTTGTCGCTTGAACCTTCGGTGTAGGTCACGTCAATAATCTTC
This sequence comes from Camelina sativa, assembly GCF_030686135.1. Classification (NCBI taxonomy): domain Eukaryota; kingdom Viridiplantae; phylum Streptophyta; class Magnoliopsida; order Brassicales; family Brassicaceae; genus Camelina; species Camelina sativa. The sequence continues at coordinate 4,328,578 of NC_141882.1, forward strand.
GGAACATATTGTTCCCTCTCTACAGAAAATGAAGAATCTCTTGGCATATTCCAGCTATCACAGTCATATCTTCCTTGGTCACTTGGAAGTGATCGAAAATCAGTTTGTGGATGATCCATTTTATAACTTGTTGATTTAGGTGTTTCATACTGGAAAGTACGAGTAGCTGTAGATGACAAAAACTGAGATTTTTTACTATCTTTATCTCGGATATGGTTCTCAAGCTGCTGAATTTGCTTCTTCAGCTGTAACCTAGCAACAACACAATTTGAGACTCATTAGAAACTGAACAAGTCAAGACATACTCACACTTGTGATGCAATTAAATACTCAAACACAAGAAACAGATGCGCTGCCTATTATCTCTTTAAGCCTACTCTATTCTGCTATATTTTGCTAGAACAAACTACAGCCTCCGAAAGGAAACTAAATTGTTATTACTCTTATAGAAAAAGGCAAATTAAACAGCCACGAAAAATGGAAACAGAATTGATTGGGCTATAAACCTCTCTTGACGAAGCTGTTGAACACGCTCAGGACTCAGGTCAGTAGCATCGTCAAGAAGTTCATTTGATATGGCAAGCAACACGTCCTTCATTTGTTCCACATGGGTTGAAGCTTCTGGACAAAGCCCTAACTGAGTAGATCCCAACATCAAATAACATGAGAAAACCAATGGGTTTCAAAACCATTAAAGCAAAAAGCAAGAAGAGAAAAGCAGATTCATACCTTTATTCCATGACTACAGTTGGAACATAATTCAGGAGGCAGACAAGAGTCTTCTTCAAATCTGGAAGCACTTCTATCCACACGTGGAGTTCTCAACGAAAAGTTAGATACTGATGGCTGCGAAGTACCAGTAGAACGGTAGTGTTCCATCACAATTTGGTCGACATCAATATTCTGCACACAAAGTGTTAACATGCTTGAGTTGACGTATTTTCACCACAAACCACTATTCTACATAAGCATCTATGAAAGTCCCTATAATGGTTTTGATTTTTGATGTCACGGAAATATGCTACCACTTACAGATGCTTATACAAGATTGAGAAAAGTGGCTTGTTTACATGGGAGTACTACATAAGGAAAAACGATGTGCTACTTTCAGCAACAACATTACCTCAAGTATGTCATCAATATTGTCAAGACATGGTTTTCCAGATTCCAACTGCTCAGATGGGACTGCAGAATTCCTGAATGATTTCTCCACACCATTTAAATGCGTGCATCTGGGTTCTGATTCATCGTTTACCCGTGGAAACTTTTCAGCAATTATTTCATCATCACCACGGACAGAGGAAGGAAAACTGTGAAAGGATCTTCCAGTTCCTGAAACATTCATTGCACTTTGGTTTTGTCGATTGTTCATATAAAAAGAACCATCAGTGCTAGATACAACTTTCACGGTGGATCTCTCTCTTGCAGAAAATGAGCCATTGGTACCACCGTCATCAACGGGGGGAGTAAAGCCAGGTCTTAGGTAGGCATTATTTATTGAGAGACTTGAAAGAGCACGCCAAGCCTGCCAACATAGGATACTATTAACTAAAAATGTAGAGTTCATGAAGAAAGGTCTATCTAAAAAGGGAAGGTCAACCAGTACTAGGGGAACATAGAATCTACGATGAGCTAAAATGTTATTTTAAAGAAACGGAAAGAGAAAAGGAAAAACATGTAATGAAATCCTACTTATGACAAGGGGTATACGTCAGTTAAAAACTTAACTCTCAGCTAAACAAATATTACCTTTGCAACTTGCGGGTGCGCCAAAGTATGCACATTCACACTGGGAAACGAGATAGACCTAAGCAAAAAGAGTACAGAGCTTTTCAAATACTTGTGAATCACATAGGTAAACAGATTTAAGAAGAAGACAAAGAAAACCTCACAAGAATTCCAGCACTAACATACTCTTACGAGAAACATCAAAGAGACATATAACGCACATATCATTTAATATCTTTTCGGGCAGTTTGGTTGTATGAAAGTCGACCAATACAAAAGCTTATGCACGTATAATTGTACTAAGCTATTGATAGGAAAACAAACACGCATTGGCACACAGAACCAAATGCTGCTGGAAGCCAAAAAACACAATGTGGTAAAAAGCTATCCTTCAATCACTGACTTTGTTTAATAGTTAAATCTATGAATTCAAACAGCAGATAGTAATGGGCCAAAGTATATGACAATTAAGAAACAATGACAGAAGACAGAAGGAGATGATAGTTTTCGAAAGCCATAATACCTTGCCGCCATATCTCTAGGCTTTTGACTTTCTAGAGCATAAAGGACATTGGAGCTCAGAAACTTAGTCACGGACGATGGACTCTCGAGCGCCTTTGCATGTTCCGACCAATTCGTTTGAGGCCCTCTAGGTTTCTGAACTTCAGGAAGATAACTCCTACTGCATTTTAACAGTGAGTAAGTGAGATCAAACAAAAACAAGAAACTGCCCAAAAATTTTGGAATAAACCAGAGTGGACAAGGGAAACGATCAATCTTACCTCATTTGACTCAATGAATCAGAGGTTCAACATGCTAATGAGGTTCACGTAAATTGATCTTCCCTTGCCACCGCAATTAAGTAACTTTATAAACACACATAAAAAAAAAAAAATTGCGTTCAGATTAGTGGGTGCTGATGATAAACGCCAACAAGAACTAAAAAACTCTACACATCATCACTGACTCTACACATACACAGTTACCAAATCTAATGCGATTTTACAGATATCTGCCAAATTACCGATTGAGAATGCTACGTCAAACACAAAATCCAGTGATATAACGAATCTGCTAGTTAATTACACCCACCAATTTCAGCATTTGAAAAAACGATAAATATACTCCCAAAAAAAATTGAAAAGTGAAGTGAATCGAATCAGTCATGACTCTAAAGGATTAATCTTTACCCACGGACAACGAAAAAACCCTAATCGAAAACTAAACAGAAAGATTCACAGGAGGAAGAAGAAACGTATCGGTGCGAGACAGAACGAAACGAAAACCCTAATATTTGAATGCGAAACGAAAGCCAAAGAAACAATACATTTGAGATTCAGTGGAGTCTTTTTTGCTCAATACACCGTCACTTTATCACTCCGACGGCGAAACAACCTTAGAAATCGGCGAGACGAAGTAGAGGATAAAATGGTGGCCACCACCGACTTGAGCTCACGGCCGTAGAAGATTATGCGGTTTCCTAGTGGCGGGATAGTTTCTTTTCCCTCTCTAATATTCACATTTTCCGACGGATAAAAAATAAAACAATTTATTTTGAATTTTGAACATTTCAATTATCGGTTTAAAATTTTTCAACATTCCAGAATTGTAAATTTTATATTCTTCAATAAAACCTACTTACAAAATATTTATTCGAGGTTATACAATGCTCATAGTAACATGTGTAGCAAAGACTCATCATCAACCTCTGTTTGTTTTTCTTATACTGCAAATTTTACAAATCTCCAAAACCATAATTAAAAAAAAAAAACCCAAAACCCAAAGCATTGTAAAAGGCAAACACAAGAACAGAGAATTTTGAAGTTTCAACAAACCAAAGAGAACTTTTTATCTTACACAAACCAAAAAAAAAACAAGATATCAACTTATTCTGACTTCTCCACTTGCATGTACTTCCTTTACAGTCTTGTCGTATTCATCTTCATCGTCTTCCTCTTCTTCCACTTCCTCCTCTTCTTCCTCCACGTCTTCTGCATCTTCCTCCTTTCCTTCTGCACCTCCCCAGCCAAAACCTCCAATGGATCGAGAAACCGGAGGTGGCGTTTTGGCGTCAGCCACTATCTTCATGATCTCTTCAGCTGTCTGGAGGGAAAAGGTTGGGTTCTCTTTTCTGAAATATGTAGCTTGAGCTGTCTCTGTGAGTTCCCTTGGCAAGTTCTTCAGGAACCATGGGTGTTTCTTGATTTCAGCAATAGTAATCCTCTGCAAAAACAAGTAGCTCAATTTGTCAAATAAAACCATCTTCTGAAAACATTTAGCTCGGGTGAACTGGCGACAAATATATATACCTTGAGAGAATTGGCAACAAATATACGGGAAAGGAGATGTTTACAATCCTGTGAGATATGGACGTAGTCTGGGATCTTGTATTGAACAGCCATGATTTTCTATATAACAAGATCGCACATTGATGAATGGGCTGTATGTAGCATAATACACACGAGATATGCAAAAACATGGCTCAAAAACAGAAACCTACTTGTATTGTTTTCCTGAAGTTTTTGGGGTCTTCCTGGTCTTCAAATGGGTATGCTCCAACCACCATGACATAAAGAGTCACACCACAAGACCATACATCAGCCATCTAAGAGAGGAAATATTAACCTTAGTGGCTTCCACGAGAATAACTTTTCATATTCAAAAGCAAACAAAAGTAAAGAGCATGACAAGTTTCATAGAAACCAATTGATTTGAGCAAGTTCTTTGCACTGTGTGTGATGCTTGATTACCTTGCCATCATATTCTCTCCGAGAAAGGACCTCAGGTGCAATATACGCTGGAGTTCCAACTGTTGATTTGGGCCTAGAGTGTAGCAAAGAGGACTACAAAAGAAGAAAAACAAAACGCTTGAGAATGCTTTGACAACAAAGGTTAAGAACAAAAGACGATCTCACAAACAAGCTAAAACAAAACCTTGGAATAACCAAAATCACAGATCTTCAGACGTGGAGCAGGGCTGCCATCCAGGAGCGTATTCTCGAGCTTCAGATCTCTATGACATATTTGCTGAGACAAAATGGGCACAAGATTGATAAACATAACGATTTCAAACATTAAAGGGATAAGTAATCTGTTAAAGTAATTCTCTGTCTTACCATAGCATGACAATAGCTAACACCTGATATAAGTTGCTGGAAGAAATATCTTGCCTGAAAACGAGACAAAAAAAAACAAAATTTAGAAAGACCATACAGAACTCCGAAACATATCCTAAATAGTATGTATATTAGGAGAAGACGCCAGAAACTCAAAATGACAAATCTCACCTCATCCTCACTAAATCTTCCAGCAGTACATATACGCTCGAAGAGCTCACCACCAGCAGCATATTCCATAGCAATGGCAAGATGGGTTGGAGTCAACACCACCTGTAAAACACACCGATCAGAGATGGAAAAGTTAACTAAGATTATATCAACTTCAACAGAACACCACCCAATGTGAAGCAGTAAGGAATTCACTAACTAACCTCCTTAAAACGAATGATATTTGGATGACGAAGTGATCGGTGATTAATGATCTCTCTTGCCACGTTCTCATCAATCTGTTATCAAAAAAAAAAAAAAAAAAAAAAAAGCCAATACTCACTCTACAAATATCCTGAGCAAAAAAATCCACCACCAAAACAAAAGCCATTCTTATATTATGTATATATGGGTAATGAATGGATAATTCAGCTCATATGTCACAGCAAAAAAAAAAAAAAAAAAAAAAAAAAACAGATGATGAGAAAGGAGAACCTTAGGACCACGCTCGATGTACTTCATGGCAACAAGTTCCTTGGAGTTTTTAACCTTCATGAGCCTGGCCACACCAAAATTGCCAGCACCGATGTCTTTCACAAGCTCGTACTTGTCCATATTTCTCGCTATAGCCAAACCAAAAAATCAGACAACCCTAAAATTCCAAACACGCGAAAAAAAAAAAACAGACTCCAAAATTCTCGCTAAAAAAAAAATAAAGCTCTAAAGTAGAAGAAGCCCTAGCAGCTAAGAATTAAATTCACGTGAAATCATAGAAAGAAACAAAGACAGGAAAACAAAGACAGTATCCCAAAATCAAATGATGCGATTCCGAGATCTCGCGATTCGCTATGAAAGAAAGGAAATAGAGTTCAATTTTCTCTTTTTTTTTTTTTTTTTTTGAGATTTGGAGGAGATAGATAGATTGAAGAGATTTCAAGGCAAAGCGAAGAATAATCGACCTTTCTTTCGTGTTTTGTTGCAATTTATTTTTTATTTTTTATTTTATTTTGGATAAATTTTAAGAGACCGAATTCTTTTTTTTCAATTCTTTTTTTCTAGTCTTGGATATTCGGTTTTTTTGGGTTAATCGGTTCGGGTTTTTCGGTTTTTCAAAATTTCAGTTATTAAAAAAATTGCCGAATTGACCCGAATTAAATTTCGGTTCGGGTTGTTCGGTTCTTGGTTTATTCGGTTCAGTTATCATCTTTAAAATCTGTTCCAAATTAAACCGAAGTCAATTTTTGTCGGTTTATTCGGTTAACCGATGATATTTGTCGATGAAATCAGCCACTTCCATGCGCAATAATCTCACCTAAAAATCTAGAAACAAACTCAATATGTATGCACTATGCAAAACAAACCAATCATAACGAGAAGGAAACAAAAAGTGAAGGATTTGAGGTCAGAGAATGGAGAAACTGAAAGAAGAAAGGTAAAAAATTCAAATCGCCCACATTCTATCAGTTAGGCTAAGAGGATGGAGATGCGGAAATCAAAAAGAGGTAGAAGGAGATGCGGCTGAGAGAGAAATGGAAAGGAAACAACTTAGATGTAGGGTTTTATTATTTTATGGAATAGACCGTGGGCTAAAAGTATTTTTGGGTCATATGTTACATATTAAAATGGGCTTTTAATTGTTCATTAATAGGTCTGTTAAGAATTGATTCCCACAATTCACGTGAGAGCTCACGTGTACGTTTTCTTTTTCCTTAACTATTAAACCTAATTATTTGTCTAACATCGCCGTTTCTGCAACTTTTCTCAAACCTGAAAAAAAACTTAAATTTAGGTGATGCTTGCAGAAAAATCGAAAAACCATTCAATTATCATATACCGAACCGAACCGAAATGGTAATCGAATTACCAAAATAATTCCGCTGATCGGTTCGATTCTCCTTGCACAATCGGTGCCGATAATCGAACTTCTCGGTTTTCTCGGTTTCCTCCGAATGTCCAAGACTATTTTTTTCAGAGAATAATGATGAGTATAAATTAATAAAGAATATCCACGGCTAAGCTTGAACTCTTCTAACCATGATAGATATGCTTTAAAAAAAAAATTGTTTAAAATATTAATTAGGGAATTTGATAATGCAACGAAATTAGATTTTTCTAGAATAAAAATAAAATAGCGGGACCCACAAGTTTCCATGCTATCCCTACATGTTTCCCATGCTCATTCGACTGCCCTTGTTACGTTCATAAATGTTACCAATGACCAAATCAATCTATTTCACGTTACTAAATTCTTCTATATGCTTGCTGTAAGCAGCAACAACAACAACAAAAAATATTCCTAGCAGCTTAATAATTTTCTACCATTTTTTTACTACAAAGATATTGTAACTCGGTAAGTAAACCGTATATTTTGCTCGAAATTATACATTAGTCTGTGCACGTTGCCATTGTTCACATGTAACAACATACATAGCTAGCTGGCTGCTTCCGGAGAGGAATTGACCAACCGACGACAGTTCGTTTTTATGTATGGGCTTTTAAGCTGTTTTACGTTTTTTTTTTACGTTCAGAGGCCCAATTGATCGAGTAAAACAAAAACAACAAAAACAAAAAACACATAAGTTGTGTAAAAGCCTTATAATTAATTTTTTTTTCTATTACCCAAAAATCTCTTCAAAGTGAAAACACTGAGCTGAGGATCTCGCTCTCTCCCCCCCCCCCCCCCCTCTTCCCTCAGATCTGATCGTCCGCCGGTTTTCACGATGCCGTCTTCCTCCGCCTCCGTCTCCGTCTTCTTACTTCTTCTCGTTTCCGTTCTCGCTCCTACGTTCGCATCCGATTCAGATCACAAGGTAATATGACTCAGATCTCTAGCCGTTTTTTGTTTTAATGCAGCTCCACTCTGAGTAATGTGTCCCTAGATCTTGTGATTTGCATGGTGCTTCCGATTGATTTAGTGGATCTGTTCGTTTTCGGATGGATAGGATCCTCGAGCTTCCATCCAATTTCTTCTTCGTTGCTAAGTATTTGAGTCTTTTTTTTTTTTTATTCCTTATGATTTTAGGTTTTGCTATGGGATTGAGATTCTCGTTTTGTTTGATACTCAAAACCCCACAGCTTATGGATCAACACTGATTTATGTTATTGAGTGGCATCTAATTTATTGTGTTTCCCCTCCGTGATCCTCCAAAAGCGAATTTTGAGAGCAGTAGAAGTGAGATGTACATTTGTACTGTATATAGATCTTTTAGTTCTGACTTCCGAGATCATATGTGTAAACAAATTTTCCAATTTGATATTGAAGGTGTCACACCTGCCTTCTTTTGTCTATGGTCAGTTTTAGCTCAAAATTTGTTCTTGCCTTTTGTGTTATTGGATATCATGAGATCCAGGACTTCAATGCTTTTGCTCCTTCTGCCTCCTTACTCTCACCAGAAGGGTCAAAGTTAACATTATGTACATTTAAATTTAATTCCAACTATTATTCTGCTTGAAAGATGATTGATAGAGGCGGATTATGCATTATTGCTAGCTCAATCTGTTAGCCTTATTAGAGTATTAGTCTAAAGGACTTTATTTCTGTGGAACCAGAAGTATAGTGAACAAATTTTGAATGATGAAAATTTTGTGTCATATCCTGAGTCGTTTGTGTGAAGACTTTTACTCTTGATTCTTCGAAATGACATTGCACTCAACCTTTTACTAATATCTATATGTCAACTGTATAGGTTTGATATTTTTAGTTCTGTTCTCATTGATTGATTATTTCGTTCGCACACCCTCTTTCTAGTTGATCCCATAAGCTTGTACATTTCTTTTCATTTCTGTCAACTCAATGCTTCTGGTTTTACCTTTTTCAGTATCAAGCCGATGAGCAGGTTACCCTGTGGGTGAACAAAGTTGGCCCATATAACAATCCACAAGAAACATACAACTATTACAGTCTTCCGTTTTGTCGTCCATCTGCAAACAACGTTCACAAATGGGGTGGTCTTGGTGAAGTTCTTGGTGGCAATGAGCTGATTGACAGTGAAATTGCGATAAAGTTCTTGAGTATGTTGTAATTCTTATACTAGCTTCTGTTTCATACTAGTTATCTTACTTGTGCTCTAGTTATAATACCTTTTCTGTTTTTTTTTCACAGAGAATGTTGACAGAAACGTCATCTGTCCGCTTGAACTCGATGAAGCTAAGGTCAAGCATTTTAAAGATGCCATTGAATCTAGCTACTGGTTTGAATTTTTTATGGGTATGTTTCACATTTCCTTGTACACATTGCCGCTGAAATAGCATGAAACGAAGAAGCTTTATTATTTCCATAGAAAAGATGTATCAGTTTCCTACTAAATAAAGTTTGGAAACATTTTGTATTTGCTGAGTTTGCTTTAGGTTCGGTTTCCATAATGCAAATTTAAAATTCACTGTATGTTCTTCACTGCATTACCAATATCTCTTATGGCTTTCGTAGTTGTAGGATACTTAATCTTACATATGTTTACTATTTCTCACATTATGGAGATGGAAAGATATATTCTTTGGATTGCTAACCTTGTTTCTCATTTTTCTCTGTGACATCGCATTTGCGTGGACTTTCATCGGGTGGTTCTATCTTCAGATGATCTACCTTTGTGGGGTATGACCTTTGTATATTTACTTGAAACATCCAGTTTTCTTTTTCAGTTTTAGATAGTTTTAACACTGTATCATTGCTGTTGTAGGCTTTGTGGGTGAGCTGCATCCTGACAAAAACAGTGAAAACGGCAAGCATGTCCTCTACACACATAAGAACATCGTTGTCAAATACAACAAAGACCAGGTTGGATGTTGCTACGCCATTAAGCATTAGTATGAATATCATGTGTATTATATGCTGTGATCTTATTTATATATTTTTGATAGATCATTCATGTTAATCTCACTCAAGACAACCCAAGGCCATTGGAAGCAGGGAGAACGGTAGACCTGACGTATTCTGTGCAATGGATTCCAACGAATGTCACTTTTGCTCGCCGTTTTGACGTATATCTTGATTATCCGTTCTTTGAACACCAGGTAACTGTTAGCGTGCTCTGTATTAGTCCTTAATCCTTCTGTATTCTCTTTGATTTAGATTGGTTCACAGGGTTATAATGTATTACCCTGAATGCCCCATATCCTGCTTGTTCAAAAGTGCAAGCCGTAATTGTTCTTACAAAATTTTGCCAATTTCTAAATTCCATCTCTTGAAGATTTCTGTTCTTGCTTTAGAAGCCTTCTAAGAGTTTTTTCTTTTTTTGCAGATCCACTGGTTCTCCATCTTTAACTCGTTCATGATGGTTATTTTCCTCACTGGGTTAGTCTCAATGATATTGATGAGGACTCTCAGAAATGATTATGCAAAGTATGCTCGAGAAGATGATGATCTTGAGAGCTTGGTGATGTCTCCTCAACTTTTATTTGTCAATGGACAGTCTGTCCAACACTTCTTTCTTTATTTCTAAGTGCAAGGCTGTATACCACATCTAACATTAGTATTGTTGAGCACAGGAACGGGATGTAAGTGAAGAATCTGGTTGGAAACTTGTGCACGGAGATGTCTTCAGGCCAGCAAGTAGTCTAGTTCTTCTCTCAGCTGTAGTTGGCACAGGTGCACAGTTGGCGTTGCTGGTTCTTCTTGTCATATTAATGGCGATCGTGGGAACTCTCTACGTTGGGTATATATTACACTTCATGTCACTTGCGACCAATCTTTTTTGATTTGCTTGTAAATTTGGTGTTTGCTCACCTTGTATTCCAATTATTTCAGGAGAGGAGCTATCGTCACAACTTTCATAGTTTGCTATGCTCTGACTTCCTTTGTCTCTGGTTATGTAAGCGGTGGAATGTACTCAAGAAGCGGGGGTATGACTTACTCTACTTGGTGTACCACTCCAGTGTTACTTTCCTTACTAAATATTGAAGTAATTTAAATGCTGGTTTATTCAGGTAAACATTGGATCAAGTGCATGGTCCTCACGGCTTCTCTCTTCCCCTTTTTGTGCTTCGGAATTGGCTTTCTTCTTAACACAATTGCCATATTCTATGGATCTCTTGCGGCTATTCCTTTTGGGACAATGGTGGTTGTGTTTGTAATTTGGGGTTTCATTTCCTTCCCCTTAGCCCTCCTTGGGACAGTCGTTGGAAGAAATTGGAGTGGTGCTCCAAACAATCCCTGCCGTGTGAAAACCATTCCACGTCCAATCCCTGAGAAAAAATGGTACTTGACTCCATCGGTTGTCTCCCTGATGGGAGGTTTGCTACCCTTTGGAAGCATCTTCATTGAGATGTACTTTGTCTTCACATCCTTTTGGAATTACAAGGTAAAAGTAGTTGCTCTAGATAAGAACAAAGCTATGAAACTGCTAACTCTTGCCAATTCAAACCAGAGAGGTTTGATTTATGAGACTCTCAACCAAACCCTTAAAATCTAGCCCCATCAGTAATTTGTGTCCTCTCTACCTGCTCTCTAACCGACTCACAACTACTACAACTAGGCTAGTCATAGTATACCTGTAGCTAAAGTTTGAGGAGCTGAAGTAAATTTGATTGCCTATTTTCTGAAAGTTTTTTGTTTTGTTTGTTCTGGTTCGACAGGTCTACTATGTGTATGGATTCATGCTGCTGGTTTTTGTGATTCTAGTCATTGTGACGGTGTGTGTGACAATCGTGGGAACATATTTCTTGCTGAATGCAGAGAACTATCACTGGCAATGGACTTCCTTCTTCTCTGCTGCGTCGACGGCTGTCTATGTCTACTTATACTCCATCTATTACTACTACGTAAAGACCAAGATGTCTGGATTCTTCCAGACGAGTTTCTACTTTGGATACACCATGATGTTTTGTCTTGGCCTTGGAATCCTTTGCGGTGGGCTCACTCTCTCTCTCTCTCTCTATTCTCTTTCAAACTAGCAGGTGGTGTTACTGATTTGACTAAACTTTGTTGTGAAAATTTTATCAGGAGCTGTTGGATACTTGGGATCAAATCTGTTTGTAAGGAGGATCTACAGAAACATCAAGTGCGACTAGAAGAAGAGGTAAACGAAAAAAAATGGAGAAAACACATCCAATTAGAAGGAAGCTTCTTATGAGGTTATATATTATATTGAAGGAACATATATATATATATATATTCTTCAATGGGGGCTTTTTGTCTCTTTCATCTTTTTTTTTTCTTCTTTTTTTTTTTCTTCCCTTTTTGGTAAGTGAATTGTTCTCTTTAGATTAGAATTGAGTGGTGTACTATACTACTACTACCTGTAATCTTTTTCCCTATCCTTTTTTTTTTTTTTTGGTTCGTATTTACTTCAATTCACTTAGATCATTGAATATGGTGTCCTTGGATAGAATCCTTTATTTTTGTATGTATACATCCCAGAATAGAATTTACGTGGTCACGTAGGATAAATAATATCACGGGAAAGAGGTGAAAAGCCGAGGTATGGTCATCTGCTGGAAGACAGTAACTCTCGTTTGGTTTCATGGGTGAATATTTATCGTAAAGTACTTGGTTAGAAAATTGCATTCAATCTGTAAACTTGGTCGGACCTGCGACAGATAAAAGTGCGCAAAGGATATATATTAGTAAGGCATAAAATGCTAATAATCAATGTTTTCAAAACCGCACCGGACCGGCAGTCGAACCACGTTAACCCGCGAACCGGTAACATATCCGGGTTGAGTTAATATCAAAACCCAAAGAAATTTGAATCGGTAAAAAACCATATCAACCCGCCAAAAATCCAAAAACCGGTAAACCATTAAACCGGATATAACTGGGTTCTAACTTTTTTTGTAAAAATGAATGCAATTAATTATTTTTTCTAGTTTTATTTTTAGCAATAGTTAGGTTTTTTAAAATAAAAATTTCCGTAATTGAATTTTTTACTTTTCATACAAGTTTTTTTCCTTCTAGTTGAAATCTCTGCAACTCACACCACAAATCTTCAAAATCAAGATAGTTTTGGTAATTAATTTGGTGTTCATTTTTTTTTCCCTTAGTGTACGTAATAACAGAAAAGACTGATTACTAAAATATTTTATTGGTAATGGTTAGTTTGTTACACTTTGAGTTTATTACTTTTTAAGGTTTCTTTAAAACATTATGATTATTGAAGTATTTTATTTGATATAACCAATTATATCATAGTTGTAATCATTGAAAGAAAAAATAGAAAACATATTCATACCTATTATTTATAAAAATATCATCACAATCAATTGAACCCGGTTGACCCCGGTCGAACCATATTAACTTATGACCCAGAAGTTTTTCCGGTTCAGTTACCGATCCGGTTTTAAAAACATTGCTAATAATACGGATTCTGTTTTCAACAATTTTACAATTTGAAGCATATGGTAACCCAAGCAACTCCAGAATCTTCCTAGTACCGAATTGTGACTTGTCCCCAAGTCTAAACCACATATTTGTACTCTCACCAACAAGATATTGCAGCACAAATGTAAAACAACAGACACAGAGACAGAAACAACCGATCAAGAGGATAACACAAGAACCCACACATCGTATGCCACGTGGTAGTTACACTTCCTTATAATCCTCACCCCCTCGCACTTTCGACGCCATTTTCACAAAGCCACACACAACACACTCTCACATAATCCGTAGAATTTTTATCATCTTTCAAGTTTCGACAATGGCTTCCAGTGCTCTCTCAGGCGCCATCGTAAGCACCTCTTTCCTCCGCCGTCAACAGACACCAATCAGCCTCAGATCTCTCCCAGCGGCCAACACACAATCCCTCTTCGGCCTCAAGTCCTCCACCGCACGCGGCGGTCGCGTCACCGCCTACAAGGTCAAGTTCATCACACCGGAGGGAGAAAAAGAAGTGGAGTGCGCAAGTGACCTCTACGTCCTCGACGCTGCAGAGGATGCCGGAATGGACTTGCCCTACTCATGCCGTGCCGGTGCTTGCTCGAGTTGCCTCGGCAAAGTGGTATCTGGCTCCGTTGACCAGTCGGACCAGAGCTTCTTAGACGATGACCAGCTGGAAATGGGTTATGTCTTGACCTGTATAGCTGTGCCGACTTCTGATGTCGTCATCGAAACCCACAAAGAAGAAGAACTTGCTTAAATTTTTAAAAGCTTTTTCATGAATGTGATCCCTTGTTGTATAAGTCATCTCTCTTGTTACTTCGCTAATGTCCCCCTAATTTGGCTCATCCGTTAATAAGATCAATCAATAAATACATTAATTTATATACCTTCGTGCTTTCAATTTTGTTGTTTCTTCTAAGATCCAATGTGAAAAAGAAGTTTGCAGAAGGCGTATATATTATTATTTTCGAATCTACAGTAGATAATATGTTGTAATCTAAAAGAGTCAAGCCCAAATGGCGAGTGCGGACATAAGTCCAGCTCCAAGGAACAACATTACATAAGACACAACTTGAAGCCTCACATTACAACTCATCCTTTTGCTTAGAAAATCAGCTGCGATGAGGTCCACCAGAGCCATGTACACCAGTATCCCAGCCGAGAGCGAGTCGAGTATCCCCTCAGTGACCAAAGCTCCTGCGCTATGCGAGTTGAAAGACGAAGCCACTGCTGTTCCAATCCCGATACCTACCGGTGTGGTCAAGGCGAAGAAGCAAGCCATTATGGTCGCTGATTTGTTCCTGAACTGTGCCTGAGAGATGCAGCCTCCTAGCGCAAACCCTTCAAAGAACTGGTGAAATGATAGAGCTGCAATGAGAGGCCTGATCGTGCATGGAGACTGTGATACACCAAGGGATAAACCGATGATGATTGAGTGCGACACAATCCCAAGCTCCAATATCTGCAATTATCCATCTTTACAAGGGTTAGATAAATCGATAAGATGATGTATAGATCCCACACATTGCAAAGGAAGTGGAAGCTAGCTTTTGAGGTTCTACAAGTGTTTCTAAGCCTATTCTTAACATAAACACAAACTCCAACACTAGCTTTTACTTTAATAGATGAATCACACAACTGTGAAAAGAGAAACGAGATTTCACACCTGAGAAACAACAACATGCCTAGCTCCATTTTCAACATCTGAAATCCCATGCACATGCCCATGTCCATGTGAATGTCCCTGAGCATGTCCATCGCATGTACCATGGCCATTAGAGTGACTATGTCTATGATGAGCTGCATGAGCACGAATACCAACAATGTGAATCCCACCACCATCTTCTTCACCAAACACTTTGTTATCTCTTTCCACAACGGGGACAACAGACGTCTCTTCACGACCACCAGGCTCAACAACGCTGGCTTCACTAGCAGCCTGATTACTACTACTACTCTCTTGCTTCCTCTCATAGTACTGTGTCCCCATGAAATCAACAAGCAGAGTAACTAAAGCAGCAATCATTGCAAAGAAGCCAGGAAAAGGAAACTTAGACCACGGGTAATCAGGTAAACACGGATTACTCAAAGCTTCAGTGCCGCCTGCAAGCATATGGACAAAGCCAGTGGCGAGTATGACACCAGCTGCAAAGGCTTTAGCAGCTACAAATAGATTCCCTTCAGTTTGAAGAAACCGACGGTTCCTGCCAACGAGAGGTATGGCTACACCTGCAGCTCCAGCTAGTAGAATCGAAGCAATGGCTACAAACTTAAGGAGAAATGCAGCTGAATCGTCTCGACAAAGGTCTGATTCGCCAGCATCACAGAGGATCTTAGTGGTAGAAGAAGCCATTTCCTCGGGAACTATCTGCAAAATGGACTCTTTTTGTTTTTGGGTCCATAGAGAAACAGAGAACGCAATTCAGAACAAATCTCAATTCTACATCAGATGCGAATAAATCAAGAACAGAGATCACAGTGAGAATTTTGTAGGGTAAGTGTTCGATAAAATACCTGACAGAGAATCTGTCTCTGATCCAAAAGAGTACAGAGGAAACAATTTCCAAAGAACCTATTAAGATAAAGAGAGCATAGAGAAGAGAATTATAAAGAATTGGAGAGACAGAATCGAATCCCAAGGAAGGGGAGGGAAGAATTAACTAACATCGACGATGATCATGGGAACAACAAGAGTTTCTTCGTCTTCGTCTCCTTCTTTCTCGGGATCAAGAAGAAGCAGAAAGGTGTGAGAGACTATAATAAAAAATACAAGAGAGAAATCGAAAAGGAAGCAACTTGGAGGAGGAGAAAGAGCGAAAGAGTGTCGACATCGATGCGATTACGAATTGGTTAGCTCGGTGGCAGTTGAACACTCATGAGACCCTGACGCGAGCTTTCCCCAATCTTGTCTATACTTAGCCATTATGTCGACATTTTCACGTTATTCTGTTTTTTTTTTTTTTCTCTCTTTTATTTCTTTTTCTTAAATAAAAAAAAAAATATATATATATATAAAAGGAGTGATTTTTGGAAACTTTTATTGCTAGCTCTCCCATCTTCACTACTAGTATATTATATGTATGTACGATTGTCTTTATTCGATGTAAAATGTTGTGATTGTAACATTTGTTTTTTCCTTTTTGTCGTCGATATAATAATAACCTCTGATTAGATTGATGGATGATGCAAAGTGGTAATGCTTTTGATAATCTATCTTATAGAGCTAATGCACTGACAGTGTGTTGTTGCGTTTTGTATATTGAAGTAGAATTGAATGCAAATGCTTATTGCAATGGGGATGTTAAGACAGAATGATTGCAACTTAAACAAGTGTTTCTTTCTTTTGTCCAAAAGATTCACTTTTTTAACCATTTCTTCCACTTACCAACAAGTTCATGAAACAGTAAAAATACCGATTTAAGTCAAAGTCTGCTACAGAAGATTCTAGTTTAGACTAGGGAGTTCAAGAAAAACTTAATACACACCAAAAGCCATGGGTTAAAAAAGGAGAGGTTAGGAGCAGCTTAAGCCGAAAAAAGATTTAGGAGGCAGCTTAAGCTAGAAACCACGGACGGTAACTTTTTAGGATGCGTCTGTTTCACCTCTCGCCTGGTACATTCCCAAGCAATATGATGAATGCTTCCAGAAGGCTCTTCCTTTCGTTCCTCTCAGCATTGCCATCTTCAGCCTTTGTTTCATCTTTCTTCTTCATCATCCCCGCTTCTGCCAGTGACAGATATTCGTCTCCTTCTTTAGATTCCTCGTCAGCTATGTATAGGTGCCTGCAATTTCAAACCAGTATATACATCAGACAAATGTGTGTGATACCAGCGGAGAGTATCAGGACTTCTATTCATTACTTTATAAATAAAGTTCAAACACTACAACTGATTAGTATTAAACATACATTATCCTAATGTGAAACTTAAAACAGGCCACAGAAGCACCCAATTGATAAAAAGGTCAAAGTAAAGGGTAAAGAGAGAGATCGGTACTATACCTTGTGGGTTTTTGTAAATGGTGCGCTTGTGAACACGGATCGAATCAAACGCTGAAGAAAGTTAGGGTTTCAAGAAATTTGGGGATTTTAGTCACAATGTGTCTTGAGGGATTTCCCATCTTTGATGGTGTTGCCGGTGAACTACGACCATGGATTTCATGGCTGGAGGATTTCTTTGTTCAAGAGAATTTCACGGCGGATGAGAAACTGAATCTTGCACATAGTCTTCTCGAAGGTGAAGCCAACGCTCATGTTCAATGGCGACAATCGTTTATGCCTTTCCAAAGCTGGGAAGAATTGAAAGATGTTTTGGTACTGGGTTTTGGAAAAAGAGACGATCCTGAAAAAATGAGGATGATGCATGAGAACGAACGTAAGATACAACAATTCATCAAGAAGCAAAGAGACGATCTAGAGGCTGACAGGAGTGTTGAACCAGAATTTGTGGTGGCTGATATGATTCACAGTGAGGAAGGCTCGCGTCAGGAGAAGAAAGCCATTCAAGAAACATTTGGTTTGGCTGTTTCCAATGAATGTGTATCAATAGCAACTTCTGCTGCAGAAAAAGTTACAATTCACAGTGAAGAAGCAATTTTTCACAAAGAATCGTTGGTCCAGAATCAATTCAACACGCAACATCAGGTATTGATCTCTGACTTGGAACCTAGCCGTAGTGTTCTTCAGTTAGGATTTTCTGGAATGGATTCAGTTTTGGCAAATAGAAAACTTGGGGAAAAGCACGTTGAGAAGCCAATCTTTGAAGCTCTTAATGAAGTAGCATGGATCTTTACTGAAGAATCGCCAAAGAGTCAAGAAGTTGAGGTGAGGTTAACAAACACGGATTTGAGCTTGTTCTTTGATGGAAATGTTGCGGCTCAGTTTCAGATTGTGTATGGTAGCGAGATGGACCCTTATGGCTACCAAGTGTTCGATCAAATATCTCTTAGAGGGTACAACTTACTGCAACATAAGAAGATGAGCAAGTTTCCTAAGTCATGGATGTTCAAGTTCAAGAACAGTTTGAAGGCACAAAATTCAGCACCAGAACAACTATTGTTTCTAGATATAGTTGCAGATGCGAAAGGAACAAGAGACGGCTTGCAGGGACTATCTATTAGTGATATTGTGTTGCTGCAGCAGATTACCTACAAGATGAGAATTGAAACCGTAGCGGTTGCAGGGATGCTTTATAGAATGGAACAGCGTGTGGATAGTACATTTGCCAAAGTGAATCTAAGTATATTAGCACAGCTTATTTTTGGTGAGACCGATGTAAAGCACAAATGGAAATCTAAGGAACTACAAGCAGTCTTGATAATTGACAAGAATTCACGTGGAAGTGATGTTACATATGGCACCTGCTCTGCTGCAACTGTTGACAAGAGAGGGTATTTTTCTTTGTGGCATCGTTGGAGAGACAAGGGACAGAACAAAGAGCATGGACTCGTCATTGTTTACAAGTTCCAAATCGAACAATAGATTGATGTGTGGTGGTCTCAGATTGGGCAAGTCATTCAACCTGCAACTTTTGCATCTATGTTGTTGACTCTGTCAATCACCCCAACAAATCCGCAGCAGCCCGTCTACATGATGATCAAGCATGATTCTATCATTCAAAGAGCATTGGAGCAGATTCAAAGGGCCGTTCAGGATTATGGAGGAGAAAATTTTGCAAGAAATGGTGGTTTTAAGTTCAAAATACAAACTAGCGAAACGTTTTGAACAGGGAAACATCTGCCTATAGTAAAACCTTGCAAGACAACATATTTTGACATCTTTTAGCAAGAAGCTGTGGAGAAAGAGCTGGGAAAGGGCGATATGATGATACTACACACAGTTCATTAGGTTTCTTTTTTTTCCACAAGCTGTTTTCAAAGGGGGGGAGTATTGATAAGCACATGAGAAGCACATGCAAAGGACCGAAGACATTGGTAGATAAACAGAGAACAGTCATTGTAGTTCTTTTATGCATTGTTTGTGAATTGTAGAAGTGATATATGTGTTGCTTGGGAGATAGAGTTGATGAATCGGTGATGTGCCGGTGGCTCTAGTCTTGTAAAACAGTGTATCGGAGGATAAGAAGGAGAGTTTCATAGTTTCATTCTTATCAGACCAACAGTAGGTAAGAAAGTAGATACCAGAACACTGGAATAATCCACTTCGATTGCCATAAGTCCCTTATTGAGTCATAGATATACAACTGATTCACAAAAAAAAATCAGTTACACAATCCTATGACTTGCCGTTTTCAAGAGAATTACCATGATTAATAAACTAGCCAACTGTTACCTCCACATAGATCCAGAACAAGTTTAGAACAACCATGATCACAAGCACAGCTGCAAACTTCTTGTAGAGTTGCAGTTTAGCAATGTTCTTGTTAAGCTACAAAAGAAAAAAAATTGGATTAGCAGAGATGTAAAATTTAAGAAAACTTGGATCCTTATAGCTGGCTCATTTGCAACTTAACAGTTAGCAGGAAAGATACTTATAAGCAATCTATTCTATGAAACATCAAATAAAGAGACGTATTGTATGTTTCTTACCTTAAGCTTCTTAAGAGTCTTCCACAATGACCTGAAAATCCACTTGAGAAAGCAAATTTCCAGTATAGCCCAAGAGAGCATTAGGAAATTCATCCCATTTTCGGAGATGTTCCCATATTCTGTAGCCAAACCAAGAGATTCACTTATAACAAAGCATAAGACGCCAATAAGAAGCATCCTCAATGTTATGCCACCAAGGGTCACTATCCCATACCCTGAAGATATGACCAACAGTAGAAGTCGAGACAGTGCCTTCCTCACTGAAGAAAGGGTTATTGCCCATACAGTAACCTCCATAGGACTCGTACCAGCTGAGTCGAGATAGGCAAATTCAAAGTACCGAAAGGCCAATTCACCCATGGAAAATGCAATTACCAAGCTAATCTGACTGTGCAACTGAATTCCATCCTTCCAGTACTGAGCAACTTTTGGAAACCAAACTAGGCCAAGGACCACATAAGCCAATAGCATGGAGGCGTAGAACTTCATCAATGGAGCCTTCTCTCCCTGTAAATAGCCACCTCTGTTCTTCCAAACAGTTCTACCTCTGACTGTGGTGCCATCCAGTTCGGGATCACATGTCATGAAGTAAACAGTGTACCATCCAGTCTTCTTAATGGTCACAGCTTCCGGAGACATCATTACTTCTTCCTCACCTCTTTTGAAAAAAGTGGGAATCCGCTTAGGCCACTCAGGATCATTAGGATCTGCACTAACATAACTTCCCCAAGATTGCAGGAACCAGCATCTGCAAGTTTTGGCGTACAGCACATGTCCTCAGTTTTGAAAAAAGAACCACCAACTCGATCTTGCTGCTTGGCCTCAAACACTATCGCTTCAACCAATCCCGCAGTTGCCAGGGTAGAATTCTGCTTGCTAGCAGATTCCTTGCTTCTTACAAAAGTGATATCATCAAACCTACAAAAATAAAACCGGAATTTTAAGGACCATAAAGATACAGAAAAAAGCCTTCATCTATAAATGCACAAGTGAATCCCTACGAAGCAGTAATACAAATCTTCATTAGAAAAATGAAATTTCCTTGGCTACGCTATACCAAACTCAAAAGATACAGCATCAAAGAAGCAGTAATACAAATCTACAAGCTCATATACACCAAAAGTGCAAAATCCAGTACTCAAGAAACCAAATTTACAAGTTGGTATATATAAAATCGTTGTAATGTCCATGGATTCAATACAAAGAAAAAACACAAAAAAGCAAATTCCAGTACCTAAAAAGCAGTAACCTTTCATACAAAAAAAGCAGTAACCAAAATCTACAAGCTCACATACTAACAAGTAGTGCAAGTAATGTCTTGGCCCGTTACTATACTAACAAGTACACAGAAACCTCACTAGAAAAAGAAAAGAAAAAAAACGAGTTTTGACTCATAAAACCCTAACTCAAAACAGGAGACGACATAAATCATAATCAGAAGAGAGAAACGAGAAATAATGAACCTGATGAACGAGTTCCCCTTGAGCTGAGCCTGAGGTGTATCCAGAAACTCAGAACCGTATATCCCTTCGGAACCAGCCACGTAGTAGCGAGCGTTGGCGATTTTGGTGAAGCTCTGGTTGTTGTACTCGTGAATCGAACCATCAGCTGAGTCGATCAAGCTTCCCATCAAGAAAAACACAAGCGTAGCCCACAGATTCCCCATTGTTTCAGAGGTTTTTGCTCTCTCGCTTCCTTCTTCTCTCTCTCTCTCTCACTCACTTCACTGACTCAACACAGTCACAGAAGAAAGAAACACGCAAAAACCACAACCCCCCCCCCCCCCTTCTTTATGGAAAAATCATTTATTTATTTATTTACTTTTTGTTTTTTCCATCATGAAACCGTGTCCGTACTGTTACGTACAACACCTCTCCAAGGCTTATCCAAATAACACGGACCAACGGCTACTTTGCTATCGAATGGGCTTGGCCCTTTAGGCCCATAGCAGATTAGATATTGTTTTCTTTTGTAAGCAAAGTTCGTTTTCTTGTTTTAGCTCCGATTAATATTTTCGTAAACCAAAGACTGCTTAATATCGGAATGACCAACAAAAGAAGATTTTTACTTTTGTTAAACGTATTCTTTGTATATGTCAAGTAATTTACAACTTAACGAA
The DNA here is from genome assembly GCF_030686135.1 of Camelina sativa. NCBI lineage: Eukaryota > Viridiplantae > Streptophyta > Magnoliopsida > Brassicales > Brassicaceae > Camelina > Camelina sativa. Next base: position 4,350,551 of record NC_141882.1, read on the forward strand.
GCTTCTAAAAGCGGAGATAGTATCAAGTCCTCCTAAACAACTCAAGAAGTGTTTCTCCAGCATCACCGTTCTCATCACTCCCACTTCTCCTATTTCCATTATCTTCCTCACCTTCTATCTCAATCTCAATCTCATCGTTTAAAGGTGGCATCGAACCGATGTTGTTGAAGGTTTCAGACAGATATTCTTCGACCCTCGAGGTGTATTCCTCTTGAGGACTGCTCGATGAAGCTGCTGCTCCGAATATAGACTCTGCTTGGTCTACGGAGTTTATGGTAATTTGATTCAGTGAAGTCATCGACGAGCTCCTCGACAATGTCCCTACTGTCATCTCGTCTCTCTCGTCTATTGTTGCTGTGTCAAGAGAACACACTGATCTTGTGTGCTTTGACCTCTCTTTCACTCTCTTGCACCAGCTGTGAAGTGAGTCTCTTACGCTCTCTGCTATCACAGCTTTCTTGTGCCGAGATCCCATCTGTTCAGATTCATGTGAATCCATAGAATTTTGATGAACGATGTTAAGTCATAGACCTGTTAATAGGCTTTCAGATTATGGAACTTGTAGATATATATGATAAGTTTTGACGAACCTGAGTTACGATTACGTTGAGAGGCACTGTGCCATAACTACACCAGAACTGAACGAGAACCCTGCATTCACCAGAATATAAAAACCCTTAGAGACAGTTGGTTGCTGCAAATTGTTATGTACTTGGAAACGCACCCAGAAATTAGCCGGCTTGATATCATCACATGGTTCTTCATGAAGCAAGATCTTTCCTTGATGCCCCACTGATACATGAAATGAAGGATTTTTTCAGAAACAGAAAACTTCACATATAAGAATTGATGCCAGTATTTTATAAGGTGGCCTTACCAAGAACCAGATGAACGTTGCCATCTCAAACGCATTCTGCATTACCAGGAAATATGTAAGGATCATGTCTGTGAATAAACAAAAATCATGGCTTGTAAAACTGGGAAAGAAAAACTCATTACCTGAAAAATGATAAACTGTATCAACCGCAGCAGAATTTCTGGTTTCCCAAACCAGAAGAGTCCGTCACGTGGTTTTACTTGAGCCCCATTAGTTGTGCCTGTCTGCTGCTCCTTAACCTCGAGAGCAAGCTTCGAGACAACGTGCTCTAGTTTGGTTCCAACCAACATGACAAGCTTAAACAACAAACAAATACAAACACATTCTCTGAGTGTTAGCTAGTGTCTTATGAATTTCAAGCTTTATACTTATTCTTGCTTTTGTTTACTTACAATGGCAGGGATGAATGATAACCAAAAGTACATATTCAGGCCTGAATGAAATCATTAGATTAGTGACGAAAAGGCTTAAATATGGAGATACAAATGGAATGCACTTTGTCTTTATGTAACCGTTGAGTTACCATGAACATTTATGCAGATGCATACTATAGCGTAAACCCAAAGCGGCCAGCTGTTGATTCATCATGAAACATGCATCAGTCTGTAACCCCTTATGAAATCTTCTGAAAACAGTTGAATAAAGAGTCTTTGATAAACTTCATTTCTAAGAAACGCCTACCTAATTCCTACAATGCCATGAAACTCATCTTCCATCGTCCGTACCATATACGTATGGAAGTTGTATGTAAATGGCAAGTTATGTTTCTGAAATTTCAAAGTAATGAAGAACGGATTCAGTACACTAATCATGCTAGCTACCAGATTAGATGAGACGTTTTGAGAACAAAGATACTAAGATCAACCTTCACTCCAGAAAAGTAGTACATAATTATATAAAAGGGAAAGACTGAGAAACGAGATAAAGAAGGTACTCTGTTACTCACAGTGAGGAAACCTAACCGAAGTGCGAAGTAGTCAGACTTTCGTATAGAGCCTCTAAATTGCCGCAGGAAACAAAGCTACAATGCAATCATATATTTTACAGCTGGAGAAATGCCGTAAAAAATAGATTCTGAAGAAACATGTAATAATGTTCTTAACTGGAGATATGAAATTTTTGAAAACTATACAGCTTAAGGTAAAAGCATGGGGAGTTACCATCCAAATGAGAAAACGATTGTTACTCCAGGGATGAGAGGCATGATGGAAGACAAACGTAGACTGACGCTTCATCACCTTGGTCTTCTTTGCTGTTGAACAAAGTCAAGAAGACAAGGGTATATATGAGTGACAACGAAAGCATCCTAAGTGTTAACGAAAATCTGTAACAATGAATTATCCGTTTGTGATAAAACGGAAATCACAGACAAAATAGCCTGTATGTCTCTTCCCAAGCCAGTTCATTTCAATCCTGTATAAGTGTTTATACTTGGCTAAAAAGGGTTTATCTTTTCCTATATCTGTATCTATAACAGTACAGTTGATTTGATTTGCTAGTAAAGATGAAGAGAATTTTGCAAATGCTGCACAAAAGCATCACCACAGCTCAAGCGAGTTCATGAATGAACAACATATATATATATATACTGAACATAGTCCTAGTTTCATGCTGTTCCTAATCCTAAGATAACTGAGTCCTTCATGTGCCCTCAAGATGAAACCCATCAAAGAAACATACAAGCTTTTATTTGAAGGAGAGACAGAAATGTCCTGTCATTTACCACGGATATCTGATTCAGCCATTATGATCGCTTGGGTTTCCCATTTTCTCCAACTGTAAATCTGTGATAAAAAGACAACACTGTTTCAGATTATATTGATCTGTTTGTCTGTATAACCTTAACAAAGCTCTTTGTACACAAATGTTAATATCGATGGTTTTCCATCAATATGTAAATTGAAGATACAATCTATTTGACATATACTTAAGAGCACAAAATATTTGATCATAGAGGGTTCTCTACATACTCTAAACATGAAGATGAAGGTTATAGTGTACAGTATATGTCTAATGTCTTCCCCTCGAGAAACATAGAAATACCCAAGAGTATAATTGTAACACAATTTGAAGATTCAGGAGCTATAATGTGTACCTTGCTCATGGCTAAACCGATGGCAATGCCACTGTACAGAACATGAGTGATACCCAGGACAAACAAGAATCTTAGGAGTTGTTCGAGGCCCTCATACGACACAAATGGTTCACGGCCCTAACATTGGATCGAAGAACTAGTTCAGCCATTATTAAAGGTCAAACGGAAAAGAGGCTATTAAGTTGATATATAAGTAGACATTTACATGACCACATTGATGAGAGGCTTCATGTATTCCGTGATGAGGTAAGGAAGTGTTTTTTGTAGAAGGTGTGTGTTCGAGAAGAACTTTCTTATGGATTCCATAGTCCTCTTCGGAGCAAATGTAGAATTTACTATTGAAAAGGGAAGAGTTTACACAGATTTCTGATATCCATCTCGCGCTTTGTGACAACAGCAGTGATATAAGTCCCAGCAACATCAGCTCTACCAAGAAAATTTCACAAGTCAAAATCAAACCAAAAAAAAGAGAAAAAGAAACCATCTTTACCATTTCTAGCAAAAATTATAAGCACCGCAGCTTCACCATGGGTATATTTAACATACCTTCTTTCATCTTCTCAAGCGAAGTAAAAAGTGCCTTTCTTCTAGTCTCTTTAACCACTGAAATACACGAACACAAACATATAAGTCCATGAATAAACTCGTCCATTAAATTTCTCACTTTCTAGTACCCATTCTCAGATAAAAACATGTGCAGTACAATAATCAAAGAAAGAAAGAAACTTTATAGACACATATGTCAATTAATAAACTCGTCCATAAAAATTATCACTTTGAAGTACCCATTCTCAGATTAAAACGTGTAATATTCACTAATCAAAGAAAGAAAGAAAGAGACTTTAGTACCCCAACCAAGTGCAGAAAACTCATAAAACACTTTTTTACTTTCACACTCATGTTTTACGAGCTGAGCATTTCAACAAACACATAGTATGCATAAAGCATAAAACTAAAAAGAGAGCAAAACAAAAACCTCACCTTGCCAAATCTGTAAATGGCTCGTTCAACGAGAAAGCATACAAAGATCAAAACAGTAACAACGGAAGCAACAGAGTAAGTCGGCGTCTCTGCAAGAGACCTCCCTTCTTTCATCATATGCTCCATCTCCGGAGAAGAGATCTTCCGGGAAAGTCGCAAGAACAAACTTTTCTCCCGAGAAAAAAGGAGAATCGATCTGCATCTGTGATTACGAGAAGAGGGAGTAGTAATAAAAAGTTTAGCTTTTTATATATATATATATTTTTTTTTTTGGCTTAAAATAAAAAAATATAGTCAAAGAAAGAAGAAGAAGAGAAAGCTCATGGAATGCTGTACCAAGTAGAAACCATAGCACATGGTTGCTTCCTCGTCTTCTCCAACGGTCTCTTCTCTTTCTTTTATTATTCATCGCTTTCAATTAATGCTTCTCACGTGCTCTTCCCCCTAAATGTCGTTAAAGAACCTAAACTTAATAATGCAATTTCAATAGCCGGACTTGACCGGCCGGTTCAATCATATATCGATGATAACAGAGTCCGGTTTGATTATCTAAATCGGTTTATCAGGGGAGTTTCAATCATTGTCCGAATTAAATGAAAATATTAAATTAGTAGGATCAGATATCAAACCACATTTGGACCATTTCATACAATTTGATTACAAACCAAATTTATAGCAGTAATCTACATCTACTAGAAATATCACAATCTATCAGCAACAACTCAACCGCGAGATCATTTACTAATATAATTGCGGTTAATGTTAGACGACGTTACGTGTACCTTTTTAACTGAGTAGTGATCAATGTTTACTAAGAGTATATAAATGTATAACACGTGTACAACATCACATCATTGGGGTGGTGGCGCAGTTGGCTAGCGCGTAGGTCTCATAGCTACTGAGTGATCCTGAGGTCGAGAGTTCGAGCCTCTCTCACCCCAACTTCTATTTTGCTCATCTTTTTCCAATCCCCAAAAATTAAGAAGCTTTTGTCTCTCTTACAATTGACCTTCTTCCCCAGTTTTTTTTTTTGTCTCTCTTCCACACTTGTATAATCTTCTTCTCACATCCTCGCACGTTTTTTTTCCCCCGCCGATCAATTCAATATCTCATAGACCCGAATATGTTTTAATCCGATTCAAATCCTCCCTCTATGATCTCGAACAACGATTGATATCCAACCCCATAAATTTATCTCTTGTCTGGAAATTTTAGGGTTAGCGAAGGTTTGATCAATGATGCAAGGTGAAGTACAATTGCAGCCACCGGATTCGCAAAAGCTTAGTGATTCCGCTCCATTGTTGGGGGAACACACCAGTTCTTCTTCTTCTTCTTCTTCTCCTTCGGCGTCTGTTGTGGTGGTAGCAGCAGAGACTAGCGATGAGATAAAAACTGAAGATTTGGAGAACGATGCTTCGTCAGCTCCTTGCTGTCGTATTTGTTTGGAGGACGACAGCGAATTGTTAGGCGATGAATTGATATCACCGTGTATGTGCAAAGGCACTCAGCAGTTTGTGCATCGGTCATGTCTCGATCATTGGCGATCTGTTAAAGAAGGTTTTGCTTTCTCTCACTGTACCACCTGCAAAGCTCAGTTTCATCTCAGAGTCGAACCTTTTGAGGATAACAACTCTTGGCGTCGCAAAGCTAAATTCAGACTCTTTGTCGCTAGAGATGTGCTTTTGGTTTTCTTAGCTGTTCAGACTGTTAGTATCTCTGATCTCTCTCAGCTTCTCTTCAATTGTTCTTATAATTGCAGTTTTTGTCATTATCTGAGTTACAAATTGTATCTACAATTAGAATCTTGACCTGGTCTTCACTGCGCAATTTCACATAGTTTGACAATAGAACTTGAGACTACTATGAAATGGTTCATTGTGCTCACTATGACTTGTGTTTTCTGATAAGAAGGTTGTTGTTGATACTTCTAGGTTATAGCTGTTATGGCTGGACTTGCATATATGATGGACAAAGATGGAGAATTTCGAAACTCTTTCAACGATGATTGGGATCGTATCTTGTCGAAACATCCCATCCCGTTTTATTACTGCATTGGTATTTTACTGAATCTTTCTTTCATCTCCCTTTCAATTTTGTAACTAAACTACATATACGCTTTTTAACATTTGGTGTATCATGAATCTTAGGGGTTGTATCCTTCTTTGTGCTTACTGGATTTCTTGGAATCATTCTACATTGCTCTGCCATCAACGGTAATGACCCGAGGATGGCTGGATGCCAGAACTGCTGTTACGGATGGGGTGTCTTGGATTGTTTCCCTGCTTCAATGGAAGCTTGTTTTGCTCTTGTTGTTGTTTTTGTCGTCATCTTCGCCATTCTTGGTTTAGCTTATGGTTTTCTTGCTGCTACTATGGCTATCCAAAGGATATGGCAGAGACATTACCATATTCTCACCAAGCGAGAGCTCACAAAGGAGTACATTGTGGAGGATCTTCACGGAAGTTACACTCCCCCAAAGCTGGATGCAGAGCACGAAGGAAGACTTAAAATGCTGAAACTTCTGTGACCGTTTCTTTTCACTATGCAATAAAGGTTGTAATGGAGTTTCGGGTGCATTAGAGAAACAAGTTCATATACCTAATGTATGTTGTCGTCCCTCTCTCTATATATATATATATGAGTTGAAGCAATGCTATTGCATTTTAGTTAACACTAAAGACATTGAGACTCTAATCCACAAACAGAGTCTATAGATTGTTTCGGTTTTACTCTTTATTAACCAATGGTTTTGTCTCACAGAAAACTCTCATCAGAGATACTTATTGTTCCTTTGAATAACAGTTTCTAAAAAGCAATGAGATACTTGTAATAATTAAGAGCATCTGGTAAGTGAAAGATTACGGATAGATATCGTGCTGTGCAGCTTAAAATGTCCTAGATAACTCCAAAACTAGATATCACAACAAGAAGAAAAGAAAACGACCACAGTGGGAGTCGAACCCGCGACCTTCTGATCCGAAGTCAGACGCGCTAATCCACTGCGCTATGCGGTCTTTGAATATTTTATTACATATTTGTACTTATATAGGTTAATCCGTGTTTTTGAATCCAATCCAAATACAATTGAGGACTGTCAGGAGATTGTACAACTTTAGTTGACTTTGTTGATCGAGATTCATAAATCAATCTTCTTCACTAAACGTTTTCCATGCCTTGAGAAAAAGAAGTAAAGAACTAATCCAAATTTTTCGTCTAGGATGCTATATTTATTACAAATATATACTTCCTATGAAATTGACAATCTATTCATTTGTTGCTTGAGAAAACCTACTTACCGTTGAAGACCTTTAGGCTTTCGCAAGTCTTTATCAAAAAAATATATATATTTTAAGCCAGCCACAAGGAAATGCCAAAAACCCAAATTATGCATTTACCTTCACAACAATGACAAGAAACTACATAGGTGAGGAACAAGACAACTGTATCATTCACAGCAAGAACCACATTAAAAAAGCTCAATCTAAGAAAATGATTGTTACAAAGACAACAATAAAGTAAGCCTAAACGAATCACAATTTAACGCATCAAACCCTCAACTCGTATTATATACAAAGAAGAATAAGTGAAAGGCATGAAGACACCCATAATTATATTATAAGCCTTATGCCCAAGAACAATCTTTCAAAACTTCATAGGCCATTGACCGTTGTTCTTCACTCAACGTTTCCGGAAAATTCACTAGAAACGTTATTTTCAAATCCCCTCGCTTACCTTCTTCTTTAACATTTGGCATACCTTGACCTTTGATCGCCTTCTCAAATCCATGGAAGATCACATCTCCTACGGTTATCGACATAGACTCGCCACTCAATAGTGGCACCGAGAGTTTACATCCCGTTAAAGCCTTTAAAAGAGGAATCTCTACACAAATCTCTAAGTCATCTCCGCGTCTTTTGAACAAAGGATGTCTCTTCTCTTCAACCACGAATGTTATATCTTCCGGGAGATAGCCTGGTTTTTCGTTCCCTACTCCTTCAAATGTAATCTTTGTCCCTTTCTTCCATCCCGGTTTGATGTTCACTCTTAACATCTCTTCTTGTTGCTTAATCAACCTGTTCATTACAGAACATAATATATCATTTGTTTGTTACAAATAAAACCAAACATAAACTCAAAATGCAAAAAAAAAAAAAAAAAAAAAAAAAAAAAAAAGAGATTTTGGAGCAAAGAAACAAACCCTTCATCGGTAATGATGTCTCTTTTGATTTTGATGTTTTTGACTCCGCCATGGCTGAGTTCTTCCAACGTACATTCAAGCTTTTTCTCTACAGCCGGTGGTTTTTTCGGTGGTGTAGACTGTGAAAACACTATCGGCGTTGTGCTCCTCCGGCTTATACTCTTCCCTATTGACCCAGCCGCGTCCCTCTCTTGTTGTCTCGTGCTCTTGCTCCTAGAAAACGGCAAAGACGTGGACGTCGCCGAACTCGCTGAGCCAGCTCTATCATCTTTATCTCTCTTGCTAGCGCTCTTCGATATAGATGACGGAGAAGATTGTTTCACGCCGTTGATCGGACTAGAGCTTGGAGGAGACGTTACTCCCTGTACGGAGCCAAATAAATCACCTAAGGTTTGATCTTTCCCTCTCGGACTAGTGAAAGGCGACGTCATCGGACTCGCGTTGTTCGATATCGGACGTGATTTTAAACCGTGACTTCTCCCTCCGCCGTGGCTGCTACCTTCGTCTCTACGGCTAGTGCTTCTTGAGAAAGCAGAACGGCGGTTGGAAGAACCGGAGGAGGAGAGGTAGGTTGGTCTAGCTTGCGGCGTGTGGCTACGGCGGCTACTGGAGTTTGATAAGAGAGAAGATCGGCGTTTGAAGAAGGAGCTATCGTCCATGCTCTGTAACCGGAGACCTCTCCTAGCAGCGAGAAGATCATCCTCTTCCGCAAATTTCTCCTCTAGATATCTTTGGTGGATTGCCTGTAAATGATGATAAAGAAACAAACACGATTCGTTCTTTAATGTTCTTATGATCTGTATTTATTGAAAACTTAAATTTGAGATTTTTATCTTTTACGAAACAGAGTTTCAAATTCTACGTTTTTTAAAATTTTATTTTTACAACGAAAAAAAAATCAGATATATCGACGATTGATCAATGTAAGCAAACAACTAATGTTATTTTCTAATATGGTGAAAACATAAATGGAATGATAATATCACTAAATCGCGTTATGAGAATTGGAAATTTGCATGGAGAAGAGATGAGAACGTACGGAATCGGCGTCGGAGTGGGATTCAGATTTGCGATGAGAAGAGGAGAGAGGGTGCAATTTGGTGACGAGGGACTTGTAGGCTTTGCATGCTGTCTTGGAAATGCCGAAGAAATCTGTGGCCGGCGACCGAGGAGTCCCCATTGCATCCAGAAGAAGAATAAGATGATGATCGGGAAATTGGCGGAAAGAGAAAACAGAGGGAGAGAGAGAGATTAGGAAACTTTGTTGTCGTGTGTGCACTGATTGAGAATTAGATTACCAGACAGACAGACGAACAGCCGAGTTGTTTGCGGGGGAAGCTTTTATTAGGAAATTTCTGTTCCTTTTTTTCTTAATTAATTTTGTATTTTTTTTTTATGCGAACTGTTATGAAATTACATTAAAAAAAAATTGTCCTAATATAACTTGTTACTAGGACTGTATGATCAATTGAACTCACCAACTTATAAATTCCTATTTGAAGGCATTTAACCATTGAAGATACATTTGGTAGCGGTACATTTGTTAATCATCGAAAGTGCCTGATCATATTGACACGAGAATTGAATAGCTGTTACGATTGCAATGTGTTAAAGATCTTTGGTATGCAACATGATCAGCTGTTTCGAATGTATAGTGTTGTAATGTTTGCACATAATACTAATTTTCTCTGTAATAGTGGATCCCCATTTCCGATAACATGCTCCACGTAATAGGTTCGTGGACTGTTTTAAATGATAAAATCTACTTGACTTTTTGTTTTGTTTTTTTCCGAATCTCTGGTTGACCTTTTTCACTTTTTTTTCGTTGTCTTATCGTTTAGATTTTTTTGATTAATTTGTCTAAAGGTAGAAGGCAAATCTACATTTAGACGTAATTAAAATCTTCTGCGATCTTATACTAATTATATATTACATGCTTTCACTTTTTCCCCACATTATATATTATACATTAGCAAGACTAAATTGAAACGTGGTCACTAAAAGAATATGTTCGAGACGTATCGTTGTAGTGTTGGCAGTTGCAGGTGGGGACAAACAGGCACTGGAGAGTTTCCCATGTTACTTCCCAAAAGTCAACATATCAAAGCAGCCTCTTTGACCCCCAAACCCAAGAGAAAGAAAGAATCCAACTTTCATGGCCGCCAGAATCAATCACTCAGTTTCGCACCACCAAAAGACCTCAAATTCTCCAAAACCCATATCTCCCGATTTCACCAATGGTGAACCTTCGTTTCCTCTTCTTTCTTCTTTCTCCTCTACTCTTCTCAACCTGCGTTGTTGTTGCTCAATCTCCGTCTCCGTCACCAACTTGTCCTTTAGATTTCTCACATGTCCTGTCAATCCCATGGAACACAACTGATTGTCTAAGCTACGACAGATCAGTCAACAGCAAGACCAGTTGCTGTCAATCTATCTTAACCCTAATCGGAATCCCTCTAGCTCGTCGTCTCAAACAAACATCCAACTTCCGTCTCCCTAATCTCGCTACTTCCGTCTCTTGTATCAACAACCTCCAGACGAAGCTCGACGCGCTCTCTCTATCTTCGAATCTCACTTCCCTCTGCTTCGATCCGAACCAATTCGTCATCACTAACGACACCTGTGCAGGAATCCAAACGACTCAAGATTGGGTCTCTCGTCTCGGTCCGAGGTCGGCGCTTGACTCCTCCTGTAGCAGTGGTCTCACCGATCTCTCCCGATGCGACGCTTGTGTGGCGGCTGGGTTTAAGGTTCAGAAACAGCTCATCGGTCTTGATGGTAATACCTCTCACGGTCTCGGTTGTTACCATTTCGCTGTTCTTTACGCTGCTGGTATCGTTAATGGGAAAGGACCTGAGGGTGATGATGCTCTCTCTTGTCTCTTCTCTTTGAGCTTGACATCTCCGTTGATCCAAAAGAAGAAGAAACACACGGTGGCTATTGTCTTAGGGGTAACCGGATTTATCTTCGGAGCTCTGGTTATTGCCGGTTTTGTTTGTTTGTATTTCCGGTTTGTTAAAAAGGGAGAAACTGGTTGGGAGGATCAAGAGTCTCGACCGAGATGGAGACCAAACACTGGCTCAATCTGGTTCAAAATCGAGGAGCTTGAGAAGGCAACAAACAACTTCTCTCAGAAAAATTTCATCGGTCGAGGCGGGTTTGGTTTCGTTTACAAAGGTGTTTTACCGGATGGATCGGTTATCGCGGTTAAGAAAGTGATAGAATCTGAGTTTCAAGGGGATGCTGAGTTTCGTAACGAGGTTGAGATCATTAGCAATTTGAAACATAGGAATCTTGTTCCGCTTAGAGGTTGTAGTATGGTTGATGATGATAGTCAGAGTCAGAGATGTCTTGTTTACGACTACATGTCTAATGGAAACCTCGATGATCATTTGTTTCCTCGGGGAGAGACTCAGAAGATAATACCATTGAGCTGGCCTCAGAGGAAGAGTATCATTTTGGATGTAGCCAAAGGTTTGGCTTATTTGCATTACGGTGTGAAACCAGCGATTTACCACCGTGATATCAAAGGTACTAACATATTGTTAGATGTAGATATGGGAGCGAGGGTAGCTGATTTTGGTTTAGCTAAACAGAGTAGAGAAGGTGAGTCTCATCTCACTACTAGAGTGGCGGGAACACACGGTTACTTGGCTCCTGAGTACGCGCTTTATGGTCAGTTAACCGAGAAAAGCGATGTGTATAGCTTTGGTGTTGTTGTATTGGAGATAATGTGTGGAAGGAAAGCTCTTGATATGTCTACTTCCGGATCACCAAACACGTTTCTGATCACGGATTGGGCTTGGTCTTTGGTTAAAGCTGGGAAAACAGAGGACGCTCTTGACCTGTCTTTGTTGAGAGACGAAGGCTCAGGGATGTCGAATCCGAAAGGGATAATGGAGAGATTCTTGCAAGTTGGGATTTTGTGTGCTCATGTATTGGTTGCTTTAAGGCCAACAATATTGGATGCATTGAAAATGCTTGAAGGAGATATCGAGGTTCCTCCAATTCCGGATCGACCAGTCCCGCTCACGCATCCTTCATACCGAATGGATGGTAACGGTTTCACTATATCGCCTACGCTTAGCGGTATACAAATACATTCCGGAGATATGCTTCGATGAAAAAAAACTAGGCTCATGTGTGAAAGTGTCTATTTTTGTTTTTGTAAATAACTTTGGAATGCAAGGATCACAATTTTTTTTAAGATTCAAATCGTGTAAACAAATTTCGAAATATTGTAGAATATCATAAGAAACACATACGTGTATGAAAAGTTCCCTTTAGAAAAAACTTCGATTAAATTAAGTTAGAGTCGAAGGCTTGGATGATGGGAGGACGGTGGCTGGTGGAGGTCCTCGTGGAGGTCTTGGAGGAAGGAAGGCTTCACAAGTGCAGTAATGATCTACGCACGCACATACTTCACAGTTATTGCCGCACCATAATGCGCACATTTCCACTTTGGCAGGGGTGCACTTTGGAATAGTTATTGCTCCTCTCGCCTCAGCCACCATGTAAAATTCTGCAATCATCATAATTTGTGTTTTTTTTTTTTTTTTGCCTGTTATAAAATTTATTTGTATATAGATAAGAAAAGTACATAAATTGATACATAAAAATTAGATAAAAAAAATGTTACCTGTAGATCCTTTTTTTTATCAACATCAACATCAAATAATGTATGTATGGATGTATATTTTTTTCTCTCTTTCAAACAGAGCTTTGTACTATGACTTAAATCCAATTTAATTTTTAATATATTATGTGGTTTACAGTAAGAAACCTATATCATTAAAATAAAACTAGTCCCTGGCAAAGTTTATTACAACGAACAAAAATGTGTTTGAAAAAACCATTAAGAAAAAGAACAAAATTATCATTATTGTAAATTGTGAATATATTATATTCTTGAATTTTACGAGACTATTTAAACCAGAAGAAAAATCTCTGCTATACAAATTGAACCACCCAAAAAAGAATAACTTACGTGTTGCTGTGAAAAAAAGTGAGGCCAAGAAGACAAACTTAAGCATTGTTGTATCCATTTGTTAGTCTTTTTTTTTGTAAAGTAAAAAATAACAATTGTTTTTGATAAAGTTCTCTGTGAATCTTGATGAAACGTATATAGTGGTGGATGTATTTATAGGAAGAAACACATGATCATGCCAATTTATCACTTTAAATGAATATATATGGTAGAATAATATATTCCCTGAAGATGTTGAATACTGTTTTTGGTCAGCGCATACGTTAAATTTTGAACTTTCCATCATTAGCAAAATATTAATTATTAAAATGATCAAATCAATTGAAATTCATATCAAATTCGATCTCAACACATTCAACTCAGCCACGATTTCCGAGCTTAATTTCAAATTATCTGCAAAAAAAGTACAACGATATACAAAACATTTGGAAAGTTGATACTAGAGTTACAATTTCTGTTTTGGTTTATTTATATAAAATATATTATACAGTCACAATCATAATTAGTAGCACAAAAGGGGAAACAAGTAAACAACATTAACCATGTACACAAATTTCGGAATGTTGATGCTATTACATTCTGTTACAATATTTGAGGAGCTAGTAGAGAATATCTTATCTTATCATAGTTTTCTGAAAAGTAATAGAACTTTATTACACATAACAGGCCATATAAAGCCCAACAGTAATACAAATTACAGATATAAATTATTTAATAGTATAGATGGTAAAACCATTATTATTTCCATGTTAATTCTAATCATGTGGTAAACCATTATTATTTCAGACATCTACAAGAATATATAAATAACAAATTTCATTAAAATTGAAGTAAAAAACAATAAAGATAAATTGAATTTATTTTTAAAATTTAAAGTGGAAAACCTAATTTTTCATATAGTTAACTAATTTTTTAAGTTAATCAATATATTTAGATAAATAAGTTAACTCATTTTAAGAATATATTATTATATTATATATATATATATATTATTAATAAATGTGAGAAGGGACCGAAAATATAATATCCAAATATTCTTTATAAAATATATGACAAAAATCTGGATAAACTAATTTCTTTTTTTGGTAGCTGAATTCGATTCTCAAATCTCACTTGAGTAACTGTACATGACAACTTCGGAATAGGTAAACATTAGATAGACAATTTCTGTCATTCGATTTGAGAAGTTTTGATATTTTTGGCCCGGTTTGATAGTTCTTGAGGCGGGACAAGACGGATTTTATATTCCAAATAGATACATCATTTTTTTCTTTCCATTGTTTTAATGTAATCTAATCATTTATTGTCTAAACCAAATTAAAAACAAAATCAAATACTAAACTGGTATGAGATAGGGTTATGAATGTTAATAACATTCTTTTTTTGTTTTGTAATATTTATTTGTATATAGATAAGAAAATTACATAAATTGATACATAAAATTAGAAAAAGTAGTACTATTATTGTAGATCCGTAATTTTTTTTTGTTTTTTTGGTATGAACATAACAACAAACAATGTATTATGCATGTTTTTTTATTTCAAACAAAGTTGTGTACAATAACTTAAATCCAATTTACTTTTCAATATATTATATGGTTTACCGTATGAAAACGATACCACTGAAAAAGTAGCCTTTGGCAAAACTTATTACACCGAACAAAAATGATTGTGGAGAAAAATCGTTAGAAAAAAAATCAGAATGATAATTTTACGAGACTAATTAAGTAATTATATAACCAGAAGAAAAATCTCTGGCATGCAAATTGTACCATAAAAAGAAAATAGAAGAACTCAACTAACGCATTGCAGTGAAAAAAAGCGAGACCAAAAAGACAAACTTAAGCATTTTTGTCTCCATTTGTTAATTTTTTTTTTGTTAAGTAAGAGTAATAATTGTTTTTGATTAAATTCTCTTTGAATCTTTGATGCCAATTTGTCACTTTAAACTCGATCTGTTTAATCATTTTTTTTATTGTAAAGTAAAAATAATAATTGTTTTTGATTAAATTCTCTGTGAATCTTTGATGGTAGATAGAGAGGGATGTATTATATAGAGAGAAAGAAACACACAATCATGCCAATTTATCATTTTAAATGAATGAATATACAGTATATGGCAAAATAGATAATTTTAGAATAATAGATTCCCTAAATATGTTTTTTTTTTGGGTGAAAATTCCCTGATTATGTTGAATACTGTTTTTGGTAAGTGCATACGGTGAATATAAATTGCATAAATTTTGAATTTTCCATCATCGGCAAAATGTGATAATTCTATTTTCATAACTGTTAGAACTATAAAATAAAACCCTTCATATTTTATATGAATTTCAATTGATTTGATAATTTTTAACCCTTTTATTGTTTTAAATTTCCAAGTTCAAAATTTTAAACTTATAAATCTATCAAGCCCAAACCAGAATTCAACTCGATCTGTTAACCTTTTAAACCAAGGATAATAAACTGAAGTACTGAACCTAAAAAAGCATAAAAGTATTGTGTATACTGTATCATCAATTCATCATGTTCATTGTATAAATTATGTAATTTGAAAGTCCTAGAGTGTCAAAAATGTGTTTTGTCACCTGAAGGATGAAGGCTACATGGGTATTCCAAAAGACACTGTGATTGCTGATCTCTGGAGACAAGGAGGTTGGAGACTTCCCCCAGCTAGATCGGATCGCCAATTAACTTTTCAAATGGAACTAACAGCTATTGAGCTCTCCGACAATCCTGATACTTATTCATGGTGGATAAATGATCAATTCAGAGATAGTCACTCAATAGGAAAAATTTATAAGGCTATTAAGGGTTCACTGCAAGTTGTTTCTTGGCATAAAATAGTGTGGTGTTCTGGGGGAGTCCCGAAACACAATTTTCTCATCTGGCTATTTGTGCTGAATCGCTGTCCCACACGGGATCGATTAAGGAATTGGGGTTTACAGGTTGATCAAAATTGTCTCCTTTGTGGTTCGGCTGCTGAGAGTCGTGACCATCTTTTCTTCGAGTGTTCATTCAGCAGAAATATATGGGACTCCATTTCTCGTCGTTGCTCGTTCACCCCCTCCGAATCCTGGATGCAAACTCTAAACTGCTTAACCACTTACAGGGGTTCTCGTGCTGCAAAGAAACTTCTCTTACTCGCCTGGCAAGCCATGATCTACACCCTATGGACTGAGAGAAATCAACGTCTTCACCGTAGTAGCTTTAAAACTGAAAGTCTCCTACTTGTGGAATCTCATCATTGATTAATCCTTTGCAAGGAATCAAGTGTAAGAATCAGAAGATGGAGAAAAGAAGAAGAGATGTAGAAGTGTTGTGTCGTGGAGGAAGAAGAAGAAATAAGTAAAAGGCTTTGGGCCAGAAGTTAATGAAGGCCTATATATATGTTAACGGGTTAGTTGTTGTATTTTGTGTTGGTGAAATGAAACAATTAAGATAAGCTATCTAGAAGATAAGATGTAGTATAAATATGTTTTTTGTGTGTGTAAGAACACTTTAAGCAAGTAAGAAGTAAAAAGGTTAAAAGTGGCTGCTTCTAGATCTATTTCCAACATGGTATCAGAGCTACATGGTCTTGGTGGCCTTGAAGCTTGAAGATCTGCACAAAGAAATCAAAGGCACAAGCTGGTTCATTAGAACACATCAGAAAGGAAGAAAAGAGAAAGAAAAGAAAAGGTAACATCAAAAATCAGTTTTTAAGTAGAAATGCAGAACTCACTAGTGGTTCCAGTGTGTGATGGGAATAACTATAGCTTATGGGTCATTAAGATGAAGGCAATCCTTAAGTCTAAGGGGTTGTGGAAGATAGTAACTAAGGGAATTACAGAATCACCTAAGCTAGCTACACCTGTACAAGATGAGAGAAAGAAATTAGGGGAGTGGGAGGAACTTGAAATGAAAGACCAAACAGCCTTGCAACTATTGTTCAGTGCTGTTACTGAAGAAATTTTCCGCACTTACCTGTCGGTGACTGAAACGTCAAGAGAAGCATGGGAAGTGTTGAAGCTGAGGTTTCAAGGAGACTCAAAAGGTTCCATGATAATGCTGCAGAGACTAAGGGCCAACTTTTACAACCTGAAACAAGATGAGAGAGTGACAATTGTAGATTTCACTAAGAAAGTAGTGGAGCTGGGAAATGAAATGAGAACTCATGGAGAAGTGTTACCTGAGAGCATGATTGTCTCCAAGATATTGTGCTCCTTGCAAGAGAGGTTTGACTCATATGTGGGTGTTATAGAGCAGACAAAAGACCTTTCAACTATAACAGTGGCTGAGGTAGTCAATGCCTTACAAGGACAAGAGAAGAGATTAGATGACAGAAATGGTGGAAATGCAGAAGGTGCATTTGCAGCAAGGTTTCAGAAATTCAAAAATGTTCAAAATGTGCAGGACACGTTCAGGTCAGAATCATCTCAGTCAAAGTGGTGTAGCATATGCAGGAAAAACAATCACAGTGAGGAAGAATGCTACTACAACAAAAACAAGATAACAAACGCACAACAAAACATGCAATTCAGACCTAGAGGAAGTTGCTTTGTGTGTGGAAAGGTGGGACACTATGCTAGAGACTGTAGACTCAAACACAATCAAACCCAGATGCAAGCTCAAGCAGAACAACAAAGTCAAGCAACAATGAACAGACAAGACCAAGATCAAGACAACCAAGAAGAAGGGTTGTTTACAGCAACTCATGACCAAATCACAAATAATGCAAATATCTGGTTGATTGACAGCGGAGCGACATGTCACATGGCTAGAGAAGAAAGTTGGTTCTCACAGTTGAACAAAAGCACTAGGAAACGGGTGAGTTTATGTAGTGGTGATGCTATGCAAGCCAAAGGAAAGGGTACGGTCACAGTGATGACTGAAACGGGAAAAAGGGCTATAAGGGATGTCCTCTTTGTGCCTAGCTTGGCACACAACTGTCTAAGTGTTCCTCAACTAACGAACAATGGCTATGGGATTATGTTCAATGGATCAGGATGCACAATCACTAATCAAGAAGGGAAGAAGCTATTTGAAACACCCATGAAAGATGGATGCTATTCAATTGAGTTTCAAAAGTTGAATAATGAAAAACAGCAAGGAGAGACATCACAAAAGAAGATAGAGACTAGACATGGGGGTCATGGTGGAGTCTATGAAAATGTTGAATCTGAGCGCCTACAGGAAAATGAAGAACAATTGTCTCAGTGTGTGGTTGAAGAAGTAACAGGTTCCACAATGGACCAGGACATTCAAGTAGGAGAATCAAGCAATATGCAACAATGCTACAATTACAATGAGTGGGTTCAGAGGATGACATACCAAGCGGTTGAACATCCAATGAAAGAGAATGATGGTGAAGTTGGTTGTATAGAGCCTGCGACCACTAAACAAAGAGAGAAGGTTGAAGAAACCAAGGCGATAAGTCAGAACGTGGAGAACCACAAACGATTGCTGGAAGTTGAAAAAGAACTAGCAGACAACAGCTTAGCTGAGAACCAAGGAAAGAATAACTCACCGAGTATGGCTGAGCTGCTAGACCAATACGCTGCTCACGTGAATACAAAGAAAACAAATGTAAGGTTGCACACTGCCATTGGAGAGGTTCGAGATGTTGAGAAAGCAGAGTTGAGAAAATCCTTACTGAAAAATGACCGAATTGAGGAAGAGCAATTGAAGGTTTATTCAGAACAAGGAAAAGCAGTAGAGATTGATAAGAGAGAGTTTCAAGTTGGTGACTCTGGAAAAGACCCATCTCACATGAAACTCCAAAAGGCTAAGACTCAAATCCCACTCCAGCTCAAACAGTGTATGAGTGAAAAGCAGAGAGAATCAAGGATTAAACCTGAAGTGTATGGACCAGAGATCATCACATCTGATGAGGGAGATGGAGATTGTGTGAAGGTTGCTGCAGACAGATACCTGCAGGAGAAAGAGTTAAATTATTTCAAGAGAGAGAAGAAGAAAATAAAGAATCTGGAGAAGAATCGGATTCAAAGGGAAAATCAGAAGGAAAGCAAGAGGAAGACTCGAGGTATGAAAAAGAAGGAGAAGAGGGAGAGAAAAAAGAAGAACCCAAGCTCACGACACTCACATGAAATGGAGATTGATGCTTGGACTTGCAATGAAACCAATATGCAGAAGAAGAAAACTGAGATTGCAGAACCACATGACAAGCACATGGGACCTGTCATGATGAGAAACAAATCAGAAACTGGGTTAAACTCAATCATGGTTGATAAGGTAAAGAATGAAGTAATGAGAGAGAAAGGAAAATTACTTATGAGTTTTGTAGATCTCGACAAGAGGATTCATTCAAAGGACAAGAAGAAGATCGATGCCCAGAATCACTCAGAGGAGTACATGCAGTACAAGAGAACGGTTCAGACCTCAGCAAAAATTGACGAGAGCCATGGAGGGGTTAAGTCAATAAGCCGATCCGGCAAAATAGTGAATGAGATCAAATCTGAGAGGATCAAGATGACGAGGGAGCAGGAGAACTTATCAGTGAGTTACGCTGATGTTGTTAAAGGTATAAGTTCAGGTACTAAGGACATCAACCGAGTTGGACAAGAAGTGGTAGAGATCAAACCCATAAACGTGAATCTGAGAATTTTGGGGATTAATCAAAAGATGAGAGAGGGAGTGTTGGAATCTCATCATTGATTAATCCTTTGCAAGGAATCAAGTGTAAGAATCAGAAGATGGAGAAAAGAAGAAGAGGAAGAAGCGTAAGAAGAAGAAGAAGAGATGTAGAAGTGTTGTGTCGTGGAGGAAGAAGAAGAAATAAGTAAAAGGCTTTGGGCCAGAAGTTAATGAAGGCCTATATATATGTTAATGGGTTAGTTGTTGTATTTTGTGTTGGTGAAATGAAACAATTAAGATAAGCTATCTAGGTTAAGATAAGATGTAGTATAAATATGTTTTTTGTGTGTGTAAGAACACTTTAAGCAAGTAAGAAGTAAAAAGGTTAAAAGTGGCTGCTTCTAGATCTATTTCCAACACTACTTAGCCAAATTGATCGCTTGATGAGGAACAAGGCACTGATCCTCTGAACTACTTCTTCTTTGGTTAGCAGGATCTGCTACTTAATCCGTGAGAGGTGGCTAACCCTAAAAGGAGAAACTTAGGAGATACAGAAGATCTTCGACATTGTCATTGATGGGATGGCATTCAAGCGGTTATCTGCCAACCGTTTTACTGGTTCGATTATGACTGGGTGGTTTAATTCTGATTCACTTTTGGTTCCTCCCTAACTATGGGCTTTAACTAGGTGTATTTTAATTTTTGGTTTTTTTTAATGGGTTTCTAATCATGGACCTTCAAATCTCTAGGCTTTAGCTATGTAAACATTTTTCTTTTCTGCTATTTAAATTTGAATATCTTTTAACAAAAAAAAAATGTGTTTTGTTTCCATAATAACGTAACGTTAGTTAATTTTAAAACAGTAGTTAATTAAAGAGAAATTTTAAAACATTTTATTAAAAAGATTAGTAAAAGTAACGGCCAATCACGTTAGCAGCTCTCTTCTTCATTCTCAGAGCTACAGATCTCTTATTATTACGAGCGCACTTTAATATTTTGTGTTTATTCCCGAAATACCCCTTTGTTTTTGGATTCCTCACCTAAAAAAAAATCTACCCCAAAAATTGCAAATTCAACGACTCGTCTCGGCGATGATGGAGCGAACCTACGGCCGCCGTAAGCCGGGTATTCCGAGGACCTTATCCGACTCTCTTAACGACACCGTTTCGCAGACAGAGTATCTCTCTTCGTCTTCGTCGCCGGACATCGAACCTATAGATTACTCTCTTCTTCCTTTCTCCAGTCAAGAGTCTTCCTCTCTTTGGCATTCTTCCTCGAGGTCAAATTTCCGAGATGATTATCCACAGAACGGAGGAGGAGGAGGAGGAGGAGGAGGAGGCGCACGGAGGGCGAAGAGAGTGAGGAACGGTGAGGCTTTCGCTTTTACTTCTACTTTGCTCGAGGCTCAGGAGTTTGGTGAGCTGATGGAGCATGAGGATGAGGTTAACTTTGCGCTTGATGGGTTGAGGAAAGGACAACAGCTGAGGATCAGAAGAGCTAGCTTGTCTTCTTTGCTCTCGATTTGCGCATCTCAACACCAGCGTCGCTCCTTGAGAGCTCAGGGGTACACACACACACACGCCCTTACTTTGCCCTCTTTTCTTCGATCTCCCCATTCTTTTCTGGGGTTTGATTTTTGAGAAATTCTCTTAATTGGCATGTGGGTTCTGTGTAAAAGATCTGTTTTGAGTTCTGGGGTTTTCATTATTTTTCGGTCTTCTGGATTTTAGGGCACGATTTGTATACAAATTCTTCGATGCCGACAATGTTTGAAGTTCGCTTCTTGTGTGAATCAGATTTGTGATGGATTTAGTCTTTATGATTGTCTGAAGAGGCTGAGGGCATGTTAGTCTTGAGAACTTTTGTGTATTTCTGGGTTGTGGTGGATTGGAGTGTATATTGCTGAATAGGGTTTGTGTTATGTTGCACACAAAGTAAGGTTTTTAGGAATATGTCTAATTCTCTCCCAAGGACTGGAGATGTTGTGTTTCTCCCATTAATTGATTCCTTGGTTGAATCCATGACAAGTCCTAAATGGATGCTGAGTATCATGAACTCTGACGATTAGATTACCTTTGTTTCAGGATTTCCCAATCCATAATTGATGCGATTTTGGTTCTCAGCCTTGATGACATACCAAGCAATCTAGCCGCAGCCACTCTTTTCTTTGTACTAACTGCTGATGTAAGTGACTTGCAGATGCTGCTGTATTTGTTTTTAATGTATAATGTTTGATCCATTGACATTTTTTTGCTTTCTCTATCACTATTTCACATTCTCCGTATTTAAATTTACCAGTTCATTTTTATGACTCCAGGGTCAAGACGAACACTTTATGGAGTCACCCGAGTGTATCAAGTTTCTGATAAAGTTGTTGAAACCTGTGGTTGTCACTAGCACCGAAGGGAAGCCACGCAATATAGGATTTAAGCTCTTGTCATTACTTAAAGATGTTGATGCAGCAAGGGATCCTGCGAAAATAATTGATCCAAGCTCCAGTGATATACTTTCAAGAGTTCAGGAACTTCTTGTTAATTGCAAAGAAATGAAAATGAATGATGGCTGTAAAACTGAAACAACGAGGCCTGAACTTAGTACGAAATGGGTAGCTTTGTTGGCCATGGAGAGGGCGTGCCTATCCAAAATTTCTTTTGATGGTATTTAAAAGTTTTGCCTCTTCTGTTGGAACTAATGAATGACTAGCTAACTATTTCGGGATCATCTTCGATAGTTAGATTTATTTTGCTTAAAAGTTCCTGTCCTCTCCAGTAATTTATTTTGTTTTCTTATTAGCGTAGATTCTAAGGTGATAATATTGTGATCTTTTGTTTATTGTCAGTAATTTAGTTCAATTCCCCTCTTGCAGATACTTCTGGTTCTGTGAAAAAGACCGGAGGGAATTTCAAGGAGAAACTGCGAGAACTAGGAGGACTTGATGCAGTCCTTGAGGTGGTTATGGAATGTCACGCTATTATGGAGGTGTGAACCTGTATGTTCTTTTCATCTGCATTAGTATCTTTTATTATAAGTTGCACAGTCTACGATAACTTGTATAAAGCATCTTAGGTTGTTAATTTGGTAAATGTATAGGTATTTTCAGGGTCTATTCTTTGTTTAAGTTCAATATACTGCTGAAAAGCTGTTTCAGTGAATGAACTTTCTTTTATATTGTATATTGAAAGATAGATTACTTCTTGACCGTATTTGCAGTGGTAAAAGACTTTGTTTAAACTCAGAATAAGTTTTTTTGGGACAAATTTGCAATAATATAAGACACTTCTATTGCTGGCAGTAACATGTATACTCTCCTTTGTCGTGATTATCTTCATTCATTACTGGCAGTTTGCAATTGCATTATTTTATGAAAGAATCTAATACAGATGATATATGCAGCGCTGGGTGGAAAATGACGCACTTTCCGTCCAGGAAAAGAAAGATAATCTGCATAAACAGAGTTTAATGTTGCTTCTGAAATGTCTGAAAATCATGGAAAATGCTACGTTCCTCAGCACAGACAACCAGGTATCTTATAGTATATTGGTTTCTAGATTCATGACAATATTCTTGAGATTCAGACGTTAATCAACTGTTATCAAGTTGCAGTATATATAACTCAATGCCTAATATAATATAACTCTAATGCTAATTGTGTGTTTCAGAATCATTTGCTCGAATTTAAGAAATGTTTGGGCTCTCATGAATCTAAAATGTCTTTCACAGAGCTCACGATAAGTGTCATTAAGATGCTTTCAGGTTTGCAATTGATACCATGTCTTGTTTTGAATTGTTACACATTATGACTTCCGCTCGGTCTATCTTCTCTTATCCTGATTTCTGGTTGGACTGATGGCCAGGTCTTCACCTGCGTGGAGGCTTTCCAAGTCCGAATAGGAACAATGTGAATCCTCACTATTCAAATGGTAATAATTGTGATTCTATCTTGGGAGCAGATCGGAAAGGTAAATTATTCTGATAGCCACAAATGAGTCTGTCTCCTCTCACTCTCTCTATTCCTCCTTTGGTCTCTGTATTTTTCTATGCTAAGCAGCTTCTCTCTTTTGCAGTTGCCAATGAGGTTGTGACAATCAGTTCAGATACATGCTCGACTGTTGGCTCTGTCTCCAAGAGTGTATCCCAAAGAAGTCATTCCATAATCCATTTAGATTCCTCACCAACATCAATGTCGGGGTCTCAATCAAGTGTGTCTGGGAATGAGCCTACTACGTCAAAAACAAGAGTCGGTTCCACCATATCTGGTACATTTGCAGGGAGATTAGCGTCATTGGGTAGTGGCATTGCCAGAAGTACATTAAGGACTAGTCAAGCTGGAGAACCAAGCTGTAAAAATAATGGAGGTTTTGCATCCCCTGAGGACAGCGAAGATCCTTTTGCGTTTGATTTGGAAGATTCTCAACCTTCCAAGTGGGCAGTAGTGTCCGTAAAGCAAAAGCATTCTAGAGCTCAAAAGAAGAAAGGATGCTACAAACAAAGTAAAGATGACAGTTTCTATCAGCTGTTCTCGAGCCAAGATGAACTATCAAACAATAGGTTGGATTCCCAAGAAGAATCAAGTGACAGAGACTGCAGTACATCGCTGCAACCATCTTCTTGTACAAATGACATTGATGAAGAATGTCTATGTCTTTTATCTGATTGCCTATTAACAGCCGTAAAGGTAATTTTCCTAGTCTTTTAACACCTGTTTGCTGGTCTGTGGCGAAATTCTCTTAGCCAGCG